>NC_085140.1:145398084-146075059 GCF_024139115.2 Armigeres subalbatus | reverse complement strand
TAGAAGTTACGTATTGCTCATTTTAGCTCAACCACTTATAACCTGTTCAAAATAGCAAAACCCACATGCATCAGTGAAGGAAACCAAATCTGCCTTTAAAATTTCACAGTTCGTTACATGGAGAGGAGGGGGTACCAAAATGTTACTTTTTGCTACAAGGGGAGGGAGGTGGTCAAACCTCGATTTTGCGTTACTTAATTTGTGAATAGACCCAAAGTAAGGTTAAAATTGAAATACCTGAGGAATTTACTTTCGAAGAATTTCTTGAATTCCTAGAGAATACTTCCAGAAAAGCTCCAAGTACTAGGTCGACAGAACTTCCAAGAATTCCGTAAAAAAACTCTAGAAAATTTGATAGAATATTCAAGAATTCCATGGGAACTCCCTTGTTCGAATCCGAGAGAAATCATCCAAGAATAACAAGATTCAAAATTACAGTAATTTATTCTCCAGTGGATCAGGAAGATTCTCGAAAAATCTCCGCAGAATTACTAAATCCAACCAGGATATTCGAATGAAATAACATCAAGGATGTTCTGAAGAAATCCTCCATGTTTCCTGAAAGAATACTCACAGGACTTCCGAAGATATCCTCATCATAATTCCCTTCGAGGAATCTACCCAGTATTCCCAGGCAATGTCCGAAATACATACATATACATTCTTCTTCTTCTTATTGGCATTACATCCCCACACTGGGACAGAGCCGCCTCGCAGCTTAGTGTTCATTAAGTACTTCCACAGTTATTAACTGCGAGGTTTCTAAGCCAGGTTACCATTTTGTATCGTATATCATGAGGCTAGCAATGATGATACTTTTATGCTCTAGGGAAGTCGAGCCAATTTCCAATCCGAAAATTGTCTAGACTGGCACGGAATCGAACCCAGCCACCCACAGTATGTCCTTTGTAGCGCGCGTCTTACCGCACGGCTAAGGAGGGCCCACATACAATGATTTTGCTCCACAGCGCTCATCTGATTCTTTACCATGTTCTGCATGGTAATTAGTATAGTTATTTTTCATTATACTAGACAACGCTACTCATTAGAGGTTAAAGAAAAACATAGCTGGAATACTCAACAGCCACTCAGTGAAAACCGCATCTTAATTAATCGTTCGAATAATTAGTATTCGAATTAAATTATACCATGGGTTTCTGGAGCTAATTGATAATCCTCAACAGGCAACATTGCTGTCGGCGCGAAAGATAGCACAAAATTCAGGCTACTATGTTGCACTGCATATTTCAGTGATGCCCTGAAAGAAGTTTAACATCATGACTAAAGATTCGCAATCTGTATAAATCGTACACTAATTATTGGGGCGATTAATTAACATGCGGTTTTCGTTGGGTGAAAGCTGTTGAGTATTCCTTCTAGCTATGTAGGTTTTCTTTAACCTGCGCCTCATGGGGAAGAAGCATAATAGTATAATGAAAAATAAATTTTCCATACTAATTTGCACGCAAACTTGAAATCGCTTGTGCAAATCAGTTTTATTCTAAATGAGCTCAAATTTTCAGAGGACACTCAGAACATGATAAAGAATAAGATGAGCACTGGGAGCAAAATCGATTTTTGAACCACTCTATACATATTTTATTGGGAATTTGGACTGATTTTAGAAGGAATTTCGGATTAATTTTAAAACAATCTGACAAGCCTGAGGGTTTCACGAAAGTGGATCCTGACTTAAGTCAAGGTACAAAGACTTAGCTGTCTAATTCAAATGGAACTCCTTTGGGAATTTCTTCAAGGCAATCGCATATAGAAGAACAAGGACCGGTTTCAGAAGACAATCTTTCTGCATAAAGCTTTAGGATAGAACTCGGATTCCTTCCGACATTCAGTTCAAATTCGTTCCAGAATTTTCTATATGTAACTTGCTCATATTTTACTTACCAGCGCTAGTCGGTCCTACTAATGCTGGTCCAGCCACTATTGGGTTCTTGTGCCTTATCATTTCCACAAGGCATAATGCCCTCCTAGCTGCACGCTGGTGCAGGCCACAAAGCATTCCATGCTAAGGGTGGCTGGGTTCGATTCTCGGTCCTGTATAGGAAATTTTCTGAAGGAACCTTCGAGGAAATCTTGAGGAACTTCCGCGAACTCAGCAGGAATTCTTGGAGCAACTTCCGGAGGAATTTGTGGAGGAACTTCCGGAGAATTCGAAGAATTCTTCGAGGAACTCCTAACAGAGCTGCATCTGAATGACGAGAACGCGTGTTCGTGTTCAAAAGTTCTGAACACTGCACACTGTTCAAGAGCACTGACCTAACTTAGCAACTTGTATCCTAGGAAAACAAACTCGCGACGGCATGCTACCTCTTTTTCAACTAGTAATGGAACACGTGGGCTTCACGATAGAAATCAGCATGCTCGTATGTTTTTGCATAGTTACAAATCTAAGGAATCTTAGTTACCATGATCGTTTTGCTTGGTATCAACCCAGTGCACACTGAACTGTGTGCAGAGTTCAAAACTAGAACACCAAGGCACGCTCTGGCTCTTGTTCTGTCTAGGATGCACTCTGCTTCCTAAGAAATTTCTGGAGGAGCCCTGAGGAATTCTGGCAGCAGGAACCCTCAGGAATTCTTGAAGTAACATCTGAAGAATTCTGGAGGAATCCTGAGGAATCCTGAGTTTGGAGGAATCCTGAGAAACTTTGAGGAATTCTGGGAAACTTTTGAAGGAATTCTGAACAACTTCAGGAGAAATTCCTGAGGAACTTCCGGGGAATTCTTTGAGGAACTTCCGAAATAAATCTTGGAGGAACTTCCGAAGGAATTCTTGAGGAACTTCGAAGGACTTTTGAAGGAACTTCCGAAGGAACTCTGAGGAACTTCCGAAGGAACTCTTGGGGAATTCTGAGGAACTTGGAGAAATTCCTGAAGCAACTTCCGGAGGAACTTCCGAAGGAATTCCAGGAGGCACTTGAAGAATTCCTGGAGGAATTCCTTCTAAGTTTCTTCAGGAATTCCTCCAGAAATTTCTCCGAAGTTGTTCCAGGAATCTCTCCAAAAGTTCTTTGGGAGGAATTTCGGAGGAACTTCCGGAGGAAATTTTGGAAATTTTTGACTTCCATGGGCATAAAGTATCATCGTGCTAGCCCCATGAATGCGAATGCAAATGGTAACTGGCTTAGAAACCTCGCAGTTGATAAAGAGCGCTTAATGAAATCTAAGCTGCGAGGCGGCAATGTCCCAGTGAGAATGTAATGCCACAAGAAGAAAAGTAATGTTCAAATAATCGATAAAGGTTACCTCGCATCTGGGAACGCGTCTTGGAGGAACTTCCGAAGGAATTTCTGGAGGAACTTCAATGAATTCATGAGCACTTCCGCAGGAACTCGTAGGAATATTCTGAGAACTTCCGGAGGAATTCTGGGAAACTTTTCAGGAATTCCTGGAGCAACTTCCGAGGAGTTTGAGCAACCGAGGAATTCCAGAACCTGGCGAATTCCGGATGAATTTCCGGAGAATTCCTGGAGTAACTTTTGGAGATATTCCTGAAGGAACATTTTGAAGAATTCAGGAGCATTCAGGAATTCTGGAGAAACTTCGAAGAATTTTGGGGAACCTGAAGAATTCTTGGAGGAACTTCCGAAGGAATTTGTAGAAGAACTCGGAGGAATTACTAAGGAACTTCCGAAGTTTGGAGGAGTTTCGAAGGAATTTCAAGGAACCTTCGAGGAATTCCGGAGGAACTCCAGCATTCTTAGAGCAACTACCGTAGGAATTTGTGGAGGAACCGAGGAATTCCTGAAGGAACTTTTGGAGGAATTCTGAAGAAACTTCCAGAAGAATTCCTGGAGAAACTTGAGGAATTCCTTGAGAACTTCGAAGAATTCCTGGAGGAACTCTGAATACCTGAGGAACCTTTGGGAGAATTCTTGAGGAACTTTCGAAGGAATTTCTAAGAACTGGAGGCTTTCCGAAGATTTCCAGGAAGAACATTTGGAGGAATTCCTGAGAAATTAATGAAGATTTCGGAGAAACTTCTGAAGGAATTGCTGGAGGAACTTTTGAGGAATTCTTGAGAAACATTTGAGGAATTCTGAAGGAACTTCCGAAGAATTCTTCGAGGAACTTCCTAAGAAATTTCAGGAGAAACCTTGAGGAATTCTTGGCCGCAGAACCTGCGAGAATTCTTGAAGTAACATCCGAAGAATTGTGGAGGAAATTCCGGAGAATCCTGAAAACTTTGGAGGAATCCTGGAGAAACTTTGGAGGAATTCCTGAGAAACTTTTGAAGGAATTCCTGGAGCAACTTCAGGAGAAATTCCTGAAGGAACCTGGGGAATTCCTTGAGGAACATCCATAATTCTTGAGGAACTTCCAAAGGAACTCTTGGAGGAACTCAAAGAACTCATGGAGGATTCTGGAGGAACTTCCGGAGGAATTCAGGAGGCACTTCTGAAGAATTTTGGAGGAATACCACCAGAAAACTGAAGTGCTCCAGGAATTCCTCCAAAAGTTGCTTGCGGAGGAATTTCTGAGCAACTCCGAGGAATTCTTTAGGAACTTCAGGAATATTTTCGGGAGAACTTCCGAGGAATTGCTGAGGAACATCCAGAGGAGCTCCTGGAGGATATTCCGGAGAAATTTTTATTCCGGAGGAATTCTTGGAGGAATTTCTGAGGATTTCCTGAGGAACTTTTGAGGATCTTCCAGAGAAATTCCTGAAGGAACTTCCAGAGGAATTCCTGAGTAACTCAGGCGGAATTCCTGGATGAGTTTCCGAGCAATTCGAGTAACTTTGAGGAACTTCAGAAGAATTCTTGAGGATCTCCGAAGGAATTTCTGAGGGACCTTTGAGAAATTCCTGGAGGAACTGCAGGAACACCAGCAGAAATTCTTGGAGGAACTTCCGGAGGAATTTTTGAAGAACTTTCGGAGGAATTCTGAAGGAACTTCGAAGGATTCTTGGAGGAACTTCCGAAGCAATTTCTGAAAGAACCTTTCGAGGAATTTCTGAGCAAATTCCGAGGAATTTGAAGAACTTCCGGACGAATTCTGAGAACTTTGGAGGAATTCCTGGAGCAACTTCCAGCAGAACTCCTGGAGAAACTTCCGAGGAATTCCTTGAGAAATTTCGAAGAATTCCTGGAAGAACTTCCGAATACTTGGATACCTGAGGAACCTTTGGGAGATTTCTTGAGGAACTTCGAAGGAATTTCTGAAGAACTTCGAGGAATTCCTGAAAACTTCCTGAGAAATTCCTGAGGAACTTCCGGAAGATTTAGAAGAACATTTGAGGAATTCTTGAGAAATTAATGAAGGATTTCCTGAGGAACTTTTGGAGGAATTCCTGGAGGAACTTTAGAGGAATTCTGAGGAACATTTGGAGGAATTCCTGGAGCAACTTACGGAGGAATTCTTGAAGAATTTCGAAACTTGAAGAATTCTTCGAGGAACTTCCTAAGAAATTTCTGGAGGAGCTTTGGAGGAATTCTCGCTTAACTTTTCAAAAGGACAAGTTCATTCTGGTCTGTTGATTGCGCTACTCAAATTAATTCATGAAAAATGTTACTTAGGACCTTTTGAAAGTTGTGAGAATTTTGGCCGCAGGAATTCTTTAAGTAACATCCGAAAATTCGTGGAGGAACTTCCGGAGGAATTCTGGAGAAACTTTGGAGGAACTACTGGAGAAACTTTGGAGGAATCTGAGAACTTTGTAGGAATTCTGAAGCAACTTCAGGAGAAATTCTGGAGGAACTTCCGAAATAATTCTTGAAAGAACTTCAGAAGGAACTTTTGGAGGAATTCCTGAAGAACTTGTGGAGGATTGCTGAAGCAACTTCCGGAGGAATTCCTGGAGGAACTTCGGAGGAATTCAGGAGACACTTCTGGAAGAATTTTGAAGGAAGTTCCGAGGAATTCTCTCAATTTCTTCAGGAATTCCTCAGAATTTCTCTGAAGTTGCTCCAGGAATTCTCCAAAAGTTGCTTGGGAGGAATTTCTGGAGGAACTTCCGGAGGAATTCCTTCAGGAACTTCAGGAAGATTTCTCGGAAGAACTTCCGGAGGAATTCCTGAGGAACATCCAGAGGAGCTCCTGGAGAATATTCCGAGAAATTCTTGGAGGATATTCCGGAGGAATTCTTGAGGAACTTTGGAGGAATTCTTGAGGAAGTAGAGGAACATTCAGAAGAAATTCCTGGAGGAACTTCCAGAGGAATTCCTTGAGGAACTTCCAAAATTCCGAAGAGTTTCTGGAAGAAATTCTGGAGAAATTGGAGCAACTTTTGGAGGAATTCTGAAGAAACTTACAAATGTTCGGATGAACTTCCGGAGAAATTCCAGCAGAAACTTCCTGAGGAATTGCTGGATGAATTTCCGAAGGAATTTCTGGAGGAACTTCCAGGAACTCCTGCAGGATTTCTTGGAGCATTATCCGGAGAAATTCGTGGAGGAATCCTGGGCAACTCCAGAGGAATTCCTAGAGGAATTTCCGGGGAATTCTTTAAGGAACTTTAGAAATAGTTCTTGAAGGAACTTGAAGGAATTCCTGAGCAACTTCGAAGAAATTTCTGGAGGAACTTTTGGAGGAATTCCTGGAAGAACTTTGAAGGAGTTCCTTGAAAACCAACAAGGATTTCTGGAGAGCTTGGAGGAATGTTCTTTTAACTTTAATGTGTTTTCTTAATTTCAGACTTTCGAGAATCTGGAGGAACTTTTGGACGAATTCCTGGAGGAACTTTTGAAGGAATTCCTGGAAAACTTCCTGAGGAATTGCTGGATGAATTTCTGAAGGAATTCCTGGGGATCCTTGTGGAGGAATTCATTGAGGAACTTTGGATGAGTTCCTGGAAGTACATTTGGAGGAATTCCTGAGCAACTTCCGGAAGAATTCCTGAAGGACCTTTCGAAGAATTTTTCAAGGAACTTCCGAAGGAATTTCTGGAGGAATCTTTGGAGTTACTCTGCAGGAACTCTTGGAGCAATTCTTGAGCGACACCCGGAGGAATTCTGGAGGAATTCTGAAGAACTTTGAGGAACTCCTGGTGTAACTTCCGGAGGAATTACTTGAGGAACTTCTGCAATAATTCTTGAAGTAACTTTGGAGGAATTCCGAGCAACTTCGGAGAAATTCCTGGAGGAACTGTGGAAAATTCTCGGAAGAAGTTCCGGAGGACATCCTAAGTTCCTTCAGATAATCGGATGTTCCTCCAGGAATTTCTCCGGAAGTTGCTCCAGAACTCCTCCAAAAGTTTTTGCGAGGAACTTCCGAAAGAATTCTTGGAGGAACTTAAGGAATTCCTGGAGGAACTTTGAGGAATTCTTGGGAACATCCGGAGGAGTTCCTGGAAGAAATTCTGGAGGAATTCTAGGAGGAACTTCGAAGGAATTCCTGAGGAATTTTTCGAGCAATTCCTGAAGAAACTTCCGAAGGATTTCTGAAGGAACTTGCGGAGGAAACTTGGAGGAACTTACTGAGGAAATCCTGGAGGAACTTTCTGAGAAATTCCTGGAGGATCTTACACAGAAATTCGGAGGAACTTTCGGAGGAATTGTGAGGAACTGGAGAATTCCTGAGGAATGGACTTTTCGAAGAAAAGCCTGCACTATTCCCGGAGGAATACCTTAGGATCCCTGAATGAAGCCTATTGGATTTCGGAGGAACCGTACTGGATTCATAAAAAGCCTACAGGATTCTGAAGGAACTCCTGAGGAATGCCTATTGAATTCCTAGAAGAACGCCTACTGTATATAAAAAGACTGCTCTTTAAATTCCCGAAGGAACGTCTACAGGATTCTGAAGGAACGCTTTCTGGTTTCCCGGAGGAAGCCTACTGGATTCTGAAAAGATTACTCACTACTAAATTCCCGAAGGAACGCCTACTGGATTCTGAATATATTGCTTTCTAAATTCCGTAGAAACACCAACTGTATTCTCCGAGGAACGCTCACTGGATTCGAAGCAACGCTTATTGATTCTAAATGGATTGCCCTGTTAGAAAGATTACCGCGAGTAGTAGCCGTTTGACAGCGCAGTATCATTATTGACACTTTATCGGTCGGTACTAAACGCGCTGCTATAACAGTAGTGCGACTGACAGGTGACCAAATTTGATAGCGCGGTAAGAGCGGTAAACTGTCAACTGAAAAACGTCACCGGTACGGAATACAGCAACCAAATTGAGAGTCGAAAATAGTTACCGATGCGGAAACGAGTGACGAAAACTAAATAGAAGTGCTGCGGGTGATTAAAATGATCGCGACCGATAATGATGCTTTAATCTGGATGGAACACCTACAGGAGTCTTAAAGGAACGCTAACTGAATCTATATGGAACGGCTACTAGATTCCCAGAGGAACGTCTTCTGGATTCCCGGAGAAACGACTACTGAATTCTCAAAGGATTGCTCACTAAATTCGCGAAGGAATGATACCGATTCCGAAGGAACTCACAGTATTCCAGAAGGAACGCCTAGTGAATTCTAAAGAGATAACTCTTTAAATAACCGGAAAAGCTTACTGTATTCTCCGAGGAAATACAACAGTATTCTCGAAGGGCCGCTCTATTGGATTCTCAAAGATTTCTTACTACATTCCAGAAGGAACGCCTCAGATTCCGAAGAAACGCCTACTGGATTCTAAAGATATTGATCACTAAATTCCCGATGGAACGCCTACTGGATTCCCGGAGAAAAGCCTATTGATTCCGGAGGAACGCTTACTGGATTCCGAAGGAACCGCTAGAGCCACAAAGGAACGGCTACAGGATTCTCAAAGGAACGCCTACTGGCTTCTCAAAGGAACGCCTATTGAATTCGAAGGAACGCCTACTGAATTTCCGGGGACGCTACTGGATTCCCGGAGGAACGCCCACTGGATCCTCAAAAATCCCGAGAAACGCCTACGGATCTTCTAAATATTTCTCACTAAATTTCAGAAGGAACACCACAGGATTCCGAAAGAACGCCTACTGAATTCCCGAAGGAACGCCCACTGAATTCGTGGAGGAGCGCCCACTGGATTCCCAAAAACGCCTACAGTATTCGAAGGAATGCCTACAGGATTCACGGAGGAACGCCTATTGAATTTCCAAAGCCTACTTGATACGCGGAGGAATCTTTAAAAACCACAGGATTTAAAGGAATTCCAACTGAATTCTGATGAAACGCCTATTGGTCTTCCAGATTCTCAGAAGAGTGCTCACTAAATTCGAAAGAACGCCTACTAGATTCCCGGAGGAACGCCTACTGGATTCTAAAAGATTGCTCTTTAAATTCTCCGAGGAATCCCACAGGATTCTGAAGGAACGTCCGCAGGATTCCCGGAGGAACGCCGCTTGGATTCTCAAAAGATTTCTTACTAAATTCCGGAAAGATCACCTACACACACTTAAATTATTTTGTAGACCTCGAGAATTTTTGTGAATTCACACCGAGATCTTGGTGATATTTTTACTGAAATTCGGCAAAGTTGACTTTTGCCGAGATCTCGGTAACGATTACCGATCACTGGTAGAGTTTACCGAAATCTGGTAAAAATTTTACCGAGATTCGTCGAAATTATTACCTATATCTCGGCTGTTGATTTCGGCAAACGGTAAACTTAGAAGGTGCAGGATTCGAAAATACGCCTACGGAACCCGGAGGAACATCTACGAATTTCCGGAGGAACGCCTATAGAATTCCTAAAACGCCTACAGGATTCCCAAAAGGAATGCGAACTTGATTCCCGGAGGATCGCTACGAATTTCCAAAGAAGCCTGCTGGATTCCGGAAAACACCTACTGGATTCCGAAAAACGCCAACGATTCCCCGAGAACGCCTACAGATTCGAAAGAACGCGTGCTGGATTCCCGGAGGAACTGGAAGCAAAAGAATGCAATCTAAATTTCCGAAGGAACGGCTATAAACTTCTCAAAGGAACGGCAACGGGCAAAGAACGCCCACTGGATTCCAGAAGATACGCGTACTGTCCACGGAGAAACGCCTACTGGATTCTCGGAGGAACACCTACTGGATTCTAAAGAGATTGCTCTCTAAATTCGGAGGAGGCCTAAAGACCCTAAAGATTTGACATAGCCCTTTATTGTCAAATTTTTCGCTCTGTCGCCGTTCCGCTGAATTTCGTTTGGGTTTAATAGATTCGAAGGAACGCCTACTGGATTCCCGGAGGAACCTACCTGGATTCTCAAAGATTGCTCACTAAATTCTCGAAGGAACATACAATTTTTGAAGCCTACAGGATTCTAAAGAAATTGCTCGCCGAATTCGAGGAACGCCTATTAGATTCGAAGGAACACCTTCTGGATTTCTGTTGAACGCCTATTGAATGTTTGATGGAAGCTCAAAGATTCCCGGAGGAACGCCTACTGATTTCACGAATGAACGTCTACTAAATGTCAGAAGGAACAACTTTTTATTCTCAAAAGTTTGGTCTTTACGACTCCTGAAGGAATGACTTCTGAATTCTCAATTGCTATACATACTTTAGATAATACTGAATTCGCAACGAAAGAATCCCTCCACCCAGAAGGGTTGTAATTCCAATAAAGATGAGATTCCAATGGAATCCTTACTGGATTCCTTAAGAGTTCCTCCTACTGAATTCGTGAAGGAATCTAAACAGGATTCCGAACGAAGGAAAATTTAACAACAATCTTAGGTAAAAGATATTAAAATAGAAATAATGAATAATGGCTATAGAAGCATAATTTCAAAAGTTAGGTAATTTCGTTAATCCAGCTCAGACCTCAGACTTAGTCAAAATTGACAAATATGGGGACTGGTATTTTTGAAATCAATTTGCTTTTAATTACTTACATTGTTTTTGGAATAGGTACTTCAACTCTAGCAGCGATCCATCGATTCCAGCCATAGCATACGCGGTTGGTGTCTGAAGATTGAAGAAAGTTCATGTTTATGTTGATCAGATGTTCGGCTAAAGTTGATGACGCACTAATACGTTGTCAGTTCCGATCCATTTCATCCTCCTTCCTGACTTGTTCATCTTGAGCTGTATGCGGTTTCGACATGTAACAGGTACTGATATTTCGTCGGCGATAATCTTCTATGGAACCAGTTGTGAAGCATATTAGGCTTAACGGAAGCTCATTCAGCTCCTCCACTCAAATCAGACCTCAAGGAATAAGTGCATCGCTAACAAGGAGGCTTTTTGTGAAACGGCTCTCCGAAGATGCACATTCTAGGCTTGTCCGGATGGATTCATTGTGGCGTCTTTCGACAACTTTGGAATGATGTTTGGTTGTTGTGAGGCTTCAGATCGGAAGAATGAACGGGTAATGCGAAGCTTCCTTTATCTTCATCAAATGTTTTGAGTCTATTTCACCGGATTTGGAACCGTTGGCGGCATAAATGCGATACTAGAAATGTAATAAAATTATTGTACGCTTGAAGGTTATTCCTACTAGTAACTACATACCTGAAGCCAGATATGAATATCGGAAGTCATGCAGAATGGTTGATCACATTACTTTTAAGGAAAACGAACTTACCTCGAGTGAAAACAAAGGATTGAAATTGAAAACGGTTACAGCGCGGGTGGTTGAAATGTTTTGTACTGCTCCATAGATCCGGATGATTGGGGAATCTCAATCCTAAGTTTTATTGGAAACCATCAATGGAAAACTTCGAGCACATTTGAAAACCTGAACATCGTAGGCCGTGGTTTGCTGGAGAATGTCTCATAATGGGTCCTTATTCCTTGGTATATTGAAACCACGAAACGGTCACTGGCCTCTCAAATCGAACTATTCGCAGTCACGAAGCAGATACTTTGTTTTATTTAACGAAACTTACACAAACTTAATTTTATTTTTTAGCACTTCTGAGGAATTCAAGCAGTGCTCGGTTTACACCACTCGATTCAAGGGGCGACAACTGTCTTTTGTTGATTAGCTTTGCTGCGTCGTAGCATGCGTGACATAATAAAATGACAGTTGTGCAGCTTATCGAGTGGTGTGCCCTGAAAATGCGAGCACTTTAAACTTGATTCCGTCAGGAGGACCTTAAAATAAATTTAATGAGCACGAATCTTCCAAATCTGAAAAAATACCTAGGGCGAGGTCGCGTGAAGAAAAAAGATGGCGATCAAAAGGCGCGATTCGGAAAATGTATGTGACAGATTGAACGCGTTGATAAGGCGGAGTGCACTGGTATAAAAAGCAAACACAATAGCAAAAATCGAATGGTAACATGCACTTGGTTCGAGACGAGATTGATTTGAATCCAAACTAGGTGGTTGGTGTCAAACGAGGTAGATTTTGTTCCTTCTAGATATCCTCCAATGCGGATATTCATGAAAACAGTACAGTAGACGTCGATAACTGAAATCATTTATTGCCGATTTCACCAATTTGAAGAGTTTATGTGTAGATTGTGATTTGCCCGCTTCTTTTCTCACACTCACCTCATTTCGGTTGATCGATTTTGTTACTGAAATTTACCTAATTATAACCTATTACACGCTAGTCACATGTAAGCGTGTACACTAAATCGATTCCGCCATGATTTGACGTCTATTTGTTTTCAGATTGAGCAGAGTCTATTATATATAGAGTTACGCAAAGAGTGAAGCCAAATCTACCTATTGAACTGTCAAACCGTCTACCTATCGAGCAAAGTAAACAAATGCTTGTTGGTAATGGAAGTATTGTTATCGTCGATGATTATTATATGAATTAAAACTTATGAATTGAAATGTATTAGATTTGTTTTAGAAACAGCTTCAAAAACTTCAAATACCCCAATAAAGGTTAACAAGAAAACTCATGTTTGCACTCTGTAGGTGACTTTGGTTATCGAATTAAAAGCTTTAGAAGTGATCACTCCCGTGAAGTCTTGAAGGGTTGAAAAAAATGAAAGTTTTCAACATAATAACAAGAGCATCATTTAGAATAAGAGTAAGAAGATCCTCTTTGCGCAACTCTATATAATAGACTCTGAGATTGAGCACTCACACACAAATATTATACACGGAAAATCAAACTTTTTCAGTGTATTGAGTGTGAGAAAAGATGACAGAGAAAAAAATCTCGCAAAACCTTATAAAGTGCAAAAAGCGTAATAACTGAATGCTTTTAACTGCAATTCGATAGTTGCAACAATTTTGCAGTTATCGGACCGCTAAGTTCAAACTATGTCAAACTCAATCGCTGCACATTTAGATGCACTTTATTGTATCTGACGCGATTGACAACCGTTTGACGTCAGAATGCGTTGTAGTTATCGAACGGCATTCGTTAACGAAAAGTAAAGGTTTTGCAGTTATCGAACGGCTACCCCGAATAGAATGATATTATACATCTATTTTTCTAGTTATCGTTTTTTGATTATAGCGAATTGTAGAATTTTTAATGGAATCATAAAAGTATCAAACAATAATTATACTACGAATAATATTCATGATAGCGTCTATAATAATTTGATTTTAGATGATACACTCAATGAGTCGTTAAGTATCGTTACCATTCAAAAGGCCAATTTTGTCATATATTCTTATTGGGCGATTTTACCATATATATTGTTTATCATCTTTTCTTTTTTGCAATGATTCTGAGTATAATCGATTTTAACAAAGAAGATTAGTAGTATGAGATTTCGTAAAACGAATTCCGGACCAAATAATTATTCAGTTTTAATCAGATTGAAAAGCGTGTAATAATTATTTAATTATATGATAAACGTATTATAGGATGTATAATATTATTCTACGAATTACGATATATGGATATGATAGTTAAGAAGGTGTTTTCAGTTTATAATAAATAAATGATCATCAAACAAGTTTTATTTAGGTATATTTAATTTACATCTTATATAATTATTATTTACCATCTTATATTATATTGAAATTTTGTTTATTGATTTTTGATGATAATCAGTGCCTCTTCGCAGATTTCGATGGTACTGCATGTTCTAAACGTAAAAAATTTAATGTTATTTATTATTAATATTTCTATACTTTTTTGCAAAGCAGGCGCTTAATGATATGTATAAGAAAAACTTATACATCGCATTAGTCACATACATTCCAAAACTTATACTTTTCATTAACTTATGAATGTGATTAGCTTTTTGATATGGGATCATCTAGGTGCATAATGAAGAGTATAAGTATTTTCGAATGGTTTTTGCCATAACATATAAGGTTATTTTTACGTGTATAACTTGAATGAATTTCTCAAGGAATTTCGAACAAATTTCCCGAAGAAGTTCGAATAAATTTTCCGACGAATATGTAATGAAGTTTTCAACGTAAATCGAATGAATTTTGAAATGAATTTTCCGAAGAAATTCGAGTAATCTTTACGACGAAATTTTCCATCAAAATTAGAATGAGTGTTCCGAAAAAGTTTGAATAAAATTCCTCTCGAAAAACGAATGAATTCTCCGACGAATTTCACATGAATGTTCTGACGAAATTCGAATGTATTTCCCGACAGAATTTTAATGAATATCCCAATCAAATTAAAGTTTATTTCTCGACGAAAGTAAAATGAATTTTTCGAGAAACTCAGAATGAATTTCTTAAAGAAATTTGATTGCTTTTCTTGAAGAAATTCGAATGAATGTTTCCGCGAAATACGATTGAATTTCTCGACGAAATTCGAATTACTTTCCTACTAAATTCGGTTGAATTTCCTGACGGAATTCGATACAATTCCTCGGAGCGCCTGGAATTCAGATAATTCTGTCGAGGAAACGCGAATAACTTTTTCAAGGAAAATCGAGTGCAATTCTCGATATATTTCAATTAATTTTTCCGAGGAAATTCGAATGAATTTCTTGAATGAATTCGAATGAGTTTCTAGATGAAATTCCATTGCCAGTTGAATTTTGAACAAATTCCGCTCGAGATTCTAATTAATTCCCCCTATTCCCCGAAATTTGACAACGACGCTTGAATGAATTTTCCAGGCAGAATTCAAATTAATTTCTTTGAACAGAAATGCGAATGCATTTTTTGACAGTGAAATTCGGAATGAATTTCGACTCTGACGAAAATTCGAATAGGTATTCTCTTCAGAATTCAGATGTATTTTTCGACGAAATTGGATGAATTTCTGGATGAGATTGGAATGAATTTCCCGACTTAACTTGAATGAATTTATCAAGGGAACTCAAATGAATATTCCGACAAAACTCGAATAAATTTCTCGAGGAACTTTGGATGACTTTATCAATAAAATTGGAATGAGTTTACACACAAAATTGAAATGAATTTCCTGTCGAAATTTAATTGAATATTCCAACAAAATTTGACTGAATTTTCCGACGATATTCGAATATATAAGGGAGGAGGTTCGATTTGTAGGCACCGGCACCGTCTAGTTATGGGCACCCTTTCTTTCTTGTGTATCTTTTTTTTTGACAGATAAGAGATGCTGTCATTCTGATAACCGTCATTTGTTTGCTATAGTAGCATGATGTTTTGTGCTCAATATTGAACCGGATGGGGCATCTCTACTTTGAACTAGAAACTAATATTTTTTTGTACAAGAAAACAACATGAAAGTTTTGTTTGGCCTTTTCAAAGTGTCATAAATTGAAGTGATTTAATTCAAAAAGTGAGTTCTAATGCGTATTTGTGCAGTAAATTTAATCTATTTTTAGGCTGATCGATCGCCATCAGACGATCGCCATCAAATTTTGGCGCGAAATTTTTTTTCTTTACATTTCAAAAAGGCTGCGAAACTCGATTGTGGGCACCCTAATTTTATTGATAAATCGTTCAATATCGTTTAAGTTGTCCCTTAACTTATTTTTAATCAAGTTTTTATGCAGTTTTTATAATGATGTAGGCATAATTTATTGAAATAATTTATTGAAATAATTCGACGGGGAATCCTTTCCCATTGTTTCCTATTGAAAATTCGGACTATGGGATCAAAATTGATGGCCAAAATATTAATTTTTGTAATGAATGAGAAAGGCACTATTACCGCTATGGTGATTAATCAGGATTTTTTGACTGTTTGACCAATGAGACGTAAATCAATAAAAAATTTAAACCCATTTACCCAAAGTGCTATTTTAGACCTTTCTTATGTAATTTTTTTCAACATCCTCTTTAATGCACCGAGGGAGGCATCATCACTGCTAGGTGGATTGATTTGCGTTTTTTAGTATTTCCTGGCTATTAGAATGAATTAACCATTCCTTGTCTTTAAATCTGGGTGGTTTTATTCATGCTTCTTTATTTTTAGCTAAGTTTTCAAGGGTGCTTTACAACCGAACCACAAAATGGAAATGTCCAAAAAAGTCAAATTTTCTAAATCGTCAATATTTTTTTAAATTTCTTTGCTAGTAGTAAGGTTATACGTCTAGCTTTCAATTGCTATACAAATGTCGGCATAATATCAACCAGGGCCAAAGTTATGGATCAAACACAAAAGGGTGCCCACAACCGAACCTCCTCTCCTATATATTTTTTCCCACCCGATATTTGAATGAATTATCTGAAGAAATTCGAATGTATTTCTCCCGAGATTTGAAAAAATACTCCCGAAATTCGAATCATTTCCGCGGGAAATTGAATGGTTTTCTTGACAAAAATCGGATGAATTTCCCGACGAAATTGCAATAAAATTCTGATGAATTCCCTAGATTTGAATAAATTATTCCTTTTCCCCGAAATTTGAACAAAATTCATGACGAAATTCGATTGTTTTTCCCTTCAAATTCGAATAAATTTCCCAACGAAATAGGAATGAATTTTCGATGGAAGCTCAAATTAATTTTCCCAGCAACTTTTGATATCTTTCCCGATGAAATTCAAATTGAAATGAATTTTCCGACAAAATTTGAATGAGTCATGAATTTGAATAAATTACTTCAAGAAAATTTGAATAAATTCCCCCAAAGAGTTCAATGAATTTGCTTATTACCCGAAATTTAAAAAAAATCATCCCAAAATTCGAATGAATTTCCCAACGAAATTGTATTGAAAGTCAATTGAAATTCCCCCGAGATTTGAATTCCTCTACCACTGAAATATGATTTTAAAAAACTAGCCCCGAAATTCGAATGAAGTCTGCGAAGAAAATGGTTAAATTTATTGACAAAATGTGGATGAATTTCCTTACGAAATTCGAATGAATTTCCCTACGTAGGGTTTCTGTTCCCATATTAATAACAGCCCGTATATTAATCTCAATCGTCGATAAACCGAATAAAAAATCAATTTATTTACAATTTCTCACATCGTATGTACACAATAATGGATGGAACACATTCTTGAATTTTTGGAATATTATTCAAAATTTTGTTTATAATGTTTTAATTCACAGAATCAAATTATTAAAAGATAAAATTATGAAGCACTTTTTATTTTCATTTTCCTACCTCTGAACTGATGGTTTGATGCACTGCTCGATTGCTACTAGCAGATTCATCTGTTTTCACGCCGTTGTTTTCCATTCAATTTCAAGCTAAAACAATTCTATCCCTTCAAAATTCACTTCACAGCACATAAAGCACATCACATTTTCTCTATGAATATAATTGTATTTTAAAAACCAACGCGATTTCCTATAGTTTGATATAGGTTTATTTTGAACAACGTCTAAATTATCCTTGTCCGTATTCCGAACTGTTTACATGGCTTGCAGTACTCTCAAGGGTTGCCGACCTAGATTTTTATTTCAAAGCGTTTTAATGAACTTTCACTGTGAAATTCAACTCTTATGATTGTAAAATTAATTATATCGAAAACATAAATTATGACAAACACAAAATTGAACTGATAAGATGGAAAACTGCAACAAAACAGCAATTTGTATTTATATTTCAACTCATACAAAATGAAGAATTCGGCATCATTGCAATCATATCGTTACGTATACACACAAGTAATAGTGTGCGTATTTTATGTTAGAAACAGTATTATTGATATAGGTACAGGCATAGGATTAAATGTTTCTGAATGTTATTGAAATAGGTGCATGGCGGTGTTGATGTTTTTAGTTAAATACTTCTAAATGTGATGAAATTTCATTTTGAAGTTACTAAATTGTTTCAATTAAAAATTACATTTTGTTAACAATTATTCTCCGTTTCTTGATTATTGGGTGAGAAATCAATGCATTTCATATGCGCATTGCCTTATTGTTATTGATATAGGAACAGATACCCTAGTTCGAATAATTTTTCTGAAAAAAATCAAATGATTTTTCCGACAAAATAGTATTGAATTTCCCGACAAAATTCGAATGAATTTCCCGAAGAAATATGAAATACGTATTTCACGATAAAATTCGAATGAACTTTCCGGATATTTGAATAGATTGCCGGAATGATTTTTTCTACGCAGGTCACTTTTTAGTGACTTGGTCACTATTTTCGCACCGTCTATAACAAAAAAGTTCATAAAAAAAACTTCCAGTCAACAGGTTTCCACCAGAGTCCCATAATAAGAATCCTCCCAAGGAACAAATGTGACACATGGCGGTACTCTTCCTAAAAGACCTACAGTTTTTCGTGAGGAATACGGAATATACAGCATTCTACGAGCACTGATGACCGTCTCGGTTAAGCTCAGTCTAGAATTAACTTGTACAATTTATCGTAATTTTATATTTTTTTCTTCTTTTTTGAAATTTTTGCGAAGTTTGTGATATACAGAGGGGGCAGGGTTTGCAGAAATCGCTCTCAATAGATTACGAACGACAAAAGAAGAGAGGCAAAAATCTCTTCAAATCATAACAAGCCATGAAAACAAAACTATCGCACTTGTATACAAGTTGGAAAAAATAAACTGATTCGGATATGCGGCCCCCACTGAGGGGGTTTGGTAAAACGCTTTGTTCTTGCTCATTTTATGTTTTGGACCATATTTTTTCCCACAGCTGTGTAAAACAAGCCACAAAAAAATGACACATTGTGCATTGCGGTCCGTTTGTACCCAAGATTTCATCACGATCACAAAAACTCTAATTTCAACCGATTTTCGATCTTTAGGCACCAAACGAAAGCTGTAGGTTCCAATAACAAGTTCATGAGGTGATTTATCCAAATTGACCTCTCTAGTCCCCGGGGAACCTGTACTAAAGAGGTACTGTTTGAGCTTCTCAATTTGGCACCAAATTTTCGAGTTTCGTGTTATGAAACATAACATTGCTTGCAAATATGTGCTCTAATGATCCCAACTGTATTTGCTATCTTGTATATGCCATTTCTGGGCAAATTTATCCCTCGAGCGGTCACCGGAAAGCCCTCTGGAAGATCCGGACCATGGCCATTTTCAAAAATTTTTGATAACCATTCATTCTGTCAAATTGTGGGTGCAATCAACAGTAAATGCCTTCTGTGACCTACAAATGTCCCAGAAAAGGACCTCCGGAAGATCCGGAAAATTCTTCTAATGGCCAATTCTAAAAGTTATTCCGAGAGCTTCGCGATTTTTTCGTAATTATTCATTCTGGCAAATTTTGGGTGCAATCAATAGTAAATGTCTTCTGTGAACTCAATCTCAACTTAACTTTCCAATCAATAATAAAAGTCTTCGGTACACAGAAAAAATAAAGAACCTAAACCTCCTACATGGTTCAATTAAGGTGAAGGTGGGTTGAGTACCAAAACAAAGCTTTGAAAGTATTGGTTCAATAAAAACTGTTATATACTGTAGTAGTATAGGTGTCGTATTTATACAAAAAAAAAACAAAGAATATTAGTAGGGTGGTTCAAAAAACGACCCAGCTCCACCACGCTCACTCGATTCTGTCCCATGCTCCGAGTGTCCTCCAAAAACCGATTTGAACAAAAACTGGTTGAACACTAGCCGGTTCAAGTTTGTATGAAAACTAGTATGAGAAACTAAACCTTTCATTACACTGGCTACAGCGCCTCCCCTCCAAACGCTGGCGAAAAGAGAACCCACATAGCTTAAAGCAAAAATCAGAAGACTTCACTGAACGAAAACCGCACCGCAGGAAAGATCCATTGATTATGTAACGCAAAAAATAGCATTTTATACCCCGCTCACCCCAATATCACACTTTTTGTATGAAGTATTTGCCCCTGGTGCGATAGATATCACAAGCAAGCTCTGGCTATTTTGTTGAATTACACGTTTCACTGATGCCTTTTGAGAAGCCTAATTATCATGCTAAAGATTCGCAACCTCGATTAAAATCGACTCCCAACCATTGAAACGACCATTCAATGTCCATTGGCTATATGGAATTAAAGCTCGTGAATATTTCATCCAGTCATATGGTCTTCCCCCTCGCCAGCGCCCAATGACGGAGTGCCACAATCCAAATAATGTAAAATTCAACCTTGCCATATTTACTGTCATACAAACCTGAAACGACCTGTGCACGATAAGTCTCTATTCAAACCAACCCAAACCATCGGATGACACCAAATTATGAATCATAATCGACTGAGCGCGGCGGAGCAAAATCATTTTTTGAACCACCCTGATTATTAGTTTGCTGCTGCCGCGCTGCTGGTGTTTACATTCGCTCCGCGGTCAGTTTTTAATCGTTTTTTTCGGGCAAAATAGCAGTTTATATTAAGTTTTCGGTTAAAACGAGTGACTGATTTCAAAAAGTGATGTTTAATTTACATTCTATCAACATTTCGGGCTGCTCATGTGCGGAGAAGTGAGTAAAAACTTGGTTTTTTCAATGCCTTTGAGAAGAAGTGAAGTGCAGTGATAACCCCACCAAATCGCGAACGGCTTTTAAATTGGCACGAAACTGCTGATTTTTGATATAATTCGAGCCGAAACAGATAGGACTCTTTGAAGAAACATGTTCATTATCACGGGAAGTGAATAAATATGCTCTGAACAGGTTAGTAATTTGAATATTATACTTTTGTTCGATGCTGTTCGATGCATTCGAATGTTGGTGGAAGAGGAGTGCGGGAGGTGTGGGGTTGACCCGTGGAAGGTCCGGTGCCATATTGACTGCCATCGTGGTACTCTTCCAACTATGTCCTTAAACCAGAGGAAAAATTCTAACTGCCAGAGGCAATTAAAATGTATTAATAATAACTAAAACTGTAACATAGCAAATAAGGATGATAGTGTTAAGGAAACACGGAACACCTAGTATAACATAAATTTGAGTTGGTGAAACTTCATAGTGGGTAAAAAATCAACACGGGAGTAAAGGCAAAGTACCTGCCGGATTTTTTTCGCATTTTACTTTTTTTGGCTTCTTCCACGCAAGGGCGGATTTGAGTGAAAGGAACCATGAAGTGAGTTGTTTCACGGTTCCGTGTACTGTATTAGATAATTAGCAAATAAAATTAGTTAAAAAAAAAGAAAAAAGTTCAAAGAACTCAACTTTGAGTACGAAGTTCAAATTTTTAACTCAATATTAGGCAGTTTTCTCGCTCCCTCTCATGAATGGTATTATAAACAAAGAGAGCTGCATCGACCCAACGTGTGTTGTTCCGTGGAAGAAACCAAATTTGAGTTGTTTTCACCATAGTCTCGGGGGATTGATAATAACATAAATTTGAGTTGGTGAAACTTCATAGTGGGTGAAAAATCAACACGGGAGTAAAGGCAAAGTACCTGCCGGATTTTTTCGCATTTTACTTTTTTTGGCTTCTTCCACGCAAGGGCGGATTTGAGTGAAAGGAACCATGAAGTGAATTGTTTCGCGGTTCCGTGTACTGTACAGTAATGGTACTCCAGAAGATCCGGAATATCCGTTAAAGTTGCCAATTCTAAAAAGAATTCACGGAGGAACATCCGGATTCATACTTCCTTGAGAATTCCCGAAGGAATTCCCGGAGCAACTTCCGGAAGTCTTTCGGTGGAGTTCCCAGAGCAGGAATTACTTGATGAACCTCTGGAGGGATTTGCGGAGGAATTCTCAGGAGACTTCTAGAAGAACTTTCCGACGGATTACTTGATGAACTTCCGAAGGGATTACCAAAGGGACTTTTGAACGAACTTCTGGAGGAAGTTCTTGAAGAACTTCCAGAGGAACTTCTTAAGAAGCTTATTTAGAAGAAGAATTTTACGAATGAATTTTTATTATTGATAAGAAAATTATTTTGAGCTATCAGTGGAATGTCTTTATTTGTCATCAGACGAGTTTGTACAATTCCATTTAATTCCACCACTTGATTGTACCTGTGACAGATACGTAGGGTAAAATGCCTAGTAGTGGACCTCTAGGAGCAGAATTTTGCTCTTCCTGTCATAAGGAGTAGAAACTTCCAACATATTAATCTCGCTTGATATCTAATAACAAGTTCGGCATCTCCTCTTCACGATACATACATAAAACACTCAAATATACGATGTTATTCGTTAAAATAAACATTTTAAATTCTGACTGAATTCGCCCTACAGTAGACCCCCTGAGAGTCCATAATATGAAATTGCTCCCCTATAGTTGACACTTCATTTGATTTTCATGTTCCGTTTCAGGACGTTCTGCTTCCCTATTGTGGACCCCTCAAAATGTTCCTATAATGTACACTCTCATGTTTATTTTTTACGAAATTGTAACAAAACAATCTAATTTTACTCTCCACGGCATTTCCAATGCACGTTATCAAGGTAGCTTCTCCCGATGGATTTTCATAGCAAAATGTTTACATTGAGTTGTAATAATGCAAAAATGGCTGGAGGGTCCACTATTAGGCATTTTACCCTATTTCGATCTTAACAGTAAGGCCGTCTTCAGTGTCTCATACTTGACTCGTCTTTTATTATTGTCATTCCATATCACGGAGGATTTTCGCTATTGATTGCATGCATAATTCACCCAAATGAATGAAAGCGAAAATTAGCAAAGCTGTGGGATGAACTTTTGGAATTGACCATTTTAACTGATATTCCTGATCTTCCGGAGGACGGTTTTGTGGACATTCAGACGTCATGCGTCATAAAAAATTCCAACTATTGATTGCACAATCACTTTCTCGCTATGGATGGTTTCGGAATAAAATGTGGAGCTCTGGGGTAAACTTCTAGAATTAATAATTTAAGCGGATGTCTCAAATTTCCCGGAGAACCGGAGCCGCTAACTTGGTAGGTAACAGAGGACTTTCACTGTTTACTCCACATAAATTACTACGCGAATGCTAACAAAAATGCTCAGCTCTGGGATCAACTTTTAGGATTAACCTATTCAACGGATTTTTCGGGTTTCCTGAGGACCATATTGTGGTCATTTCGGGTCGCAATAGACTTTCACCAAAGAATGTCCAGGAAAAAAAGAGGAATAATAATATAATAAATTAGCAATGATTTGCGATGATTTCCGGCGTTTATATCTCTCGTTAGATTTTTTAAAAATTAAAAATAGCTGGGAAACACTAAATTGATTTGAGCCACCACGAAATTTCATCCGAATTTTCTGAAAATTTGACAGTAAGGCTTATTTTAACATAAAAATTTTGACTGTAGGCTGACCGGTTTATTTTTTTGATAATTTTTGAAAACATGAGGAGGTCTAGTGTTTATGTATAACAGATTAAAAAGTAGTAAAATTATGAATTCACTTTCTAGTCACTATTCGGTCAATATTTTTATTGTTTTAGTCACAAAAGTCACTTTTATTTATCCGCTACCAGCCATGTCTACAAAATTGGAATGAATTTCCTGACGAGATTGGAATGAATTTCTTGACCAAAATTCGAATAAATTACCACTTGAAATTTGAAAGAATTATCCAAATAAACACACTCAACACTTCGGGACTTCTATCGAAAAACTGTTTTTAGAAACAACATTGTTTCATGTTGGTGTTCGAAAAACAAGTGATGTGCACATTTTTTAACAATCTATTACCAGCATGATCAAACACATTATCACTTTTCAACAATGATTAAAAACACGCACACACAAAATACTCACCGATTGATCCGTAACTTCAAACGAAGTTATGTTCCGATCCTTCATGGACACCAGCGCCGGTGAGGTGTAAGCTGACGAGAATCCTACAACCATGGAACCAAGCGATACCGATAGTGCTGCCAAGACCTTTCGTTGTCCAGAGAAGAGAAAACTTTCCGTTAGTTACATTCATCAAATATTGAACTTTGTTTCGTCATCGTTTACAACACTGAATTCAACTAAATCATATAAAAATTATAAACCTGCGAAAATGTGCACTTGGCAACCGGTTCTTCTGCTGGGACGGAAAAGGACACGTGGGTGTCGGCTCGCATCAATAGCTTCACCATCTTGTCGGTTGAGCGCTACACGGGCCTTCCAATACTTCTGCCAGGATTCAACTCCTGTCCTAATCTCACTTCCTCTAATCCTCCCTCACTCTCTCTTCCGATGTGCGGAATTCCAATGCTGCAAAAAAAGCAATTGATTGCCACTCGTCAAAACTTTGCTTCTATCACTTCGACTTCGAGTTCCTCCGAGGTGCGACACTATCTGGAGTATTGTGCGCGGATCGAATGCTCCAGAATAATTCGAACCCGCAAGATCATTCAATTGTTATCACCGCGAGCCCGAGCAGAAACAAACAAACTGAGGTTGTTTAAACGCTGATAGATGATTTTATACAACGGAATCGACGTGGCTTGCGACGACTGATCGATGATGATCGGTCAGTGCTGCTCCAGAACGGTAACCGCATTTTGAATATGGTTGTACTTCGGACAGAATGGACTTCGCGGCGCAAGCACGGCTTTAACTACCCTGTCAGCTCTAATCGACCGCTCGGCAGAGGCTCGTGAATATGATTGTGATTGTCGGTCCCAGTGCGCTATCCGCACGATGCGCGTATCTCCTCGTGCGTCCGTAATCGCCGGAAATTTGGCGAGGGGGCAATTAAAATACAGTGTGTGACCATATTTCGGAAGGGAGCTTACAAGTATGGAGCGCTCGGTAATTGCAAACGTTCCGAAAAGGATAAGAAATTTTCATACCCTAACCAGTGGTCAATGGGGCACCATTTACAATGATGATGATTAATGGGATATTGAATTCCTAAACGTCAAAGTCGGGATGATCCGAATATCGGATGCCGACTGTGCAAACGGTTGTTTATTTTTACATCGTCCTTCTAAACACTCTCGCGTACTGGATTACACAAATCTCTCTGTGCGTACTAATTGGTCAAAAGTCAAAGCCGTCCGTCCGGTACGGGCGGTCGACAGAAGTCGTGCGCTTCCGTCCCTCCCGCGCAAAACTGCAAATCAAAACGTACGACAATGGCAAAACGGGGCTGTAATATGGTGTGATGTCTCCGTGCGTGATGACAATCGATTCGGCAGTCGAGTACGCGGGATCCATGAAGATGGAATATTGAGAGCAGTGGCAGTATAGAGCATCATTATCATCATCATCGCCGTTAAAGAGCGACAGTCAATCGATTTTGAATAATGTCTGGGGAAATGAGGGTAATATAATTCGTGTTCTAGTATTCACAAGACCAGTTAAAGGATAGAAATGTCGGTTTTGCTCAGACAAAAATTGAATTCTTTTCTCGCATAAATTGTTTTGCCTATATTCAAGGATCTTCAGGTGATTTTTTTTTTCTAAATTGGAGCAAAAGAATAACAACATGGCATTACAGCTACGCTAAATTATCATTTTAACTTTTGCTAATTCAATAATGTAATAATGGTACTTTTATGATCTGGAAAGTGACTGACTGCAGAAATGGTGTGTTTCTCCCAAGAAGCGTTTTGATCACTCCTCCCTCAATACAACTCGATCGCAGCATGTTATAGCGGAATCATACCACCGGGCACACAGACGAATGATTAAAGAGTAACTAAACTTTGCTTGAAGTGTAATAGACAATCTGTTATGATGTTGTTGTCATTTGGGACACGTCAATGAAATTTGAATATAAATGAGAATGACAATCATACTACTTACAATCGGTACTTTGAATCGTTCGGTTGATGAGTTATGCGAAAATATTCAATCGAAGAAGAAAATATATCAATCCACCTAGGGCCTTTTTTTTTATTTTCATAGAATATTTTTTAAATTTGTTGATTTTTTTGCTTGGAATTATAATCAAAATTGTTTTGTTACAGTTTATTTTTTGGTATAATAAACCCAGCTTCATCATCCTTGTGGTGGTAATGCCAGGCCTGGTAGCGGTCAGTAACTAAAAAGTCCCTTTTTTCGATACCAAGTCACTAAGTCACTTTTTCTCGTAAAAAACACTATTTTCAACTATTTTGAGCAAAATTCAGGATCTTGTTGGGCTCATCGTCGTAAAACGGCATTTTTTTTCAATGAAGCTTCATTTGCCCGTCGAATCTATTTGTATTTCTACAAACAGTATTGTCCATACGAAATTCTTCGGAAATTTCATGAAAAATTACTCAAATTTCCCTTCCCTTTGGGCTGGAAATAATTCGACAGCAACTAAATAATACGTTAATCCGTAAGTCATCTAGTCGAATTTTATTTGGGCGCAACGGTTATTAAATCGAACACGACATGGCCGAATATTTGATTTGGCCAAAGTGGCATACGGCCGAACTGGTAATTTGGCCGAAAAGGCCATCTAGCTGAACGGGACATACGAAAATGTTATTTTCTGAATGGGTAATATGGTCCAAAACAGTGATCCCCAAAGTGCGGCTTGCGACTATTTCAATAGTCCGCTACGGTTACTAGGTCGAAAATGTCTTGGCCGAAAAGGCCATTTGGTCGAAAGCAACATACTACCCGCCGAACTGGTATTTTGGCCGCAAAAGTTGTTTGCCCTAACAAGGTTATTAGGCTGAAAATGCCATTTGGCCGGAATGGTTGTTTGGCCGAATAGATCATTTGGCCGAAAATGCCGTTTGGTAGAAATGGTCGTTTGTCAGAAAATAAAATATTTGACCCGAAAATGTCCTTTTTGCCAAACAATAATTTCGGCCTAAAAGTATTATCGGCCAAATGACCTATTCCGAATGACTTCCGAATGTCCATTTTGACCAAAT
Organism: Armigeres subalbatus; assembly: GCF_024139115.2. Taxonomy (NCBI): domain Eukaryota; kingdom Metazoa; phylum Arthropoda; class Insecta; order Diptera; family Culicidae; genus Armigeres; species Armigeres subalbatus. Next base: position 146,048,196 of record NC_085140.1, on the reverse strand, counting down.
GAGCTATTCGGCCAACTAACTTTTTCAGCCAAAGGAACAGTTCGGCCGAACGACATTTTTGGCCGTATGTCTCTTTCGACCAAATGCTTTGTTTGGTCAAATGATATATTCGGCAAACCAAAATTCGGCCTTGTGTCTTTTGGCCAAATGGCTTTCTGCCAAACGAAAATTCGAACAAAAATGTCGACTAGAAAGGACGAAGAAGGAAGAAAGAGGATGGATGACGCAATTAGCGAAAAACAATAAGGGAGAAATAAAAATGAAAAAGGAAGAAGAAAGAGAGAGAAAAGAAGTGAGAAGGTAGAAGGAATAATGAAATGAAATAAGAAAGAAGGAAAAAAAAAGAGAAAGAAGAAGAAAAAAGGAAAAAGGGGAAGAGAAGAAGGAAAAAAGGAGAAAGAAGAAAAAAGAAAGAAAATCGGGCTTCTCACTTTGTAGTTCTTTTTTATCACTTCTTACTTCTCATTGGGCTTATTGACCGTTCGGCCTAATTAATATTCGTCCTAATGGCCTTCGGCCTAATGGCATGATACCATTTTGTATGTGCATATGCTGTAGGAAAATGGTGTGGGATTTTTTTTTGCTTGAACCAATGTTTCTTCCAGCTTGGGGCGAACCTATGTGTTATCTTCGAAGGGTACCAGACAAAGATGACGAGGAACTACGACTGCTTCAAATAAACTATTAAAAGGCAGTGTGCCAAATTGGACGGTGCGATCACGAACGCTATATTGTAAGGAATAGTCGCGTAAAAACCCGGATCAATTAACTTTCAGTGAGATATTTATTTTCTTTTATCACAGTTGAAGTGATTTTGAATGAAACTCAACTTTCCATGCAACGATATAGTTAATATGGCATACAAAAGGTGGCTTGTATAGGTTATTGATGCAAACACAAAGTAGATCAGGATGCCTATCCTGTAAGGGCTTGTCGGGTTGAATCGCTTTTACGACATTCCACACCCTCTCCACTCTGAAATACGAAAAGCGGACGCGTGGTGCGTTATTCCCTTAGAAAAGCCAGCCAAAAGGCGTTTTGCCCAAATGCATTTCCAAGCATTACAACCATGTTACTTTTTTTAATGTGAAAATCTTCAATATTAACAAAATTATTCGCAAGTTTCAAATGGTAAGATGCGTTTTCTGACCATGGGCTAATAAAAAAATACCCATCAAAATAATAAAGTTGAAAGATGATGTCTGTCTTTGCTTAGCTAGAGCAACAAAGTGAAGACAGCTTCACCAAACTTGAATAAAACCTATGAAGTAAGAAACATGAGTATGGCCACATAATGAAATATTGCAGCAGCTTGTTTTGGCAAACCTTTCAAGATGCTACAATATTCAATATTGTCGCAACATTCATTTCAACGTGTACGTCACCTTATAATTCGATCATGTTTTTCTTTTTACCTCATACAGATTTTTGCTCATATCAACGGATGTTAGAATAGTACTGAAGGAACATTCCTTATAAAAGACAGCAAATCTGGCCCGTTTATTCACGTATTGACTATTTTCTAAGGCTTTGACCTTGTAAAAAACCATGATGCTAACGAAACTGATTCACAAATGCCCACAATCACTAGTAGCTTTATACCTCATAGCACTCGGGAAGCTTAATCCACATTGTCAACGGCAATCAAGATCAAGTCTGCCTATGGCTACCAACTGTCCGACGAAATGAGAACAGGCTTCTCATCCTCTTCATCAACGCGATAGCTTGATGGACTATGCATATGTGCTGTGCTGCAGATAGCCTTTTCTTCTCTACTGAAAACAGATTGATTCACAGACTTCGCGAAAGGAAAACTTTCCACTGTCTTCTTTGTAATAGCAGTTCCAGTTGTGTTATTCTCTTGTGGGTTCACAGGAATCACTAAGTCTAATTGCAATTCAAACTCAATTTGGAAATCTGAAAACATCAATTACAAAGTGCTATGACACGCACCATTCCAACTGTTGCCATATGTGGACAAGTGGGCCAACTTTTTGGCGACGGCTGGTTCCGTTTGAATTTTCCACTTTTCTTCCAATATTTTACCGCACTGTACCGACCGGACCCAACGGCCACAATCAAAGTGGACAGTCCCGAAAGCTAACGAGTTGCAGGGACGTTCCCAGCAGGCCGATTCTGCACTCCCGAGCGCGACGTATTGGCGGCAGCACACCCGGCGAATCACACTTGGCCCGAAACCTGCCAATCTGGTGCTGCCAAAAGTTCCAAAAAACGACAAGTCGCAACGGGGATACGTTTCCGTGTCTGGTCCGCATGTAAAAGACACACAATCACGTCGTCCGCGAGCCAAAGGACGATTGAGCGCGAGAGGGACCGCCGCCAAGTGGGCAAGCCATGGCATGGCCGACCGATATCGTCGTCATCGCCGCCCGCCCGTGGCACACGATTCCAGTATACGATTTCCCGTCCATCATCAGCTGGGGTTTCGCGTGGACAAATTTTGCTCAGCCTCTCTAGTTGGAGGGCATCTATGTGACGATTTCACTATCGGCAGGAGAAACCACATAAGTCCAGACGGATGGGTTTCTGCAATTGAAATTGGCATCCTTCTGCACAAATTTAGGCATAGTCAATTCGTGTGAGTGATGTGATTCCAATCGAACGGTTTTCGAAAATTCTAATTCTTCGAATTGAAAACGATTCAAAACTTTGTTATCGTTAACCGGAAATTGAAACAGTTAATTAAAGCATATCTGTGTTATAACTTGTTCCGTTTATTCAGTAAACTATTTAATTGAAACGAAATATCCGCATTTATGAGATCACATCAAAACATCCTTTTTTTCTATGATATGACGCATATGATGCCGAACATCGTACATATGTACTTCACTCATCTTCTGAAATGAGATGATGATATGTATCTTAGTGGCGGCATAAACCATGTATCAATTGTATCTCTAATGTTGAACTTATTCCTCACAACAATCATCCGAAAACCTTTGATCAAGAAGAAATTGTGAACGTGGTTCGATGATATTGAAATTGCAAACTGATTCCGTTTAAATTGAAGAAGTAGTCGATCTGTGCCTATGACCTGGCCGCCAATCAATTTCATCCATCTAACGCATTGATATGGATTTTGGCGCGTACTGTAGCCGGTGTAGTCACGTAGATACAAACCCGACTAGAGAAAAATAACAGAAATTCATATGTTTGAATAACAGGCCGTATGTATTTTTTAACAGATTCTGTTAAAAAATGTGTACCATTAGTAGTTAAAATAATAGGAAATTATAACAAACTAAAAAATAATTCATATTATGTTATAAATTTCATAAAATATTTATCGTTTCGAATAATGGGAAATACTAAATAATATCAACAGTTGTTATTAATATCTGTCGTTGTTCTAAGCTTCATATAATTTTATTTCGTTGTCCTGGTCGGGTAACTTGGTGTGGCGATGATGATTTCACTTGTTTGAATGCGCGTCGAAGTCCAATTGATGCTAAATATTATGAATGTGGCGTTTTGAGCTTGGGGGCTTGCGTGGGGACGAGCCCCCATGCGCTTTAAATTGCTAATGAGTTTGGTTTCGTTTGTTCGTTGGTGGTGTGACGGTTTCCTAAATTGACGCTGATGAGTTCAACAAGTTTGACCCATTTTTTTGCGATTTTTGGAGCTGATCGACGTCAGAGTAGCTGATAGCAGTGACGACGGCTTTAATTAGTCTATAGTGACGAATGGTCTCAGTTTCATTTATGGTCGGAGATTATTTTCAGAACAATAAAAACATCCAATTTATATTTATATTTAGTTGTTGTCAATATTGAAAAATGTTCCGGCACAATCCAAAATCTGAATGTTCTTTGGAAATAACATCCACAGCAATCCCCTTGTAAATTTTGACTCATATAAAATATGTTTGGTTGAAGCGTGATTTATTTATATGGAGCGTAAAAAAATCACAGATCCCCCTTTCCCATTTGCCCTTACGTTATTAGTGTACGGAGCCTTACCATATTTGTGACAAAGTTTGCACCATCACACCAATAAGGATTTCGCTTCACCTGTGCACTATGAGAAATTTGTCTAAATTCTTGTAAGGAACTTGTCCAAAATCCTAGGAGAAATTTGTGCGACTTCGTTCAAAATGTGAGCAAAAATTTGTCCAAATGTCTTAAGGATCAAGGAAAGTTGGGTAAAGAAAACAGCCTTCTGAATGATTCACCACCGGCGGTATGTCGTCTGTCCCTTTTCCGTCCTTCGGAAAATTGTGATTGTGTTAGGGCAACACCGGGCAATATCACAAACACTCATTCAAAAAATACGGATTTATGTAGCGGTGTGTTGTCAACCTTCATTCCCCCTTAAAAGCATTTGTTTCCTGTAAAAAACTAGTCCAAATTCGAAATTCTTCTTTACTTCTTGATGACTTCCTTTCTAGTTCTTATAAATAATCCTTCTGATTTGCCCCAAAAAATCGTAAGAATTCGCTGAATTTTTTGAGAAAATCTCATCTTTAAAAAGAACTTGATGAATTGAAAATTGCATTTCTATGCGAAATTTTGCTTCATAGAATAAAATATCTGAATTTCTGGAAGAAATTAAGACATTTGTTCTAACAAATAACGTGTGATAAATACGTTTGAAATTCTGGGAAATACACTTCAAGATTCCAGGATAGAATTCTTCTTGAGAGAATCCGATTGAATTTTTGAAATTAATTCATCTGAACTCCTAGAAGTAATTCGTTTCAATTTATGGGAGGAGTTCGTCTGAGTTTTTGACAGCATAGTTTTTATTCCCTTATTAATGCTGTTTTAAAATCATTAACCTAGTTCGCACCTTCCTGAATGCAATTTGTCTGCTTTCGCGTATGAGTTCTTGAAGATAATTCATTTAATTGTGGACCTGTAAAGTGTGCACACGATTAAAAACGTTTTTTTTCTGCATCATATTTCAATATGGATGAAGCTCAGAATTTTAGGACTGAATGGAGTCTGTTGGCCAAACTTTGGAGAACACAAACTACCGTCGGGGACAAATATTGTTATATTCCATTCCGGTATTCGAGGAGGCAACGCTCCCTGGCACCGAAAAAAGGGAGATGTGACTGTGTACGACAACTAACGGGGCATTGCACTATGGTCCAGGATACAGATTTATGCGGAAAGATGAATTTTACGCCAGAACTATATTTTTCAGAAAAAAATGTTGTTCTACAAAATTGTTCGAAATAGTAAGGCTATCATTATCGTTCTACCAAAACATAGGGTGGCTCATCATATAAAAAAAATAGAAATTTTTTTTTTTATTTCTCAGAATATTGACATGTTATGTTCTACAAAGTTGTAGCGCAGCTTATTCCAATAAATTTTGCTAAAAAAACTTTTTCTGTAGCTCCTGAGTTGGTTGATTTAGAGCAATTTTACCTAATTGGATTAGGGTGTACCTCAAAAAACAGTATTTTTTATCTACTTTTTTTACTTTAGATTTTTCGAAAAAGTCGTCTTCAGGTGACTTTTAGAGCTCAAAAAAATGCAACTTTTTATTGGTAAATATGGTCAATATCTTTTTCCGATAAAAAGTTATAATCGTTTTTCTGTCAAAATTACATTTTTTTCATAAGTTAATATCTCCGGTTAGGGCAGACCAAAAAATATATTCACACGGCATCTGAAAGAGGAATTCATATTCTTTATTGTGTCAAAAAATTGGGGATATGTTATTTTTTATCTCAAGTTTAACCAATTTTACTAAAATCATGTTTTTTCAAATAAATTGATATAACTCGACAACGGAAGAAGATACAGATGATATTCTTATAGCAAAACACGCGTTTTAAAAAGCTTCAAAAGTCTTCAGAAGGTGATATCCCTGAAAAATTAAAAATGAAATGAGCAGATCATAAATATTGTTTTTTAAGGGACACCCTAATCCTGGTAAGTAAAATTACTCTAAACAAGTAAACTTGAGAGCTACATAAAAAGTTTATATAGCAAAGTTGATTGGAAAAAGCTGCGCTACAACTTTGAAGAATTATTTTATGCAAAATGAAAAAAATAAAATTTCACATTTTTATAAAATGGCCCACCCTATTTTTCGGTAACTCTATAATAAAGGGCCCAAGTATCCAGAACAACTTTGTAGAACAAACTTTGTTTCTTAAAAGTAAGCTTCAGACCGAAAATGCATCTTTTCTCGTAAATCTTGCAATACGATGATAATGATAAAACTTATAAAAAGTGTTAAAGCTGTAGATTTTTTAGTTTTCATTTCTCACGAATGTCATGTTCTAAAGACTTTTGGGGCTTTTCAAAACGCGTGTTTTGCTATAAGAATATCGTCTGTATCTTCTTCCGTTGTCGAGTTATAATAATTTATTTGAAAAAACATGATTTTAGTAATATTGATAAAACTTGAGATAAAAAAATAACATATCCCCAATTTTTTGTCATAATGAAGAATATTAATTTCTCTTTCAAATGCCGTGTAAATATATTTTTTTGGTCTGCCCTAACCGGAGATATCAACTTATGAAAAAAATGTAATTTTGACAGAAAAACGATTATAACTTTTGATCGGAAAAAGATATTGACCATATTTACCCATCAAAAGTTGCATTTTTTTGAGCTCTAAAAGTCACATGAACACGACTTTTTCGAGAAATCTACAACAAAAAAAGTAGATCAAAAATACTGTTTTTTTAGGTACACCCTAATCCAATTAGGTAAAATTGCTCTTAATCAGCCAACTTAAGAGCTACAGAAAATATTTTTTTAGCGAAATTGATTGGAATAAGCTACGCTACAACTTTGTAGAACATAACATGTCAATATTCCGAGAAATAAAAAAAATATTTTCTAATTTTTTTTTAATGATGGGCCACCCTATTTTTCGGTAAAACCATAATGATGGCCCTACTATTTCGAACAATTTTGTAGAACAACAGTTTTTTCTAAAAAATATAGTTTTGGAGTAAAATGCATCTTTCCGCGTAAATCTGTATCCTGGACCATAGTGCATACGGTGTATTGGCCTTATTTTTTAATTGTAGTATCTCCAAAGAACTTCATAATACAGCTTTATCTGGACATCAATAGTATGTACTCCAAATTTCTCTTGAGTTCCGATGTTGAAGTTCTGTACGGTCAACAGAACGAACTACGGAGTATGAGCTTTACTTTACCTAAATTTTGTTATTTTGAACATGTCACAGTACCCCAACACATTTAGGGTACTCCAAACTCTTCTTGAGATCAACTTTTGGAGATATGAATGATGAACGAAGCGATCTTAGAGGTATGTGCCTTACTTTTGATTTGAAATAGCTCCATTGAACATCATTTCATTATAACAAACATGTCACATTTTTCCAGGATATCTACAGTACTTCAAACAACTCTTGAGTACAAATCGTGAAAGTCTGTATGTCAAACGAAGCGTTTTTTTTTGAGTGTTTTTTTATTTGTTTATTTATTAGAATTGGAATAGCTGCGTGGAACATCATTCCTCTATTGAAAACATATCCCCGTATTCCCAGGACATCAATCGCAATTCTTGAGTTCAGATATTGTAGGTCTACTAGGTAATTCATCTAGGTTGCTTCATCAGAGCGTTCTCTTTCAAATTAAACAATGTCCCTTTCGACTTCTGAGTCGAAAAAAAATCTGACGCGTTCAGGATGATAAGCTTCATCGGTCCCTGAAAGAAAATCCAATATCGATTTTTCTTGTTAGGACCCAATCATACACATTTTATTACCGGAACCTAGAACATCAACAAAATGACGTTGATATGCGGTAGTTTCTGCTTTCAGACTGCAGCTAAAACACACACACTGAAGCTTCAACGAATTTAGTACTGCTGTCTTGGTATCGCTTTAGATTGTATTCGACTCATACGATGAACATTAGTGACGTGCGATAATGATGTAACTCGCGAGGTGAAAAGGCGTATTGCAGTTGCAAATAGGGCTTATTACAGACTTCGCAACCAGCTTAAGTCCCGTAGTCTGCAAACGAAAGCAAAACTCGCGCTGTATACTACTCTGATTCTTCCGATGGCTTTAAACGGCCATGAAACATGGACGTTACGCAGGCTGATCGGAGAGATTTCGGAGTGTTTGAGCGTAAGGTGCTGCGGACAATACTCGGCGGTAAACAGGAGAACGGTATCTGGCGTTCAGGGCGACTGGAAGCGATTGGCCCAGGATTGAGTCCAGTGGAGAAGGAGAAGAAAGTGCTGTAGCCCATCAAATCAAATCGACGAGCACGTCTGCGAGAAAAGTAGCTTTTCCACAGACGGGTCCAAAATGGATGACTCCACTGGTTTCGGTGTTTTTAACGTTTTTCATAGCGCCTACTTTAAGCTCAAAGAGCCAAGTGCTGTGTATACGGCTGAGCTAGCAGCTATACACTTTCACTTGAGCAAATCGCACCACTTTTTCATCTTCATCGACAGTCTAAGTTCTCTGAAAGCTGTTCGGTCGGTTTCATTGCACTCAGCGTATCTTCAAAACGGGATACGGAATGTTTTGAATGCTCTATCGAAACGGTCATTCACCATCACCATGGCTTGGGTCCCTCCTAACCGGTAGTATAGAAACCGGTAATACCGGTATTACCGACCAATTTTGAGTACCGAAAATACCGGTATTAAAGACGAAAAATACCGATATTTTCGGTATTTGGTCAGGGTTCTGCCATATCGCACCAAGCGTTTGACTGTTCTGTGATACTTTGCTCGTAAAGGGTCTTGTATTGGTGGATGATACCAAGACATTCTGCAGCTAGAATTTCATGTTATTCAAGCTCAAACGGTTCAATGAGTTGGAGGGGCCCGTTAAAAACTCTGATTTGGTGAAGTGATAGGTGAAATAATTCAAGCCCTCGAACCCTCTTCAAGCTGCTGTGGAACTACTCTTCCGTGAATGCAGATACTCTATATGAAGCCGGCGTAAGAAAAGTGAGAAGTAAGTGGTCAGAATACGCAGATCTTTTTGCTTTGTTGAATAATCCTGCCGTGAAGCAAACGATCAGAAACGATTTTGGCATTTTTTTTGTTCAAGACATTCAGACCTTTTTTGATTGAGAAAGCAGACGAGATCTTGAAGTGTCTAATCTTTCCTAATGCGATCACTGAAGCTGTGACAACGACCACATCTGACGATCGATACGAAGAAGATGCCTCTATGGATGATTCTTCTGATTTATCGGTTACAGTACAACTCGTGAAAATACTGCAGCAGAGCAAAACACTTGCATTGCCGGTAGCAACTACGTTGACGCCAGGATCCTAGCAAGAAATCCGTAAAGGATTCTCTTACTATGAATCTGAAGGTGTTAAGGGTAAGTACTTGACCCTGATTTTCGTCCAACTTCGGTTGAACCAGAGAGAATATTCTCGGCAGCTGGCAACATATTGCCAACAAAATCCGATGCAAATTAGGAGAAGAATCGCTTAATTTTCTTAATTTTCACTGTGCCCAAAAAATGGTTTTAACATTTAAAGTTTGTAAATAAAATAGTAGTTTGTGCAACTAGTTGCAAAAAGATAATTTTTTCAGCACAAGTTGTACGTTTATCCAACGAGGCTTGCCGAATTGGATAAATACTACGAGTGCTGAAAAAATCGAGTTTTGCAATGAGTTGCACACGCTATTTTTTGCAATGACGAAAAATGTGCTTTAATATGATAAATCTGTACCAAAATTGTACAGTTTAATTTAATCCACATGATCATTCTTGCCAATAAATTGTTTGCTGCAGAGAACAATCAGATTCCATATTACGTACCAAATTGCATAGCTCGACAAGCCATGAAGCGATAAATGAGCTTGCTTTTGGGAAATTTTGATGTCATGTTCATCAATCTATTTAATTTATTACGAAACGCAGAAAGAACACTTTATAAGCACTTACTTAAGCTAATTCAGCGAAATGTAGTCATGTAACAACTGTTCTGATGTTGGTTTTTCATTATAGCACCCAAATGAGTCCTATGTTGAATTTTATGCAACTCATTCGAGTTGCATAATGTTCATTAAAGCACCCATTTCGTTGGTATGGAAAAGTAGGCCGTTTTATCACTCAAAGATAAACTGTAAACCAGATATTATGATCAGGAATTGCAAAAAAGTTTTTCCTTATCCAAAATTCTAAATCAAAAATTTTTTTATATCTGAAATTTTCACAAATACCGGTATTTTTAAAAATCCCGACCACCTTATTCCCTTCTCATTGCTCTATTCCGGGGAATGAGAACGCGGTGTTTTTGCGGCGCAGATTATCAGGATATTGATCATGTCGTGTGGGCGTGCGCGGACCATCGTGGCATATTAGGAAAGTGTTGTCTTGATCTCGAATACATGTCCCTTGTTCACCATTTTTTGAAAGTTGCCGATGTTAGACGGTAACCATACTCCGCCCATCCAAGTCTGTCGTACCCCATCACGATTGTCTTCCTCTTGTTATGCACTACAATTTCTGTCGTTAATCCCTTCCTCTCGTTGTTGTCTCCCAAGAAAATTTTTGTTTGTTCCGTTACAGGTGTGAAACATCGTCAAGAATGTCAACAATGTGAATATCAGCATCGTAATTACTGAAGCACCCTAAATTCCCATCCTTTCCAACTGTATTATTGTATCCAAACCGCGAGTCTTTCGGTTCACCAAAACTAACAATATTGTATAAGAAACATGAAGAACTGCATTGAAAAACATGATTTCCGCTCCATAATGTTACACGGCAAATAAGCCTTTCAAATAAACGATAGATTTAAACAAATGACGTTGATATGCGGTTACTCTAGCCATACCACCACATCGTCTGCATACCGGAGTTAGGTTGTTTTTTCCATAAGGCTATTCTTTTTGCAATTGGTGATGACACGAAAAAGATGATAGAAGTGAGAAATCGAGCAAATTAACTTTTTGCGGTACTGTTAGTGAGGGAAAATGGTTATATTTCGTTCGACTTCATTCAGTCGCAGTACAAGATTTCGAATGGTGCTGTACTAGCTCAATCGAGTATGTTCTGTCAAACGAAATGTAAACAGAGAGAATAAAAGATAGCTGTCTCCGTGTTTACACGGTTAGAAAAAAGTACCTAATATTAGGTACTTTTCACTCAATTCGGGGGTTCAGTGTGGGAACCTAAAATTAAGTAATTTTTCTTGAAATTAAATAAAATTCACTTAATATTAAGTAAAATATACTTAATTTTAAATTGAAACTATCCAAAAGTTAGGTAAATTTCACTCAACTTTTGTAAACATGAGATTACTCAACGTTGGGTTCCCACACTTTAATGCCCTTGTTGAGTGGTTTTGCTCTTCATTTTATGACAACAAAGGGAAGAGGGAAGGAGATGCAAGAGAAAAAAAGTACCTAAAATTAGGTACTTTTTTCTAACCGTGTAGTATGCCGCCCGCTAGAGAGACAACCTCCAGCGCATGCACGCTTAAAGTCAAGTACACATCGCATGAATAGCTTTCACACATCACGGCGACGCCTTGGCCAACTCTCACTATGAGTGAAAATTTTGTGTGAAACATAAGCAGTCGCTGTGTACTGTCTCACATGTGCATGATATGTGTAAGTGAGTTTGCCTCGAACTGTCAAAGTCCCTTCGGGTCGCTATGATGGCGAACGTGTGCAGAATGTGCTGCAAGAAATCGTACTTTTTCGGAGCGTTTTCATTTTGTTTTGATGGCGAAACAAAAAAACAGTGCGAATACAATCATCGCACTTTGTTTTGTTGATCGAAACGATTGGAGAAGCCTCCGAATAAGTATGGAAAAGTTGGCTTACTTTAACATTAACAATTGAGGTTAGGTTCGATTTCCGACTGCTCTCTCGCTGTGTAAAATGAACTCACCGAAAATCATCGGCCATCGGTTACACAAAAATGAGTAACATCGTAGTTACTCATAATATGAGTTGTTCCAGGAGAGGCCCGTTTTGTGTGAACGGAACACAAAAATATGTAAGTCATTTTAAGCGTGTGGCGAATGTGAATAAACAGAGAGAATAAGAGTAATTTAACCTGCATGTAGCATGTTGCCTGTTGGAAAGGCATACTTCAGGGCATGAATTGGCAGTTAATTGATAAACAAGCAAATTGTGCTCGATGACTATAAAAAGGAATATTATTTATTGAGCAGTTGCAACCGATTAAAACATTATGCCGATACGATATGTTTTGTAAATTGAGATATTGTTACGACACAAATTATAAGTTTTATATTTATTCGAGTTTATGCCACAGATCCAATTTTGAGCTAAATAATTTAAAGCTAAAGAAGGATTCGACAATAAATTACTTTGATGTTTCCATGTGTCTTAGTTAAATGCACTTGGGTTATCTCTTCCTCGTTTTATTTTTATTTAACTCAACTATTTTTACGTACACACGAATATACACGTTTTTACACAGATTTTCCCTATCGTTTTTCTACGCGGTTTATCGAAATCGGCATGAAATACGAGAAAACTTCAGAAAAAAAAAAATTTAATTGAAGTTGTTTTTACGCGGATTTTAATTAGATATTGCATATTGTCTGGAAACTATAAAAGTAGGTATACTAATGACATTCTTTCCTTCAAGATACAATAATGAAACAATTATTCTCTTCCCGTAGATAAATAATAACAAATATAATTCAAAACTTTCAACAAGAAATGACTCTCGAACAACATTCGAAAGCTATAAAGGTGACGAGTGTTTTTCATTCGACTTGAGTCGTTTTCCAGTGTGCTATCGAGTATCCATAATGCCAAAACATCTCGTTATTCTTGTACCTCCTCGAGCATACTCGAACGATGAGTCGTTTTCGAGATCGAATCGAAAGCCGTAATGCCAAACATGTTCGACTCGATAGAATTACGTTCGAATCAAGATGCGCAATGCCACCCCTGTTCTGGGAAAACTGTAATGTATAATGGTGTGATGATGTTCGAAGGATAGAGACATCGCACATATTGTAGTTGGATAATCAGAAAATCAATATCTGAACTGAAGGACAGTTTGGAGTGTCGTAGATCTTTTGATAATATTGTAACGAATCTATAATGGTGTGATGATCTCCCAAAGAGTCAACACAACTCAAAGGATTTGTGGAGACATCGCACTTCTTTGAGCTGATTATTTATAAGATTAATATCTGAACTCAAGGACAACTTGTAGTTCTGCAAATACTGTAAAGTGTCTATAGATTATAAGCATATGCGGTATTTCGAAAAATTTCGTTTCAGGTGGTTCGAAACGAAATTCCGCGGAATTTCGCGGAATTTGAGCGTGGCGAAATCTGATTTCTTGATTTCGTTTCGTTTCGTAAAATCACAAAAATTTCGCTAGAATAAATTAGCTTTCAACGAAATTTAACGGAATTCCGCGGAATTTTGAAACAAATTTAGACTTAAACCATACTGTCTCGTACGGTAGCGTATTATCAAAAATTTTGGCTGCGCCGCTGAATATTAACGGTTACTGCACAGTCCCATTCTGAGTCGACAAATACGTATTTAGTTTTTATCTATAATACGTCTCCAGTGTTATGTTAGAAATGTCAAACAGATAACGAAAAATATCTTTAACTATTTTAACTCAATATTTAAGACGTCAGGCTCAGAGTATAAATGTAATCAGATACGAATCTGATCAGCAAACTTTGTCAAAGAGGCAAAGCCGTGGCGTGGATTCTTGAGACCCTTGTGAATTATTTTTAAAGCGCCTCTTACTTATTAACGGCTGACTTCTTCACCTCTTATGTCTCAAACCAGGTTTGGGCGCACCTCTTAAGAGTTAAGTAGACCCCAAAGAAAACATTATTATTAAAGGAAGCACATTGATTAAACGAAGTTAGATTGATTTGAAACACGGTTTTCGTCTTCGAGTTTTCATAATAACTTCGTTTACTATAAATATTTAGTCGCTTACCAAGGTGGCTTCACATGAATTACCTTTTCAACAAACCAAAGATTCCTTTCCCGTGGCGCTCACTGAGATGCAGAGCATTCCTCGGTCTCTTATAATTGTCAAACTAATTTTCCTCTCGTAATTCTAAATTGATTGTAAGGGCGTGACCGGCTTATACCATTACTCATGAATTTGACAGCGATTTTTACATGCCTTATATGCACAAACACATATACAAGGACAAACAGACTATTACTTGGTTCGTCGAGTTCATTGTATATAAGACAATGGGTCTCCGAGCTTCCTATAAAAAGGTTGAATTTAGAAGTAAATGATATCCTTTTGTAACAAGTTTTTGTCTGAGAAAGGAAACATTATTTCTTCATACCTGGCAAACTGCTGCCGTAAAAACTTTGCGATTTTGTTCATTTTAGAAAGGTGTAGAGGTTTTCGTCTAGCGAGGAAATGTATGCTATTAACAATTCTCTATCTACTATATATATGGCATTTGCCACAATGATTTTACCAGAAACCCATTCCCCAGAATGGAGCATATGCCAGAATTGACCAATTGCCAGAACGTAATTTGCCAGAATGTACAGTTCCCCAGAAATAGTAAAACTCTGTATTCCGATTATTGTTGGTGGCTAAAGAATATAAAAAGTCTTATATAAAGAAGGTAATTTTGTAAAACGTGGATTTGGAATTATTTACTAATGAAAGGATTTTCTGTATACAGTATCCCCCCGCTTATCCGGACCTCGCTAATCCGACGACTCGTTAGTCCGGATCGCTAATTCGGAATTTTTCGGATTAAAAATAATCAACACCCATTTAAATACATTATGCTGTCAGTTTTCTAATTTGTGCTGTGATTTTGTTTTGGTTCATTTATACGGATTTGACAGTAGGATTAACGACAGAAACCTCGTTAGTCTGGCCATACATTTGTCGGATCAGCGGGGTATTCTGTAATTAGTTTTCACAGATAAAAATATTTTGTGATTTTAAATGTATTTTCATGCACATATTTGGAGCATACAAATAAACGTAACATTCAATCAAATCGAAATAAATTTAAGCTGTGCTTGCTTGTAAAATTCAGTCAAATTTAATTGAATATCGAATGTTAATTCGTTTGATACGGTAAGCTGCGAATTTACACGTCGTTGAAGTTTCAAAATTACTTGCTGTGTTCATAAAAGGGACTATTTAACATATTAGACAATTTTCAGAAAGATGGATACTATTTATCAAAAAAAAAATTTACATTCATATTTGTCTAATACCAAACAAACTGTTTACGAATGTATATCATATTCCTTTGTCTTATTCTAGACGCAGACTTCATTTCAAAAATTGAATCATATCTACAATTGGATAATATCACTTTAAGTCATACTAGACAGGTTTTTGCTTTCATTGAAGACATTATATCTACAAGTCTAGGCAAAATATCTACTTCTAAAGAAGGAATCACATCCTAAATATGATAATAAAGAGAAATTTGGAACTGCACTATTGCTGGGGTACTGCCTTTTCGCCAATTGTAAACGGGGAAGCGGCGATTTATCTCAGACTGCTTATTTTGTTACTACAGTGACCAGGATAATAAAAAGCCCACTTGCAGTTTTTCATACAAAACTTTCAATTTTGGAGAAATATATCTCGATTGCGTGTGAACCAATTTTGTAAAATGTAAAATCAGTTCAATAAAAATTCCGCGGAAAAAAATTAAAATTTCGTTTCGTTTCGTAAAATTTCGAATTGAATAGACCTTTATTTCGTATCGTTTCGAAGTTGCGGAAATAATTTATATTTCGTTTCATTTCGTTTCGAACCAACATACACATTTTAAATTTCGTTTCGTTTCGTTTCGTTAGGAAAAAGTGTCTTATCGCATACCCTTAATAGATTATTAATGCCTCATGTCGCTTTTCAATGTCTTAAGTACATTCGGAATCCCGAATTCGCTTCGATGACAATATAGACTTTCAAGGATCTTGAAGTTGCTTTATGTTTTTTATGAGCTGATGCCGACTGAAATATGTATTCTGGAAAACCAGTATTCATCACTTAATTTTTGATCATCTATTGAGACAAAGCTCATCATCCATTTCTCTTAAAAACAGGAGAATTTTTGTTTTTAAATAATAGGTGCTGTTTATAGAAAGTCTTATTTGTATCATCGTTTTTTTTTTCATTTCTGATACATCGAACCCCAAGTTGTTTCAAACCTACACAATTCTACATGAAACTAATATGCAGCGTTCACGAAACCAATTTCTTATCATCGAACATTTCGTAACGACCTCGACCCAGTTCTACTGGTGAAGCATTACACTACTTGGTCCTCGGAACATTACCATGTTAATCGAAATTTATGACACAGCACAATCACGAAACAAATAATCCATGCCCGCTTTAACAAAAAGGTCACTGGCACGTGCCGCACTACGGAAGCACATTAATCATAATTTTACAACACTGATCTTTCGTGCGTCTTCTCATAGATTCAGAGACTCTTGCAAAGTACAGATTCCACATCTTCCAGTTTGCGTGATAATCGTTGAGACGATCGTGCACTCCATTGCGTCTGAACATATCACTCGAGTAGGGTTTGAATAAATTTTCTTTTGCAATAAATAATACAGGAAGACTGCTTTGTGCTACGACCTTCATCCTACGAGTCTAGAGACGGTCGATATTGTTCACAAGAATCGCCAATTACTACGACAATCTGCCCGGAATCAAATCACTAATGTAAATATTTTCTTGTTTTGCACGGCTTCGAATCGACCCAGAAACGTGATCGTTGTAAATCACAAACAGAACCATTTGAACACTAATTGAATGATCTTGGTCGGCGAAGTTCGGAGAAAAATCCTGCAATAACGAATATTGCGCTGCTGCGGCTCACATGGCTTGACCAAGGTGTTCCAAAATGCTTCGAGCCCGCTCGCGAACTTCAGAAGCACACGCTTCTTCTAACACTTTACTCGTTGGCAGGATCTATCGATTTCAGCTTAGCGACCGGACGGAGACTGAGCCGTCCTGCCAATCGATGATTGTTTTTATACAACTGATAGTGGCAGATTTAAAAATGCTATTCTATGAGTTCCGAGTGAGATAGCAATAACGAACCATGAGTATGTCCCCTTTCTTCCAGTAATCGAACATGCGACCGTCTGAACATCGTTCCTTTTCCAACGGCACCGCGGTTCAGTACGAAGATGTTCAATTGTGGAAAGCGCGAAAAGCCATAACAAATAACACTAAATGCACCTATCGGCGATGGTTCAAAGCAAGTGCTACCGGGAATTGCATTCCGTTCACCAGCTGTTTCGACATCACGCAAAGGATGTAGTCAGGTCCTTGCGGTGCTGCACGAGGCAGCAATCGAAATAACTCAACCAAGGCACACCCTTTCGGACTCCCAACCTTCCGGCTGGGAAACTCCAACAAGTGGTGGATCTAATTTAAAGTGGCAACAGATCATCCGCTTAGATGCACGCACGTGGCGGTGTGCATGCACCTGTAGTCACTTCTAATCATCGTTGAAATGTGAAAATAGAATAATCAAATGCTACCAACTGGCGGCCAGTTATTTGAAGATTGATTTATGTTTATTCAAAGCGAGCGGGGATGGCAAGGTTCCATCCTACGGTTGAGCGCAAAAGACGACGCAGAATGTTTATGACCCGCCAATTGCAGCGGCAGATTAACAGGTACTATGAAACACTTAATTCTCAGCGAGTATTTATAAACATCATTCATTTTCCTTTCCGAGCACGGAAAGAGAACTCATCTAATACACGGGATGAGCAGCAATTTATGACCCTCTCAGCCTATTCAAGCCTGTTTTAGAATTCATGCGCTGACGCAGGGCTGCTTGAAAGATAATTTTCAGTGTCTTAACAAAATATTAATGTATGCTATTTAATGTTGTCCGTGCATATTTTAAAATATGTGCTGAGAACTTTACTAAGAAAAGACTGAAACTTGGCGGTGCCAATGGCGAGATCTTGACAAAAAACTAAGTTTGTAGTCCTAGATGAGTTTGCTTTTTAATGTGCAATGGAGACGCATGGTGGATGATTTGATTGACTGTGTTGGTCAAGCATGTTGCTTTGTAATCAAGCCTCGAATTGTTTCACTGAGGGGTAAAAGATAGGTTCATTTTTTACGAGAAAGATAGGTTCAAAATGATATCAATTCTGAAATTAAGACTGATGCCATTTTGAGAATCTACAATTCACCAACTTAGAAAAAATGGTCCATCAAACAGGTCAATAAGTATTTTTGGGAAGTGAGTTTAGAATTGGTAACATCGAATACTTTTAAAACATTATTAACAATATTGAATGTGCCCAGCCCTGCAAGTCGACGCTTGGTCTCAAAAAAAGTATAAATGTGTTTTTTTCTATCATCAATTTTGATAATACGCTCAATCATATTGTCGTTCTTTTTTCCGAATATACATTATAATGGTTGTTCCATCGGATTTAACAATTACTCTTCCATCGGACAAATTTATAGCAAATCCTTATCGAATTTCGTCTGTTCCATCAACGTTCACACGTCACGCTTCAAAGGACGAGAATCCACACAAGGAAGCACATTGCAGCTCCAGTGTTTCCACATAAACAGCCGTTTCTCACTTGTTGCCCATCATCGGTGGGAAGCAAAACATTGTTACGATTAATCGGCGTGACGTGGAGGCACGATCACGTCGCTGGAAGATGTCTTAATCGATGACGCAAGTCTCAAGTTCTGGAACGGTCTGGATTGTCAAGTTTTCCCTACTGCGTCGGCATGAAGTCGGCAGAAGGTTATAGTTGTCATTAAAAAAAATGCACTTCATTATATTATCAGATTGCAAAGTCCCCGTCGCAGTTTCCTTAATTGGAAATGTACACTTGAGAGATTTTTCACAATCATTTAAAAATTGTAATCTTTTCTATTGAAGTTTAATTCCTAAGTTCTCGAATGCCATAACTACACATTTTCGCATAGATATTTTTATTTAATTTCAGTATCGAACATCGAATTCCATAAAAATTTGAATATCCTACCTGTGTCCAAATATAAATCGGATTCGTGGTGGGCCGATACACTTCGAGCTTTGGCTTTCCATCCTCCGTGATTTGTCGCACGAAGGGCACGGCCGTCCGAATGTTCTCCTCCTTGGTGCCCATTTCCATTTCGAAGAACCGTATACTTTTGTTGCTTTTGCGCGAGTCGGTGCTCATCGACTTCGCCGACTGGAAATGTTTCCGCGAGGACAGGTAGTCTTCGTCCTCGCTCGATTCTAGGTCCTGAAAATGGGCAAGGTTGATATGAAATTGCGTTAGCGCTGGATCAGACTGAGCACTCTCATCAAGGTTTACTTTGAAGTCGATGATAACCGGTTTGGTGATATCGGCATCTATCTTAAGCAACGAGGTCGATGGTTCGAAGTCTTCTTCACTGCTGGACGGTGACGGTTCCTTTTCGAATTTGAACGAAATATGGCGGGCGTCCAGGCTTTTGTGTTTACGCTCCTGGAACTGTTTGCGCTGGTCCTCGAAGTCGTCCTCCGAGGACGAAGCCTTCAGCAGTTCCTCGAGCACCCGGGAACTTTGGACGTCCAGGGAGACATGCTTTTTGCCCTGGAACTGGCGACGGTTGTCGGCGGCGAGCAGATGTCGAAGTTCCTAAAAATGTAAGCAATTTATTGTGTGATTAAATTTTTCGTTATTGTTAATCATATGAGGGAAAAAATAATAAATTAATCTAAAGTATTAGAGCCAATTTCCTACACCGAAGATGTTTCTGGGTATCCGAAAAAATGTAAACAAGGCTTTTTTTATTTTCAATGCATTTTCATTAGTTTTTGTACTTTTTCCACAAGAATGCCAAGAATTTGCTTTTTGTTCAACTGACTAGTAGACGAGTTTTGTACTTTCCATTTAATTCCACTATGTTTTGTTATCTTTACTGATATGTATTTCGACCTCAACAAATATTCAAGCTTAAATATATTTCCTTTTTCTTGTTCTTCATTGTTGTCAATACATTTCCCCTGGACTATTTCCATCTCGCAGATAACAAAACAATTCCACATTTATTAACTATGAGGTTGCTAAGCCAATTTACCATTTTTTACATTCGTATATCATGAGGCTAACACAATGATATTTTTATGCCCAGGAAAGTGCAGACAACATAAAACCCGAAAATTTTCTAGACTGGACCGGGAATCCACAGCCACCAGTCTTGCTTTGTAGCAGCGCATCCAACTGCTAGGCTAAATAATGCCCAATCGGAATCATGCGAATATTTTTCGGACCTGTCGTTTTGTTGCAGATTCCGGTATTCACGGAAAGTACAGAAAGTGTCCTACTTATGTCCATCGTGACATAGGTGCACGACGTTATGCATAACGGAAGTGAGGCATAATGAACGTTAGGCAAACAAATTTTTTTTGGGTCATAAAATTTAACATTTGTCATTATAAATAACATTGTCGGAAATAACATTTGTCGGAGAATGACATTTCCTAGAAAATAACATTTCTCTCAAAGGTTCTGTGGTTTTATTAAAAGTTACCGTAGACCCCGAATGTAACAAATACACGAAGGGTATTACTCCTAATATAAAATTTACTAGCTTTGCAACAACTCTTTAGCGATGGGTTCATCCCAATATTTATGTTCCACTTCTCCAGATCAACTGCATAAGAATCTTCCCATTTACTACAATTGGGAGATTGATCTCAGCGGGTCGAATAACGACATTACGATGCGCAAAACCTGGCGTTTGGTGGGTGCCGCTGAATCTGCCTTCAGCTTCTTGATTTCTTGTTTCATATAGCTCAGATCGAAGGTGAATATGTCCTATGTCGAACCTATCCAAGAACGCACTCTGTCCCAAGAGAATTTTCAAGAATCTGGGGGATACCTCCGTAGAAACACCTGGTTTCCCGATACTGCCGAGAATTGCTACCGAATTGAAACAGAAATTGCGGATTTCGAATGCAGCGTATGAGTGAATTTGTTTCACATCGTAGATCAACTTTACTGTTTCCTCTATCGCAGCGGTTAACAACCAGAGGTACAAGTACATTGTACAACCTCGGTACCTCGGACAAAAATGCGTAATGGCGGATGTATTACGATTCTTTTAATTGAAACAATTGATAAACAATAACAATATTGATAAACAATGAAATTATCAAATGTGGCTTATCAAATGTGTATTTTTTTATTTTTGAACTTTGTATTGCACATAATATGCATGGCGATCAGTATATCAAAGCCTGTTGAATCCTACCCCCCACAACCAGCACAGTGTATGAATGACTGTGGAAGAAAATGTCTAGTGACTAAAGACTGGAATCTAAAGGTTCGGAAGCCTTGTAGGCATGAAGTCTTTTTCCGAAAAAGCTCAGTTGCTCGTTGCATTAGGTTTGCAAGCCTCCTTATAAGCGTTTTGGAAGCCTTCCTCCAAGCAGGTCGTAATCTTTCATTCGAGAGGCTCCGAAGCCCCCTTTCAAGGGAGGCTCCAAAGCCTCCTTTCAACAGGCTCAAAAGTGTTTTTTCAAGAGGCTTGGGAGCCTGCTTTAAAGAGGTTCGAAAGCTACCTTTTAAGAGGCTCTAAAGCCTCCGTGGAAAAGACTTTGAGGCCTCCTTACAAGAGGCTCGGAAGCCTCTTTTTAAGAGGCTCGGAGCCTCCTCTAAAGAGACTCGGAGCCTCCACTAAAGAAACTCGGAAGCCTCCTTTCAAGATGCTCGGAAGCCTTCTTTCGAGAAGCTCGGAAGTCTTCTTTCAAGAGGCTCGGAAGTCTCCTTTCAAGAGGCTCGGAAGTCTCCATTCAAGAGGCTCGGAAGCCTCCTTTCAAGAGGCTCGGAAGCATCCTTTGAAGAAGCTCGGAAGCCTCCTTCCAAGAGACTCGGAAGTTTCCTTCCAAGAGACTCGGAAGTCTGCTTCCAAGAGACTCGAAGGTCTGCTTCCAAGAGACTCGGAAGTCTCCTTTCAAGAGACTCGGAAGTCTCCTTTCAAGAGACTCGGAAGTCTCCTTTCAAGAGACTCGGAAGTCTCCTTTCAAGAGACTCGGAAGTCTCCTTTCAAGAGACTCGGAAGTCTCCTTTCAAGAGACTCGGAAGTCTCCTTTCAAGAGACTCGGAAGTCTCCTTTCAAGAGACTCGGAAGTCTCCTTTCAAGAGACTCGGAAGTCTCCTTCCAAGAGACTCGGAAGTCTCATTCCAAAAGACTCGGAAGTCTCCTTCCAAGAGACCCGGAAGTCTCCTTCCAAGAGACTCGGAAGTCTCCTTCCAAGAGACTCGGAAGTCTCCTTCCAAGAGACTCGGAAGTCTCCTTCCAAGAGACTCGGAAGTCTCCTTCCAAGAGACTCGGAAGTCTCCTTCCAAGAGACTCGGAAGTCTCCTTCCAAGAGACTCGGAAGTCTCCTTCCAAGAGACTCGGAAGTCTCCTTCCAAGAGACTCGGAAGTCTCCTTCCAAGAGACTCGGAAGTCTCCTTCCAAGAGACTCGGAAGTCTCCTTCCAAGAGACTCGGAACTCCTTCCAAGAGACTCAGAGTCTCCTTCCAAGAGACTCGGAAGTCTCCTTCCAAGAGACTCGGAAGTCTCCTTCCAAGAGACTCGGAAGTCTCCTTCCAAGAGACTCGGAAGTCTCCTTCCAAGAGACTCGGAAGTCTCCTTCCAAGAGACTCGGAAGTCTCCTTCCAAGAGACTCAGAAGTCTCCTTCCAAGAGACTCGGAAGTCTCCTTCCAAGAGACTCGGAAGTCTCCTTCCAAGAGACTCGGAACTCCTTCCAAGAGACTCGGAAGTCTCCTTCCAAGAAGCTCGGAAGCCTTCTTTCAAGAGGCTCGGAAGCCTTCTTCCAAGAGGCTCGGAAGCCTCCCTCCAAGAGGCTCGGAAGCCTCCTTCCAAGAGGCTCGGAAGCCTCCTTCCAAGAGGCTCGGAAGCCTCCTTCCAAGAGGCTCGGAAGCCTCCTTCCAAGAGGCTCGGAAGCCTCCTTCCAAGAGGCTCGGAAGCCTTCTTCCAAGAGGCTCGGAAGCCTCCTTCCAAGAGGCTCGGAAGCCTCCTTCCAAGAGGCTCGGAAGCCTCCTTCCAAGAGGCTCGGAAGCCTCCTTCCAAGAGGCTCGGAAGCCTCCTTCCAAGAGGCTCGGAAGCCTCCTTCCAAGAGGTTCGGAAGCCTCCTTGGACACATCAACGGTACACCCTGAGCAGTAAGAAAATGGACGTGCTACATACCGGTGATGATGCCCGGCGTCTGCTTACTGTTGGTAGCGAGGACTTAATACGATGAATCCTTATTTACAACAACTTTTTACCCTAACTCAAAAATCTCAGTCCATTAGGGCTCAATTAAGTAGATCTTAGTTCGTAACACACTACGTAATTGCTACGGGAAATGTGGGAGTGTTACATAATACTAGATGCGTAATCCTTCGTCTGTGGAGTTTTATGTTAATTAAAGGGCGAACACGAAATTATTGCAACACCTACAACTAGTTGTAACTTTTTTCCCACTGGACGGAAATTAACCAATGTATTGTTTACATCCTGTGAATGGCTTAGTTGTGTGTTTGTAGCGCTCAAGATGGAAGTGAGTCAAGTGGAGAAGCGTAAAAAAATGTACGCTGACTTGGAAAAGTCGAGCTTTAGGAAAATGCTGAAAATCTGTATCTCAGCAGTTTCAAGAGTACCAAAGGAACTTTTGACCAAATACAAAACATACGTGAAAGCTGTCCTCCAACAAACGCTAGGACAGGAATTTTACACCGGATTCCAAGTGGATGATCGTTTCAAAAGAAGAAAATGTCAGAATTTGCATCGAAATTCCTAATTCGGCAGGCCATTTGCACCTGTGGAAAGCGAAGCGAAATTTTCGTCACAACAAGTACCATCAATGGTGAAATTTATGAGACTGAGTGCCAACAAAAACGTCTTTTGCTATTTTTGGAGTAGCACAATGAAAAACGTTTATTTTAGGCGGATCATTATTCTAAAAGCGTGCTGCCCTGCTCTGAACTACGTCCGATCGAAACTTATTGGGCCATGATGAAGCGGGAACTCAGTAAAACCAATAAAATAGTCAAAGATGCAAAAAAAAAAACATGCGTAAGAAGTGGTTGAAAATGACTTAAAGGTATCAGATATGACTGTACAAGCTATATATATATTTGATCCAATGTATGTAAACTGAAGTTAATATATGTATAAAGCTGCTCTGCAATTTTGGTTTTCATCCGATAAACGAATGGAAAGTTAAAGCAAACTAACGGTGTTGTAATAATTTCGTGTTCGCCCTTCAGGTAAGATTAATCAGGTGCATATGTTTGTCCAATCGATTATTCTGTGTGGACCAAGACGAGCTCGGTGGTCGAGCAGGCTCGTCCCTTTCCTTCTTTGAATTTCTATCTTGGTTCTTTCTGTGTCATGTTCTACCAAAACGATTCGTACTGTTAAAACCTGCCACACTAACAATTCCAAAAACTTTCCGTGGCTCCTATGAGAGGACGTAGAGTTCTCTGCATCTATCTTAAGTAGGGACACGGCAGGTATTTCCGTCCATCGTCGTAGGGTCTAAAATCAATGAAAGCAACGTCCATTTGCCATAATTTCACTATAGCTGAACGTTTTTCCTGAGCTTACGATTTGGTACGGATGAGTTTAGCAAAAAAGTGTCTCTTCTATTGGTTTTTGAGACTGTGACGAAAAGACGAAAATACCTGCCTTAACCTTATGTGTCCAACAAATCATCCTTCCCCTTCCTCAGCAAGGACGTGGCCTGAACAGATCTCGACTATTGGAGAGCAAATTGCTTCTATCCATGAGATAGTGACTAGTCCCAAATCAATACCTGTGGTAACGGACAGAAGTGATGATACTTTTAGGCAATAGTCCAGGTTTACCACTTACGAATTTGTGCGAATTGCTCAATGCTAATACTAATGCTAGTCCACGAAAATATCATATCCCACCCAAACTATCATTTCCCCTAAAACAAGATTTCCTAAAAAAGGCAAAACATTTTTTTGTAACATTTACCCTTAAATGACATCGTTTGAAGTGGCCAATCACAAAAGAAGAGACCAGATACCTTGTAAGCTAATAAATCGAAACTTGAGTGCAAATAACATGCTACTAATACTTACTTTCCTGCAAATTGTTACATTCGGGGAAATAGTTTTTGGAGAATTGGTTTTTGAGAATTGCCATACAATTGTTGTTCGTTATATAACGTCCATTATGCCTAAATAAATTTCTAAAGGAAATAAGGTCAAACGAATTTCAAGTGGAAATTCAAACCAAGTGGGAATTGAAACTCATTTAACGTACAAGAAATTGTAAAGAATTTATCGTGGTAATAAAAAAAAACAGTACTATTAGATCTAATTCACCTGGAGCTCCAAAAGAATTTCTCGATAAAATTCGTTGAATTTCCCAATAAAACTCAATTTCCCACGTAAACTCGAACTTTCAAAAAAAAAAAAAATTAAACATATTTCTCACGAAAAATTAAATATATTTATTGTGGAAACTCAAACGAATGTATTGTGGAACTCCTGACGAATATTCCTGTGAAAAAGAAATGAGTTTCATGTAAAACCCAATGAATAGGATCCTTATTGTCCATCTATGTGATACTTATGAAGATGTCGTCAAGTGTGGCTTAAAATAAAGTAGGTACCATGTCAACAATTCCTTTCTCTGTTTTGTTTTGGTAAAGATGGGCATGTCCAAGAGTAGTAATCTTCGCAGCCTTGTATTTTTTTTTAAATTGGAATCGAGGGTCTCTCTCTTGGTCTCTATCCACTTTGATCTTTCATACCATTCTAGAAAGCAATTTCAATAGAAAAAGATGACTGTAACAAGTGTCCAATGTAATAATTACATCGTAACAATATTATTGCTGAATAATGTAATAATTAAACAACGGGACAAGCCAGCCTCGGGCTGAAAGTCTCATTAATAAAGACTAAAAAAATAAATAATTGGATTTACCGCACAGATTTTCTTCTCGTCATTCTTCCCTACTCGTGACCAATATCGAAGAAAGTTTCCAAAATTCGAAAAAGGCGACCATGCCACATGAGTTTTGAATCTCATAAACCTCAATCAATCTATAGTCAACGGAACTTTCAAACCCCCATTATCTCCCGGCGTAGGTCGACTCACCTTTATCAACAGATTCTTGTGCTCCGAGGTGCTGTGGCTTTTATTTTTCTGAAAGTGTTCCCTCTGTTTGCGGAAGCCTTCGTCGGTCTCATCGAACCGATCCTCCTGATCGAAGGACACCCTCGATCCTTTCAGTGACGATTTACTTTTGGTCTTCGGTTCACTCACGGACGGGGGCGATTTTTGTCCCAGTGTAGGCGAATCCAGAAACAGATTCGTGTCCTCCGTTTCCAAAATCGGACTAAACGTCCGCTGGGCCCCTACCCGTGGGGTACTGTTGAGGTCCTCGGCGTTCGTATCCAGTACGATCGTATCCAGGCTGGTACCGGTGGTCGATGTGGAAAGCGATCCTTCCGCGGTGTTGACACGCTGGTAACCGTACTGCAGGGGATCGCGTGTGTCATCCTGTGGGTAGGGAAAAATATAGGCATTCATTAGTATTTAATCAAATTTGGTTGAAGCAAGGATTCTCAGACGGTGTCGTTTTGAAAGCAGAATTCTAATTTCTCATATAGTAATACAACGACAACTTTACCTCGAGTGTGAATCATTATCATTCATTCCATACATGGTCTATTGACCTTTCCAAGTTTTCCAATCATCCCAACCAGATTTTAGCCTTAACTTGAGCGATGCCATTATTCTTCCGATCGACAAGTATGCACCAATATGAATTGGTTCGAGGCAGTTCCCGATCATCTGCCGGGCGAGTGCTCGCAGGGAACTACGTTAGCAAACATGCAGGACCTCACAGAATAAAAACCATTTTAGTAGCCCGCCGCCTCGTTATCAGTAAACGTGGCCGGTGTGCTTAAATCACAAATCTGATCCTCCTGCTTGCTGCTGGTAAACACAGCGCGGTTTCATCGGGTAGCGCAATAAACGAACCAGCGAGAGTGGCTTAGGGGAACGGTATAGGAATACCGAGCTCGGCGTTATTTTGTTTATTTGCATGGGAAACGTGTCGGGCGCTTTATAAGCAGCACAGCATCACTACTGGGTGCAATCATTAGGAGCGCTTTTGTTTCTCATTAATCTGGTGCAATCAATGACATAATATTCATCCTAGCGGTAAACAGTAATGGCGATTGAATCGGCTGTGAAAATATGAAGAGATAAATAAGCTTAGGATTTTTAGGGAATAGACATAAAAAATCGATATTTGTTGCCATTTTTTAAACTCAAGAAAGCGATTATCATTTTGTGAGATTTATGGAAATAAAAAGGTACATTCTGAGTATTTTCAAACAACAATATACATAAACATTTTAGAATCATTCCACAAGGGAACCATTGATAGAAAAGCTGAAGGTCAAAAATGTTAACCACCAATACACTCAGGACCAGATTTAGCCGGAAGGGGGCCCCGGGGCCGACGGTATATGGGGGCCCCAAAATGTACAAAAAAGGTGCGTTTTGGTACATAAGATTTGTGGGGGCCCGGGGCCATGCGCCCCCCGCCCCCTCCATAAATCCGGCCCTGAATACACTCAGCTTGACGAAGCGAGGTGATGTATTTATATGTGCCTATATGTGTAGGGCCACAACAAATGTTACTCAGTTGCATGCAACTGGACTCTCCCAGCAATATCGGTTATTCCGTTCCAAAATTATGGGATGGTGCACCATACGTTGCAATCACAGCAGCCTACTGTTCTTGCGTCAAGTGGTGCCCCCTGTGGGACCCATCCCTGCTACAAAGCAATGCCATGCTGACGGTTGCTGCTTTCGATTCCCATTGCCGGTCTAGACAATTCTTGGTTTGGAGATTGTCTCGACTTTCCTGGACAGAAAAATATCATCGTGTTAGCCTCATGATAAACGAATGCATGGATTAGAAACTTCGCAGTAAAAAACTGTGGAAGTTCTGAATGAATAATGCTAAGCGGCTAAGATGCCAATTTGAAGAAGAAGAAGAAGAAGCATTGGCACCGTGGATGATCAAATTAATCGTTTGGCTTGATTTCGAAAAACAATAAAGAAGAAATCTGAATCACGACGAACCAACATACATGTATTTCGTTAACAGTTCCATGAAACAGCAAACAAATCAACACCACGTGCGCTACGCAATTACCCAAAATGTTATGAATGGGTGAAAGGGAAACCCAAAGTATGGCGTCACCGATTCAGTCATTTCACTGACCCGCGAGCACGATCTGTTTCCATATTCCGGTTTCAACTAGTAACCGCTCAGTGGCGCTACAGTTAGCGAAACGCCATAAATCCTCGACCGACTCTCTGCTCTCACTTGTTCGCGATTTTCCATTCATCGTCTCTCCGTGAACCACCGACGGACTCGCACCGTGAACAGTTCCGCGACCTATGCACACCATTACAGCAAGCAAACTGTTGAATGGCGCCGCGGGCAAATGAACACCATCGCTTCCCTCGCAAGTCACATGTGAACGTTTCCAACCGCACATGCTCAAGAGTTGTATCCAAACAACGAACGGTGGTGTATGGTGGAACAAGGCCTGCCGAAGTGATGCGGTGCATGCGGTTTATTAGCGCCACGCTCACTATCATCTTGTCGAGCTCCATGCAAGCAGAACCACTATCCAGAAGTGACAGTAGGAAGTATGTATGAATTATGGCAAAATCGTCATTTTAGTCTGAATGGATTGAAGCTGAGTGTAAGCAATTTGCGTTGCGAAAAGCACGTTGCAGTGAGCTGTTGTGACAGGTGGAATTAGGAAGTCCGCTGGATATGGATGACGATCGTGGGTGGCTTTTGGCGGTTCTGCTATCTACGTTCAAAGATGAGTAGACGCTTTTACCGTGTTGACCCTTGGAATGGATAAATGTTTGTCGGTCGGCAAATAAATACTGTACCATCATCGTGCTGCAAAACGTGCGAAGCATTTTTGATGATAAGCCAAAAAAAAACGCTGCTGGCTGCTCGTTTGTGGCATGAGGGTGTTGATTTGCACCACGTTGCAGTTTTGTTACATCATTTTATAGCATCGGTTCAATGCCGGCTCAATGAATGTCAATGAGAACCTGTTGATTAGAGACTGTTCGTTTATTGTTTGTTGTGGCCAAAGGATTTTTGTTTGACAGCAGAGAATATTCAAAGCCAATACAACTGCCATATAGAAGGCCATTATCATATTACCATCGTTGCCTCATACGTCAGAAACAAAAATAGTTAACGGAAGATAAATTAATTACATCACAATATGAGATGCCATTTTCAACTTTGTTTATACGACCTCGAAATGCTTTGCATTAAAAACTTGACGAAATGTATGAACATTCCCGAATTGATGATCCGCTCAAATACTCATCCACAATACTCTTCCGAAAGAATTCTTTAGACGGCACATGGCAATAAATTATTGCCTTCCATCTTCCTTTATTTTTGTTTATGTCGCATCGTATCTTATATGAGTCATTTTATTTTCCTCGCAGATCTGCGTTTGATAAGAATGATTTTTTTCTATCTCACTGATGCTTGATATGCTTTCCTTCCATATTTTAGGTTTAAGGTTCCCTAATCTTTCAAAACAGTCATACATAAAAGAAAGGGTCGTTTGGCCGAAACCCAATAGGAGGAAAGCCATTTGGCCGAATGCCATCTGACCGAAAGTCATTTGGCCGAAGGGATCATCCGTCCGAAACGGTCATTTAGTCGTACGGTCGTACAGTACAGTCGTAAGACATTTGGCCGTACAGGACATTTAGCCGATTATGAAATTTCGCCGAATAGGTTATTTGACCAAACGATCATATGGCTGAATAGGTCCTTTGACTGAACATGTCATTTGGCCGAGCCGAGCTCACTACTCACTTCGCGCTTCTCACTTGTTACAGTGAGAAGTGAACCTATTCGGCCAAATATCCTGCTCGGCCAAATGACGTGTTCGGTCAATGATCTGTTCGGCCAAATAACCTATTCGGCCAAATGTCCTGTTCGGCCAAATGTTCTATTCGACTTTATGATCCTTTTGGCCAAATGATTTTCGGCCCAATGGTCTGTTTGGCCAAATAGTATATTTGGCCAAATTGCATTCGGACGAACGGTATTCGGCCAAACGGCCCTTCTCTCATACATAATTTGAATTTCTAACATTTTAGCCAAGTGGAAACAAAAATAATTTTAGATAAGGCTGCCGTCGATCAACTTTACAGTTTTATTTTTCAAGTTTGGTTTTTATTTCTCTAGATAACAATAAGTTCAATCATTGCTTTGTAGTGTCAGGCGTTCTTTTGAGACTGATTATCATGGAAACTATGCGGTTTAATTCGAATCCAAAAAGATCTTATCGCAATATTGGAAACTTAAAACTCCGAAACAATAAATTTCATGAATCTTCACACCAGTCCTTTCGGAACGTTGTTTATGTTCAGTATTTTCTTATCAACTTGATTTTCAACTTATTATCACATGATTTAGGTCAACTTATTATCACATGATTTAGGTCAACTTATTATCAACTTATCAACTTATTATCACATGATTTAGGTCAAATATCCTAGAAGTTTTAGAATGCTAGAAATCTTTTCTAAATTTCTAAGATCGCTTCCATGGAAAAAAATACCATCGTCAACATTTCATTCGAAAACTCAGATCCCTTGCTTCCCATATCAAGTTCATGATATTGTAAGTAACTTAAAGTTTTGTTAAAGATAGGAAGTCAACAATTCTTTTGGAGTATTGAGTATCTTTTGGTCATTTCCGATTCTTAGAAATTATTGCAATACGTCATTACTGAATCACGGCAATAAATGCGAAAGAAAATCATATGTTGAACATTTCTCTTTCTAATGCAAAAAACTTTTCTAAGGGGCCATCCACAAAGTACGTCACGCTCTTAGGGGGGAAAGGGGGTTTCGAGCTGCGTGACGACTCATACAAAATTTTTAGAGGTTTCATACAAAAAGTGTGACGAAGGGGGGAGGGGGGTTGAAAATCGCCAATTTTTGCGTGACGTACTTTATGGATCTTCCCTAAGTGAATTTCCCATTCAGAAAAAAAAATCACTATAAGGGAAATGACGGCTCTGGCAGGTTTTGTTCTATTATTGGCAGGGGGTTTTTCTAAAACCAATTATGCTCAAATTTGGCCTAAACGTTCTTTGCATATCAAAGAATATTGTCGTCAAATTTCATAAAATTTGATCAACAAAAACCCCCCTGACAATAACAGAACAAAACCTGCCAAAGCCGTCATTTCCCCTATCTAATAAAGCAATAAAAAAATTGAAAAAATTACTTTCCAGATATTTGTAGTTTTTGTGGCGATTATCGCGAAAATAATAATTCACAGAGGTGCTTTCCTTAAGGACACTGAATCTCTTTGGAATGCTTGAGTTTTCGGAGATTGATAACCACGATTCATCTTATAGTTCCGAAACTCCCCTCGAGTATTAGAAATAGTTTTCGTACTAGGGTATAAGGCTCAAACCTTAGCCTATTATGCTGTGGTTGAGCATATTTATCGATTTAAATATTCATATATTAAAGATCTTACCGAAATAATGCCACCAAACGGCTTTCTTACTTTTGGATATTACGCTATATATTAAAAAACAACAATAATGGTTCAAAATCTATTATTTAATCCATCAAAAGTTTTGTACGAAATGAACTTTATGTTCGGCCAATTTTCCTAATCTCGGCTCTGGTGTTGGATTCTTTTTCGGCCCATGAAATGTTGGTGCATTAGCATTATTCACTGTAAAATGTTTGTATAAGCCGTGTAAGGTAGACAATTATAATGTGCTGCTTCAAGTGAAAATCGTCAGCCGAATTTTGGTAACAAGTGTTCTAATATTGTTCAAAAAAGTTTTGGTTAATTATGTCACTATACTAATGAAAATAGTGAATTTAACATGAATTCTAAAATAGTGTTATTGTTATCCGTTCATCTAATGTGCGAAAATAGTCCAAAAGTCCATTCCAAAAACTACTTTATTGGGCAAAAGAAAAATCTCTTGCCCTGCCTGCCTACTCAAGTTGCTAACAAACCGAGTCAAAGCAATTTTTCACGCAGATTTATTGCGTTTATTAATTGCATGAATCTTGCGTATTATACATAAAGTTGGCTTGATACACTTTTTCAAAGAAGCATTGATAAATATCTCTCTACAAAACGATGTATTATTGTTGAATTATTGCATGATGAGCCAACGTTGCATCCAGGCCTAACATTACCTCCCGTTACCCAGGGTGGCCACCGAACCGAGGAAAACGGGAAAAGCGGGAAAAAGACGGCAAATTGAAGTCACCGGGAAAAACCGGGAATTCAGGACCTGTACCGGGAAAAAATTTTCGTCAAGTTTAATTAAATTTCTTCAAAGCTTTTATAAAGTTGATATAAGGAAAAGATTGACTCTTTGATGTTTATTGCTCAGTCGCATCCTAACTTTTAGTACATGGGGTGAGTGAGTACAGAAATTAAGTAAGTCTTTTGTCTGAATCCCGTTTGTGTTGTCACTATATCAATTTGATATCAATTTCGAGTATAAAATGTTATGATATTTCGTGATTTTGTCTAATATTTTGAAGAGTAAAATATCTTTAGCTTGGTATTTTTCCACAACTAACCTAATATAATTAAAGGATATGATGGTGAAAGATATACTCTGAAATATTTTTTTAAATTGTTACACATTTGTCATACATTTCAAAACTTTGATAATTCCAATATGCTAATAGTGAATTGGAACGTTCAAACTTTTTAATAATAAATTCAAGATTTTATTTTAATGGATAGAAAACAGAAAGAAAAAGAAAACAAAGTTCTAGAAATTTAAAATGTATTTTTTTTATTACGAATCGAATGTTTTGATTGCCCAAAATGTGCTTAAATCTTTTTTAGAAAACAAAATAATCGGAAATGATCGGAAACAAAGATTTGGGTCTTCGTGTTGAATCTGTGTTAAAATTCATATTAATTATATTTTTAATTTTGCAGATTTTCAGTAAACCAATACCAATAACTATGATGCTTTACTTGCTTCATTGCTAAGTTCTTTAATTCAAAAACATCGATTTAATTCGAATTGTTTTATTCGAGGTAATCGAGTTTTTTTTTTGATCTTTATTAAGGTTTTTTTTTTAATCTACAGATTAAGTTCAACATCGCAGGTATTAATCGAGTCTTTACTCAAATAATTTTGCATTAATTTGAAAAACTTCAACAGTTATTCAGGAAGGTATTATTTGAAAAAGTCTGAATAAAACCAAGGGCTAAACATTAAAACATGTTGGCTATACTTAAAGAAACTATACGTTTTTTCCTGCTTTCTATAAACATTATGCTCTAAGAAGGAAGAACCACGCCATACTGGCATGCAATATCCATTGGCCTGATGTCAAAATAGCGTTGACATTTTGTTTCCGCGTTTGGCGGGATCGATATTTTTTGGCGCGTAAAATTATCCTTTGTTCAATGCAAACAGTATTCAATATTGACGCTTGTCAAAACGCACCAATTAGCAAACGATCACTGCAGTGAAGTGCAATTTACACAAGTAGGTGTTATTAGCGGCGAAACACCAATACTTGGTAGTATTTTCTCAATTCAAATACTATTTTTTGCCTGTCTCGTACCGAAAGGCTATCATTTCACTCCAAAATCGAACTTTTTATAGAGGTCTCGGAGATCTATGATGTTATATACCAATCGACTCAGCTCGTCGAACTGAGCAAATGTCTGTCTGTCCGTGTGTATGTGTGTGTGCACACGAAAACCGAAAAACATTAGCCACTTTTTCATATAGTAATTCTTAACCGATTTTCTCGCAACAAGTTGCATTCGACAGGGGACAAAGCCTTGTTGATCACTATTGAATTTGATAACGATCGACCATTGCATTTAAAAGTTATTAAGAAAATGGAATCGAACTATATAAGCGCCATATAAGGTTGGTGTCTTGGCTAAATGCAAGAAAGGCAGTCTCACCACTCGGTGAATTAAGTTGGGTTTTTTAAAGATTGTTACGAAAAAACCCATATCAATCAATCTAGTGGTGATGATGCCTTTCTCGTTTGTTCTATAGGGTTGAGAAACATTTAAGAAAAGTCTAATACAACACTAATAAATGGAAAGGTCTTATTTTTCACATTTGTTTATATGAATTGTGAAATTTTCTGCCGAACGCAACTCTTTGCAAGCAAATCAAATGAACAAGCATAAGTTCGTGATTTTTCCTATACAGGTTTTGAAATTAGAATTTTGGTCTTAACTTCTGATTTCAAAGTCAGATTTGATCAATTTTATTAGGAAATTTCATTAGGAAACAATGGGACAGGATTTCCCGTCGAATACAAATCGTATTCTACGAGCGTTTTGCAACCAAGAAACATGTTTTCTAAAGTTTAGCAGCTAATAAAAAAATCAAACCATTGTAATTAGGTGTTATTATGGTATTATTTGGTTAAATGCCGGTTGACACTAACTACATGGCCGCAAAGCGCACGATTGCAGTGTGCCTGCTGATCAAAGCATTTTGCATAACACGTTGTTGGTTATTTAATGTAACTATTTCAAAGATTCAGTTGCTTCGATTTAAAACTGACTTCCGATTTGGAAAGAAAATAAAACATCTAGTTAAAGTTTAAAAAAATCTTACCCTTTTTTTCTTCAAGTTAAAAAAAACAGGAAAATTTGGCAAAATTGATCGGGAAAAGCGGGAAAAAACCGGGAATTTGAAAATCGAATTTCAGTGGCCACCCTAACCCTACAATTCTTTGTAAAAAAAAACAAAAATACACTTCGGAAGTTCAACTAGCTATCCAAAATTTAAAACATTTTAATAGAACAATTCAAAACGAAAACAGCCACTTTTTAACCGCATTCTCAAATGTGTTTACAGATACGAAAAACAAACGATTTCAATCTGGTTATAACTCCCTGCACTTTTTTATTTTGTTCATTGGCCTTGTCCTCAAACTTTCGGAGATTTATGCGTCTAATGATACTCCACGAGTATGCTTGATGAGCAAATCGCTAAGCATGTTTCGAAACTTAGCTAAATTTAGCCTGTCTCAACGACTTTCCCGTGAAAATTAGAAAGAGAAAAAAAACAAATAAAATCGACCGACTCAGGCGAGCTATCGGCAATGTGCTCAATGACGTAGGGGAACTGCTCCAGGAATTCATCTCACGACTCCGATATCCATCCCATCAAAAACAAAGCAATGGAAAGCAATTTTATTTGATTCTTATTTTTGTGATCTTTCCCAGCAGTGAGCACGCGTATTGACAAAACTAAATTGGTGCTGTATTTCTTTGTATCGTGATGAGATAAATATATGTTCAGTGAGATGGAGATCGGGACAGTTCCCCTATATTTGCGCACAAAACAAACGCAAAGTTGCACACCGTCGTCGTGTCGTCACCGCGGCACTATTGACGTAGGTTTCAACGTGTTCTTTTTTTTTCGTCTGAACGTTTTTTTTTTTTGTTCTGGTATCCCTAACCAAAGAGAATGTCCGAAGAAGCAACCATTCGACCTTTCCTGAATGTCAAATCATCAAGATCAACCGGTTCCACCTTTATTGCATTGAGTGTCCACTACTAAGGGGAAACATGTGATTTTCGAAATGAGGCCGGCTCTGAGTTTGCATGCTTTCAATTCCGGTTGCGAATTTACACTAACTATTGATTGGGTAAACACACCCGTTGCCATTCATACAATTACGTGTGCAACGATCCCGACACAGTTTGTTCAAACGGAAGAACACCATGTGACACGGACAGTCGCCAGTGCTAACGTCTAGGAATTCATCGAACATGTAATAAGGTCGCTCAATTTGAACTGAAAGGTTCATCGATCAATAGTCGAAACACTATTTTTAATCACTGCTCGCAAGTCTTCGCACCTCTTCTCTCGTGTCACTCATTCACGCTCCTCAGGGTCGGCACAGTCCATTCTAGTGAATTAAAACCGCCACTTACCCCTTCGTTTGTCATCGTTCGCTTTATCTTGTCAACGATGCGACCCACCGGGCCGCCCTGCCTGTTCGAGCTCATTTTTGCACTTAAACTTTTTCAATTTGCTGCTAAATGTTAGCGTTTTTGCTTGGAATTATCACAGCACAAAGTAGCAACACTCAGCTTCTCTGTATGCTTGAGTGTTTAAGCACAGTAACGAAAGCACTTCTTTCTCTTAATTATAACTTAGATTTTTTTTCGACAGAACACGTAACACCTTCCAATATTGCGTCTTGCTTTCTTTCAGAGGCGACGTGTATCCTTCAAATAACGCAAATCGGCAACGGCACCTTTCTATATCCAATGATATTGCTTCGTTTGCTTTTTTTTCAGGTTAATTTGTTGCTATTTTTATTTGCTTTTCTAACTGTTTCTTATATGAGCACTTTCGCGGTATATTGCATCAAAGGCCACAGGTTTTCCAAAATCACGCAAACTAGTAATTCAGCAACTTCACTGAAACAACTGCACTTCCAATTGATTCACTATAACTTCTCGCTTTCAAAAATTTCGTCTCCATCAAGTATTCAACAAACTATAACAAATGTTACGCTTTTGCTTTCGATCAGTTTGAACCAGATAGCCAATAAATTACTTCGCGGTGTGTCGCGGACGTACTCGCGGGTACTACAGCGTACGCGATTTTATTCGTCAAAGATCTGAACTGGTGGATACGATGTTGCTTAAATAGCGCTTCGCAGCACGTTCGGCTCGATATATCCACGAGAGTCAGTTCAACACCATCGCCGCCGTGGTGGTAGGTACTGTAAACAAAACAGCCAGCAGCCGGTTCACTCATACACGGGCGCGAACCAGCGAAGCTTCGCGAGTCTTCATCGTGGCCTGGGGGAGGCATCAATTAGTTGGATTTTGCACTTTGAGCTTCTAAGTAATCATAGCCAGTAAAAACACGACATTCCGAAAGAACGAGCACTCCAAAAAACACCAACGTTCACCAATTCATATTCACTAAGAGAATGATGAAATTTATTCCGCTCGCCGGTTACACCTCATGGAACGTTCTTGGACCACCGCAAGATAAACCAGAGATGCCGGGATGTCTGCATACGCTAGTGTGTGTAGCGGAATTTTCCCACACTTTTCCTCCTTGTCAGTGTCCCATATCAACACTCATTGATACAAGTCATGCATCTTCCAGCACTTGTAGTTCAAGACCAAGGTATCGGTTCTCCTTGTGCAAAAGCATCCACACTCAAATGTTTGCATTTTATTCATCAAACATCGAGACACATTATAGCCCCGTGTTAAATCTCTTTGGAAAATGTGGCTGGTTTTTCTATCACTGATCAAGGAACAGAAAATTTCGGATTTTCATTCAACTTAAATTGGAAAAAATATTCTAATGTCGATCGGACTGTATCAAAGGAAGCACTAAAGGTAAAGTAGAAATGTTAAATAAGTAACTTTTATTTTAGATATAAAGTTTCAAAGAACATATTGCAGAAGTGTAAGTAAGGCTAAGCGGGAAACTGATAATAAATTATGAGTTTCGATCTAAGGTAGCTGACTATGTATATCAGGAAAATCATTCAATTACGACATCAAACATAAAAATTTTAAGAAATGTCTCTTCCCCGTGGAAACTTAATGTTGCTGAGAGCTTAGAAACCTACCGACAGGTACAAACGCGGTTGCTGAATAAATATCGAGAGAATGGTAGCTCTTCGCTCTTCAAGTTTATACAAGAAAACACATTTCGGAAAACTTCTCTCCAAAGAATTTCTCATGCATTTAAAAACAATATCCGTGCAAATCTCGAACACATTCTTGTAGAATATCATATGGAATTCCGAAAAGTTTTCGGTGGAGATTCCGATTGAAAGCCATCTGAAGGCCACAATTTTTTGGCCAAATATGTCATTTGACCGTTAGGCCGAAGGTTATTCGATCGAAAGTGTAATTTGGCCGAAATAAACATATGGCTAAAAGCCATTTGGCCAAGGGCCACAAGGCACAAAGTTTTTTGGTCAAATATGTCATTTGTTCAAACAAACCATTAGGCTGAGAATTATACGATCAAAAATGTAATTTGGCCGAAAAGTTCATTTGGCCGAACAATTCGTTTGGCCACATTAGTCATTTGACTGAAAAAGCCGTTTGGCTGAAATGGCTGTTTGACAGAAAATGTCATACGGCTGAAATGGACATACGGCCAAAAATGTTGGTCTGCCAAACTGGTCATTATGCCGAAAATTCGTCGAAATGGTTATTTGGCAGAAAGGACATTTTCGGTCAATCATCATCGGCTAGATGATTTTCGTGACGTGCTATTCGGCCAAGTGTCATTCGAACAAATGGCATTCCGCCGAACGACTTTCGGCCAAACGACGGGAAGGGCTGTTTGGCCGAAGACCACAAGGCCGAAAGCTATATGGCCGAATATCACACGGTCGAAATTTATTTGACCGAATATGCCATTTGGCCGAACGAATCATTAGGCCAAAAACGCCATAATGTCGAAATGGGCATACGATCGAAAATGTCGTTCGGCTGATCTGGTCATTTGGCCAAAAATATCGTTTGGCCGAATAGCTAGTTTGGCAGAAAGGCCATTTGGCCGAAAAAGTCGTTTGGCTTTTGTTTGACATTTGTCCAGATGGATCAACAATCAACATTTTAGCCAGCAAAAGATATGACGCATTTGGCCAAACGAAAATTTCGATCAAACGGCATTTTTGGTCAAATGACTTATTCAGCCAAACAACCTGATTGGGCTAATGAATTTGTCGACAAAATTACAAGTTCGGCCGTATGTGCTTATCGGCTGTATGACACTTTCGGCCACCGTTTCGACCAATTGTTCAATTCGGCCAAATGGAATTCGGCTAGATGATATTCAGCATAACATGTTATTCTGCCAAGTGGCATTCGGCCAAATAACCTATCCTCTTTTTGAACAATTTATAGTAAAAAATATTTTCTGCAAAAATAAAAAAAATCTTTAACATTCTGATAAATTTTCCCGTTGAATTCCTATGAATTTCTTGTCGAAATCCACATTTTGAACAATTTTTCGCTGAAACTCTGAATAATTTCCCTTCCATGAAACCTCCTAAGAGTTTCCCGCGAACAATTTCCCGTAAAAATTCTTAGGAAAATTCCATACATCTTCTTTAAAAATTTCAAGCAATTTTTCTCGGGAACTCCTTTTATTGAAAATTTTATTGAATTTCACCCCTAAATCATGTCCGATGGAGCTCAAATTTTGCATAGGGGCATATTTGAAGGCTTAGGAAATGTTTGCGTAACGTCCGGTTTTTGAATTCAATGAAAAATTATTTTCGCCATAAGACATTTTTTTTGTTAAATTTTTGTTAAAATTTTGACATTATACAAATTTCATATTTTATTAGTTTAATAAAGTATCAAATTACATTTATTAATTAATTTACCGAATTGTAGGGTAACTGTTCGGCACTTCATCTCATAGCTCCCATGTTCGTCCCATCAAAAACAAAGCAATAAAAAGGAATTTTCTCTGCAATCGAGTGAAAAAAGAGCGACCTATTCGAACCTATGTATCTGTTAGCATTACTTTATCAATTGAAAACTACATTCGTTTGCTGACTGTAAGCCTAGTTGTTATTGCATGAAGTGAGAGTTTCAGTTTTGTTCTTTTTTGAACCTCGATGATAGGAAAAATAATAACACAATCGTGATCAAATAGCTTTTAAGGTTTGTTCTATGCTAACGGTAGATGCCTAGATGCAGCTTAGATATATAACATCATCATCATCATTCACTTTTACGGCTTTATGTACGTATGTATGCACGATGCTCTATGACTGTGACTCTATGACTGCTGACATAAATTGCCCACGTGCAATTTTCATTTTGCTGTGCAGAAATAAAATATAATTTACCGATTGGTTGTTAAGTTATAATGAGGATTTGATAAAAAATAATAGGGTTTCAAATGTGTTTACAAAACAGGCACACACTACGTGACGCGATGCTCTTTCAAAACAAGATATGCGAGTTTTAGGCTTCTCAAACTAGACTAATTTGGCACGTAACTAGTAATGCAAGTTTTAAATGGAAACCCATTTCATTAACCGGAGCACATTTTTACATTCTCTCGCATATCTGGTATTAACAGTAAATTATTAAATCTTGGTACATACGTGGTTGCATTAAATCTTTTTTATAGCATCACGATCCATTTATTGTTACTTACCCATCACATCAGGACGGTACCGTAGGAAAAGTCCTTTTATTCCAGCTAACTACGCATGAACTTACCGAACAAGATACAAGCAAAAGGCACCAATTAAGACTAACATGAAGCGTTTAGTTTAGATATTGCTTCTTGGTTCTCGGCCCCTTTTTTTGCACAAACTCACGTGCCTCTTATCGGTTTATATAAACAATTCTGTCCTGAAGCAACAATTATGCAAGAACAAAACTGCCGTTTGTTTGCGAGCAGTAATCAGTTGACTCCTGGTTTATATTGTAAACGACATATTATTCGCTATCATCATAATTAAATATTGTTTAGTTAACAGTTATTAGTAGCAGTTCCAATACAAATTTCAAATAGTTTAAAGCTGCCTACAAGACCATCAAACACCAGGCAATATCTAAACCATATCATTTATTTTTTTTCCCACTTTGGACATTGCCAGCTTACTGCTTAGTGTTTATTAAGCTCTTTCACATTTATTAACTACATTGTTACTAATTACTAAGTGAATGATAGTGATACTCTGCGTCTAAGAAAATCTAGAAAATTCCCTATACCGGATAGTCTAGAAGGCTAAAGAAGAACCCTGTTTCTGATTCTAACTTTTCACTGCCATACAGTTTAATCATATTTATTCACATATTTGGATATTTCAATTTTATTTATACTAAAAAATAATCCAATGGGTTTTCATTTGATGGACTGGGAGGCCATTCACCAGTTTTGAATAAGATTCGGTGTATGAGAATAAATACAGGGTTAGACAAAAAGGTTAAGATAGGCAAATTTTTCTCGAAGTTTAAATATTTAATAACCCTGATTAATTCACCTAGCAGTGATGCTGACTTTCTCGTATTTTAGCCATCACTTTTGAGTCCATAGTCCGATCTGTCCAATTTTCAATTTAACCAAAACGTTTGAGGATGAGTGCCTGAAAAATGAGTGACACTTTTACTTCATACATTGCTTTTGCTTCGTACAGACACACAATCACACGCAGGTGTGTGCGCAGGTTTAGAGCAAACGGCGGTACACGTGTGCTTGCCACATGTGGTCTGGACACTACCCCGGACAACCTAGTCCGGAGGATGTGTAAAGAGAAGTTGGCTGGAACGCCGTTTTATCGGCTATCGTCCAAATCGTCTCGGAGCTACACAGAAGGTGGCGCGTGGACTCGCGAGACTACACCCATAGCAACCATCAGGCGATACGTTACCGTATCGGCCAACGAAACAATGGTGAAACGCGGAGAAGGATGACCAGCAAGAGGAAGTGGAAGACGAAAGCCTCCAATAAAGACCTCTTCGTCGAGGAACTTCGATCGGACAGTAGTACCGAGATCGTAAATGCAGTCGAGCTAACAAGGAGAATGGTAACGGCTTGTGATGCAGCACTGCCGCGTAAACTGGAGACGAGGAGCAATCGGCGTCCAGCTTACTAGTGGAACGAGGGACTCAGTACGCTTCGTGTTGCTTGTCTCAGAGTCAGGAGGCGGGCACAAAGAGCGAGGACGGAACCAGAGATAGAGGAGCGCAAGGCGGCGTTCCGGGAAGCTCATTCATTCATTCATTTATTTAGTTAACATCTAAACAGATAACACTGAATCAACAATTTGACGCCACAATGCACGGTTCGAGGCCGCATCTCTCCATCCTCGAATACGCCCCACGCTCGCCAAGTCGTTCTGCACCTGGTCTGCCCATCTCGCTCGCTGCGCTCCACGTCGTCTCGTACCTGCCGGATCTGAAGCGAACACCATCTTTGCAGGGTTGCTGTCCGGCATTCTTGCAACATGTCCTGCCCATCGTACCCTTCCGGCTTTAGCTACCTTCTGGATACTGGGTTCGCCGTAGAGTTGGGCGAGCTCATGGTTCATTCTTCGCCGCCACACACCGTCTTCTTGCACGCCACACCCGTCTCTCGAATACTCCGAGTACTTGCAAGTCCTCCTCGAGCAATGTCCATGTTTCATGTCCGTAGAGGACAACCGGTCTTATAAGCGTTTTGTACATGACACATTTGGTGCGGTGGCGAATCTTTTTCGACCGCAGTTTCTTCTGGAGCCCGTAGTAAGCCCGACTTCCACAGATGATGCGCCTTCGTATTTCACGACTAACGTTGTTGTCAGCCGTTAGCAAGGATCCGAGGTAGACGAATTCCTCGACCACCTCGAAGGTATCCCCGTCTATCGTAACACTGCTTCCCAGGCGGGCCCTGTCGCGCTCGGTTCCGCCCACAAGCATGTACTTTGTCTTTGACGCATTCACCACCAGTCCAACTTTTGTTGCTTCACGTTTCAGGCGGGTGTACAGTTCTGCCACTTTGCAAATGTTCTGCCGACAATGTCCATGTCATCCGCGAAACAAATCAATTGACTGGATCTGTTGAAAATCGTACCCCGGCTGTTACACCCGGCACTCCGCATGACACCTTCTAGCGCAATGTTGAACAACAGGCACGAAAGTCCATCACCTTGTCTTAGTCCCCGGCGCGATTCGAACGAACTGGAGTGTTCGCCCGGAATCTTCACACAGTTTTGCACACCATCCACCGTTGCTTTGATCAGTCTGGTAAGCTTCCCAGGGAAACTGTTCTCGTCCATAATTTTCCATAGCTCTACGCGGTCTATACTGTCGTATGCCGCCTTGAAATCAACGAACAGATGGTGCTTTGGGACCTGGTATTCACGGCATTTTTGAATGGATTTGCCGTACAGTAAAGATCTGGTCCGTTGTCGAGCGGCCGTCAACGAAGCCGGCTTGATAACTTCCCACGAACTCGTTCACTAATGGTGACAGACGACGGAAGATGATCTGGGATATCACTTTGTAGCAGAGATGCATCTGAACACGAGAACGCGTGTTCGTGTTCAAAAAGTTCTGAACACTGCACACTGTTCAAGAGCACGGACCTAACTTAGCAACTTGTATCCTAGGAAAACAAACTCAAGCTACGGCATGCTAATCATTTTTTCGGCTAGTAATGGAACACGTGGGAATCTAAAGGAGGTATGTTTTTGCATAGTTCCAAATCTAAGGAATCTTAGTTACCATGATCGTATTACTTGCGTACCAACCCAGTGCACACTGAACTGTGTTCAGAGTTCAAAATTTAGAACACCAAGGCACGCTCTTGGCTCATGTTCTGTTCAGGATGCATCTCTGCTTTGTAGGCGGCATTAAGGATGGTGATTGCTCGAAAGTTCTCACACTCCAGCTTGTCGCCTTTCTTGTAGATGGGGCATATAACCCCTTCCTTCCACTCCTCCGGTAGCTGTTCGGTTTCCCAG
Organism: Armigeres subalbatus; assembly: GCF_024139115.2. NCBI lineage: Eukaryota > Metazoa > Arthropoda > Insecta > Diptera > Culicidae > Armigeres > Armigeres subalbatus. The sequence goes on along the minus strand of NC_085140.1, from coordinate 146,004,681 downwards.
ATTCTGACTATCAGTTTGTGCAGGCAAGTGGCCAGCTTTTCCGGGCCCATCTTGATGAGCTCAGCTCTGATACCATCCTTACCAGCTGCTTTATTGGTCTTTAGCTGTTGAATGGCATCCTTAACTTCCCTCACGTTCCGAGAAGCTAGGACTGCTTTAAAAAAGGCCATCAAAGTTTGCAAGTCAGACTGTTACAAGGAGTTGTGTCGAAGAGCAGATGCCAACCTATGGGGGCACGCTTATAGAGTCGTGATGGCGAAGATGAAGGGTCAATCGATGCCAGCCAAAAAGTGTCCGATCAAGTTGAAGGAGATCGTGAAGGGTTTTTTTGAAGGAGATCGTGAAGGCCGACCACGTGGCCACCAATACCGTACGGCGAAGAAGAGGAAACAAACGCTGAGTATCAACAAGTGTCCAATGAGGAGCTTGCAGAAACGGCGAGCGCCTGCAGGCGAAGAAAGCCCCAGGTCCGGATGGAATACCGAACGTGGCGCTGAAATCTTTGCTCGTAGCATGTCCGGATATGTTCAGAACGGTGCTGCAAAAGTGCCTGGACGAAGGCAACTTCCCAGAAATGTGGAAGATTCAGAAGCTGGTGTTGCTGCCAAAGGCAGGAAAGCCTCCGAGTAACCCGGCTTCGTAAAAACCTAACGACACTACGACACTAACGAAGGGCGTAAGTCGATGCGGGTTACAGCGGGCGTTCCTCAAGGCTCCATTCTCAGTCCAACTCTTTGGTTTATACACGGTTTAAATCAAGAGAATGTGATAGAAAAAATGTGCCGAGAGGAAAGCACGTGGAATGCAGTCGACAGGGTAGCTACACGGATTTTATCCGAGAGTTTACCCTGAGACAAATGCATGATAAATTCCGGGAGTCATATCAGGCCATATCAGGGGCTGTTCATAAACCACGTAGACTCTTGAGGGGGAGGGAGGGGTTTCGAAAAAGTCTACGTTAGTCTACGAAGGGGGACGGGGGTCTACGTAGAGCTTTCAATTTTTTTTAGTACAATTTATACAGCAGCTTGACCACATGTTTGATTTTTTTTAGATTTTTCCGTTTTTTTTGCTGGATTTTACCGAAATAATCTCTCGAATCTCTTATGGATTTCACTGAAGTAATAGTCTGAACTACGGCTTAAAAATATTATGATTTCAATAGCAAATTCTCCGTGTTGAGCAGGAAAATTCTCCAAAGTGTTCTATAAAAACTTTCGATAAAAAATTCAAGATTTCCACTTGGATTACATTGATTACATTGCAGATTCTACTAAAATATCTTTTGATTTTCAGCAGGAACTTTTTTAGAAACTACAAGTGGTTCTTTAGAATTTCCACGGGAAATTATGTTGTACTTCATTCTTTAGAATTTACAAAGAAAGCATTTTGGAATATCCAAGAAGAAGTCTTTGGAATTTCCAAAAGACATTCTTTGAAACTTGTAAGGGGAATTCTCCGAAATTTCCTCGAGAAACCCTTCAGAATTTCCACTGAAGATTTTCTGGGAAGTCCCCGGGATTTTTTTCTTAATTTCTGAAATTCCTGGAAGGAATTCTCTGGACATACATATAAGCGAAATTCTTCGAAATTCAACGGCAATTTCTTCGGCAGTTCTAATGCAAATTCTTTGGAATTATTGATGGAAAAATAAATTGTTGAAAACTTTCACGAGAAATTATTTCTCATCAAAAACTCTTTGAGTTTCCACAAAAAAAAATATTGCAATTCTTGTGAGAAAGCATTTGTAATTTTCATGAAAATTTATTCGAATTTTTTACGATAAATTCACCACAAATTCAACTGTGATTCTCCATTATTTCCACCGAAAATTATTTGGAAAACTCTTTGGAATGTCCATAGGATTTTTTTAATTTCCTCAGGAAATCGCTCCTACTTTGCAGGATAAATTTCAAAATATCGTAAGAAACCATGCTAAAATTCAACGGGAAATATTTCTAAATTTTCACGGAGAATTACTCGACATTTTAACGGGGAAACTTTTGGAATTTAGAAAAAAAATCTTGGGATTTCATCGGATGATTATTCAGCGGGATATTGCATGGAATTTTCAAGAAAAACATCGAAATTATCACGGAGAGTTCTTTGGAGTATTACCTGGAAACTTTAAAGGTTATCAATCGGGAAATTCTACGGAATTTCCACGAAAAACTTATTGGAATGTAGACTTGACATTCTCGGAATTTTAACTCGAAATTTTTCGAAATTCTGAAAATTCTTGAATTTTCTTCAAATTTGAACCGGCATGAAGAATTAAAATTCAGATGCGTGACAGATTTTAAGCAGTGGCGCGCCAATGCAAGTGCCGGTGGCGCACATCTCTAGGAGGAATCAAATTCAACAGAAATTAAATGAATTGGCTTCGAGATTTGGTTTAAGGAGCTATGGACAGAGGATTGAATTTAATTTCGTTTTGAATTTTCAATTGATATTGTGTTGGATTTTGTTCAGTTTGAGTTTGTTATGTTTGAAATTTGAATTTTACTGAAAATAAATGTTCACAATGGATTTTGAGATGGATTTGTATAGCTGAATTGCTGAAAACGTGGTTGATTTCCATCTTTTTTCCAATCACATATGATATTTTGTGAAATTTGAAAAAGCCTACGTAGACTTCAAGGGGGTGGGGGAGGGGTTTCGGGAAAGTCTACAAAAGTCTACTAGGGGGAGGGTGGTTTGAAAATGTGAAATTTCGGTCTACGTGGTTTGTGGACAGCCCCTCATCTGTTTATTGATTTCAATGCAACGTTCGATTCAGTGAAATGGAATCGTTATGGTTTTCCGCTGAAACTGAACCCGGAGTAGAGAACCCGGAAGAGGCTGTAGGCTTCGTGGAAGGCCGCGTACACGATTTCTTTTTGCAGTAGAAGAGGGCCTGAGGGCACTAAACGTTAAGGGGACTGGAAGCTATTGGCCCAGGATCAAGTCCAGTGGAGGAGGAGGAGGATACTCCATTTGACGTACACAGTAAATAATTTTGAGAATTCAACGACGTGTAAAATTGCAGCTCATCCCATCAAACGAAATAACATTTTATATTCAATTAAATTTGATTGAATTTTACAAGCAACCACCGTTTAAATTTATTTCGATTTAAAAGAATAGTGAGATCGATTGAAAGTTACGTTTATTTGCATGCTCCAAATATGTGCATTAAAATACATTTAAAATCACAACATATTTTTATCTGTGTAGGTTCATCGAGGTAGGAAGTGTAGCCCACCAAGTAAGTATTTGCGGAATCTAATTGATTTTACTGGGTTTCAAAAGATTCTTAAAGGTCTCCAGAAATTGAATCTGAACTAATGCAAATATTACGGTTTAAAAGGATTCTTAGAGCTGTTATTAATCGTCATGATTTTTTGTTTAAAAATGTTTAAAAATTTATGAATTAGAAAACTTAGATCTATGAAAAATATGATTGTGCGTATAAATTATTTTCAAGTTGCCGATAGAATTTCTCAAAGTATTGGTTCATAAGCAGAATTTTAAAATTCTGTGTGACAAAAAGTTGCCTTCAAGAAGCAGTACATACTATGAACCATTTTAGTTTCAGTTGTTGCAAATAAGTGGGTAAAAGCAATAAAACCTAAAAAATCCTTTGAACAATTCATGATGCTAAGAGAATCGCAAGACTATCCCCTGCGCAAGACAAGTCGCGATGTTCAGTCCCCATAGGCATGCACAAATCAAACAACTTAGTTTGCGCGTGTGGTCGTCTTACCTACATTCCAACGCGAAGCAGTTGGCGGAAAAAATCCATTCCAACCGATAAACCCTCCCATACACAGCTAAATCATTTCGCTTCGGAAAAACTCCGCCACGAGCTGCTTAGTTTCAGCTATCATGACGATGACTACAGGTAGGGATGTAGTATTCTATTTATGACTATGGTCCCGATTCAAGCCAGCTCATGTATTTTCACGGTACGATGCGAAGTCGAGCTTACAGTACCATTCTTATTTGCTCGTGAGAAATATATGCGCGACAGGATATTGATTTTGGGATTTGTGAACTAAAAAATCGATAGCTTGATAACTAATAAGTATCATCGCTGTCTATCGGCCCCGATCGCAAACGGCTACTACACAGTTGCTTCTATTATAATGTACATAGATACTTCGCCGTTTTCCGAGGGCAAACGCAGCTGTACCATTACAACCATAAACCCAGCAACAAAATGATGAAAAAGCACATGTTCTACGTCATCAATCGGCGAGCCCCCAACCAGCTGAACGCGCGTACCTTCTGGCCGAGCCTCCAAATCTACAGCAAATCGTTCCTCCTTTACAACAGGCCCTCCTGCCACCTACATACCTGCCGCAGAAGTATGCATAACGTGTGGCTACGAAGCATGGCAGCTCTGGGTGTGTTGTAAAGTTACAATGCTCAAACGTTGTCAGCTAGAGTGCGGTATAGTCATCGGTTAATGTGGAAATGCCGCCCAAGTTTAATGAAATTGTGGTGCTGATGAAAGAGCGAACGCCTCTTGAGAAATTTCTAAACGTTTAGGTGACTGTGCGTAACTGTACCGGGCAATACAGTAATAATCAATTGACTTGATTGTTCTTGGCAAACCGATACCAGTTTTTTCTTTGCTTCTACAAATTCTAGTTTTACGTGCGACCACAGTTTTGACATTCAAATTTCAGAAAGTGTCCAAAGATTTGATTACAAGTCGTACGTCAATTGAATACAAATATGTGCTGAAACTTCTCTGTTTTTATAAACTTATAACACTGTTTGACGTGAGTTTTGAACTTTCATATCAGCCCTTTAAACCTGCATACGTACCAATTATGACGCTTCTTCTTCTTCAGTGGCCCTACCTTCCAACTGGATATTGGCTTGCTTTTCAACTATTTAGGACTGTACCTAGTATTCTATTAAAAACTGTATCAAAAATAAGCTATCCACATTATGTTTTTAGCATAGCATATGTGATTGTACAAATCATTGGTGGCTATACAGTACTCAATTGAGCAATCTTCTGTATATTGTCACAAATCGGTACTTGGGATTAATACCTTTTCCTATACAGAAGCAGTTGTATACCTGGCCACGAACTTACAATCACGGAAGGATGGGAAGGAATGTTAGTTCAACATCTACTAGTGAAGATGCAGGAAAAATAAATATGTCTTGACCCTTCTTCGGAAGTGTCTATAATTTCTTTTCTATTGTTTTGGAAATGTTACCTTTCCTTTGGTTCTTGTCAGCTCCTCCCATTTTTCTAAAGTTTGATCACCGAACATGTCAACATTTTGTCAGATAATAACGACCTAGGTAAATGATGGCCTCTCAATCTTCCGGTATTTTTTTAGTAAACCAGCTTTAGTAAATATCTATCTATCTCTCTATATAAGTAAAAATGAGTTTACATTTCCTTTGAGGCAATATAACTTACGAACAAATGGACTTATTTTCAAGATTTATTCACCAATCGATTTGTCAGCTGTGTCTGTATTTATGAAAAAGTGGGGAATTTTGTTGGGACAGACGGGCTTGGTAGTCATATGGCTACTGCTTCTACCTCATACGCAGGAGGTCGTGGGTTCAATCCCAGGTCCTTTCCATTCTCCTACTTTGTATCTTTCTCTATATTTCATGCTCTAGCAAATCGTCTTCCATACCGTTTCTATTTCTATCCTATACCTTCAATTTGACTATCCTAGTAGTAGCTGCTAGAATTGGAAATGAACTAAAAAAAAGCTCGTTTCCTACATCCAATTAGAAATTTCCATCAGTCGCTTTCTTCTGTCTATAACATTGGCAGCTCGTTAACCAAAACGAACCTCTGTCTCTCGAACCTAACCCAAAAATTCCAATAAATTCCGTATGATCTCGTGGCAAGTGCAGAGGTATATTCGGCTTGCAGTGGGCGAGGGATTACATAATCATTTCCTCCCCATCCCTACATTGACTTGCATTCTGACGTGGCAGGCGCCAGTATGACCTAACAAATGAGATCACCAGTACTTGCACATTGAAGATGAGTGCTAGTCCCAAGCAAACATCTGTGGGTTCTGTGAGTAAGAACAGCTGATCTGATCATAATGGAGTACGGGCAGTCAACCAAGCTCAAGCGAGGAATTTTGTTGGGAAAGTAGGATATTCATGTAGGGGTGGTGGGGGTAAATTGGACACCCTAAGAACTGCTGCTGTTTATCAAGTGGCTATCAAGAAATTGCATTGTTCAATGCAGGTGTGTCGAAGCTTATCTTATTGGTTAAGAAAGCCTGTTGTGGAAAAAATTTGAAAAAATATTTAAATATGTAATTTTGATCATTTAAAATTAGTCCAAAAAAGTTCAATTTTGTTTTGGGCGGGGTAAAATGGTCAGGCGGTGGGGTAAAGTGAACAATATTGTAAATAAAGCAAATAATTCGATCAAAATATTTTAAACCAAATACATATTCTTAATAATATTCAAAATGTTACCTGACATGTATAAACCCTTCGTTTTATCACAGACAAGCAGACGTATCGGGCTTGGTCAAAATGATGGGGTGGGATTTTTTTTTCAATATTCAATTGACTATTGCTCAGTAAAATATTACCGGGTTCCCTTGGTTTTGGCATGGTTCGGCAGGAAATTCATCTAGTTTTGAAAAACGGGTAAAAAATCATGCTCTGGCCTCAGGAGAAATTCCGGATTATTTGAGGGCATGTCAAAAATACTAGATTTGTGCGCTTATATTATTAAAAAGGATGAAATGTTGACCCTTGTTATACTCTTTTACAGAAACTAGAGCTTTTATTGAGTTTAATGATATATGGATATCACAGATTCGATGACAAAAATCTGAGATATGGATGTTTCCATTAACGAGGTGCGTTGTAAGGAAATATTCGCTCAGGAATGTAGAAATTGTACGAAAATGTGTGTGTAGAGCGTAAATGACCAGATTCCCCATTTCTTCACCCCTGATTGATGATTGTACCGTCAGCCGAACCGATTAAGGTTGAAATTTGAGCTAGTTTGTCACTATTTCTCTGACAGAACATTGCCCACTTTACCCCCAGGCGACATGTCCAATTTACCCCCATAGCTAAATGTTTTTTCACATAACGCCTGAACTAAGAAAAAAATTAAAAAACGATCTCCATCAACCAGTTCCGCTTCATAACAAGCAAAATGAACGATGTGAACGATATTTTGGTTTAGAACTACTAACTCAAAGTTTTCATGGCTTAAATTCAACAGTGCCGAAATTACATCAAACTAGCATTTTGCGAAAGGGCGCAACATTTTGCTAAAATCTAGCTGTTAAATAGATAATTCATGGTTTGAAATAGTTCGGAGAGCATGAAATGCTTGATTTATGGTGTAGCATGGAAAATAATACGAGAAATCCATAAACAGGGGATAAACAAGCCGTTACCCACTTTACCCCGCCTGTTCACTTTACCCCCACTACCCCTAAATGCAACGGTCTGATGTGTTGTGGAGAAAACAATCATGCTTTCACTGAAGTCGATCTAGAGTGCGGCGCTGCAATGAGCTTATTTATTGACAGTTTGAACGCAACAAATATAAACCCGAGCAAGAACGGGTGGGTACTACTATTTTAAATAAAAATTTATTTGAAAATATGGTAAATATATATTTGAAAATATGACAATATGAAGCGATCAAAATAAAAATATAAATAATAATGAATATGATAGTATGAAAAAATAAATATATGATAAAAATAATAAATGTAAAGCGTCAAGAAAAGAAAATTTCGACATAGGGGAAAATACCTATTCTTGGCAGTCTAAGATATTCGCCAAATTGAAAGGTAAAAATAATGAATAATTACACTAAAACACAGGTACAGCTCAACTGATATACATTTGTATGCTCTTCCTTTGATGAATGATGTTCACTATATATAACAGCTTTTACCATTACCACAAACTCAGTAAATTTAATATTAAAGTAACATGTCAAGCTTTCTTTTATTGGCATAGCAATTTCTTTCATCAGCAATGAGTTTGTTCCATTCAGCATAGAGTTTCCATACCGGGACATCCCGGGACAAAAAATCGCGGGATTTAGAAAAAATCGGGATTTCCCGATTCCCGGGATATTATTTTTTTAATCCCGAAAATCCCGGGATACCCGAGACAAAAAATACTGTTTTATTTCCGGTTCGCAAACAGTGTAATTTTTCTTCTTACAAAAGTTATTTGTTTTGAACGCGAAACCCAACTTTGGTGATAATCTCATATCATATTTTTATACCTCCCATCAGACATGATTTTTTTTTCAAGTTCGTTAATTTGGTAGGCTCAGGCATGTATACGGAGATAGTTAGTAGAACACCTTCACAAAAAATATTAGATTCCCCTATAACACTCAATGGAGGTCTACCGACTGATACTTTTTCCAGCAGCTACAGCTCTCTATTGCCTAATTAAACGACAGGTATCTACAGTACAAGATCAGCTACTCTATTTGGCGCCTGTTTCCCACTTCTTGATCCAATTCATGTCCTTCCAATCGACGTTCGTACAACAAACTTTCCAGCACATGCGCAAGTACAAGTGGTCCGACCCCGATGCTCTGCCTAATTTTTTTTGTTCTTGCTGCTGACCAGCTCCTGACCAAAGCTTCGCTTGGACTCCTACTGACCAACTAGCAAGCTACGTCCCACTAAATTCTGTACGACGCTTACCCATGACATCGTCGTTAATTTAAAGCCAACTTCGATAACGAACGATGATGTTTCGTTGACGATAAAGTGAGCGTTGATTTAACGTTATCGTTATCTAGTACTCGTTGATTTAGTAGTATGTAGTACTACAGTTAAAAGTACAAATATTCTAAAGTTGGTTTTACAACCTTCAAATATTCAGAATCGCGTTTAAATCGTGGATTAAATTGGAATTCGAGAAGGTCACCGAACTTACCAATCATTAAATTTCTTACAGAGTCTTAGTTTTTCATAGTTAATAATATGAGAATATTTTTAATGTCTTAACTGTTTAATTAAGTATGATTAACAAAACTTCTATTTTGAAGATGCAAAACACCCAGTTAAACGATTATTTTATGATCAACAGTCAGGACAAAATTCCTCAGCCTAAGCGAATCATACTGAATAGGAGACGAGGTTAGTTCACCAATTCATTGAGAGTATTTTTACTAGGTGCAGGTTAGGGTGTCCCAAAATTGGACAAAGTCTGGGATTTTGGGGGCTCAACCTTCAAATGAAAGCTTAGGGTAAAACAAAAGAAAAATTGTTCTACGACAACTCTGGGAAATGACGTTTAGGGGTGGCCCCGACGCGTTTTATGAAAAAAGTGCATTTTTTATAGGTAACATCGAAAATACCGGTATATCGGAAAGAAATTCGATGAAACCCATCCATTTTATATTTTTTACATTTAACTTAGGGTCTATACTTTATGGTAAAACTTTGATACCGCATGTTTTAGGTCTATATATTTTTCACTGATGCTTTAAATGCCCAAAAATGATGAATTTTTCTTAATATTTTTTTATTAATGCATCCAAAACGGGTATCCATCATAATGCTTTCGAAACTAGATATACATAGAAAGATGGGGAATTTTATAACGAATATTTTGCTAAAAATAGCAACCTCCTGCACCCTAGTGCAGGTACTCTATGCCTAGAATGCAGTAATGCAGGTCGCTGCATCAAATATTGTTTTAGAGCTTGGATCCCAACATGTTGCCGAGGGATTCCGACTCCAGCTGCTTATCCTTGCTTATCCGATAAGAAGGATTGACAAAGAAAAAGTCATCATGCGTTGGCGGTAGAAGCGTACATATATTGATGTACATCTGTCTGGGTAGTTCGTATCAGATCACCTATGCGGCATTGTGAAATATCACTAAAGAACCAAAAGAACACCTCACTTTTATTGAGTCAAAATTGTATACCAACTTTAATCGCGTAATCTATTAACCCCATTTTCGTTAAATTATCGAGTTACCTTACGTTAAATTATCGAACTTCGGTAATAATTGAATTGATTCATCTTTATCGCAGCAAGCGATTACCTACGTTGAACACAATTAACTTTATCGGCGATAAGATTAGGAAGTGCTGCAGCTCTTGGCAAAAGTATCAATTAGAAGCCTGGGTTGGAGGATACTCTAGTTTTGTGATTTCTTTGTGAGGGGGTTCCCATATATCCAATCGGTTATGTGCCCAGTACGATTCTACTGCGCATCTTCCATCTTTCGTCACTAGGGTATTGAATGCAATCCCAGCAACTGTCTAAACCCAATGCATATTCAAAACAATGCAAACAGTCAAGCCGACTTCAACAGCCAGCGAACCCTTATTCTCGGACTCGGCGATCATATATTCCAAAAGGATACTCTACCTTCAGAGAAAAACGTTTTTTTTCTCGAAAGAGTCAATTCAAATTAGAATTTAATTGAGTTCCAATTTGAACTCTGTATTATCTCGCCTTTCTAAAATATGAACTTTATCCCTGAACATTGAATAAAATCGTTTTTAAATGAAAAAAAGTTAATTCATGGTCTGCGTAAACATCGAGCTAGGTGGTATAGTGGTTACCGCTTCTGCCTTATAAGCAGGAGGTCGTGGGTTCAATTCCAGGCTCGTCCCTTTCCTACTTTGTATTTCTATCTTAGTTCTTTCTGTGTTTCACGTTCTACCAAAACGATTCCTACTGTTAGAACCTTGCACACAATCCCAAAACCTCCCGTGGGACCTATGAGAGGTCGTAGAGTTCTCTGCATCTTTCTTAAGTAGGTGTCCAACTAACCATCTTTCCCCTTCCTCAGCATTCGCAAGGACGTGGCAAGGACAGATCTCGACTATTGGAGAGTGCATTGCCTCCATCTAAGAGATAGTGATTAGTCCCAAATCAATATCTGTGGTAACGGATGGAAGTGATGCTACTGTCATACAATAGTCTTGGCTTGTACCACCTACGAATTTGTGCGAAATGCTCAATGCTAATGCTAATTCATGGTCTGCGTAAACATCTGAATAGAAGCATTTGTATTTTAACAAAATTTTAAAATAAATCTAGATTGCTTTGAGAATAGGTCGTATGTGCAAAAAAGAGATTCTCTTTGATCACGCTCTCTTTCGCTAATATATCGGCTAGTTTTGCATGTTTTGCTACATTTCCACTTCAGCATGATAGACAAAGCTATTGTCTTTGGATATCTGCCAAGAAATTAGAAGCAAACTGTTGTATAGTTTCGTAATAATCGAAAGAGAATAGATCCAAAGAGAGACTCTCTTTTGCACATACGACCTATTTTCAAAGCACTCTAGAAATGCCAACGCCGGATGTTTTGTTCGTAATTTCGCTAAAATCAAATCGTATATGATTGTGCGTGGTATCTTTTTAGCGTGTGTTTGATATGCTCTCAAACACATTCTCTCGCTCTATTCCCAAGTGTGCTGCTGTCAAAGAAAACGAACAGTCCCGATTTTATTTAATGAAACATAGAACAAATATTGCATAAATTTGCTCTTTGTGGTGATAATCAAGTGGTGATAAAGTGTGAAAAGTGGTTTACATACTTAATTTGTCGTGTCATACACAATAAAGAGGAGAAACAGGCGATCCAAAAAAGTAACAGTTTGCTTTTCGTGTGCTGCTTTCTTGGGCGAAGGTGAATATTTGTTTCGGTTATTCAAATGAAAGCCTATATTTTAAATTGTGAGATTGGATTAAAATTATGTTCATAAATAGTGTATGTTTGCTGGAAAATGCTAATATTGTTGAGGGTGCCAACAACTGTCGGACCCTGCCGATGCCGTATTCTACCATATTACAACATGACGATATGAAGACATGGATCGCATCCCGATTTTGGCAACACCCGTTTTTATCTACCCCTCGATTTTGGAACCACCACTTTTAGCACCGCTCATTGCAAACCATTTCTAGTGATAATATTCTGTAATTTTTATTCATGTCTTGTTCCTAATTACACTTCCATCATATAACCAGCCCACCATAGAATGATGTATTTTTCTTAGCTTCAACTGTTGAGAACCATTTTATTGAGTTTATGTTCAGTATTCTGGCTCTATACCAAGCCCAGCATAATAGGTTCTATAGGCTCTGATACAATTCATGGTAAGCCGTTTTACTCCGTAAGCCGTTTCCCTATATTTATTTATTTATTTATTCAGACTAAGGCCGAAGTGGCCTGTGCGGTATATAAGAGTCTTCTCCATTCGGCTCGGTCCATGGCTACACGTCGCCAACCACGCAGTCTACGGAGGGTCCGCAAGTCATCTTCCACCTGATCGATCCACCTTGCCCGCTGCGCACCTCGCCTTCTTGTGCCTGTCGGATCGTTGTCGAGAACCATTTTCACCGGGTTACTGTCCGACATTCTGGCTACGTGCCCGGCCCATCGCAGTCGTCCGATTTTCGCGATGTGAACGATGGATGGTTCTCCCAACAGCTGATGCAATTCGTGGTTCATTCGCCTCCTCCACGTACCGTCCGCCATCTGCACCCCACCATAGATGGTACGCAGCACTTTCCTTTCGAAAACTCCAAGTGCGCGTTGGTCCTCCACGAGCATCGTCCAGGTCTCGTGTCCGTAGAGGACTACCGGACTAATTAGCGTTTTGTAGATTGTCAGTTTGGTACGGCGGCGAACTCTATTCCGTTTCCCTATATATTGGGTAATAACCCAAGCAATTTTGTTTCAAAGAGTCTCATGGTTTAAATACTAGGCAAATTGATCTCGCTTTACCACTCTTCTGATGTCACGATCGGGAGTAGTGATTTGAATGATGTTTTATCAGCTTTTCGATTCCAGCATGATTGAAGGCTTGTTATAAATCACACCTTCTCACCCATTGATCGGTGGAAGTACCTGAGGATAATAATAATAATGTCCCCCACGTAATGATTGGTCTGCTTCGGTATTACAGTGTAAGCAATGGGATTTCCTACTAATACAAAAAGAAAGGGTCTTGAGGGTTCTGTTTTTGATGGAGAAGTGTCAGTAGTGAAGCGCCTCCTGTGAAGCCATGATATGACTGGTGGCATTGAGTGCTGTCGAGTGTCAGAGTTGGCGCGTCTCAAATGGACTTCCGTCCGCCACTTGGCCACACTGTCACTCGCAGTGCTAGGCGCAAGAGTACACGTTGTCCTCATGGATCATTAGTCGTCCCCTGAAATATTGCTTGATTGAGGTCCGAGGTGTTGGTTTTAGTGAGTCGAGTTGTAGTTAACCCTGTAGTCACACTAGGGGTCATACACTTATTACGTAAGCAATTTTTCTGGGTTTTTCGACCCCCTCTCCCCCCATGTAAGATTTTTTTCATACAAATGATTTTTTATTTATATGGAGCGTAAGATATTGATCGACCCCCCCCCCTCCGCCCATAAGTGCTTACGTAATATGTGTACGCCCCCCTACCTAGGTTACACTTTACTCAGGTGCCTGAATGCAGATTTCCTTTACCTTTTTTCAAAACAATAAAATGGCTCATGCCTTGCATTCATAATTTTCTGTAATATTGCCAAGTATTGTGTACAGAACTGCACTCTTAATAAAACCGAGCACAAGAAAGTATGCTTCCAAAAATATTTATTGTCGTATGGAGTGACTGGTAACATGGGGCAGCAGGGACTATGTCCAAGGGCTTGACGACCCCTCCCCATGGCCACTGCGAGTTAGGGGGCCTGCCTAGGATGTGGTGGGGTTAGACAGTGGGCTCTGTTAAACCTCTACAAAAAGCTGCATGTGTCCATAAGCAGGCCCTATCAAACCCAGTCAACACATGAACGTATATGGTGTCGTGTAGGATGCTGAAGTGCAGGCGATAGAGGTACTTTTCCATACAACATGTATGTATATCGTCTCCAATTTAGCATCTTGTATTGCACCATGTGCGATTTTATGTAGACTGGGAAGCGACCGTGTGCCGCTCAAAGCGCACAAGCCCAACACGAGTGCCAACCGGCACATCAGGATTAATACCAGTGAGATCCTGATTATGGTATACTGGTCAAGGGAAGTGACACACACACGCGCGCGACAAACGGCATGTAAAATGAACGTAAATTTACAATCTTAATTAACGTCAAATAGAGATAAAATAAGGGTTGCTGAATAACATTAGCTTTCCGATTACTATCAATTATTTCCAATTTTAATTCCGTTTCTTTTTTACTTTTCTTACGTTAATGAAATGATAACGCGGGCACCTAATCCGAAATTCAAATGAATAATTGCTCACTTTGAGCGATTGATTGTTTATTCTCGCGAAGAATGAACAATTGAACAAATTAGGGAAATGCTAATACTGCTGTGTAGAAGTTTCATAGGTCACATCACTTTCCATGGTGAATCCCGATCTATGTTACTGATTACCCCACCCAACTAACACTACTTCCTTCCCGTGGTAAATGTGGAGATGCAGAGGTATTCTCGGTCTCTAGTAGCAACAAGTACCACACACTCACATTTCCTCCCTTTCCCAACTGACTGTAAGGACTTGGCCGGCGCCGTTATTGATCAACATTTGCGAGCTGCTGAAACGTGCACTTCGAGAATAGTTGGTAAATCCCAACCACTATTCACTTGAATCGTAGTGCAATTTGCACCAGTTCTGATCAATCACGGAGTAGCAACCATTGATATGTACAGTCAGTCTAAGCTAAGCTAAGCTAAGCTAAGCTATGGAGTGACTGGTAACATTAACAATTTATGTAGAGCCAATTTTGTTTTTATTTCTTAGCAGTGGGTTTTTCTTCTTACGAAAATCGTAGAACGAACAATTCCCACTCGCAGTTAACAGAATTCCAAAATATGAGCTCTATTTCAGAGAAACTTTTGTCCAATATCTTTCATGATATCATGATCGCTGTTTTGCTGTACGTCTCCATTCGGTTCGGTACTCGACGGTACTTCATCTAGACTTCGCAAATTGTCTTCAACCTGATCGATCAATTTTGATCGTAACGCATTTTGCCTGCCTTTACTTGCCGGATCGCTCTTTGATATATTTAGTGAATAATGATAACATCAGACATGACAGAATGACTATTTGAATTCATATGAGATGTCAAGGTAAATCAAGTCAGCACTTCAGGGACATGGGCGACGCTATTTATAATTTTAAATAGTATACATTTTTAAATTTTATTACAAAACTGGTCACATTATCGTTTGATTGACATTCTCGAATTTGTTCCACTTAGAGTTGTACTATAGTCATTCAAAAACGTCTATTATGATGTGTATGCATCATTTGAAGACAACGCGCAACTGTTGTAGCTTTTTTTTGTCTTTATTTGAGAGGTTTTCAGCTTTTGGCTGGCTCACCTCTTGATAACTTTTGTAGTTCAAGTTGTAAGTACACTGGATTCTGTTTTTACACGATTTACATTTTCTCAAGTAAGTAAGTTTTAGGTTGTGTACCATGGAGCACCGAAATATGTACACCAAGGCCTTTCAGTATATGTAAAAATCCCTAGAAAATATGAATCGAATGCAAATAAAACCTTAGTCAGTTGTACATGTGCTCAAGGGTCTATAATTTTTATGTGCTCCACTGAACGCAGTGAACACCGTGGACGGATTTCAAATTGAAGAATCGAAATCCGTACAGCTATTTATTGAGCTATTTATTGACTAAATATTTGAATTTAGGTGGAGCGATTCACTAGGCTACCACTGTAGGTAGTGCAATACCCACCTTGAGAAACGATCTCTTATTCCTCTAATTTTACATTATCTGTTTCGTTGCGATGTGCAATTTCAACACACTCACTTTTGGTACAATTCTAGA
The DNA here is from genome assembly GCF_024139115.2 of Armigeres subalbatus. NCBI lineage: Eukaryota > Metazoa > Arthropoda > Insecta > Diptera > Culicidae > Armigeres > Armigeres subalbatus. The sequence goes on along the minus strand of NC_085140.1, from coordinate 145,988,888 downwards.
CCAACATTTGAAAAAGGCGTTGCAGCCAAAATTTATTCCTTTTGATTCTTTCTCTACATATATAGCTACAGGGTGCGTGACGATTTTAGTTCGTCACGCACCCGGTATATATGTGCACGAGGAATCAGAAGGAATAAATTTTGGCTGTTACGCCCTTTTCAAATGTTGGTCTAGAAATGACACCTGAACTGCATGTTTTTGATCTATGTTGTTTTAATTTTAAAGCCATGAATATGAACAGGATGAGATGAAGTATTTGAAAAGTAAAGATTCTCCCTTCAATTTATTGATATCTCACTCATGAGGTAGACGAATAACGACGCTGTACGAATTGTGCGTTGGCAATGTCCAACGAGAATAATTTACGGTACTTACATCTAATTCACATTCAAGCTGATCTCTAATATCGTTAAAATATTTTTGATGATCATTTCGAGGTTTTTAGTGGAATGTCTTTACTTGTCGTACTTGAATTTGACGCGATTAAGACACAGAAAGGTTGTCTTCTGTGGAGGTTGGAACACGTATCTGTAAAGGTACAATCCAGTGGTGGAATAAAAAAAGATGGTACTACCCAGATAACAATCAAGGTTGTATCCGAGTTTTATAGCGTACTTCAAAACCTTATCTCAAAACAACTCCTGCAGACCTCCCATTTCTCGCTTAACTTTTCAAAAGGATCTAAGCAACATTTTTTTCATGAATTAATTGGAATAGCGCAATCAACAGAAAAACATGAAAGCTTTTGATTGCACTACTCAAATTAATTCATGAAAAAAATGTTACTTAGGTCCTTTTGAAAAGTTAAGCGAGATTTCTCAGATCCTCTTGTAGACCGCTATACAACCATGTCACGGGCAGTAGGCCCAATTTTTTTTGCAATCATCTCCCAAAGCCGTCATTCCCCCTATTTGTTTATTTTCTTGTAACTGCAAAAACAATGTTTTCCTTCCTGTAATGCATGGAATGCAATTAGAAACAATGACTTGCCTTTAAGCAAGTGGCTGTTTTATTTATTTTACTTTGTAGCACAGTGTTATCTATTCTTGGTTTCTCGACTGTTCCACGGACGTGTTTTACTCCATGTACCCGCCTTTTGAGTTCATAAATCTTCGACCACGATCATTACACGCTAAAAATAGCCACCTTGGAACATCGCTCACTCACCTAAAAATGCATCAAACCTGTTCGTTAGTCAAAACCCGATCGAAGTCACGAGATCGCGTTCTCGTTGCGCTGACTCGCCGCCGTCTTCCACCGAATCAGGTTCAGGTGATTCCGCACCAGCAGTGATTGTGTGTTGGTTTGAGCCGAACTGCAGAAGTGTTCGTCACACAGGTATTTCTGAACGCCGCCGCCCCGTACCATCCACCGTGTCGTCTGTTGTGCATTATTCATGAGTGAACTCAACTGCTGCAAAAGGTATGATGCCGGCGTCGTAGTCAGCCGCCAATAGCGACCTGATTGGCTTGGTGATTAGAGCGTTCTATAGAACAGTCTGTGGGTTTGCTCACTCATCGGTCGGCTAGATGTTGACCTTCAGAATGTGGTAAGGTTGTACAGGATTCTGTGGATATATAACGAAATTCTAGAATGTAGTTGTTACTAGTTGAAAAATTGTGGATTAAAATCGCGATAAGCCGGATCTTTGCGAATCGAGTCAAAATATTTGTTTTTCAGTTGCTTGTTTTCTGTCCAAATTTAATTGTTACACCCAACCAGCGGATAGCAGATTTTAATACAATTCTGCATAAGAACCTTACAGAAACTGTAAAATAATTTAGCATATACAATTTCGGAAGATTTTAATACAATTTTTGTATAAAAAGCTTACAAAATTGTATATGCCAAGATTTTAAACAATGATTACCAGATTTGTTTTTTGGGTGTACTGAGGAGATGACATTACCCTAGATTTAACGATTCATTCGATAGATTACATTCATTCAGGGGGGTTCAAAAACTGGACTAGGAAAGTCTGATTTTCCTTGTATATATGTTAACTAAAGTTTGGCAAGGTACAGCGCCCCATAAGATATTTCTCCACTTCTAAAGTTGATTGAAACGTACATATACTGAACATATCAAGTTCATTAGTCTTTTCTTTTCTTAATTACAACTGATATGATAATAGAAATGACTGCATCTCACGACGCCAATAATTAGCGTATCGTTCTGCTACTTTTGAGTGTGATTAGTAATAGGACGGGTCTCGAAAGAAATCTATGCACAATGCACTGCACAGTCGCATTATTTAAGGCCAAACAATAGGACTTCTTGCGTTTTCTTGCGTTTAACACTGAAGTCGGTGTTTACGCGAGGAATACGTACCGCGGTTTTATATTTTTTTACAACTAGTCGACCCGGCAAACGTTGTCCTGCATAGTAGGCGAAAATGCGCGTTCTGAAGTGCCGATGCAAAATTTTCATTCATTCATTTATTTAGTTAACATCTAAACAGATAACACTAAATCAACAATTTGACGCCACAATACACGGTTCGAGGCCGCATCTCTCCATCCTCGGATACGCCCCACGCTTGCCAAGTCGTTCTGCACCTGGTTTGCCCATCTCGCTCGCTGCGCTCCACGCCGTCTCGTACCTGCCGGATCGGAAGCGAACACCATCTTTGCAGGGTTGCTGTCCGGCATTCTTGCAACATGTCCTGCCCATCGTACCCTTCCGGCTTTAGCTACCTTCTGGATACTAGCTTCGCCGTAGAGTTGGGCGAGCTCATGGTTCATTCTTCGCCGCCACACACCGTCTTCTTGCACACCGCCAAAGATGGTCCTAAGCACCCGTCTCTCGAATACTCCGAGTGCTTGCAAGTCCTCCTCGAGCATTGTCCATGTTTCATGTCCGTAGAGGACAACCGGTCTTATAAGCGTCTTGTACATGACACATTTGGTGCGGTGGCGAATCTTTTTCGACCCGTAGTAGGCCCGACTTCCACTGATGATGCGCCTTCGTATTTCACGACTAACGTTGTTGTCAGCCGTTAGCAAGGATCCGAGGTAGACGAATTCCTCGACCACCTCGAAGGTATCCCCGTCTATCGTAACACTGCTTCTCAGGCGGGCCCTGTCGCGCTCGGTTCCGCCCACAAGCATGTACTTTGTCTTTGACGCATTCACCACCAGTCCAACTTTTGTTGCTTCACGTTTCAGGCGGGTGTACAGTTCTGCCACCTTTGCAAATGTTCTGCCGACAATGTCCATGTCATCCGCGAAGCAAATAAATTGACTGGATCTGTTGAAAATCATACCCCGGCTGTTACACCCGGCTCTCCGCATGACACCTTCTAGCGCAATGTTGAACAACAGGCACGAAAGTCCATCACCTTGTCTTAGTCCCCGGCGCGATTCGAACGAACTGGAGTGTTCGCCCGAAATCTTCACACAGTTTTGCACACCATCCACCGTTGCTTTGATCAGTCTGGTAAGCTTCGCAGGGAAGCTGTTCTCGTCCATAATTTTCCATAGCTCTACGCGGTCTATACTGTCGTATGCCGCCTTGAAATCAACGAACAGATGGTGCGTTGGAACCTGGTATTCACGGCATTTTTGAAGGATTTGCCGTACAGTAAAGATCTGGTCCGTTGTCGAGCGGCCGTCAACGAAGCCGGCTTGATAACTTCCCACGAACTCGTTCACTAATGGTGACAGACGACGGAAGATGATCTGGGATATCACTTTGTAGGCGGCATTAAGGATGGTGATCGCTCGAAAGTTCTCACACTCCAGTTTGTCGCTTTTCTTGTAGATGGGGCATATAACCCCTCCCTTCCACTCGTCCGGTAGCTGTTCGGTTTCCCAGATTCTGACTATCAGTTTGTGCAGGCAAGTGGCCAGCTTTTCCGGGCCCATCTTGATGAGCTCAGTTCCGATACCATCCTTACCAGCTGCTTTATTGGTCTTTAGCTGTTGAATGGCATCCTTAACTTCCCTCAAGGTGGGGGCTGGTTGGCTTCCATCGTCCGCTGAACTGACGTTGTCATCTCCTCCGCTGCCTTGACTTTCACTGCCTGTACTCTCAGTGCCATTCAGATGTTCCTCGTAGTGCTGCTTCCACCTTTCGATCACCACACGTTCGTCCGTCAAGATGCTCCCATCCTTATCCCGGCACATTTCGGCTCGCGGCACGAAGCCTTTGCGGGATGCGTTGAGCTTCTGATAGAACTTGCGTGTATCTTGAGAACGAAAAGAAATTTTCATACGATTCTTAATTTTAGTTTTTCACGATTTACTCAATCTTACTCGTGATTTTCGCACGAGGAAATCTCATATAAACCCGTCGAAAATGATAACGAACCAATTTGCAGAATGAATGAAGAAAATCTATCCAGCCGTTTTTGAGTTATGCGGATACGAACACAGACCGTTTCATTTTTATTATATAGAAAATAATTTCAATGCATTGCAGAAATTTTTTTTTCTCTGGGAGCTCTAATGTTATGTGATAAATTTTCGTTGTGCGTTTTGGCCAGTTCGAAACTACAAATTTTGCTGGCGGCAAAACATTTTTGGCTATTATTCGGATCATTTAGTACAGAACAGCGTTGTCCATCTAACATCGGGTAGTGAGACTATGCATTCTTTGGAATTTCCTTGGGAATTTGTTCGGAATTTCCACGAGAAATTCTTCATTATTTCCAAGGGAAGTTCTTTAGAATTTAGACGGGACATTCTTCGCAATTCCTATGAAAATTATTTGGAATTTTCACCCAAAATACTTTGGATTTTCCACGAGCAAATTCTTCGGAATTTCCCTCGAGGAAATGCTTCGGAACTTCCACGGGAAATTCTTTGGAATTTTTGCGAAAAAAAAATGCTTTGAAATTTCAGGAGAAATTCTTTGGTATTTCTACGGGAAATTCTTTGGGACTTTTTGGAATTTCCACTCCATGGGAAATACTTTTTTTAATCTCCACGCAAAATTCTTCTGAATTCCCATGGAAAGTTTCCCAATAATTTAGTCTCGTTGTTAAGTTATTTTAGAAATACCTCTAAATTTCCAGAAATTCCCTTGAATTTCCTAAGAAGTTCTTCTATCCACGAGAAAGTATTTACATTTTTTATGTTTCCATAGCATCAATGTAAAAATGTATTTTTATTTGAAAAGTAATTTTTCCAATTACGGGGGAATACGGCTTTGGCAGGTTTTGTTCTACTATTGGCAGGGTGTTTTTGTCGACCAAATTTTATGAAATTTGGTAATAATATTCTTTGATATGCAAAGAATGTTTAGGCTAAATTTGAGCCTAGTCAGTCATAAAACCCCCCTGCCAAGAATAGAACAAACCCTGCCAAAGCCGTCATTCCCCCTATAATATTTTACAATTCTTCCAGAAAAAAAAGTTTATCATAGTGAAAAAAGGAAGAATTGTAATATAATGTATAAGAAATAATTATTCGAGATTTTTACGTTATCATTGATACTTAAAGCATGTTGATTATATTATTGAACTTTATTTAACTATCTGTACTTGTTAAACAAATTAATAAGCTTAAAATAGAATGACAATAGAAAATATCTGTAATATATCTGTAAAATATCTGTCTCATGTTTGAAATATCATATAAATCAATTAACGATATTCTGGAACATCGTAACACGTAACACCCATACTTTTTGATTATTATGGACCCAACATTGAAAAATAACAAAGGGAACCTCAGCGACAATCTTTCACCGCGTAGCTTGTAACCTTTTTTTTCCTGGAATGAATTATCATTGAGTGAACTTTCTATAAATGTTTATACTTTACACTCCCAATTCAACCAATTTAATTATTGCCTTCCATTGCATAAGCGTGGCAAGGCAGCAGCCTGTTGAGGAAGACAATGAATACACTGAGTGATCGATGTAGATCGGAAGAACTAGTTGGCATGCCTACGTGCAAAACGTCACGAAAGAAAGTAGACGTCCATCGAAAGGAAGAGCAAACAATCATGTCATGTGTACGCGTGACGAAATTCAATAAATGATTTCATGGATTTTCTTGTGATGTTTTGCCACAGATTAAAAAAAGAAATTAGGAAAATTTGTACTTTCAATTAGACACGTTATTACAATTAAATTCGATTCCGTCATTTTATTATAACTTTATAGATATGTATTTCGATTTCAACAATAAGGCTGTTTTTAGTGTTTAGTATTTGACTGAGACAAACTTAAACATTTCGCTAATCAATTACAATACAAAACATATATAATTATTTACTTATGATTGATATTAGATTTTAGGTATGTACTTTATTCATAAAAGTTTTCCAGAATAGAAATTCGCCCTACACGCTTACTTCACTTCACCCAAATATAGGTGAAAAGTACCTATAATCGCCAAAAAGTGCACATACGTATTTATGGGTAAAGTGACATTTACCTATATATGAGTAAACCGATTTCATCCCGAGCTTCACCCATAAATAGGTACTTGAATGACAGCGGTATATTAGTAAATTTCACCCAAATTTGGGTAATTTTTCATTGTTTTTCTTTTGCTTGAGACATTCAAAATATTGAAATTTTCGAAATAATTGTTTAAAAAAGTATTATTGTTTTTTATTAAAATTATATTTCAAAAAGATGCAGTACATAATCCATGATTTTAAAACTTACTGACTGGAACACCATATCGGAGCTACTGGTTACTGTTGGACAGGGGAAAGCAGGATCCATGCCTTATAGGTAGAGAAGCAGTATTTCAGATTTCCGGTGGCTGTATTGGCGGAAATTGAAGTTTATGGAAGTCCATTCTCGTCTCGACGACGCTTTTATTCTATAGATGATAATGATCATTGTAATTATCGAAATTATAATTGTTTCCTATAAATCTATATCGTTTAGATCTCGGCCTCGGGCAATTTCGCGAATATTTCGCACTCTTTTTTGGTAGCTATTACCTTGCGCACGATAATCGTTACTTTCCGGTGCATCCATATCTGGTCAGCAGTACCAAGACACAGCCAGTGACCACTGCCACTACCACTGCCTCCAAAGATGTTTCGTTCAGTGCATAGCAGCCCTCCTCCGAAGTTCAAGCTTCGTGCAGCCACAGATATGTGCAGCAAATCCCATATTGAACTATCTACTCTGAGGCGAAATCCTACATCCTCTTTACATAATCAATCTTCAGGATCACTTAGTCACTTAAGTCCTTCCATTCGACCGCTTCCACTCAGCGGTTCCACCACCAGGTCAATTGCGTCCATAATTTCTAGCTGCACCATTTTCACCTCCGTTGTCATCGTCGTATCTTTGGATGGTACCGAAGTAGATAGAATAGAGCGACCGGCGAAGATCACACGCCGTTTCCGTCCCTACAAGCAGTCGGAGATGAAGTGTCATGGTAAGGGTTAGAGTGCCGAATCATTTCAACTTACGTTTTGACAAATGTTGATGGGTGTTGACCGCTGCCTTGCAAATCAGGTGGACTAAATCTGTTGGAGTACCCGTGAGTTGGATGTCATTTCGTTCCGGTGGACGACATATCTGCAAGATGGAAAATGGAGTCTTTTTGTGGACATTGGAGGCATGGATAACAAATCAAACTTACCAGGTGTGTGGTGTGTGGGTTTCACAACAGGTGTAAGCTTCTCTACTGCAGGTTGATGTTTATGTTGAACGTGGTGAAAAGGCAACAGAACACGCAGGATTTCAACGAAGGTGCTCCGGGCATTTGAAAGTTCCCAATGAATGAATTAAGGTTGTTGCCTTTACCTCCTGATGCTCCAGTGATTGAAATTGGATGCACCCCTTGTACAATACCTGCAGATGAAGGGATGAGACAGGAGGATTGCTGATTCGGTTCCGCATTTTTGTTGGTCGCGGATCTGCTGGGTTGGAGTCCGCTGTGGATGCTTCACCATCTTATATTACACTGTAGCACCACACGCAAGAGAGATTATTTGATACCTAGAATTTATTGAATAATAATGAAAAACAGAAGATGTTATATTATATGTTCGGCATTAAATATTTACTTACATTTATTGGTCCACAATCCGCAAGAACAGAACAGTTTTCAGAGACTATCTTGGAATCTCGGATTATGTTCGACAACAACTTGAAAACAAAACCAACAGTCATTTTTTTTCACCCAAATATGAGTAAATTCATTCACTCATAAATTGGTAAAGTCACTTTATCAACAATATGGGTGAAATTTACCGATATTCTCAGTATATTTTACTTATAATATGAGTGAAATGTGCAATACCCAAATATGGGTGAATCAAGTACTCATAAATAGGTAAACTGAGCTAAGCGTGTAAGTCATTGTAGCTTTTCTATTCCTTGTGAACATATAGTTTTTGCACCATTATTGTTCAACCTTTCAATTTTGTGCTGCTGTAGACTCAATCGCAATTTTAGTTTAATTGAGGCCGTTGAAAAGTGCTACGACGAGTTCATCTTTAATAAAAAAAAAATATCGTCACCGTCATGTCGCCGCGATAGTTGACAAACAACTTGTTGAGCGAGTCAATCATCAATATTGAATTGATAGATTTGACGCTTAGATTGAGTAGCATTGCGCGCTTGTTAATTGAAAAAATATAAATCGGCAGCAATCGTAAATTGACGAAATCAGGGGGCCGATACTGGGGGTGACGCCATCTGATGTTGGTTTGACGTTATACTTTATAATATATGTATGTGATTGACTTTTGGTCAGATGAAATATAATATAGACAAATTGCTCTTCGATATGCTAGTTTTGTGCTACCTTGTTTTATGCGGAGAAATGTTAGGAACAAAGGTCAAAAAATAATTTAAACATTCATTAATTGTACTCGGTAGAATAAGGTTTTACTTTGAAATCAGTGCATCATGAATACACACTCAGTTTTAATTTCTGCAGCTCGGCAAAAATCCGCACAGCCGTGCGCCAGCAAAATAAATAACTGATATTCCGGCAAAAATAGCGTTTGTTAGCTGATTTCCGGCAAATTATTTGCTGATGATCAGCAATTTTGACAGAAATATCGGCAAAAAACATGTTAGTGGGGCACGGCTGTGCGATACTCGGTAAAAGTTCAATATTTTGCTGAGATCCCGGTAAAAAAATTAAGTGTATAGTTTTATTATTAATTGAAATAAAATGAAATACAAAGCTTCAGAAACATCTATTTCTGTATGTAGGCCTACAGCAAATATACTTAGATATGATCGCCCTGGCTATTATAATTGCAAATTTATATTTAACCGCAGATTCGAAACTAAAGTTTGGACTACTGATAAAAATAATGTTATCATGCTCCGTAATAACAGGGTGTCTACTACCTGAAAAAAACCTGGAAAACCTGGAATTATCAGGGAATTCCTGACATAATCAGGGAAAGATGAAAAAATCCTTAAAAATATTTGAATTAATATACCAATCAAATCTATTGAAAATGTAGTGAACGTTAATGGATCGTTGATCCTCAAAAGAAGAATGGAGAATTTCCGAAGCTATTCTTGGTGAAATCTAGGAATTTATTCGGGAAATCAATTAGGGATTGCTTTGTAAATTCTTTTGAGTATTCCCTGGGAAATTCTTAGTAATGTATTAAAAAATACTAAATTAGTTAAGGTTTTTCAAAGAAATTCCTGGAGGAACGTCCGAAGGAATTTCGGTATCAGTTTCCAAGGAATTATTCAAAGAAATCACTAAAAGAATGTCCATAAGAATGATTAGCAATTTTCTAAATTATTTCTGGAGGAAATTCCAAGATAAAAATCGAAAAGAATTCCCGGAGGAATTTCAAAACGAATTTCCGGACGATTTTTCGTATGGTTTCTTTAAGAAGTTCCCGAAAGGGAACCTGAAGGGATTTTCAAAAAAAGTAGAGTAATTTGTGAAGGATTTTTGATAAAGGAATTCTTGATAGAATAGCCGAAGGATTTCCGAATGGATTTTTCAACGGAGATTTCCAAAGAATTCTCAAAAGCAAAATATCCGGAAAAACTCCTAGACGTGTTTTCTGAAGTTTTCCTTAAGATACTTCTGAATCAGTTCCTAAAAAATCCCAAGGAATTAAAAAATATATAGGGGAACTGTTCCGCTTTCCATCTCACTGAACATATATTCATCTCATCGCGAAACAAAGAAATACGGCACCAATTTCGTCGCTTCTTTTTGCTAACATGCGTGCTCACTGCTGAAAAAAATCACAAAAATAATAAACAAACCAAATACCTTTTCATTCCTTTGTTTTTCGTGAGACCAATATCAGAGCTATGAGATGAAGTCCAGGAGCAGTAACCCTATATCCGATCCGAAGCATTTTCCGAAGGTTTTTACAGTAAAGCAGTAATAGAACGCTAGTGGCGCTGTAACCATTGAAATCATTCTGCCAAAATATGCCTCAATAAGCTTAATATCCTTTTCAGATTACGATTAGATTATTTATCGTAATAAATATCGTGTTAAAACGGAAAATTGAATGTATGGACACAGACAAACAGACATAACTATAATGAAATTTTTATCAACCATCAGCTCAACGGTCATTTTAAATTCATCTGTTTATGAATTTCACATCCAGAGGCGCACAAGTCGCATACCTTCATTTCTGACATCTCACACTAGGGGCTGTACACTAATTACGTAAGCATTTTTTCTGGGTTTTTCAAACCCCCCTCCCCCCATGTAAGATTTTTCCCATACAAATCATTTTTTATTTATATGGAGTGTAAGAAAATGACAGACCCCCCCTCCCCCCATAAGTGCTTACGTAATTAGTGTACGACCCCCTAGCATCTTCGGTTGACATTGTCATACTAAACTTTATTTCGTGCAACATGGTCGTGAAGTGGCGGTAAAGTACCTGGGTGATAGATTTTGTAGCAAATTGTCCTAGCTGTTACGTCTGTTTGTCTGTGGAATGGAGATGGCATCAGGTTGTTGTTTATCATAATATTTATGATCATAAATGGCGTAATCTGAATAGGCTAGAACTTGGCCGTTTGACACTTACAGTACCGGTGCCTTGGCTGCTAGGTCCAAGCAAACTAGATGTTGATCGCAAACTAGAACAAACTAGATGTCTGTCACGCGAACAGGTATAAGGACGTTAGGCATGAGTACGTTATGCATAAAGGATGCTAAGCATAAAATGCCCCAAAAAAGACCACGACATAAAGAAGGTATTATGCCTAACGGCATGGAGCCAGCAATCTCACATTTTTGCATGGAGCAATCTGCATTTTTGAATCAATGGAGAAATTTTCCTGGAGAATTACCTGGAGGAAATTCCTATGTGATTCCTGAAGGAATTTTGTTGCAATTTCTGGGTGAACTTGTGAAGGAATTCATGGAGGAATTTCTTAAGTAATTCACAACATTGTTTTGTGAAGCCACCAAAATATTCTTCTAAATAATATTTTTCGCAATATTTACTTTTTTTGAATTGATCATTTTGATGCTAAAATCTATATTTTTGCCTAGAAATTAATGTAAAACACCTGGAAAAACCAGGGAATTTTGTTTTTACAGATGAGTAGACACCCTGAATAAGAATACTTTTATTTTTCAAAATAACCCAAGTAACACGGAAACGCTGTTTCCAGTAAAGTCTACAACGCCTTGCACTCCCTACTTTTGCTGCGGCATTGTACTCCTCAACACATAAGGATTCAACTTGCCAGGTCACTTTTAGTACCTCTATTCGATTATGGAGACATATTGTTTGGTCTTGTATCAAAGGCAAATCTCAAAAAACTAAACCAGGCTTTCAATGCAGTCGTAAGATACGCATACAATCTAAAAAAATATGACCATATATCTGCCTATAAGAAGTCTTTACTTGGTTGTGATTTTGTGAATCATCTTAAGCTAAGAACATGTATCCAAACATATAAAATTATAAATGACCCCCCAATTTACCTCCGAAACTTCTTCAAGGTTGCCCAAGGTTCCAAGAGCCCTTTCTAATAATTTGAGAGATTCTTTTCGTGCCCGTGCTGTCAAAATTTGGAACGAATTACCTCGTAATCATAGAAGCGAAACGACATTTGTCTCTTTCAAACGAAATATGAGCATTCACTTCAATTCCCAATAGTACTTTGGTATGAAATTACTTTTTTTATTGTGTTAGAAAATAGTACATAGTTGAGGGGTGCTTGGTGGCCTTGTGTCACTGCTTCTGCCTCATAAGCAGGAGATTAAGGGTTTGATCCCTGGCCCTTTCCAATTTCCTATTAGATAATTTCGTTAATCATATAACTCAATCTCTTTGCAAATCAAATTCTCATTGCTAGCAAGTATGATTCTAAATATAGAATCGTTATAAAAAAAAAGCTGCCTGTTACTTAGTAGCAGTAAATAAAATGTAAAAATAGATTGGTATTCATTTGTACCCGCATACGAATGCTATATACGGTCGCTATGCTCGTGCAGGCCTCATACAAGTAAGAACGTGTGAGGTTAATGTGCAGGTAGCGATGGTGTGGTAGACGGGTGCGTGGTATTAGAATCCAATAGCATTCAAATTCTAATTGTAAAAAATGAATCCCATTAGAATTCACTTTAATACTTTCTCATTACTCTAGTACTTCTAATTCTCATTCATATATTCCTATTCCATAGATCGCATCACTTACCAAAGTGAATCCAGATAATATATCCCTTCATACTAACACAATATCCTATCCTAAGACTATCATGGAGATGCAGAGGTATACTCGGTCTCTAGTAGCAACGAGAGTTGAACTAATAATCCTTCCTTCCCTTGATGACCGTAAGGACGTGGCCAGCGCCGTAATTGACTTAGTAAAATGCATTGAATTTCCGAAATTTGCACATTGAGAATGATAGCTAAACCCAAGCTCCATTCAATTGGTTCCCTGTGCAATTTCGCAAGTTCTAGTCAATCACGGAGTAGCAACTACGAATTGTACGGTTATCCTGCTCATGCTCTGCTCATGTGTTAGAAAATAGTACATAGTTGCGTAAGCTTTGAAAACTGTTATAAAGATTATTTAGATAAAATAAATAAATAAAAAAATAAATAAACATTTTAAGTTTTATAACGCTCTTAAAGACCATAATTTACTCTACAAGAGTGTTATAAAACCATCATGAAACCAAAATGTTTCTTGGAAAGATAGGTTTTGGCGAAATTGAACTGAAATTTTGCTGGAGTACTACCTCCAGAAAATACGTTCACCATCAACATTGGATTCTGTTCAGAATACCATTCGGAATCTATTTAAAATCGCAAACAGATTCTGTTCAGAACCTTCAAACGGATTCTGTTCAGAATCTCAAACAGAATCCTAAACGGACTCTATTCAAAATTTCAAACGAATTCCGAAAGGGTTCTGCTCCGAATCTCGACCGGAATTCTGTTCAGAATCACGAACGGATTCTCTTTAGAATTCCAAATGGATTTTGTTTGAAATTCTGAACAAATTGTGTTCAGAGTCCCGAATAGTTTTTTTTAGAATTTCAAACGGTTTCCGTTTAGAATCCCATACGGTTTCTGTTCAGAAATCCAAGCTTATTCTGTTTAGAATCTCGAACGAATTTAGCTCAGAATCTCGAGCGGATACTGCTCAGCATCCCAATAGAATTTTCCTCAGAACCCCTTCGTTATTTGCTACGACAAGTTACAGTGAACAATAAACCTCGAGCAGGAGAAACATAAGATCGAAATTACAGAATCGGTCAACATAATCATTTGAAAAACAGCTTATAATATGTTCTGCCTACTGGGTCAAAAAGATGCTATTTATAGACGAAAATAGACGAAAACACTATTTCTCGGAACGAGTCCACTACTCCCAAACCTGTAGAGTGAAATGTCGTTACAAGTACACATTTGATTTGAACAAGATTCACAGGAACAAAATATTTTGCTCAAATCTATATACATCAAGAACATCACTAAAACAATTGAGTTTATGCCTATCTGACCCATATAGACTCGGAAACTACTGAACCGATCGGCATGGAAATTTGTATGCAAAGGTTTGTAGGGGCGGGAAAGGTTCTTAAGGTCACTCCTGACGTAATCCAAGTTTCAAAGTGCTCGCGTTTCCGGGGGCACACCACTCGATACGGAGACGGCGCACAACTGTCATTTTTTTATTTAGCTTTGCTGCGTCGCAGCATGCGTGAAAAAATAAAAATGACAGTTGTGCGTTGCTTCCGTATCGAGTGGTGTGCCCCCGAAAACGCGAGCACTTTGAAACATGGATTCCGTCAGGAGTGACCTTTAGATGATTCGAAGCCCCTCCCCTCTTTGAAAAGGAGGGCTTACATGCAAATGAAACACAAATTCCATCATAACTCGAGAATAAATCAAGCAAATGGAACCAAATCTGGCATGTGGAGGTTTTAGAAGGAAAGATATGTTTCTGTAATGGTTTGAAACCCCTCTTCCTTTTGGAAAGGGGTGCTCCCATACCAATGGATCAGAAATTCTGCATAACTCGAGAACTAATCAGAGAATTAATAAATTTTAGGCGAAACGAAGTTCGTCGGGTCTGCTAGGGTATAATATTCTGTAACATGCAATATGAGCTTGAGCTTGCTTGAGCTTGATTGACTGCTCGTAGTTGCTACTCCATTATAACCAGATCAGCTGTTCTTGCACAGGGAACCAACAGATGTTTGCTTGGGACTAGCACACATCTTCAATGTACAAGTACTGGTGATCTCATTTGTTAGGTCATACTGGCGCCTGCCACGTCAGAATGCAAGTCAATATAGGGAAGGGGGAGAAAATGATGATGCAATCACTCGCCCACTGCAAGCCGAATATACCTCTGCACTTGCCACGAGTTCATGCGGAATTTGTTGGAATTTCTGGGTTAGGTTGGAGAGGCAGAGGTCCGTCTTGGTTAACGAGCTGCCAATGTGATAGATAGGAGAAGGTAACTGATGGAATTTCTAATTGGATGTAGGAAACGAGCTCTATATTCATTTCCAATTCTAGCAGATTACTGATAGAATACTCAAGTTGAAGGTATAGGAATAGTAATGGAAACGGTATGGAAGTCCATTTCCAGTTCTAGCGATTGCTAGAACATGAGAGATAAAGAGAAAGATACAAAGTAAGAGAATGGAACGGACCTGGGATTGAACCCACGACCTCCTGCGTATGAGGCAGAAGCAGTAGCCATATGACTACCAAGCCCGCTATTCTGTAACATGCAATATGAACTGAAAAACAAATTTTGCAAATATACTGCGGCCCGCTTCAACAGCTCAAAACTCCTGTGCGGCCCTTGAAAGTAAGCTTGCTGGGGACCACTATTCTTAACCATCACGCATTATGTTGGTTTAAAACAACATACCAAAAAAATATGTTAATTAATTCCGTCGTTATTTAAGTTAAAAATATTTTCGACGATTTGTAATAAATCGATTCCATCATAAATACCTAAATGTGCCTATTCTTGATCTTACATGACAAAAACAGTTTAATAGATTGTGGAACCATAAATCTAAATGTGTAGTCATCATGATAAAGCAGCCAAGTTTTAAAGCGCTCAATTATCACCTTCCAAATATGAACGGTTTACAATTCCGTGAGAAATGTTCATTCTTCTCGATGACAGTAACATATAGCGGGAATATGTATAAAATGCGCTGCTTGAGAAAAATGCGCCACCACGTTTTGTTGGTTATCCAAACCCAAATTTTGTCTCAAAATTGTGAGCGGCTGAAGCTAGTACACATTTGCAAGCCGTTGTACGAATAAACTTGCTCAAGTACGCTGTATTCAAATTAAAAAAAAATAAAATGTTCTTTTTGCCCTTTCCGATACAATTTCGGTGTTTACGTCAACAAGGCTTTTTCTTTAGATACAAAAAACATTTTCTCCTTATCATAATCAGTCTAAAACATAAACTACCTTAAAGTATAAGAATGACACTAATCTTTTGCAAAGGACTGTGACAATTTCAGTGAATATTAAAATATTTTGATTATCATTTTTGGGTGGCTCGTATTTCCTAGCGTCGTTCATTTTAAATGAAAATAGTACACTATTTTGGAATATAATCGTTTTCTTGAAAATTCTTGGACTGATTTGTTGGATTATTGATAAACACATATTATTTCGGATGAAATCACCATTAAATTAAAATATTTCCGCGCATATTGACCATACTTCCCCTATGCAACTTTTGCCGTTTCTTCGTATATTGTTTATCATTCATGCGTGGAACGCATATAAGCGCGTCCATCAAATAAACCGATCACACATGTGTTGCTTTCAAAATTCAAGGTCCAGGGGAGATCCTCACAGTTCAGTAGTGCAGTTGTTTGTACAACGGGAGCTACAGTAAAAGCTAGGTTTGTCCATTTGTCACGTTCAATTTTATTTCAGAAAGCATGTTGCAGTGTTGCAAAGTAAAAATTGTAAGTTTGCGCACGGGGTAAGAGTGCGCATTAGAGTTCTCTAACAACCCGAGCATAATAAATTGTCATAAATTGTTACAATCCCATCATTTAAAAGATTCGCTATATTAAAAACTATTGCTCGTGCTGATTCCTTAATTAATAAAGATACTAGTATTTTTCCGGACAAAATCCATAGATTTTTGTAAAAATTGATTTTTTTCAAAAAATACTGCTGGGGCAAGTGTGCGCAGTTTATTTTAACAGCTTTAATCGTTCAAACGTATGTGAATTGCTTACTTTACGGATATTGATCAACCGTCATGAAAATAACTACAAGAACTACAAAGTTCGACAAAAAGGCTCACAAATCAAATGGAAATGGTATAGCTGGGCAAAATCTTGACCAGATGGTTCATGAACAATTGCCTTTTAACATTAGTGAACACGCAACTAAAAAATCAGCTAATCTTTCTCGTGCGCACACTTGCCCCGCGCAATACAAAAACACTTACCACACACGGGGCAAGTGTGCGCATTTGATTTTCTTTATAAAACTCTCTTTTTCTTATATTCAAATGAGAATGTAATGAGAAGTCAATGAGATAGGGTACATACTGGTTACTAAGTCAATCTTTAAAAGGATTCCTTTCAAAAGTTGTTCTAAGGCAACAGATAGATGCGCAACCTTGCCCCGCTTTACACTACGCTTGCGTGCAATTTTCCTTAACTAAACAAAGTCTAAGGCTGTTCAGCTGTCTATAGTGCATCGATAACTCCTGCACATTTACACACATGAACGTGTGGTATATGTATAACGTTAAGCAGTAGACTATCAACAATTTAGCTCACCGTGAATCTTAATAAATATATCGAATTCATCATTTTCATTTATAGATAACTTTATCACTAATTTCTTTTTAAATTATTATAACAGCATATTCCATTCTCTTTTATTTTCAGGTAACTATCCACAGATCTTTGAATCTGGTTAAGACGAGGTATTAAAGCCATTAGTTTATAGACAACTGTCAAGATTGTTCTTTAGAGTCTTATTCTCCTTCTTCTATGTTTCTTCTTCCTTTTCTCCTGCTTCTACTTCTACTTTTCTATTTTATTAGCATTTCTTCAGTTAATAATTGAAAGCTTGTCTATGCCCGTGATTGCATGAGTATGCATCTTGTATGGCAAGTAAAATATAGATACTAGGGTGGTTCAAAAAATCGATTTTGCTCCACAGTGCTCATCTGTTTCTTTACCATGTTCTGAGTGTCCTCTGAAAATTTGAGCTCATTTGGATAAAAACTGATTTAGCACAAGCCGTTTCAAGTTTGCATGCAATTTAGTATGGGGAAATTTATTTTTTCATTATACTGTTAATGACGATTCCCCATTAAGCGCAGGTTAAAAGAAAATCTACATAGCTAAAAGGGATACTCAACAGCTTTCACCCAACGAAAATCGCATGTTGATTAACCGCCCCAATAATTAGTAATCGATTTTAAGACAGGTTGCGAATCTTTAGTCATGATCGTTAAACTTCTTTGAGGGCATCACTGAAATGTGCAGTGCAACATAGTAGCCTGAATTTGTGTGTGCTATCTTTCGCGCCACGAGCCGCAATGTTGCCTGTTGATGAGTTATGCAATTAGCTCCAGAAAACCACGGTATAGATTAAATTCGATTACTAATTATTGGAACGATTAATTGAGATGCGGTTTTCACTGAGTGAAAGCTGTTGAGTATTCCTTTTAGCTATGTAGGTTTTCTTTTTACCTGCGTTTGATGTGGAAGCGTCATTAACAGTATAATGAAAAAATAAATTTCCCCATACTAAATTGCATGCAAACTTGAAACGACTGGGGCTAAATCAGTTTTAATCCAAATGAGCTCAAATTTTCAGAGGACACTCAGAACATGGTAAAGAATCAGATGAGCACTGTGGAGCAAAATCCATTTTTTGAATCACCCTAATAGATACACTATATTCAGGGAGTCGAGAATGTTTCCCACCCAAAAACTAACTGGAGACCTATAAGGTGGTTATACAACAACAGATTTTTCAAGAGCACGAATTGAGAGAACCACAACGCCCATGGAGATGAAACTTCCGTAGATCGTTTGCTTACTTATGCTAAACAATCGACTTTAATTTCAGCATTGTACAAAAATTATTACGCTAGATTTGAACTTTTCATAATCCAGCTTTTTATTATAGCCACGGATCAACTATGGCAATCTATTTTGACACATGCTGTGTACAGATTTTATAGCGAAATCCTAGTTGCCTTGGAAGCCCGTCGAATGTTTTTCATATTTAACATTTTTTTGTTTTGGTTTGAAATCAAATTTTCTCTATACAATAATACTTTGTATTTCTAATATCTTTTTATTATTTCAGATTGGATACATTTTCTTCGAATTGTCTTATCCTCTACGTGAACATTGCGACAATTTGTTCAGATCCCCCTGGATTCTTGCACACGAAGCACTTCCGCATCTCCGGAATGTTACTGATTTCTCTGAAATGCAACCCACCTTCAACTCCGTTCCCATCTGTTCACTTCGGCTGCTTCCATCACTGCTAATCTGAATCTTCAATGTGAGTTCCACGCATATACGTTGCTCGAAAGCCAATACTAAACAGCTTGTCTTGGACTACATATTTGCTGTAGTAGTTCCGAAAACCATTTGAGTTACTCATACATGTCATAGTCTTCTTTCTGCTCCGGCTGGGCGAGTTTCTTAAGAATGTAATATTCGTATATCTTTTCGAAGCCTCACACACGCTCCGACCTGTCGTATAACTTTGACTCCGCTCCCATAGGAAATGTGGTTCAGTCGGAGTAAAGTCGGACCGAACCAAACTTCCTGGGGGCGGAGTCAAAGTTGTACAACACGTCGGAGCGTGTGTGGCGCCCCTTACATATGTTACACACATAGAATGAGAGAAAACTGATTATAGATCTCAGCCATTTTAATTATCATGTGAATCCATAATAACACGAAATAAAATCCATGATCGATAATGCCATGCTCCTCAGATTGACCGAGAAGCTGAAACCGTGCTGAAGAGTGAACACGCATGAAAGGACAGGAGCTCCGGATTGCGGTAAAAAATGTTACGAAAACTTAATACAATAAATTAATCTCTGTACATTACCATTGTCGTTATGCGTAATACTCTCTATGCAGTGGCGTGATGCGAAAATAGGAGTTTTTAACTAATCAGATAAGAAATTCTAAGAGCACCCAAATTGATGAGGCCTTGATAAGGTCGGTAAGCGTAAGCGAGAATTTTCTAATTAGACGGGGAAAACGAAATCGCACACATGAAACAGGTGTTTATTAGACCCTAACTGCAAAGTCTCTTCCAATGTTTTGTCTTTTTATAAGAAAAATCAAGTAGAGAGGTAAAAAGTATGTAATAATGGTGAGATTCTCCAAAATCCTCCATGGGGGCCATTAAAATGTACAGGCACATATAATTATGAATGTTCTTCTTGGCTTTTAGCATAGATTTCAGCTCGATATTGTGGTGGTGTGATTGTATGGCATTATCTATTGGCCATTTGATTTTTCCAACCTGAAACAATAAATAAATAAAAATGCATAACACAATGAATTATAAACTTTGGGGGCTTAAAAATAGCGTAGGTACGTCTCAAAATAAACATGGTTTAAATTTTCTCCTAATAAACAGCTTGGTATGTATCCTAGGCAACAAGAATGGCGCCATAATCGTTGTACACAGCTAGTGTCAAAATTTAGTGACCATAGTTGATTTATGGCTAGCGTAAAAAGCTGGATAGGAGTAGAAACCGTGTGGTGAAATTGAAATTCACCACTTGGCTTGATTGTATAATCATCCTAACTCTAGAAATCCAACCCACCACCTCCGTATTGGTAATGATATGCCTTTAATACTGATTAGGCTAACTGAAGTCTCAAGCTTTGTCGGGGGGACATGCAGTTTGTTCTGAGAAAATCGGTTGAGCATAACCTACTATAAGTTCTTGAACACGCAAACATACACATACGTACAGACATTTATTTAGTTTTTCGCATCGAATCATTTGGTGAATGGTACTATGGGTCCACGAGCCTCCTTTTTCGGAGTACAATGGATACCGTGTAATGTGTTAAGTGTAATGTTCAAAGCGGTTTCGAAATCACTCTAAAAAAATAATATTTAGTTGAGTAGGTTTGATAATTGGTGAGATTTACCGAGTAGTGATTAGGAAGATGTTAGTATCAATGATTCTATAATCTGGAAACAATGAAAACTGCATCAGCAACAATTATGAATTCCGGTACTACAGTGGCCTCTCCACATCTCGATGTTGAAGGGACCATCAAGATAGGGAGATATCTAGGAATGGAAGGACAATTTAAATGAGTACTAGATCCAAAAAAGCTCGTTGCCATGAAAAACGACAACAAAACAAATGTCGTTTTCTATTATTTATGTGTTTCTTATTGTCCAAAGATGGTCTAGTAGCCCAAAAATTTGAACATATCGACATAAGAAGAGTGAATCCTGAACAAAACATGATTAGAACTTAGAACACATCGAGATAGAGAAATATCGAGATAGGGAGGTTATCGAGATGTGGAGAGCTCAAATGTATGTTGATTGAAGGGCCTTAGGAAACCATCTACATGAGGAGAGATATCGAGTTATAGAACATCGAGATTTAGAGAGTCGATTGTAATTCATGACAATCTTATTCTTCATCTTCATAGGCATTACATCCCCCACGGGATATTGCCGCCGCGCAGCTTAGTGTTCATAAAGCTCTTCCACAGTTATCAATCGCGTTTCTAAGCTACCAAGCTAAGCCAAGTAACCATTTTTGCATTTGTATATCATGATGCTAACGCGATGATACTTTGATTCCCAGGAAAGTCGAGAAAATGTTCAACCCTGAAATTGTCTAGACTGGACCTCCCTCAGCACGGTCTTGCTTTGTAGCCGCGCATCTTACTGCACAGCTAAGGAGGGCGCCATCAAATTTTATATTTTTACATCTTGAACTACTTTTTTACATCTTAAACGTCACTCTCAGTGTTAGCAAAATATAGAAAATACAAACATAAGTTTAAAACCCAAAAAAAAACTTCACCTAGCGGCAATAGTGCCTTTCTCGTATTTATAAAGTGTAATAAAAACACATAAGAGATGTCAAAATTGCGCTTTAGTGGGATGGATTTAATTGTTTTGGGATTTTCAATAAATATGGCAGTATTTTCAGTGAAAATCCTGAAGGATTTCCAGCGAAATCCCAGAACGAATCATAGTGGAATTCTGGAATGACTAAACGGAATCCCGGAAGGCTACCCAGTGGAATCCCGGAATGAGTCCCAACGGAATCTTAGAAGGTTTCCCAGTAGAATCCTGGTAGGTTTTACAGCGGAATCCCGGATTGATTCCCAGCGGATTCCCGGAAGGATGCCCAGCGTATTTCCGAAAGGATTATCAATGGATTTCCGATTAAAAATCTCTGTGGAATCTCAGAAGCGAATTTCCAGAAAGATTCTTAGCGGTATCCCAGAAGGATTCTCAGCGGAAACTCAGGAGGATTCGTAGTGAAACACCCGAAAGATTCCAAGCGTAATTCTGTAAGGATTCCTAGCGGAATCTCGAAGGACTCCCACCGGAACCCCTTAAGGATTCCCAGCAAATTCCTGGAAGGACTCTCAGCAGAAAAATTCCCAGTGGAATCCCGCAATGATGTCCAACGGAATTCTGGAAGGATTTCCAGTGAAATCATGGAAGCAGAGATGGGAAAAATCAAATTTTCAAAAAATCGAGGATGATCAAACTCTCCCGTGATCTTACTTTTAAATTATAAAGTGATAAAAACTCGCCAGCGATCGTATCTCGATTTCAAGCATTTGCCGTTACATTTTGAATACTTTTTCCTTACTACCATGAAACCATAACGCCAAATAGAAAATATAACAGGACTGTTGACAATTAGCTGATATTAGTAAAGATTAATGTTTGAATGAAAATTCTGTATTTATTATCGTTTGAGTACAAAATTTGAGAAGTTGTCGTCGTCGACAACTCGCCTACCGTCTGATAATGATTCAGCACAACACTGCATGGAAGGCTTCACGACAAAAATCCCGGAAGATTTCTAGCGAAATCTCGGAAGGATTTTCAGCGTAATCCCTGAAAGACTCCCAGCGGATTTTTGGAAGATTTAAAACAGGATTCTCAGTGGAATCTTTGATCACGAAACGATTCATAGCGAAGTCCTGGAAGGATTAGGATTAACAATGGAAATGCGATAAAAATCTGTGGAATCTCGGAGGATTTCTTTGAAAAATTCTGGAAGAAAATCCCAACGGGTTCTCGGAAATAATATTTACTGAATTTCGGGAGGATTCTCTGTGGAACCACGGATGATTCTTAGGGAAATCACGGAAGATCCCTCAGCGGAATCCCGCAATGATTTCATGATTCCATGAAAGGCTTTCCGGTGGAATCCCGGAAGATTTCTAGTTCCTGAAGGATTCCCAGAGGAATCCCGAAAGGATTATCAACGGAAATCCGGTATTGTGCATTTAGACTAAAACTGTTCGCATAGCGCTGGCCGCTGATGAACTGGCAGCAAGGCCAACTTCCGACGATATTCACACGAAAAAAAAACTTTTATCTGTCACAAAATCGAGCTTGTTTTGTCACTGGCACCAAATTGAAGTTCGGAAGTCTATTTCTACACTTCCGAACGCTCTTTCGACTATCTGTTGGTGTCAAACTCAAATTTTGTTTTGATGTCCCTGATGTCGGAAGTAAGTTCAGAAGTAAAACGTCGGAAGTTGGAATACAATTTAGGGCTGGCGACACAATAAAAATTTGCGGAATCTCGGAAGGATTATTTACAAAATATTGGAAGGAATACCAACGGGCTCCCGCCAAGATTTCACATTTATTTGCGTTCATTTGAATGCATTGCACGAACTATTGAAAAAATGATTTTTTTTCCAAGGCGACCCCTTAAAGAGAATTTTTTTTTAATAACTCTGAAACGCAATAACCGATCAAGCTCAACGATTTTGCTTAACGAAAACATGTTGTAAATACATGTTTGTTTTCCTTTTGCTCATAACCTCAAAATTCATTCTTTGCCGATCGTTTGAAGCAGCCGGTTGTGAAGGACCGTGTCTCATCGCAGGCAAAAGCTTAGTTTTTCACTGTGAGTTTTTTTCTCAATTGAGTTTTTTTATATCCTGAGTTATCCACCGTGAAACAAGTGATTGCCTAAGGCGATTCACGATCGCGAAGAAGTTGTGCGTACGGCAAGGGTCGCGCGTACATTATAAAAAAGTGATTAAACTATTAATCACCGTCATCGGTGGTCCCCATCCAGTGGAGGACCGAACATCGAAAACAAAACAGCAGAAAGGGAACGGATAAGTAGAGCACATTTTATCTTATTGTATCCACTGTTCCCATTGTACCTATTCTGCACTCACCACACAGCAGTGGTCGAGCTGTTATTTTGTTTGTCTGTCGCCAGTTAACGCCGTCATCCCTAGGGTGTGAAAAAAATAGGGTGACCAGTAAAATTTAAAATTTGATTGAATTTATTAATATTATTAACATTTTTTTTTCTTTTTTTTTTTTTTGCTTTACTATAAAGTTAATCTAGTTATAAGTTTCCAAGCACCTTTTTTTATTATTATTATTATTATTATAGAGTTTTGGCACTTCCTCAGCAAGCGTGCTGGGAATTTTCACCTACCCCGGGCAATCTGAATGCCAAAGGGGATTAGGCTCTGTGGATCTCATTCGCCGGTTGACTTAAAATCCTATAATAAACGTTTGCACCGGATGTATTAGTTATGGTGGTTCAGGAATCTTCTTACGATGCTGCAAGTTCCAAGAACCACTGTCTTTTGGATGCTATGGAGGTTATGAGATAGTTCCAGCTCTCCTAAGGATCTCAGAAGAGATTTCGGGACGATTCCGGTTGCTGAGATAACAACCGAATTATACGCACGTCCTCCAGGTGCCACATCTGCTTCAACTCCTCCGCCAAGTCGTGGTACTTCGTTATCTTGTTGGAGAATGTTGTTTGGACATTATGGTCTAGCGGTACAGCAATGTCGATGAGGGTTACCCGCTTCATCCTTTTGTCGTAGACCACAATATCGGGCCGATTGGCACGAATGAGGACATCCGTTATGATCTCGCGATCCCAGTACAGCTTCACGAAACTATTTTCCAGAACCGGGACAGGCACATATTTGTAGTAGGCGACAAACTGGTTAACCAAGT
The DNA here is from genome assembly GCF_024139115.2 of Armigeres subalbatus. NCBI lineage: Eukaryota > Metazoa > Arthropoda > Insecta > Diptera > Culicidae > Armigeres > Armigeres subalbatus. The sequence continues at coordinate 145,964,259 of NC_085140.1, read as the reverse complement.
TGTGCTTTAAAGCAAGCTGTTGGTGCACAATCTTGGCTACTTCGTTATGACGACCGAGATAGGCTGAATCAGCTAAGGCTGAACACCCGGACACGATATGTTCGATCGTCTCTCCTACTGAATTGCACTTCCTGCAGCGGTCCTCCACGTTTTCGTGCAATATATAGTGCCGATAGTTCTTCGTCGCAATTACCCGGTCCTGGATGGCTACCATGAATCCTTCTGTTTCCGAGAAGAGTTCACCCCGCACCAGCCACGTATTCGACGCCGTTTTGTCGATATATTCCAGTTCCAGTTGATGGGGGTGCGTCCCATGTAACTCCTTCTGCTTCCACGATGCGATCATCTCGTCGACAGATTTGATGTCGCAATTCAGCTGATAGTCCTCCTGCGCCAGATGCAGGGCACTGAATCCGTGGTCAGCTTCACACACAGCGCGATAGATTTCGTGGCGGTTCTGGCTTTCCACGAAGTATCTTCGCAACTGCTGGATCTGGGAAACACATAGTGTTTGTATATCGGTGACGCCTCTTCCTCCTACTGTACGTGGCAGGGTGACTCTCTCAATGGACGATTTTGGATGGCGCATGCGATGCTTAGTGAACGCCACTCGTACTGCTCGTTCTAACGCCTCCAAGTCAGTCTTGGTCCACTTCACCACCCCGAAACTGTATGTCAACAAGGGCACAGCAAACGTGTTTATCGCCTTCACCTTGTTGCCGGCCGACAAGAGGCTCTTCAAAATACCGTTGACACGATGCAAGAACTTTTCCTGCAGCTCTTTCTTGATCGTCGTATGGCGAATTCCTTTCAATTGCAGGAAACCTAGGAACTTGTACGTTTCGCCTTCAACCATGTTTCGAATCTCCTCCTGTTCGTTGACGCGGAAACTGTCGGCATCCACCAGATGACCACGGGTGTAGATGTATGGATCGACATTTATCGATACCAAACTCCATCCGGATGTCGTTGCTGAATACCGTTACAAGCCGCAGAAATTGGTGCAGCTTCTCCACAGATTCCGCAAACAGCTTCAAGTCGTCCATAAAGAAGGTGTGGGTAATGTTTGTACTCCTTTCCCCACCCTTCAAATGATAGCCATAGTTGTGTTGGTTGAGTGCTCTGCTAAGAGGGTTCATGGCAAGGCAAAACCATAGAGGACTAAAGGTATCGCCTTGGAATATGCCCTCCTGATGCTGAGAGTCCTGGACCGTAACACCTTTTCTCCGTCGGTAATGTGTAGGGATGTGCTCCACATCCCCATAGCGTGCTGCATTAGCCTGATGACGTTACCGTCTATCTTATACAACTGCAGTACCTTAAGAAGGTACGAGTGAGGTACTGAGTCGTATGCCTTTTTATAGTCGATATACGCCATGCTCAGGTTTCTTTGCTTGTGGGTGGCCTGCCCAACAACGACTGCATCAATGATGACCTGATCCTTGCAGCCTCGTGTGTTACGTCGACAATCTTTTTGTTCCTCGGTCGTCATGTTGTTGACGTCATAATGGTTCTGCACCCTCCTCGCTATTACCGATGACAGCACTTTGTACAGACTCGATAGGCACGTTATTGGCCTGTACTTGACTGGATTCAAAGTGTTCCGATCCTGCGGCACAAGTTAAGTGACACCCCTAGTGATGAGCTCCGGTAGCTGCCCGGGGTTATCTAGTACCGTGGTGAAGCATTCCGCCATCCGCCCGGGGCCTGTTGTGAGTTTTCTATACCAGAAATTATGCACAAAATCGGGTCCTGGTGCAGCCCAATTCCTGGTATACCGAGTAGCCTCACGTATGTCTTGGGCGGTCACGTTGATAGCGGTCATGTCTCCAATTCCACCACAATATTGCTCTTCTTCTGCCATCCACACCCCATCGCCGTTGTGTATGACGGGGTTCTCCCATAGATTGGACCAAAACTGCGTGACTTCTCCAATCTCCGGAAGGCCCTCGCCAAAGTCGGCTTTGTCGTTTCGGATGTGGTTGTAGAACTCCCTTTCATTGATGTTGAACATTCGATTTTGCTCCTTCCTCTTCGAACATTCTCCATAACGTCGCAGTCGTTTAGCAAGAGCACTCAACCGCTGTACATGGGTGTCGAGGATCTCAGTTATGTTCGCCTCGGTGAGATCACGGAGTTCTGTGGGTTTCACAATTTCAGCAACATTCCGAACTAGCCTGGTTGATCGATTCCCCTGCTTGTACTGTGTTAATCGACCAATCTTTGACCGCAGTGTGGCGATGCGGGTCTCCAGACGTCGCATCCACGCGGGTTTTCGTGCTTTGGGGCGTGCGCGTCCATCACTCTCACCTTGTGGGCGCGTTCGCAATCCCAACGTTCTTACAACAGCCACTGCAGCCGAATACACGATAAATTGCAGCTCCTCAAGGTTCTCCACGGTTTTCAAGTACTGTGGCAAAATATCCTGGTTAAGGATGCTTACTGTACTCGTCAACCGATAGGAGTACTGCAACTTGGGTATCCGGTGTCGGGACATGGGGTCTGTCCCACGGAACTGTGTAACTGCTGTGCCCATATGATTAGCTAGTTCGTCCTTTAATTGCTGTCGTTGCAATTCCACTGTTGGTCCTGGAGCGGCGGGTGCAATCGAATCGCGACGGTTACTTGCGATTGATGCATCCAACCCAACAGAACTCCTTCTCGACGTATCGCTCGATCTTGCCTCCTCCTCCTCTCTAATTCCCTCTGCACTTCCCGCTTGATGTACTCTACGTCTTCTGGAGTCAGTATATTATGTGACATAATAGCTCCCTGGCGTGTGTAAAACTTGTTCTGGTCGAGTTGGGGTGCAAACCGAGGAGGTTCCATTCATTGAACATCTCCAGCATCGCCGGTCTGCCGGACATATCCGTCTCCATCCTGGTGCAAACGTAGTAGCAACGGATCACGTACTGATTCATCTCCCTTGTCCACATGATCCGTTGCCGTCGGCGGCCTGCTAACGTGAGTGATTGACGTCGATCAACCACAGCAACATCAGCAGGTGCAGCATTGCCTTGGTGATTTCTTCTGCTGCCGTTTCTGTTTTGCCTTGTCGGCACGGGCTGAGCCCGATGACTAGAGGGTCGCTGTTGCACCTCTCCTTCCTCTAGCCGCTGGCCGCTCGCTCTGTCCTCCGTTCCAGGACCAGCTCCAGTAGGGGCTCCCTCCTCGGGCAATCGCATGGATGGTATTGTTCTTGAGCGTAACTCCATATTTGGGTGTGCTTTCATTCCCGGAAGCTACGGGTTCTGTAAAGTTATTTAATTCTTTACAGTGCTAAATAGCTAGGTTCAAGCGCCAGTGCTCGCCCGAGGGTGGTTTTTCATTGGTGCTTAGGAATTGGGCCTTCAGCTCCCACCTACTCGAAATGGTGGTTTTTCATGGACGCCCAGGGTATTTCACCTGAGCTCCCACCTATAATTATAATATATATATATATATATATATATAATATAATTTGCCAGTTGAGATCAAACAATAAAAACGACTAGACACGTTTCCGCGAAGTGAATCGTTTACTTAATGAATGGCGTCCCTCCTCCTAGAACCCGTTATCAAGTACCGTTACAACAAGTAAATTGGCGACGAGGAGTGTGTTTGGACGCTTTGCAAGCTGCTTTAAATTATGAACGCGGATCCGAATGCACAACAGGCAAATGCTCCTGCTGCTTTGCCGCCGCCGGTAATTGTTCCAGCTGCTGTGCCGCCATCTTTTTCAATAGACCCGTTCGACCGACACAAGATGAAGTGGTCGAGATGGGTAGAGCGGCTGGCAATGGTAGAGCGGCAATATATTATTATTATTATTATTATTATTATTATTATCATTATTGTGTTGTTTCAATTATTTGCGTTCAAATTACGCATTAGATGGATGAAGCAAACGGGGGCGATACGCCTCCTAAAGATAATGTAGTTCGCACGCGATTCTACCAGGCATCCTCACCTGGGCCTTGGGTTGTTTACTTTCGGCAGAAAGTAAAAAGCTTAGATTTTCTAGGAATTAAACGTGACTTGACGCGTCGTTTTCCGAAAACTGATTTTCATCAGATTAATCGGAACAAACTACGTGTAACCGCACCTACATACCAGGATGCAAATGCTATCGCAAAAGACCAAAACTATAATGTGGAATATTTGGTTTATGTGCCCTCGCGGGAGGTCGAGATTGAAGGCGTAATTAACGCAGCGAGCCTGTCTTGCAAGGATGTACTTGCAGGAAAAGGCCGTTTAAAGAATGCCCTGCAGTCTACCGTGGATATTCTGGACTGCAAGGAATTGCATTCAGCAGCTATGGTAGACGGTAAAAAAGTATATTCGAAGTCAGGTTCGCTACGGGTAACGTTTGCCGGTTCGATACTCCCAAAATATGTAGATATCGAAAATATGTTGTTTCCGGTGCGTCTTTTTGTACCCAGAGTTTTCAATTGTACCAACTGCAAACAGTTGGGGCACACTGCCGAGTTTTGCGACAACAAGCCCCGTTGTGGCAAATGTTTTGAAGTGCATAGGAGGAGTCCTGCCAACAACAAGTTACAAAGTGCGCTTATTGTGGCATGGACCCTCCCATGGTTTGCAAGAATGTCCGGTGTACAAAAAGCGCACCCAAAAAGTTAAGCGTTCGTTGGTACAGCGCTCTAAGCAGTCGTATGCAGAAATGGTGAAGTCGCAAGACACATCCGCAACTGCCAACGCAACGGCTGCTATTTCAGCTGCCGTTCAAGTAAGTGATTTTTATGATGTGATTTCCATAGACGAATCGGACTCTGACGTAGCCGATATGGATGATTCTGCGGAGGTACACGTAAGAAAACAAACATCATCCCTAGAAACTTGCCGAAATCTGATGGGGGATTATTTAAAATTCCGAAGCAGCCTGTCTATACTGCTCCTTTTGACCCATGTTGCAGTAAGACATTCCCGCCATTGCCTAAAACTGATGTTACAAAGAAACATCAGTCAAGGAATATCTCTGAGCAGAAAACTGCTACTCGCACTTCCAAGAAAAGAATCTCGTCCAAGCGAGGATTGATATCCTTTAAGGACCTTGTGGATCGTATTTTGAACTTATTCAATATTCCGAATTCATTGAGGCCAATCATTGACCTCTTTATTCCAACAGTTGAAAGTTATCTGAAGCAATTGACTGTTTCATGGCCCCTTCTTGCAGGACTTGTATCTTTCGATGGATAATACGGCCATACAAGATACAATCACTGTGCTGCAGTGGAACTGTCATAGTCTGAAACATAAATTGGACGTGTTTAAGTTTTAATTCGCAACCTGATTGCGATATATTTGCACTCTGTGAAACATGGCTTTCTTCTGAAGATGAAATCAACTTCCACGATTTTAACATTATTCGCCAAGATCGGAATGATCATTATGGTGGCGTTCTTTTGGGAATCAAAAAATGTCACACTTTCTACAGAATTCCCATTCCGACTGTTAATGGATTAGAAATCGTCGCTTGCCAAGTAAATGTAAAGAATAAAGACCTTTGCATAGCTTCAGTGTATATTCCCCCAAATGCCTCACTTAATCGTCGGCATCTTTGGAGCGCAGTCTCTCTTTTATCATCCCCTGTTTTAATACTGGGTGATATGAATGCACATGGTATTGCATGGGGCGAAACTAGAGACGATAACAGAGCGCCTATTTTCTATGACTTGTGCGACGATTTCAACTTGAATATTTTGAACACAGGCGAAGTAACTCGAATAGGACCTCAAGGTCAGGAAAGTCGAATAGATCTGTCTTTATGCTCTAATTTACTATCATTAGATTGCACGTGGAAGGTAATCCAAGATCCCCATGGTAGTGACCACATGCCGATAGTCACCACAATCAAAAGCGGCTATCAACGATCAGTGCCAGTTAATGTTCCTTTCGACCTCACGAAAAACATTGACTGGCAAAAATTTGCATCGGCGGTAAAAATTGGTATTGAAGCAACTGATATTCTTCCTCCATTGGATGAGTATCGATTCCTTACCGAATTGATTCATAAAAGCGCACTAGAAGCTCAGAAACGACGCGTTCCAAGTACATCTGTCATAAGAAGACCAGCCACTCCTGGATGGGATGATGAATGTACTAAGTTGTATTCTGAGAAATCTAATGCCTTTAAGGCTTTTCGTAAACACGGAAGGTCTGAGCTTTTCGAAGAGTATTTGAGGCTTGAAAGAAAGCTTAAAAATCTTCTTAAAGCTAAAAACGTAGCTACTGGCGACGTTTTGTCGAGGGACTATCGCGAGAAACCTCAATGACAACACTTTGGAAAACGGCCCGCAACATGCGGAACCGCATTTACACTAACGAGAGTGAAGAATACTCCAATCGATGGATATTCAACTTCGCAAAAAAGGTCTGTCCAGATTCCGTACCAGCAGAACCGCTATTTCGAGAATCAATAACTGATCCCGGTTCTTTGGGTGGACCATTCTCAATGCTGGAACTTTCTATGTCTCTTCTTTCATCAAACAATTCTTCTCCGGGATGCGATAATATCAAATTCAATCTTCTAAAAAACCTCCCAGATATCGCTAAAAGACGATTACTTGACCTGTACAACTGTTTCATGGAGTACAACATCGTACCACCAGAATGGCGCCAGGTCAAAGTAATAGCTATTCAAAAGCCTGAAACCAGCGTCTAATCACAATTCATACCGACCGATTGCCATGCTATCATGCATGAGAAAATTATTGGAGAAAATGATCCTTTCAAGAATTGACCATTGGGTCGAGCAAAATGCATTACTGTCAAATACTCAATTCGGGTTTCGAAAAGGTAAAGGAACAAATGACTGTCTAGCGTTGCTCTCTTCAGATATACAGCTGGCCTATGCGCACAAGGAGCAACTGGCTTCAGTTTTCTTGGATATTAAGGGCGCTTTTGATTCTGTTTCCATAGAAGTACTGTCGGAAAATCTGCACAGTAGTGGATTACCCGTTATTTTGAATAATTTCTTGTATAATTTGTTGTCAGTAAAACACATGAACTTTACTCTCGGCACTCTGACAACTTCCAGAAATAGCTACATGGGCCTTCCCCAAGGTTCATGTTTAAGCCCCTTGCTTTACAATTTCTATGTTAAAGATATTGACAATTGTTTGGAAGGACAATGCACGCTTAGACAACTTGCAGATGATGCCGTGATCTCCCTAAGAGGTTCATGTGCAAATGTACTGCAAAGACCATTGCAAAATTCCCTAAATAATCTGACTGTTTGGGCCAGACATTTAGGGATCGAGTTCTCTCCGCAAAAAACTCAATTGGTAGTGTTTACTAAGAAGCGGTACCCAGCTCAACTGAAACTAAAGCTGTTGAAAGATGACATAAACCAATCTTTATCTTCTAAATACCTTGGGGTCTGGTTTGATTCCAAATGTACCTGGAAAACCCATATTGATTATTTATTAGAGAAATGCCGAAAAAGGATCCATTTTCTCCGTTCTATCTCCGGAACTTGGTGGGGCGCTCACCCGGAAGACCTCATCAAACTATACAAAACGACTATTCTCTCTGTTTTAGAGTATGGCTCTTTCTGCTTCCTCTCAGCAGCTGAGTGCCACCTGATCAAATTGGAACGAATTCAGTATCGTTGTTTTGCGTATTGCTCTTGGCTGTATGCATTCAACGCATAACATGAGCCTGGAGGTACTTGCTGAGTCACTCCTATAAAGCACCGTTACTGGGAGCTCTCACTTAGAATACTGATCAAATGTGGAACAAGTAACACACTTGTATTAGAAAACTTCGATAATATGCTTGAACTGGCTCATCGTTCAAGATACCTGTGAGTCTATCTCAACTACATATCGTCAGATCTCTGTCTTCCATGTTATAATCCACCTCGAGTTCACTTCGTCAACGACAGTTCCTCAATTGAATACGATCTGTCCATGAAACACGCTATTCAAGGAATACCAGATCATCTTCGACAAATATCTATCCCTTCCATTTTTCTGAAAAAATATGAACATGTCAATTGCAATAACAGATATTTCACTGATGGTTCTCGCATTAACGGATCCACTGGCTTCGGTGTTTTCAACGTAAATTCAACCACCTTCCGAAAACTTCAAGAACCGTGTTCGGTTTATGTTGCTGAGCTGGCAGCAATTAATTTCCGATCAGCCCGTAGACCATTATTTCATCTTCTCGGATAGTCTTAGTTCTATCGAGGCACTCCGGTCGATGAAACCTGTTAAGCACGCATCTTACTTTCTTACAACTGTAAGAGAGCAGATGCGTGATTTGGTCGAAAGATCATTCAAGATTACCTTTGTATGGGTCCCATCCATGGCCTAATCTATGAGCAATGAGAAGGCGGACTCGCTAGCAAAGGGTGGCGCACAGGAAGGTGAAGTTTATGATAGACAAATCTCGAACAACGAGTTTTTCCCATTAGTCCGTCAGAGTACTCTTCAAAATTGGCAAATGAATTGGTCACACAATGAACTTGGACGGTGGCTATTTTCCATAGTTCCTAAAGTTTCTGCGCGAGCGTGGTTCAGAGGTGAGGACTTAAGCCGAGGCTTCATTCGCACGATGTCGAGGCTTATGTCCAATCACTATTCACTAAACGCACATCTCTATAGAATTAACCTGGTCGATAGCAATCTATGTAGGTGTGGAGCCGGTTACGATGACATCGATCACGTAGTTTGGTATTGCACGGAAAATGGCGCCTCAAGAGAGCAATTATTGGATACCCTTGTGGCCCGAGGTAAACAACCCTTCAGGGAAGTTCGAGGTGTTTTGGGAGATCGCGATGTGGTTTATTTGCAGGCCATCTATGCCTTTCTTTGCTCGTCTGACATCAAAGTCTAATACTTCAATTTTTCTTTCTCAGTTTTTTTCTTGTCCCTGTCTTATTGTTCCGTGTACCACGAAGCTCTGGCCATCCGAAGATGCTCTCTGAAGAACCATAACCCGAGCACGACGCTACGCCAAACCAGACATGACGTCAAATACCCGGATGAGCAGCTGAAATACCTCAAACCTAAATCCCAACCCCGTCCATCACCAAATTACACAATCTAACCTTGAGTCGCCACGAGTATCTTGGTCTTTGTCCCTTTCCCTTACTAACTGTTGATAATAAGATGATATCGATTGTAAATATCATTAATAGTCTCGGCTCCGTTAAGTGTTATACACGCCTGAGCCTGTCAAATAAATACAATAGAAAAAAAAAAAAAAAAAAAACCTCAAAATTGATTGGGTCATCACATTGAATGCAAAGCAGTCAAAAAATATATGGAAATATACTCACTTTAACCCAACCATTGCTGAGTTGCATCATCTAGGAGTGTTTGTTTTCCTTTTATCGCCACTCATACATTCGGACGTGAGAATCTCAATGGGTCGCCGAGCTTTTCACCGAAAGTTCGTTTTTGGATCGATTTTATAGTCTTTACGTATGCTTAGTATTCGAGAAAGGCAAAAAGTAAAAGAATGGCTTATTTCTCCATAATCGTTTAGGTAAATTTTCATTTGTAGTAAACGATTCTCTATAGAAAATCTATAATACATTATGTAAAACTGATTAATCTGTTGTTTTTTTTAGTATACAAAATACGTATACTTCTTCTTCTTCTTCTTATTGGCATTACATCCCCACACTGGGACAGAGCCGCCTCGCAGCTTAGTGTTCATTGAGCACTTCCACAGTTATTAACTGCGAGGTTTCTAAGCCAAGTTACCATTTTTGCATTCGTATATCATGAGGCTAACACGATGATACTTTTATGCCCAGGGAAGTCGAGACAATTTCCAACCCGAAAATTGCCTAGACCGGCACCGGGAATCGAACCCAGCCACCCTCAGCATGGTCTTGCTTTGTAGCCGCGCGTCTTACGCACGGCTAAGGAGGGCCCACGTATACTTACGTATACTTAATTAGATCGTTCAGGGTGTCCATCCAGTCCGGAAAAGCGGAAAACCCGGGAATCGAACACGAACGGCAAAACAGGGAACCATCCGGGAAATCATCTAACCAATCGAGACATTCTGTATAGATCAAAGTGGCAAACATTCTATGCCCGCATAATGAAAAACGACATACCATTCAGTCAAAATTACTTATGCATTATAAGATATATTGTCACTATTCACTTCATTGTTAGCATACAATTTTAAGTTTGATTCGCCATACCAACCCTACATCAACACTTACTGTTAATACGTAACATGCTGTCGATGTGTAATTATCTAGTTCTTTAATTGTACATCTACCAACTGATGTATGGTACATCGAAAAATTTGTTCGAAAAAACGAGCAATGGGTAATGCTTTAAACATAACCGCGAGTAGACGTAAGACTTGTATAAACGTAACGTATTTACATTTAATTTCTAACTTTTGGATCTATGGAGTTTGATTATAGGTATTGATATTGGAAACGACAACTTCCATGCTGTGTAGAATTATTAGCAATTTGTTTATTCAAAACTACTGGAAATAAAACTAATAATTAAATACATAATTAGAATTGGTTTGCTTCTAACTATTAAGCCCTTATTTACTCAAGCAAATGTAGGTCATTTATAGATTTCTTATTGATGCTAGTATTTGAAGCTTAAAAATTATATTAATAAAGTTTTCAGACTTGGGCAAAATGTGCTATGTTAGGGAAACAGTCCCGTTTTCCAAACAATGAAATACAGCACCAATTTCGTTGCTTCTTTTTGCTAACATGCAGTAATGCAGTAAGCACCTGCTGAAAAAATCACAATAATAAGAAACAAGTCAAGGAGCAGTAGCTCTACTAAAATAGAGGAAGTACTGCTAATACGTCATCGAAACATTATTTAATGTTTTGATTACAAACTCCGAGTCTACGTCAATTTTAATTGTATAATTTCTCAGAAAATGAAAAACAAAGAATAAGATGACGTTTATTTAAATATTCTTCTGGAAATTATTTTTTGTGGACCTTTTTTAAAACATTTACATGTAATACGGTGAAATTTTCTAATCTAAAATGGATATCAACACTATTGCTGAGTGTGCATCTTTAATTGCTAATGCCTTCTGCGAATAAATAAAAGTAATTATTTTAATCAAATTTTTATTATCATTAGTGTAGTTGATTTTTTTTTGCTGGGGAATCAGAACTGTTATAGTATGACCATGTTTTAATGTACGTGTCGTTTAGTACCAAGCACAACAACGGTCTGTCATATGCCATGACTCGTACTCATCCCGGTATCATGTGAATCATGAAACCAATCACTTTTCGTGGATGAGTAGAGCAAATCTCTCTAATTTTATTCTTCTTCATCCACCATCGCTGCCCTCGTTGCCTCAGCATTCATCGGCCACTAGCTGTGAACTCCGAGCGATGCGATGGGCGATTGCATCCATTGCAACCGACACCACTGCATCCGACCATCATCAAGCACAGAATGACAAAAAATGCGCCCACTTCTTTCATGCATATTCGCAGACCTACTGGCAGTTCTACCGCTGCGAACGTTCTACACAGCGAACGAACGACGAACGCTGCTGTCACCAATTGTAATGATTCGCACACGGCAGGCACTGCTTCTTTTATACACAAAGAAAATCTTGCGGTCGACCCGAAGGCCCGTGGCATACTGCATTCTGATGTCCGTGTTAGGAATGCACGGGATTGGCTATATATGAAATTTTTATTGGCTTCGACAAGAATTGAAATTTTCAATAGCTTATCGTTGATAATCTTAAGTTAAATGGTGGAGAGCGTACGAGTTGATTGATATATAAATCTTCAAAATCCATCGAAAGATAAAGGCGCTAGTAACATTTGAAATCTTTCCTCTCAGCGTCGAGAACCATTTTCACCGGGTTACTGTCCGACATTCTGGCTACGTGCCCGGCCCACCGCAGTCTTCCGATTTTCGCGGTGTGAACGATGGATGGTTCTTCCAACAGCTGATGCAACTCGTGGTTCATTCGCCTCCTCCACGTACCGTCCGCCATCTGCACCCCACCATAGCTGGTACGCAACACTTTCCTTTCAAAAACTCCCAGTGCGCGTTGGTCTTCCACGAGCATCGTCCAGGTCTCGTGTCCGTAGAGGACTACCGGTCTAATGAGCGTTTTATAGATTGTCAGTTTGGTACGGCGGCGAACTTTATTCGATCGGAGCGTCTTGCGGAGTCCAAAGTACGTACGATTTCCAGCCACTATGCGCCTCCGAATTTCTCTGCTGGTATCGTTGTCGGCGGTCACCAGTGAGCCCAAGTACAAGAATTCTTCAACCACTTCGATTTCGTCACCACCGATAGAAACTCGTGGTGGGTGGCTTACATTAACCTCTCTTGAGCCTCATCCTATCATGTACTTCGTCTTCGACGTGTTGATGACTAGTCCAATCTGTTTAGCTTCGCTTTTCAGTCTGATGTAGGCTTTCTCTATCCTCTCAAAGTTACGTGCCATGATATCAATGTCGTCGGTGAAACCAAATAAATAACTGGACGGACTTCGTGAAAATCGTACCACTCGTGTCAATCCCTGCCCTTCGTATTACTCCCTCCAAAGCGATGTTGAATAGCAGGCACGAAAGACCATCACCTTGCCGTAACCCTCTACGCGTTTGAATGCCCCTGAAACTTGAACTACGCACATCACCCGATCCATCGTCACCTTGATCAACCGTATCAGTTAGCTGGTCCCGATCGATTGTATCATATGCGGCTTTGAAGTCGATAAATAGATGATGTGTGGGCACGTTGTATTCGCGGCATTTCTGCAATACCTGACGTATGGCGAACACCTGGTCTGTGGTAGAGCGTTCACCCATAAATCCCGCCTGGTACTGCCCCACGAACTCTCTTGCAATTGGTCGGCAATAGTCGGCGGCATAAAAAAAAAGCCCAAGTCCTGGTGTTAGGTGGGACGCTAAACAGCCCTGACACGACGGCCCTCCGATGAGACAAGAGGTTTGCGCAGGCCCAATAAGCCGCCTTTAAAAACAACTATTACGAACGACATAGAAGATAATACGACTCGATACAATCGGCAACGACCTAGGCGACGAAAGGACATTTTCGTGGGACATTTTAAGCTTTTAGTAGAAATTATTTACTTGTCATAAAACGAGTTTTTACTATTCCATTTAATTTTACTACTTTATTATATCTTTGACATATTTCGTATGTGACCTCAACTGTAAGGCCGTCTTCAGTGTCTCGTACTTGACTTGAGGTCGAAGATACAGTAAAGTATTGGAAATAAATGGAATAGTACAAATTTATCTTATGACAAATACCGGAATGTTAAAATTGTATTTACACTCTCCCCACAGTTATGGAACACTTAACGACGTTCTTAATATTCAATTATTTCTATATCGCCATAAAACCAACCACTTATAGACGTTCATACATGAGTTCAATCGTTGGCTGCAAATGTAAATAACACCGTTTTTAAATTCGTTCAAACCAAAAATCTCCTAAAATTATATGGCTAACTGACATAACCGAGAGAAAAAATCGGAGATTTGAAAATAAATTTTGAATGGACACCTTATCGTAGACCGGACCATTAATCAAAATAATCTTTACTGGAATGGTTATCTAGCGAACTCAAGTACTAATAAAAATATTGAATACTGTACCGCTCATAAAAAAATCTACTCCTCCGCTAATTTTATCGCAACAGTAAATGAGCGCCAGATAGTCGCCTAAGAAAAACATACCGCCAGAAAAAAAGGTGCTTTGATATTTTTGAAAATGTGTCCGACACGTGATGAATTGTGGCGATGAATGCTTTGATAGCACGCGCTGTTTCTACTGCGGATAAATTTTTCACATCTATGAGAGTCTTGGAAAATGATCACAAAAGTTGTCATTTTATTGCAAGGCACAATACTTATCTAAAATCGAAATTGTCGCAAACGTAAACAATGGCTACAATGAATATTGCGGCCTACTCACGGTATTTTTCACTTCTATTTCGTAGAAGGCGCGGAGCTCTATCAGTTTCCGTGGTAGTTGGATGGAAGTGGTCCTTTTTCCGAGCAGTTTGCGAAACAAGTCAATGTTTACGTTTGCGACATTCGCCCTTATGATACAACAATGTCGAAATGTCACATTAAATTTTCATACAATATGTTTTATCTTGTCATTAAATGAAGCAACCGAATTTTTAATCAAACGGTATAGATTACCGTTGGCAACATGATTTCGCAAAGTCATGTTTAAACTCTGCCTCCGCGTGACAGGCCTCTTGTCTGTTACTTTTTTATCACTAGTCATTGCGTCCAAAATGGATGATGCAATATAGTTGATTCATTCCGAAAACTGGCAGAAAGTGGGCACCGCTGAAGTTGTTTGATTCATATGACATTGTTGAAAGTCGAACTTACTAAGTTCCGATTGATTCGATTTGTAGCGATGGCGTTGCTCGGGGACACACCCATCTGTGTTCAAGTGGTTTGATTTTCAGTTCGCACTTCTATCAGCCTTGATAATGGGGGGAAAAGGGTTTGTCTGCGATATGCACAACTCGGGAGGCACGTGTAAGAATTCTAAACTAGGATGGCACGTGCCTAAGGTTGTGTGCAAATTGATTAAGCAAAGTGAAACTATAATTAACTTTATCATACCGTGGATTGTTGGGTTGGTAGGTTAGTTATTTTACCTTCTAGGTCACGTCGCGTCGACGGAAAATTAAACTTATAATACCTGTGTCGCGATTGTCGTCTACAGTCTAAGTAAGTGTATTAAGTGATTTCTAATAGCCGCCAAGTAGGGAACCATGCACGGACAGTTAATGCAGCTCGTTACGCAACACGCAATCAATAGACATTAGGACTGGAAGCGTCGCCGTGTTCCATGTTAATCTACATTCACTACCAAGAATGGAGCCAGACAAGCCGTAGACAATGTGGGCCTTGTGAACAAGTATTTTCCTGAGTAATATTATCTGACAATGTAAGTGGTGTTTGTTCAGACGATCCATATGAAGGCTCCCTGATGTGATCGATTCAAATCAATTATTTCGTGCTTGTTTTGAAGTTTCTTCATTTATGTCTTTTAAGATTCAGAGATGTCTGGAAAATTGAGATACCCCATCGGTATTATTAAATATTGCGAAATTGTTTTATTTGGCAATGCTATAAATGAGATATGACTTCATAAGATGTGAGGCAGCCTAGGGCTGAAAACCTCTCAAATAAAGACAAAAAAAGATATGACTTCTGTTGAACCTGGTGGTACATCTTTTGGAGACTTATCCTTTGCTTATTATTTTGTAATGTGTCATTAATTTGACATCATACGTCAAAGCTAACGATTCGTGTTTTTTTACATTTTCTTTGTGTATTTCAACAAATGAGCGTTTGTTCCTACCCATTAAAACTTTCCCCATTAAAAAAAATGTGATGCTTGGACTTCTTAATCTTGCTTGGAATAGTCTCACATTTACCGGCAGTGAAAACGTGACATGTTTCTAATTAACTCACGACATGGTATCAAGTAATTAAACTTTTAACAGCTTCTCGAGCCACTAATTGATTTTGGTTTCAGTTGGTTTTTTCTTAATAACAAAGCATATTTTAATCATGTATCCTGACCACCCCTAGAAGCTACTCGCTTTAGTCTTGACCAGGTGAGATTCCTGTCGACTTCCTACATTTCTTTAATGAGGCTAAGTCGCCACAAGGCCATGGATCCTCTGCTGCAATCTTCTTCTTCTTCTTCTTCTTATTGGCATTACATCCCCACACTGGGATAGAGCCGCCTCGCAGCTTAGTGTTCATTAAGCACTTCCACAGTTATTAACTGCGAGGTTTCTAAGCCAGGTTACCATTTTTGCATTCGTATATCATGAGGCTAACAACGATGATACTTTTATGCCCAGGGAAGTCGAGACAATTTCCAATCCGAAAATTACCTAGACCGGCACCGGGAATCGAACCCAGCCACCCTCAGCATGGTCTTGCTTTGTAGCCGCGCGTCTTACCGCACGGCTAAGGAGGGCCCCTATCCTCTGCTGCAATATCCTGCCGGATTAAAGTTCAGCGCTTGGTTGCAGATTTCGTCTCCGCTCTTGTGTGTTGCCGTCCGACCTCCATTCACGCTCTCGAATCTATGTATACAGATATCTGTATCTTTAGATATCGTTTTTTTTTTTCAAGTCATCGTTAAAACACAGACATCGATTAATGAATACTTGCAGTTTCTGCTTGATGTTTGTTGATACACCACAAGTCTCACTGGCTTAAAACAACACAGATTTCACATTAGAGTCGAATATTCTAAATTTGGTGCGTTGACTAATCTGATTGGATCTCCATATATTTCGTAAACTGTCACGTCCGACGCTAACTGGCTGCCAAAATATTGAAAGGTTTCAACCTTCTCCACTGCTTGTCCGGTTACCGTAAAGTTGGAGGGGTTGTTCGTGTTGTTATCCAACGCTTTGCTCTTGTTGACGTTGATAGTGAGACCCGCCATAGAGTTGCATTCGACCTTTCAGCTTACTTTGCATATCAGATCACCGATGCGCTAGAAGTCTTCAGTGAAATCAAAGTCGTTTAGATTATTATTATTATTCAGACTAAGGCCGAAGTGGCCTGTGCGGTATATAAGAGTCTTCTCCATTCGGCTCGGTCCATGGCTTCACGTCGCCAACCACGCAGTCGTTTTGCTCCATACTAATAGCTGTCAGAGCAGCCCTAAGTTTGGTACAGAGTCAATCGTACGTAAAAGCTTCGTACTGCTCTTCGATGAGGCCGACGATTTTGTCTGGGTGCTCTTGCGTCTAAGGGCGCCCCACTGATATTCGTAGTTCAGACGTTCTAAAGCAAGCTTTTCCGATGAAAACCAAATAGAGTGGCTCTTGGAATTCGTTTACTTGCGCCAGGAATATACGGAGTATGACAAGACAATATGGTCCTCATAAGATCTTCCTGGGCGAAATCCTGCCTGCTGCCGTCGGAGAGTCGTGTCCATCTCTAAAGTCAGATCCCCTTTTTGACGTAGGACTTACGTCTTTCTTTACTATACTAGGTGTCATTTAGATTTTTGGAAATCAAGAGCGTTACGCTGAAAGGGAAGATTTCAAACGTTACTAGCGCCTTTATCTTTCGATGGATTTTTAAGATTCATATATCAATCGACTCGGACACTCTCCAGCAATTTGCCAACTTCATTGAAACTTAAGATTTTTAACGATAAGCTATTGAAAATTTCAAATCTTGTCAAGGTCAATAAAAGTTTCATATATAATCAATCTCGTGCATTCCTAACACGGACATCAGAATGCATTGCCACGTGCCTTCGAATCCACCGCAAGATTTTACTTTGTGCATAAAAGAAGCAATGCCTTCCGTGTGCGAGTCATTACAGTTTGTGACAGCAGCGCGTACTGACGTGCTTTTCGCTCCCGCATTTTTTCTCGCATTTTTTTACCTACACAGCATGCAGTCGCCAGCGAGAGAGCTCCTGGCGGGTCTGCAAGTGTGCATGAAAGAAGAGGGCGCATTTTTTTTTGCCGTTCTATGCTTGATGATGGTCGGATGCAGTGGTGTCGGTTGCGATCGATGCAATCGCTTCGCTCGGAGTTCACGGCTGAAGGCTGCGAGGGCAGTGGTGGTGGATGAAGAATAATAAAATTTGTCTGCTCATCCAGGGAAAGTGATTGGTTTAAGGGTTCTTTCTAAAATTACGTTACGCTAAATTTGGTGATTTTGGACCCCCACCCTCCTCCACGTAACACTTTTTGTATGGAAAGTTTTTTTTTTTGTATGGACCGTAACGTTTGGCTTGACCCCCTTGACGTAATTTGTGAAAGAACCCTAATAACCCACAACTATAACAGTTCTGATTCCTTAGCAAAAAAAAATCAACTACACTATTGAATATATAAATTTGATTAAAAATAATTATTTTCATTCATTCGCAGCAGGCATTGGCAATTAAATGATACTCATTCAGCAATGTTATTGATATCCATTTTAAATAAGGAAATTTTGCCGTATTACATGTAAATGTTTTGAAATAGTCCGCAAAAAATCATTTCCAGAAGAATATTTTTAATAAACATTATTTTATACTTTGGTTCTCATTTTCTGAGAAATTATATTATTAAACTGAACTCATAGTTTGGCAACCAAAACATTAATAGAAGTTTTTGCAACTAGTTGCAAAAAGATGATTTTTTTCAGCACGAGTTATACGTTTATCCAACGAGGCTGTTAAAATTAAATCTTTTATCTCTCAAAGACGAACTGTAAACCAGGTATTATGATCAGAAATTGCAAAAATAATTTCTAAAATCTATAAATTCCCTACATTTGCTTGAGTAAATAAGGGTTCCATAGTTACAAGCAATGCGATTCTAATTATGTATTTAATTATTAGTTTCATTTCCAGAAGTTTTGACAAAAAAAACGCTAATAATTCTACATAGTATGAATGGTGTCGTTTCCAATATCAATACCTATACCAATCAAACCCCCATAAATTCAAAAGATAAATGTAAATACGTTACGATTATTCAAGTCCTACGTCTACTCGCGGTTATGTTTAAAACATTACCCATTACTTTTTTTGGACCTATACTAAGATGCCCTACAGACAGTCGACAGGAAAAGTCGGTGTCCCAAAAACTGAAAAATAGTTGATGCTACATTTGCGCAGATAGCATGGAGTCAGCCTTAGCTCTGCTCAAATGCGATCGACCCCAGGAGTTTTGTTGAATTTCATGCTTCGGGTGGCTGCTTCAATCTCCTGCAATGATGGAGCTTCGGAGTTGACGCGGGTAATGCATTACACCCCTAGCGGATCATGCCGTGGTGTTGATTGTTAGTCGCAGGTCGATACTTGAAGTCGAACTTGTTCGAAGAGCTCGATCCAACATTTCAGCTGATCAATTGGGTCGGTAAGTAACTGAACTGTCGCGTATTTCACCGGCATCTTTAAATTCATTTCCAATTGGCTGCTCTGGTTCTTGCTCACTCTATCATGGCCATTGCTTCTTTACGCTCCTCAATTTTCCCCCAGGTTGCATCTGTAATCCACTTGCTTGTTTCCATAAAGACATTTTTGATGGCCGGCCATTGCTCTTCTACGCTGCCACCTTCCAGAACATCTGCTGTACAAGTTCCAAGTTCTTCAGGGAACGACATCTTCACAGCTGGATCTTCTAGTCGGCGTGTTTTGAATCGCCGTCCAAATCTCTTCTCCCGCCGCTGAATCCGAGCAGTGCGTAGTCGGATCTCCCCAATTAGAAAATGCTGGTCAGACACGATGTCTGCGTCACGTTTATTTCGGATATCAAGAAGACCGGCATCACTGCTATGTGTATGGTTTAATGTTTGTTACCTCTTTTTTTGTTTTGTTTGTTTTCCACCGTTTATTTCAACTCGAGTGTATCGGCTATTTGTGCGTTGTATTGTTTCGTCGTTCGATTATGCATTTATTCAACAACTTTTTTTTATTTTTTTTTGCTAATTATCTAATACATGCATTCATCGCTTAGACTAGGTGTTCCGTGTCTTCTTAACACTATCATCCTTATTTGCTATGTTATGTTTTTAGTTATTATTAATACATGTCAATTGCCTCTGGCAGTTAGGATATTTCTCGCTTAACTTTACAAAAGGACCTAAGTAACATTTTTTTCATGAATTAATTTGAATAGCGCTATCAATAGATTTCATGTTGTTCTGTTGATTGCGCTATTTAAATTAATTCATGAAAAAAATGTTACTTAGGTCCTTTTGAAAAGTTAAGCGGGATTTCCTCTGGTGGAATCATGTAGGAATTACATTGTTTTCTATTTAACCTAAACTTAACCTAATTTATACTAAGGGTACAAGGAGCTAATCGTTGCAATTGATTGCAATGATTTTTGTCTAAAATTGGAAATTATTTTGTTGGACATTTGTTGTAATGTCTCAATATTAGAAATTCTATGCAGTTTATTGGTACATAAACCACGGAGGCAACTTCAGAATCATTTTCAAAATTTTATTTTGAATCCTCTGAAGTTCCTTCTTTCTGGTATTGCAGCAACTAGTCCATATTGGCACAGCATACAACATGGCTTGTCTAAAAATTTGTTTGTAAATCAAAAGTTTGTTCTTAAGACAAAGTTTTGATTTTCTGTTTATAAGTGGATATAGACACTTAATATATTTGTTACATTTGGCTTGAAGGCCTTGGAACCCCATTCATAGTGACAATATGTCTGCTAGAAGGTTTCAAATAAGAAGTTCTCGGTTTATGTGGGAAAATTATAAGCTAAGTTTTGGAAGCATTCGGGGAAATTTTCCATTTTCGCAAGTAAGTGGAGAAAATATCCAAACTTTTTTGCAATCTACTACAAATGACACGAAGGCTTCGCCCTTTGGCTGAAAGGCCCGTGTCATCTGCAAACAAAGATTTTTGACACCCTGGTAGTAAATCAGGTAAGTCAGAAGTAAAAATGTTATACAATATGGGCCCCAGTATGCTGCCTTGGGGGACACCAGCCCTTACAGGTAATTATCAGATTTGGAATTCTGATAGTTTACCTGAAGTGAGCGATCTGATAAATAATTTTGGATCAGTTTAATGATGTACAGAGGAAAATTAAAATTCATCAATTTTACAATCAAACCTTCATGCCAAACACTGTCAAATGCTTTCTCTATATCAGTAAAAGCAACTCCAGTCGAATATCCTTCAGATTTGTTGAGCCGAATTAAATTCGTTACTCTTAATAACTGATGGGTGGTTGAATGCCCATGGCGAAAACCAAATTGCTCATCAGCAAAAACAGAATTGTCATTAATATGAATTATCATTCTATTTAAAATAATCTTTTCAAACAGTTTGCTTATTGAAGAAAGCAAACTGATTGGGCGATAACTAGAAGCCTCAGCTGGATTTTTGTACGGCTTCAACATTGGAATAACTTTGGCGTTTTTCCATTTATCGGGAAAGTATGCCAATTGAAAACATTTGTTAAATAAATTAACCAAGAAGGATAAAGTTTTTTGTTAAGTATGTAGAAAATACCATCATCACCCGGGGCTTTCATATTTTTAAATTTTCTAGTAATAGATCTCACTTCATCCAAATTAGTTCCCAACGAAGGGTCGAACACATTCTCTTAATTGAGAATGTCTTCGAAGCTCCGTGTAACCTGATCCTCAATTGGACTAGTGAGACCTAGACTGAAATTATGGGCACTCTCGAACTGCTGAGCAAGTTTTTGAGCCTTTTCGCCATTTGTTAATAAATTTTTTTTCTCCCTCTTTAAGCGCTGAAATTGGCTTTTGAGGTTTTTTAAGAATTTTCGTTAATTTCCAAAAGGGTTTCGAACTGGGATCCAACTTCGAGTCATTATTCTCAAAGTTTGTATTTCTCAGAATAGCGAAACGTTTTTTAATTTCATTTTGCAAATCTCGCCAAATAACTTTCAACGCGGGATCACGAGTTCTTTGGTATTGCCTTCTTCTCACATTTTTAAGACGGATCAGTAGCTGAAGATCGCCGTCTATAATAATGGAAGGTGATCAGAGTCAAAGTCAGCATGAGTTACCAATCGGCCACACAGCTGACTTGAATCCGTTAAAACCAAATCAATTGTGGAAGGATTTCGACTGGAAGAAAAACAAGTTGGTCCATTGGGATATTGATATGTCTAATGATACGGTTTGTGCGATGGTTAAATCAAATCTAGCCCTATTTGGCAAAATAACCCTTTCGGTCAAACGACTCTTTCGGCCAAATGACGAACAGAAAATATTGATACTTTAGTGCCTTTTTTCGACATGAGATGAATTTGTATACAGTGGAATATAAAATGAAACAGTCTCCATAAACGCTGAAGTCAACTTATACGTGAGAATGTACCAGCACGTGCACCTGTTAAGCGAGTACAGTCAAACCTCCATGAGTCGATATTGAAGGGACCATCGACTCATAGAAATATCGAGATGTGGAATGGAAAATCTTTGAAAAGCTGTTTGGAGGGACTATCGCAGTAACCCAGAAAATATTTTTTAATATGGCATAATTTGCTTCCATGAGTCGATATCGAGTCATAGAACATCGACTCATGGAGGTTTGACTGTAGAAAGATCCTTAGCCACTTTATGAATACCACATCTATTATAGCTGTAGCGGCAGCGCGGAATGTGTTTTTTTTTACTTTCTTGCAGTGGTCCTCTTCTTATTTATTGACATTGCTTCCCACAACAGGGCGTTACTGCCTCGGATTGAAGAAACATGTGCCTAGAAGCTGTCCATAAACCGCGTAGACCAAATTTTAACATTTTCTAGTAAAAATCGCAGAGTTTTCCGAAACCCCTATCTTCCCTCCCCATTGAAGTCTACGTAGACTGTTCCAAATTGTTCAAAAATATCACTTGTTAAGTAATTCAGTTATGCAAATTCATTTTAGTATAAAACATTACGATAAAAATATAATTTAAAACAGAACAAAATCAAACTAAACAAAATCAAATTTAGTCCTCTGTCCACGACTGCTGTAACCAGATCTTGAAGTTCATTCATGGCATTTCTGGTACATTCGATTCCTTCTAGAGGTGTAGGGGAAGGAGGGGCAATATGCCCTAGCTAAGCATAGACTGCTTTTATGCCTTAGCTATAACGATTTCCATGGGTGTTTCTACCTCATGCAACAGTTAAACAATATAGCTAGCTGGTGCCATATTAAAATTAGAAAAAATCTCAATCATATTGATAATATTCACATTTCAAAAAAGTGGTGATATTTCGTTGCCGGAAAACTCATTAGGCAAAACGCCTTTTAGCAGGCAGCTCTTAGGGAACAACGTACCATGCTTCGGCACATACGCATTCTGGTATGGACAGTAGGGTGGTTCAAAAAATCGATTTTGCTCCACAGTGCTGATTCTTTACCATGTTCTGAGTGTCCTCTGAAAATTTGAGCTCATTTGCATTAAAACTGATTTAGCACAAGCCGTTTCAAGTTTGCATGCAAATTAGTATGGGGAAATTTATTTTTTCATTATACTGTTAATGACGTTTCTCCATTAAGCGCAGGTTAAAAGAAAACCTACATAGCTAAAAGGGGTACTCAACAGCTTTCACCCAACGAAAACCGCGTGTTGATTAATCGTCCCAATAATTAGTAATCGATTTTAAGACATGTTGCAAATCTTTAGTCATGATCGTTAAACTTCTTTGAGGGCATCACTGAAATGTGCAGTGCAACATAGTAGCCTGAATTTGTGTGTGCTATCTTTCGCGCCACGAGCAGCAATGTTGCCTGTTGATGAGTTATGCAATTAGCTCCAGAAAACCACGGCATAGATTAAATTCGATTACTAATTGATTAATTGAGATGCGGTTTTCTCTTAGTGAAAGCTGTTGAGTATTGCTTTTAGCTATGTAAGTTCTCTTTTAACCTGCGCTTGATGGGGAAGCGTAATTAACAGTATAATGAAAAAATAAATTTCCCCATACTAATTTGCATGCAAACTTGAAATGGCTTGTGCTAAATCAGTTTTATCCCAAATGAGCTCAAATTTTCAGAGGACACTCAGAACATGGTAAAGAATCAGATGAGCACTGTGGAGCAAAATCGATTTTTTGAACCACCCTATTGGACAGTGCGTGGAGACGCGAGTACATTGTAGGATAGTTCCACTAGGGCGTTTTGCCTCGCCGAAATGTTAGATGTTTCATCAAAATGTGGAAAATTTCAGTTTTTCCTACATTCCTATCTATTATTTTGACATTTTTTTTCGCCTAACCTACATAATTTTACGTCTAGTTTTATAAAGGCTATCTCAAACATGGTAAATATAAGTGAATACCTGAAGTTCGTTTTGCCCCGGGGTGGAGGGCGTTTTGGGGCCTCTTTCCCTATGTCTACGCCGCCAACATTTTTGCATTGGCGCGTCGCTGTTTAAAGTCTGTCACTCCACTGACCTATAATTTTTCACACCGGTTCCGAAGAATTTCAAGTGGAAATGTCGAAGAATATCAAGCCAAAAATCAAAACAATTTTCATTACTCATTCCGAAGAACTTCCCGTAGAGATTCAGAAGAATTTCTTTTGAAAACTCCAGACTTTTTTTAAGTTCATGAAAGCTACCTTCGGGAGTTCCAAAGAATTTTCCCGTCAAAATTCTTTAGAATGTCTTGTGAAGTTTTCAAAGAAGTTCCTGTGCAAATACCAGTGGAACCTAAAAAAAATCAAGTGGAAATACCGAAAAAAAATATACCCGTAATGCTGGGTAGATACCTTTACGTGGTGTGTTACGGGGTAAGATCTACCACGGTTACATTGCCAGCTACAGGCAAATCCTGACCCCACGAATACCTTCCTCATTATCCAACTCCGTGGTACTTATGAGGGTGTCGCTAAGTCGGTGGCCTCTCGTTAAGTAAGTACCACATCAACACTTCCTTCCTCTCCCTAGTTACGGTGAAGATAAGCGTGGCCAGGAGTAGTAATCCTCATGCTTTTGTTATTTTTGTTTAAGACTGGAATCAAGGACCACTCCCCTTCTTGATTTCTGATAGCATTCTAGATAAGGATCTCAAAAGTAAAACATGAGTATCACTAGTGTCCAATCTACGAATTACACCGTAACAATGCTAATGCTAATGCTAAAAGTGGAAATACCAAAAAAAATACCGAACGTCCACATACACCAGATCAGTAATCGAACCCAAATATAAACTTTCCAAAGTTTATTCAATGCTTTTTATTGGACATCTCCTATCATTCCTTGAACAACAGGAAATAAAGTACAATTATTTTGAACGTAATCCAACGTCACCGCTTATCGTCAAACATGAAATAAGTACTGCACAGTTGATATATCGGCTCCAACATTTCGAAAGGACGAAACTGCTTTTTTAAACAAGAGCCACCCACGCAATCCAATACCACTGGAAGCAGCGAATCATCTTCTTTCATTAAATGGCACTGGATTGCGTGGATGGGCACAAATTAGCCCACCAGCGACGTGAGAATATCTCGTTTACAAAACCAGTTTCGCCCTTTTGAAATGTTGGTGCCGATATAACATGAAATAAAAATATATACCTAGTAGACATCAGTCTGAAACAGAAATACAAACTTGGCTGAGGTGATTGTGCACATCGCCGTCGCTGTCGTCGACGCTGCCACCGACCGACCGTGAATGTTTGACGCAGATTCGCGTGCTTGTCGAGCACTACTTTTGATTGGACTCCGTACAGGTCGAGCCTTTTTTGTGTTGTTGTCGGCTGCCACCTGCGCCATAGTGCCGATTTTCATTTTGTATATAATCGGCGGTAGTTATAGATATAAATAACCTCCTTAGTTACTGTTGTGCCCTGCCTCCGATTGAGGTAAATGAAACCTAACCATCACATTTGCGCACCGAAATAAAACTAAGCAAGTATGTACCTTCAGCGTAGAATCACTCAGGAAAATCTTTTCATGTCGGATAGAAAAAACTTTGAAACGGAAATAAGTGAGAAAAGCAAGGAGATAAAATAGATTCATTTCATAAAACCAAAACACAAATGCGTAAATCATCTAAACATGACAACAACAGGTGGACGATGATGGATTGTATTTTTAAACATTGATTCAATTGGTCAAAACAAGTATGTGTCAGCATCATCAAATAACTTTCACGGGAGTACAACGGTCAAATTGCAGTACAACTATATTTATATCGCTGAACGGTTTCAATTCAATCCAGATATCGTCGAATGCATTCCATACCGATGATGATGATGATGATGATGATGATAAGAGAATTTTTTCCCCCCATTCTTATCGTCGAAGGGTCAAAGATGAATTACTGCGATTGTCACGGTTAAAGTTTAACGAACAATTGATAAGCGGTCATTTTCCCGACAAGCCCCAGATTATTTAATAACAAAAATCAGAAAGGTTATATACAAGATACGACCGCCCGACGTAAACTACGAGAAACAGATTATAAGATAATTCATTTGATTGCCTGTCACTGGTTTGAGCAGGAGCTTGGAGTGATTTAAATTTTGACTTTTTCGCTACCCTGTACTTGAACGATAACATTTGATGTTTTAATGAACCTCCTAAATTTTTAATTGAATTGGTTGTAATTTGACTAAGCACGAGCAGTTTGAAGTTTGTATGGAAATTACCATAGAAATCGCCCAGTATGTGAAAGATCGTTCCGTGAGGCGGTACATTTACTTTTCAAATATAATCAACCCGAAGACTTTATAGAATATTTCCTAATCTGTAAGACAGTTGTTGTAGCGAAGCGATTGAATTTTTGTAAACAAAAATGCTCATTATTAATATTTATGCTATTCTTTTACGTGTTAAATTGAATTTCCCATGATTCAGTATTTCCTAAATAACTTTTTTTGCAAGCATCAAATTGTTTCGCAACAAATACGAGTTGTTCACGTGCCATATTTCCTATATTGCCAACATACTCATTTATTTTTAGAGCCTAATGAGCAAGATTGCTTTCCACAAAAGCTACTGTTTTCATAATAAGGTTCATACAAACTTCAAACCGTGCGTGCTCAGTCAAATTACAATCAAATTTGCTTAAAATTAGGAAGGATTATTAAAACAACTAATAGGGGGACGGGGAAAGACGGCTTTGGCATGATTTGTTCTATTATTGTCAGGGGTCGTTTTTGTAGACCAAATTTTATGAAATTTGGCCGCAATATTCTTTGATATGCAAAGAATGTTTAGGTCAAATTTGAGCATACACAGTCATAAAAACCCCCCCTGGCAATAATAGAACAAAACCTGCCAAAGCCCTACCATCTTTTAAGCATAGGGGAGCGAAAAAGTCAAAATTTGAATCAGTCTAATGAGCATGATTGGCTTCGTATGGTTGATACATAGTTGATTGGGACTAATATCTCCTTCCATGTGTAAAAACTGGTGACTCAAATTTAAGTAATAGGTACCGGCGCTCGCCGTGTCCGAATGCAGGTCAATTAAGGAATGGATAAGAATATATTGCATGATACTCGCATTAATGGAGGCCGACGAGGCATCTGCACTTCCACGAGTAATCACTGCAGTGATGGATGCACTGGGCTGGGATGTTGAATATATGGGGTAGAGAGGTAACGAGGTTCGTTTTGGTAAACATTTTGCCGCGTGTCATATGTAGGTTTTCCACACAAAGCAGAACAGAATAACGCGAGTCTTGAGATTGTTCTGCACTTCCAAATCATGTTCGATCACGTACCAATTCGTTAATTACCGATGTCACTGGTTTCGAACAAAATTGGCGTAACTCAAAATATGATAATGGTTTGATACGACAATTTAAAATTTTCGCTAAAATCCAGATTAATCCACCTAGCAGTGATAGTGCCTTTCTCGTGCGAATAAAAAATAGCACTTAGACCAATTTTCAATAGGAAACAATGTCTGCGTCGAATGCAACTTGTTGCGAGCAAATCGGTTGAGGATAAGTGCCCGAAAAATGAGTGACACTTTTGCTACATTTTGGAACGTGGGTGCGCTCAGACATGCACACATACACACAGACATCACCTCAATTCGTCGAACTGAGACGATCGGTATATAACACTATGGGTCTCCGGACCTTCAATAAAAAGTTTGTTTTTGGAGCGATCATATAGCCTTCACGTATAGAGTAGAGTGGGGCAAGAATACGCACCTAGTTTTCAAACGAACATGGGGACCTTATGAAACAAGCTGCATATCAAATCAATGTCGACGATTCGTATACTTTTCCTTTGTGTTACCAAGTGGAAAAAATAATGGATAAAATTAAATTCGTTTTAGCAGAACCCTTATTGCACGACAACTAAAAAACGCACTCTTGCCCCACCAGTGGGGTAAGAGTGCGCATTGGGTGGGGTAAGAATACGCACTTTCCCAATCATGTGTTTTAAGTATTTATTAACACAAAAAGATCTAATAAAAGATTACGTAACTCTGAATGAGGAAAGGGGTCCTAGAAATGTGAACTTTCATACGAAAAAAACATTGTGTTTTTCTGAATACCAAAAAAAACTGTGGAGGTTAAAATAAATCAGGTTTTGCGTGGCGTAAACAAAAGAATTTTCCATAAAGAAATTCCACTACTTATTCACGTAACGCAAACTTTGGTTATTTCATCACCCCTCACCCCTACCTTACAATTTTTATATGAATCCTCTAAAAAAATGCATGCCCCCCCCCCCCAGCTAAGCGTTACGTAATTTATGGATGTTGCTTTTGATAAAATGAAATAATCAATTATTTTTAGCAAAATGACCAAAAAATGATCTTACTTCATATCTCCCTTGTCATATCATTTACAATTACACATGACAATAGTTTGACAATAGTCAAACTGATGCAGTGCTGCTAGCTTATCTTTTTTTAACTTCAAAAAATCGAAAACGTACTCTTACCCCACACGCACTCTTGCCCCAGTATACTCTACTTAGTATACGGGAAAGACAAAAAACCAAATTTATTCCACAGTGGTGATGATGCCTTTCTCCGACTGTTGTTCGACTTAGAGTGGGTTATGTATCTCAAAGGTAATTGGCTATTAAATGGCGATTGAATGCTTTGAAGTGTTATTTTAAACGGGTGCTGCCGAGAGTGCTGTCCAAAAGTCGATATAACCTTGTTTACATTTGAAAATCTATTTTAATAAAAAATGGCAAATTGGTGGAGAGTTTCCGAGTTTATTGATATATAGAGGAACTGCTTCTTGAATTCATACCATGTACCCAAACCAATACCATTCGAAAACAAAGAATTGGTGCAAAAATTGGGAAATTGCAAAAAATACATCTTGAAAATTCATTAAAAATAAAGGCGCTATTAACGTTTACAATCTTACATGATTTCATGATAGTCCTCAATTTTTAAATATTTATTGTACACCCTGAATGCCAGCCTTCCCCTTAGAGACAGTTTACGTCAAAACTTGATTTTAACGTCCTTTTCAAATGATAAGCATAAACCTATTGGTGCATTTGGAATGAAAATTTTACTAATAATAATTGGTGTAGGTTTCACCGAATTATTAGCAAGGGCATTGCCCTAATACGGTTCTATTGTTCTACTTTTTGTGCAAATCACCGCAAAAAAGTACAGCGCAAGAACCAATCGCACCAGACAGCGCAAGGGGCCCCACACACGCTCCGACATGTTGTACAACTTTAACTCCGCCTCCAAGTTTGTGTGACCAATTCAGTTTACAAACTCCAACAAATGTAATATTTAGTCATTTCTTTCAGTATATGCTGATGTGTTTGGCGCTTTTTCACGAGTACTGAATTGGATGAATTGAATTGGAATGGAATTGGATTGGAGTGCAATTAGATTGGATTTGAATTGGAATGGGATTAGAATTAGATTGGTAGGTTGTGGACTAAATTTAATTTTATTGGAACGTGACTGGCATGTTATTGAAATTTTAGTGATGATGGATTGGAATGCGATTGAAATTAGCTTAGAGTTGAAATTGTATTTGAAGGTGATTGGATTGGAAGTGGATTTGAATTGTATTGGAATCGGATTTTCACAGTTCATACAGGAATTCCACCGGATGCTCATCCCGGAATTTCTCCGGAAGTTCTTCCAGAAGTTTCTACCGGAGTTCCTCCGGAAGCTTATTCTGGAGTTTCTACAGAAATTTCTCCGGAAGTTTCGTTCGGAAGTTCCTTCCGGAATTCCTCCGGAAGCTTTCCCTGAATTCCTCCATAAGTTCCTCACAGAATTTATCCGGAAGTTCCTCCATGAATTCCTCCGGAAGTACCTCTCGTAATTGCTCCGGAAGTTCCTCCAGAAAATAGAGTTGGATTATTCCAAGTTCAAGTTCCTCCTGGAATTCCTCAGGAAGTTCCTCCGGGAATTCCTCCGGAAGTTTCTCCTGGAATTCCTCCGGAAGCTCCTCCCTAAATTCATCCATAAGCTCTTCCCGTAATTCCTCCGGAAGTGCCTCCCGGGATTCCTCCAAAGTTCGCAGTTCAAGATCCTCCCAGAATTCCTCCGAAAGTGCCTCCCGCGATTCCTCCAAAGTTCGCAACTTAAGATCCTCCTAGAGTTCCTCCGACAGTTTTTCCCGGGATTCCTCCGGAAGTCCCTCTGGAAATTCCTCCGGAAGTTCCTCCCGGAATTCCACCTTAAGTTCCTCCATGAATTGCTCCGGAAGCTCCACCCGGAATTCAACCGAAAGTTCCTCCTGGAATTCCTACGAAAGTTCCTCAGTAAATTCCTCCCGGAATTCCTCAGAAGTTCTTCCCAAAATTCCCCTGGAGGTTCCTCCCGAAATTCCTCCGGAAGTTCCTACTGAAATTCATCCGGAAGTGCCTCCTGGAATTCCTCCAGAGTTCCAAATTCAAGTTTCTCCCAGAATTCCTCTGAAAGCTCTTCCCGGATTTCCTCCGGAAGTTCCTCCCGGGATTCATCTGGAAATTCATCCGGAAGTTTCTCCCGGAATTTTTCCGGAAGTTCTTGCCGGAATTCTTCCGGAAGTTCCTCCAAGAAATACTCCGGAAGTTATTCCCGGAATTCCTGCGGAAGTTCCTTCAAAAGTTCCTCCCGGAAGTTCCTAAATGGATTGCTCTGGAAGTTCCTATAGGAGTTCCTCCATGTATTTCTCTTGGAATTCTTCCGGAAGTTCCTTTTGAATTTTTTTCGAAAGTTTTTTTCTTTTTCAATCTGTGGATTTTTCATAGGAAATCGTTCAAAATTTCTATTGAATTTTTTCTGAGAATATGTAAATGAATTCCACTAAAAGTTTCTTCAAACTTTCAAGCGTGAATTCTTCCCAAAACTTCTCCGTATTTTTTAAGATATGAAGTTCATATGGATTTTTTCATAAAATCTCTGATTCTGAAATTCTTGAAGGAATGTCTATTGGCGCTATAGGAGCCTCGATAGGAGCATTTCCATAAATTCCCGAAGAAAAATGTGGGACATTTTTTGAATAATTAAATTGTCAGGCGGTTTTAGAACTAAATGTGTTTGACCGAGCATACGCTGTATAACAAGGGGCATAGTGGCCAAGCGGGGTGATCAAGACTATAACATAATTGTACCAGCATCAGTTATTTATAAAAAAAAAACTATTGACTGATTTTTCCTAACAAAATTTTTTAGATTTTTTTCCTAACAAAATTTTAATCAAGAGGATTTTGAAGCCAGTGCCGTTCTTCTTTTTCTTTTTGACATTACATCCACAACTGGGACATTGCCGCCTCGCAGCTTTCTAAGCCTAGTTACTATTTTTGCATTCGTATATCATGAGGCTAACACGATGATACATTTATGCCCAGGGAAGTCGACAAAATTTCCAACCCGAAAATTTCCTGGACCGTAGCGGGAATCGAACCCAGCCACTTTTAGCATGGTCTTGCTTTGTAGTCGCGCATCTTACCGCACGACTAAGGAAGGTCCCAGTGTCGTTATTGGCCATTTAAAATACTAGAGCTCTCGGACTGTGCACATTGAGGTTGGAAGCCAAACCTCATGCCTCAACCCCATCCATTGGTTCCCTGTGCGATTGTTCTGGTCTTACACGAAGAAGCAACTACGACGACAAAAATACTATATTTATAATGTACGAAAAAGGCGCCATTACCGTTAGGTAGAAGAATGAGATTCTTTTTATAGAACAAAACAGTCTTTTTGAAGCATCTGCTAACATAATAAAATTAGTGTTAGTGGCAGAAACACACCATAGTCTTCATAGCCGCACTTCTTACCGCTAGGCTAAATACTAAAAAACGGATGAAAAAAGAGATCAAGTCAATAGGCCTTTTCATGTGACACTGCCGAGACTGCACTTGTTCACAACCGCTGAACAGGCCCGCAAGTCCGAAGCTGTCACTTTCATAGAAGAACTGTCAATTGACAGTCAACCCCCACATATGAAAGCGCAAATATTCTCTAACCTCAAGTCGAAAATAATTTCATAACAATTCGAAACGCAAAATTGTTACCTCGCAAACGATATCTACACATTTCCTGTTATCAGCTTTTCATTTTATTTCCTAATTCCGACCTACAATATTACATTATCTCCAGTCTGATGGCGTCAACGACGGTCAACACATGACACACCTTCTTAATGCTCTTGCAGTGCACAATCATTCCGGCTTGCGTGGAACTTACCACACCTCTGAATTGACGAGTCACTCGTGAACTCGTGGCAACCGGCGAAGGATGACTTTTTTGTTATCAGAAGTCTGCATTTTTTTATAGTATCGGCTATCTTTGAACAATGATTACACTAATAAAATGAATAAACCAGTATGCGGCAGAAAGCTTTTAAAAACAATCGAAAAAGTAATAATAAGAGTGAAGACATGACTCTGCGTACTGCATGTGCTCTTGTCAATAATTTTTCTATGGCGTGTGTAGCAGACAAACGAGGACGTTTCGAGACATGGATTTGGATAATATACACGCCCACCGATGCTGCCAAGTTTAGGGTGACCATGTGTAGGGTGACCATATGGTATCCTAAAGGAGGACATGTCCTCCTTTTTCATTAAAAATCATATGTCCTCCTTTTGCGCTAAAATGTCCTCCTTTTTGAAAATTTTGAGAAAACACTTGCATGAATAACTATTTCTAAAGAAATTTTAGTTCAACAAACAATAATACAACACAGATCCATTACCAAACAAAACGTTGCACACGTATGCGTTTCTGCTTTCTAATCTGAAATATTCCTGCGTAATTTAGTATGGTATTGAAGATATCAGAAGAATTGTAAGAAGTAGGGAAAAAAATGCAAATGGTTCGGAAAATTTTCTACGAGTTTACATTTATCGAGCTTTCTTTTGAACGCATCGAACGGCATGTTTCTTGAATACATTTTTTTTGTATTATTTCTCATCTTACTTAGTAGTCTTAAAACTTGAAACTTTTGTGAGGCAAAGAGCAGTCGCTATGCCATGCCTAGAATGGAAAAGAAATATCTAAAATTAATTTGAACAGTTTTAAGTTTCTTTAGTTGGTTATACATTTCACGGTATCATTCTTTTTCACATTCCTTGAATTGTGATTCTCAATGGCATTCAAGAAAAAAATCTCCTCTGGTCAACTAAGCACCTTGTGTTCGGTCCTACATAATAGAACCTAATGTTCGGTCAATAATGTATTGCAACATTTGCTCACTGCTGATTTTAAAATTAGAAGAAGCTAAAACATTTCCGCCGACTGGAAGATGCCACGGTGAAACGGTCCTTCGTTGAAGAACTGGAGACGCGTGCTGCTGATATTCCGGAAGGTGGCAGCGTGGAAGACCAATGGACCGCCATCAAGAATGCCTTCATCGCCACCAGCGAGAACAATCTGGGCGAACTGCGCATCCAGAGAAAACAATGGATCACCGATGAGACCTGGAGGAAGATAGAGGAGCAAAGAGAAGCCAAAGCCGCGATAGAGCGATCGAAAACCAGAGGAGCCAAAGTCTTAGCCCGTCATAGATACGCGGCTCTTGAGAAGAAAGTAAAACGCTCATGTCGACGGGACAAGCGAGCGTGGGCAGACTCTCTGGCCGACGAAGGAGAGAGAGCCGCCGCAACCGGGGACATTCGCCTCCTCTACGATATCTCACGACGCTTAAGCAGGACGAAGATGCAACGATGCCTGTGAAAGACGCGAATGATCAGTTATTGACCGACCCAACTGACCAGCTGAAACGCTGGTTCGAGCACTTCGAACAACTTTTTCAAGTGCCAGCCAGACCATCACCACCTCGGCATGATCTGCCAAGGATCCAACGTATAACACGCGTCAATACCGAAGCTCCATCACTGCTATAGATTCAAACAGCCATCCAAAGCATGAAATCGAATAAAGCCCCAGGGGTCGACCGCATTTCAGCCGAGATGCTCAAAGCTGACCCCATGACATCCGCTCAACTACTGCATCGTTTATTTCGTAATATCTGGGACACCGAAACTTTCCCGGTCGACTGGATGTAAAGTATCTTAGTGAAGGTGCTCTAATTCGGTGCACTGATTGATGTGCGCTCGTTCTAATTTCGGTGCACTGATTGATGTGCGCTCGACGACGTGCTGCTGGCTGCACGAACAAGGGAAGAGGCAAATACAAAGCATTCGTTTTATACATTGAAAGTGGGGAGTTGTGAACGTGGCCTCTTCACAAGCCGGGTGTTGCTGAGGCGGCATCGTTCAGTAGGGCAGTGTGAAATGAGGATGGTTCCTTCGTTCATCGGCAGTGTTTCAGATGCGAGTGAGTGTTGTGTGAATACAAAACCATATTAGCGAGAAAGAGAGAGAATGTATCATATACCTTTCTTTCACACATTCATTCCAACTGAAATGCGCAACTCAGTATAAGTGAGGCAAGAGAGTTAAATATTCGTACAGCAGTGCTATATGGAGCGAGGAAGCATTCTTCACCAAGCACTTTGAAACTGTTCTCTCATGAAGTTACTTTCCTCGGGAGTATATCTGGTGCTGAAGCATCGGTCCTCATCTTCATTGCTTAATTCATCCACGCCCTGTGTGTGAACCATTTTGTCACGCTCCGCGTATATCTGGAGTAGGTCAACGAATTCCAAGAGTTCCTTTACTTGGTATTCATTGACTATGAAAAAGCTTTCGACCGTCTCAATCACGAGAATATGTGGGGCGCCCTGAGACGCAAGGGGGTTCCTGAGAAAATCATCGGCCTCATCGAAGCACAGTACGAGGCCTTTTCGTGTAGAGTGCTGCATAATGGGGTCCTGTCCGACCCTATCCGGATCGTAGCTGGTGTGAGGCAAGGATGTATTCTATCACCGTTAATGTTCCTCATCGTAATCGATGAGATCCTGGTAGATGCGATTGACCGTGAACCAAACCGCGGGCTGTTATGGCAGCCTATAACCATGGAGCACCTAAACGACTTCGAATTGGCTGATGACGTTGCACTCCTTGCGCAACGGCGCTCTGATATGCAGAGTAAGCTCAACGACCTTGCCGAGCGATCCTCCTCGGCAGGTTTAGTCATCAACGTCAACAAAACCAAATCGTTGGATGTAAACACGGTGACTCCTTCCAGTTTCACAGTAGCCGGGCAACCAGTGGAGAATGTTGAAAGCTTCCAATATCTTGGTAGCCAAATGGCGTCAGACGGCGGTACAAAGATCGACATAGGCGCACGGATCAAGAAAGCAAGGGCTGCCTTTGCGCGTTTAAGAAATATCTGGAAAAACAGGCAGATAAGTGAACGCACCAAAATATGAATTTTCAACTCTAACGTAAAATATGTGCTGTGTTCATTAACAGATGCCTGCGGTATAAAATTCGGGCCTGGTAGCCTCACAACTGGATCTCAAGCAACGAGCTCCATCGTCGTTGTCACCAGAGGCCGATAGCAACAGAAATTCGGGATCGGAAGTGGTGCTGGGTCGGCCACACTCTACGTAGGGGCGGAAACGAAATCTGTAAACAAGCATTAGACTGGAACCCAGCGGGACATCGCAGCAGAGGCAGACCCAGAGGCTCATGGCGACGAAGCCTGAATAAAGAAATAAAAGAAGTTGACCGAAATCTAACCCGGCAACAGGTTAAAGCGATAGCCGGTCAACGCTCAGCATGGAGATCTTTCAAGTCGGCCCTCTGCACCACCGGAGGTGTACAGGATCCATAAGTAAGTAAGTAAGTAAAACATTTCCATTATAAAGATGATGCTGGTAATTTATGACTAGAGAGTGCTTTATCTAGACTATAATTAGACTCGGAAATGCTCCATCTGGAGTTAAAAAAGTAATCTGTTATGTTAACAAAGTAGATGAAGATGTCTGTTGTTACAATACTGGCTCTTATAATTGAATTTTTCACTATTTGCTACCTGTGAATATAATAATTAAAAACATCGTTTTTAGACAAATATTTATATTAATTCAAAGTGTAGGAATAAATGTATTACTTTATTTAAATTGAACCTTTTTTTTGGAACCTACTCAGCCTTTTGGGACTTGCCTCTTTCACTGGAAACGCGAAACCCGATTTACGAACCGTCGCATCAATGCACATGTTAAATTTTTCAAAGTGAAACACGTTTCAATAAAGTGCAAAGCACTTTCGATTGCCCAGATATTACCTTGCCAGCAAAACAATCGAATCGAAAGTGTTTTACACTTCGAAGTCACTGTTGCTAACCAGTAGGGCAAAATCAAGTGTATTTCAATTTAAATTAAATTGTGAATAAACTTGAAATCGAAGAGTGATTTAGAACTGAGTTCCCAAATGTTATATCACTCGAATTTGAATAGTAAACATGTTAGAACTGCAGAGACATACTTTTGGAATCAAAGGGAAGAGTTACATTTACATCCATGTGTAAGAATTCTTGGCCAATATGCATTCCTTAACAAGTCCTCCGTCCTAGAATAGTTTCATTCATTTTGTCAAAATCTAAATAACAGCAAAACTATGGCCCGTATTGAATTTTCCTGCATGTTTGTCAATAATCCAATAATTTGAATCAAAATGTTTTAATTAAATGAGCACCCTTTCTTTGAAGCTCTTTCATCATTTGTTTTCTTCCTGGTGCAATTTAAATATCGTATTCCGTAGAATGCTTGGTTCGGTTATGACGTTTCAGATCAAATTCCTTCAACACAGCAACACTTTCCAAACAAATTAAGCAAACAGGCTTTCCTTTTCCAACGTGAAAAGGTGATGGTCCTCATCAACCTTTCGTTTCATGGAATCACTCGGGTTACTCAATGCAGCGATTTTTGTTTCATGTTTTTTGTTTCAAATTCCATCAAAAAGGAATTACTGGAATGCAACACATTAAAAGTAAAAGACTCGATAAACAGACTTTTTTTAAACCAGTAATATCTACCAGTATTTAGTAAATAATAAATTATAAAAAAGAAACTTTTCGAGCCACATAGAGAAGCTTGTGGGCCGGATATGAAGTATTTTCTGCCACGGCCCGCGGGCCACAAAAAATAGAGCCGAGGGCCGTACGTTGGGCAGCCCTGCTTTAAAAGATGCAACTAGGTGGTCACTTAAAAAGTTCCATGGAAAAGGCCACTACATACTATGAAAAGTAAAAGTTGGACAAAAACGGGTGTTAGTATTGCACGTAACAATGACTGCATCAATGATATTCTGACACACTTTACGGGCTTTCAATCAGCATTTGATAGATTTTGAGAGTACATATACGGTACTCTTTTTCACATCCGGCACAAATAATGACGAATGAGTAAAAACGCGTGACTTGCATTTACCAGGTTGTTTACAAATTTCATTCATATTGTTGTATTCATGTCAGTAAACAAGATGCTGTGGCAAAAAAAACGGTTGATAATTTGCGAACAAAGTTGTTAGGTACGCTCTCCACCCCAGATCACTATTAAAGTGGTCTGGTAATGAGCTTAACTACTTCCTCGATATAAAAGTAACGTCAGTCTCGACAGGGTCAATTTTGCAATAACTGCACTCGTTATTGTCATATATGTAGAATCGCTTTTATGTCAAGTTCTGTCTGCCTTAGGTGAAAAGGTTTCCTTATGGTTAAGTGAAAAAAATAAAAATGCAATATAAATCTTAAAACCTTGAAAAAGAAATAATAAGAACTACTTTATTAAAGGCTTTAAAATTAAGTACCTATTTTGGTGTTATGTTGAAAAAGTTGTCAAATGCAGAACGAGTAAAATCCGCGCCGGTAGTTAAACACTCCATAAAAATCCAAAGACAACATTTCTAGACCAAAAATTGAAAATGTGATATCCCAAATGTACTCATTCATGTTTTTCGTTCTTCACAATTGCTGACAGTCTGACTTTTATTTCTCTTATCGTAGAAATATCCTCAGATTTTCCACAAAATGTTTTCAGGATTTCCTCAAAAGCACAATTTTTTAAAAGTCATTTGCCATTAGTCATGTAGGAAGGTGTCCGCCACATCCACTTTTTTTTTCGTTGAACTCGATTTGTGAAAAAAGTTGCTCTTTGTGTTCCGCTTTAAGCATGCTCAAAGCAAGTATAAGTATCCTTAAAGCATTTTTGCTTCAGACTACCGAATCTTTCCATAGTGCCTACTTCTGTTTTGGCGCAATGACTCAATTCGTGCAGCCATGAATCAGATTGCCATGAACCATTATCGTCATCTCATGACTGTACTCACGTGCCATCGAATCGTTTGAAATTGCCGCACGATCAGTCGTAGTACGTAGGTAGGTACCTACCGAACCTATCTCGAGTTGATCATGCAAAATAAACAACTACGATCTAATTGTCGGCCTACGATACGTCAATCAGCCGACACACCTCCAAGGGGGGTAGTTAGCTATCGGCTGCTGTAATTAACGGGTCACTGGCGTTTTCAAATGGTGGTGGTGATGGTGTTGGAGGTGCACGCTGTTCTGCGGGTTCGATCCGAGGCTACACGGACGGAAATAACTGCGGGGACACGAGCTACTGCGTCTTGGAATTTTATTTTTTCGCAATTACCTTCTATTGCGAATTGCGGAATATGTTTTGCTATCAATTAAAGCACACTCACCGGACGGTAGATGCATACCAATCATTGGAGGGAGCTTGAAATACAAAAGGTACTTAGGAAGCGTGACTGGTCAAAAAAGTATACCTGTTTTTCGCTAGTCGAATTTGTTTTGAACTAGGAATGAAATTGCATAAAATTTTGTTTTGTATATGGGATTTCCCCGGCTATATTTAGAAGTGAACTAAACACTTATACCACAGACAAACAGACATAACACATTGAAGATTTACTCATCAAATTCATCGTCATTTAAACACTAACGACATCTGTTGATTTCAGTTAGTTAGGCAAATCACGAACCAGATGGCGGTAGTGAGCAAATGTCAAACTCGAGCAAATCCGATGCGCGCGCCACTAGTGACCGATTGGCCAACTAATAATTATTTAAATTGACCAGTAAATAAGTGAACGGTGGAAATTTGGCGAGATTATGTATGTTTGTCTGTGCTTATACGAGCAACATTTATTCGTTATGCTATTACGAGTATATTAGATTTGGCTTACAAAATTAAACTTTAGATGGAGACTTATAGTGTCATATACCGATCAAAGTATTATGTCCATACAAATTGTACAAACACATATGCAGACATTGACAACACTATTGATTTCCGATCCTTCTAAAAAAGTTTGTCTTTCTTGTGAAATATGTGAAATGAAAGTTTCAGACATCTGGCCAAGATCAAATGAATCCTAATCAAAATTATTGGTTGAACTGTTTAGTTTCCTTCTTCTAAATTAACGTGCTCCCAGAGGAAGATCATTCAAAATGCTGTTGTGAACAACATACATATTTAATGCACAAAAAATCATTTCAAGTGATTTTAATAGCCATGTCTCACATTGGAATTTCTCCACCCTATATTTGGCCAATTGGATCTGTTGCGCCAAAATTGTCCCCTATATCACATTGACAGTTTAAGCAGCGACGGCGCCACTATTCTCAACTCCCTATTGACGTCCTAGTGGCGTGCGCGTCATATCACAATCAAAAAATCGCCGCTCGATCAAAGATCGCTCAAGCTTGAACTGAAGGGGTCAACGAGCGAGGAAAGACTAACACAGCGTCATCTACCCAACATTTCTTAATTGGTATCAATTAGGGCCGCAGCTCTGACGTCAAACTGAATAATGTATATGCCACCAACGCTATCCCATTTGAAAATGCGCGCGGTCGATGCGGCAAACATGCCAAGCCCCCACTGTTATTGCTATGTTGGTGCTGAAAAATATACTTCTCAGAACTTCGTGTCCTAGTCGGGCAATTAAGAATAATTGCATTCACATACACATGCCTTCATAGGGTCACGGGATATGACGTTGGCCTATAAAGCAAATAAATCATTTATCAAATAGGCCATACATATGTGCCATCAATGATGTAGAAAACAATGAACATGCATCCTTATCCAAAAACTATTTAATAGCCACACTGCACAGTGTCAATAAGTTTAGCCACACAACCGTCAATAAGTTTGCCCCCATCCATCGGAAGCAAGTGCTGGTGATATTGAAAGCATAAAACCATAAGTAAGACCGGCTATCTGTCATCAACTATCATGAAACCGCTAAAAGCCACGTACACCATGTGAAAAATTTAGTTCAAAAATCGGATTGAAAGTAACCTCTTCCTTCGGTGGGATTTGAACCCACGACCCCAGTATGCTAGACAAGTGCTTCCCTTATTATGTGTTCTGTTTACCGTTTATTTTGGTTATATCGGAATATTTTATTCAAAATTCTTTGCAAGTTTTACATCTACATGATGTAAAATGAGCTTGAATATGATAAATCGACACCAAAATGATTAGGTTTGATTTACTTCAAATTTTACTAGGAAGGGAGGAAATGTATAGACCGGTCATCGGACCGGATAGTCTGCATACCGTATCGAACGACAACGGCCAACGATGCATAAACTTTGCAGCCTCCCGCGGAATGGTAGTCCGAAGCACTTTCTTCCCCCGTAAGAATATCCACAAGGCCACATGGAAATCACCTAATCAAGTAACGGAAAACCAAATCGACCACGTTCTAATCGACGGTAAATTCTTCTCCGACATCACGAACGTACGCACTTACCGCAGTGCGAATATTGAATCCGACCACTACCTCGTCGCAGTATGTCTGCGCTCAAAACTCTCGACGGTGATCAACACGCGTCGGAGTCGTCCGCCGCGGCTTAACATTGGGCGGCTACAAGACGGTAGACTAGCCCAAGACTACGCGCAGCAGCTGGAAGTGGCACTCCCAACGGAAGAGCAGCTAGGCGCAGCATCTCTTGAAGATGGCTGGAGAGATATTCGATCCGCCATTGGAAGCACCGCAACCGCTGCACTAGGCACGGTGGCTCCGGATCAGAGAAACGACTGTTATGACGGTGAATGTGAGCAGTTAGTTGAGGAGAAGAATGCAGCATGGGCGAGATTGCTGCAACACCGCACGAGGGCGAAAGAGGCACGATACAAACGGGAGCGGAACAGACAAAACTCGATTTCCGGAGGAAAAAGCGCCAGCAGGAAGATCGAGACCGTGAAGAGACGGAGGAACTGTACCGCGCTAATAACGCACGAAAGTTCTATGAGAAGTTGAACCGTTCACGTAAGGGCCACGTGCCACAGCCCGATATGTGTAAGGACATAAACGGGA
Source organism: Armigeres subalbatus (assembly GCF_024139115.2). Classification (NCBI taxonomy): domain Eukaryota; kingdom Metazoa; phylum Arthropoda; class Insecta; order Diptera; family Culicidae; genus Armigeres; species Armigeres subalbatus. The sequence continues at coordinate 145,923,142 of NC_085140.1, read as the reverse complement.
ACCTTCTTACGAACGAGCGTGAGGTGATCCAAAGGTGGCGGCAGCACTACGAAGAACACCTGAATGGCGATATGGCAGACAACGATGGCGGTATGGTAATGAACCTAGGAGCACGCGCGCAGGCCATGCGACTTCCGGCTCCGAATCTCCAGGAAATCCAGGAGGAGATCGGCCGGCTGAAAAACAACAAAGCCCCTGGAGTTGACCAACTACCAGGAGAGCTGTTTAAACACGGTGGTGAAGCACTGGCTAGAGCGCTGCACTGGATGATTACCAAGGTTTGGGAGGATGAGGTTCTGCCGCAGGAGTGGATGGAAGGTGTCGTGTGTCCCATCTACAAAAAGGGCGATAAGCTGGATTGTAGCAACTACCGCGCAATCACATTGCTGAACGCCGCCTACAAGGTACTCTCCCAAATTTTATGCCGTCGACTAACACCAATTGCAAGAGAGTTCGTGGGGCAGTACCAGGCGGGATTTATGGGTGAACGCTCTACCACAGACCAGGTGTTCGCCATACGTCAGGTATTGCAGAAATGCCGCGAATACAACGTGCCCACACATCATCTATTTATCGACTTCAAAGCCGCATATGATACAATCGATCGGGACCAGCTATGGCAGCTAATGCACGAAAACGGATTTCCGAATAAACTGATACGGCGACGATGGATCGGGTGATGTGCGTAGTTCGAGTTTCAGGGGCATTCTCGAGTCCCTTCGAAACCCGTAGAGGGTTACGGCAAGGTGATGGTCTTTCGTGTCTGCTATTCAACATCGCTTTGGAGGGAGTAATACGAAGGGCAGGGATTGACACGAGTGGTACGATTTTCACGAAGTCCGTCCAGTTATTTGGTTTCGCCGACGACATTGATATCATGGCACGTAACTTTGAGAGGATGGAGGAAGCCTACATCAGACTGAAGAGGGAAGCCAAGCGGATCGGACTAGTCATCAATACGTCGAAGACGAAGTACATGATAGGAAGGGGTTCAAGAGAAGACAATGTGAGCCACCCACCGCGAGTTTGCATCGGTGGTGACGAAATCGAGGTGGTAGAAGAATTCGTGTACTTGGGCTCACTGGTGACTGCCGAAAATGATACCAGCAGAGAAATTCGGAGACGCATAGTGGCTGGAAATCGTACATACTTTGGACTCCGCAAGACGCTCCGATCGAATAGAGTTCGCCGCCGTACCAAACTGACAATCTACAAAACGCTCATTAGACCGGTAGTCCTCTACGGACACGAGACCTGGACGATGCTCGTGGAGGACCAACGCGCACTTGGAGTTTTCGAAAGGAAAGTGCTGCGTACCATCTATGGTGGAGTGCAGATGGCGAACGGTACGTGGAGGAGGCGAATGAACCACGAGTTGCATCAGCTGTTGGGAGAACCATCCATCGTTCACACCGCGAAAATCGGACGACTGCGGTGGGCCGGGCACGTAGCCAGAATGTCGGACAGTAACCCGGTGAAAATGGTTCTCGACAACGATCCGACGGGCACAAGAAGGCGAGGTGCGCAGCGGGCAAGGTGGATCGATCAGGTGGAAGATGACTTGCGGACCCTTCGTAGACTGCGTGGTTGGCGACGTGTAGCCATGGACCGAGCCGAATGGAGAAGACTCTTATATACCGCACAGGCCACTTCGGCCTTAGTCTGAATAAATGAAATGAACTTTGAGAGGATGGAGGAAGCCTACATCAGACTGAAAAGCGAAGCTAAACGGATTGGACTAGTCATCGACACGTCGAAGACGAAGTACATGATAGGAAGAGGCTCAAGAGAGGTCAATGTGAGCCACCCACCACGAGTTTGTATCGGTGGTGACGAAATCGAGGTGGTTGAAGAATTCGTGTACTTGGGCTCACTGGTGACCGCCGATAACGATACCAGCAGAGAAATTCGGAGACGCATAGTGGCTGGAAATCGTACGTACTTTGGACTCCGCAAGACGCTCCTATCGAATAGAGTTCGCCGCCGTACCAAACTGACTATCTACAAAACGCTTATAAGACCGGTAGTTCTCTACGGACACGAGACCTGTACGATGCTCGTGGAGGACCAACGCGCACTGGGAGTTTTCGAAAGGAAAGTGTTGCGTACCATCTATGGTGGGTTGCAGATGGCGGACGTGGAGGAGGCGAATGAACCACGAGTTGCATCAGCTGTTGGGAGAACCATCCATCGTTCACACCGCGAAAATCGGAAGACTGCGGTGGGCCGGGCACGTAGCCAGAATGTCGGACAGTAATCCGGTGAAAATGGTTCTCGACAACGATCCGACGGGAACAAGAAGGCGAGGTGCACAGCGGGTAAGGTGGATCGATCAGGTGGAGGACGACTTGCGGACCCTCCGCAGACTGCGTGGTTGGCGAAGTGCAGCCATGAACCGAGCTGAATGGAGAAGTCTTTTATGTGCAGCACAGGCCACTCCGGCCTTAGTCTGATGATAAATAAAATCCATGTTATCAAGAAACAAAACAGGCAGTCTGGAGGTCGTACAGCAACATCGTTCAAAAAGTCTCTTATATTTTAGTCTTCCTCTTCTTCCTCAGATACATTCAATCTAATCTACAAGCAATCTAGACAGTTGAAACAGTGACCCATTCTCACCCCCATTTGACCCGTTGTCACCCCCGTCAACGGTACTGTAAATAAAAAAAATACATCACCACGGCTTTTCAGCCATAGTTTACATTAAATTATTAATAGCTAAACAGAATAATTTTCATTACTTAAATGTTGTAGAATATGTCATATTAATAATTTGAAACAAGCAACAAAATTCACTTGATAGAGTGTCAAATTTGTAACGATTTAGCTTGTAACAAGTGTCAGTGTGTTGTCCAAGATTGATGATAATTTCACGTTTTGTAGTATTCGTTTTAATTGTTTAAAAAATAATAAAAACACGTTTGTAGTTGTTGAATGTTAAACGTCCCAACTACTCCCACGAACCATGAACGCAGCCTACACTACATTACCCCATGGAAGGACGACAGTACTACCGCTACTCACCACCAGTGACACCGAGGAGAACATCGAATGGACGGCCATGGGGGTGGCGAATTGGGTGGCGAACTGGGTGGTCAGCATGTGGCGGAATTCATGGGCAACAACGGGTCAACGGCCAGAGGCTTGGGGTCAACGGTCACAAGAACGACAAATAATTAGCTTGGTGATCGTCGAAAGGAAAGGTTGATTTGAGAGGGAGAAAAAGTTATTGAGTTAGCAGAGAAAAGTTATAGAAGTTGGAAAATTGAAGAAGTTTGTAGAAGAGAAAATTCAAAGGAGTTAGTGTGAAAGACTGGACATCCAGGTAATTCTATTACTTTTCATAAACTGCCACGAAAACCCAAGCCAGACCCTACTCCAGATATATTTGCTAATCGCCATTTTATGTTCCCCATGGTGCCACCAGGACCTCGCGGTTTTTGTTTTAAAAACCCCCTCACGGTTTTATTATAGAACGCCATCGCGGTTTCCCGCCGTGCGTAAACCAGATACCTGCCCTAGAAGAGTGTGTCCAGCAAAGTCACCATAAAACCAGGTTTTTCCCAATACGTCCGCGGACTGCTGAAGCCTCGAGTTCGTCACTACACTCGAGGGGTGCACGACACACGCAGAGGGTCCACGAGAGGCTGCAGCCCGCCGAGAAGAAGCTGGCATCCACCCCTGACCCAGCTACAGAAATCGAAGAGTCGACAGATAGCGAAGTAGCAGTGCGCGGGGCCCAGAAGATCAAAGAAGAAAGTGTTGGGAGAAGTGAATAAGTAAGGAAGAGAAAGGTAAGAGGTAGAGATAAGGAAGTGGCGTCGTACGGTGTTTGAAGACGGACGCAGGAAAGAAGTAGGACGTCAAGGAAGGAATAAAGTGTGCACGAAATAAAATTTTTCAAGAGGCAACTCAAGTGTGCCGGGAGTGCCACGAGCGTAGAGCCGACCCTGAGGCTTGTAGAAGGGGGTCTCACCAGTACTGGGAGTAACACGGCCCTGGCCCCCAGTAAGTTACATGCTCAAACAGGACTTCTGTCCGTTTTACCCACCCTTTAAAGTTGATGAACGACAAATCAATTGAACATTATCAAAATTTCGTAAATTTTCCGTGGACAGGCTCTAAGTTGCAGAAACAAATTGCAAAAGGTGTGCTACTCGGCTGATTTCTCTTTCATAAAATTAAAAAAAAAGTATTTAGAAAATTCTTATGACAAACATACTTTCATTTCTTCAAAAATTCATTTAGACCAGGGCTGCCCAACGTATGGCCCGCAGGCCGGATGCGGACCTTGGTACCATTTGTTGTGGCCCGCGACGTGTAAGAAAAAATACTCAACCGGCCCGAATGTTTTTCTATGTGGCTCGAGAAGCTCCTTCTTATCATCTTCTTATATCTATATAATAAAAATCTATATAATAAAAATGAGTTGAGATTTCCTTCCTGACGATTTAACTCGCGAACGGGTTGACCGATGGGTCCTCCTTAGCCGTGCGGTAAGATGCGCGGCTACAAAGCAAGACCATGCTGAGGGTGACTGGGTTCGATTCCCGGTGCCGATCTAGACAATTTTCGGATTGGAAATTGTCTCGACTTCCCTGGGCATAAAAGTATCATCGTGTTAGCCTCATGATATACGAATGCAGAAATGGTAACCTTGGCTTAGAAACCTCGCAGTTAATAACTGTGGAAGTGCTTAATGAACACTAAGCTGCGAGGCGGCAATGTCCCAGTGGGGGATGTAATGCCAACGAAGAAGAAGAAGAAGAAGGGTTGACCGATTTGCAAGATCTTTTCCCTAATCGATTCGTTTTGCGATCCACAAGGTTTGTATATACATACAAATAGTTGGTGAATTTCACAAGGAATGGTGAAAAGTCAGTAGAATGCAACGTTGGGTCAGTACTTGGGGGAAACAAAACAATAGCACGGAAAATGATCTATAGTGCGGTGCTGCAAATAGTTCAGTGTATGACATTTGCAACACAAACACCCAGGCAAAGCTGGGTATTTTTCGCTAGTTTATTAATAAATAATGTAGGTTACTACTGATTGAAAAAATTAAATATGGGCAGCACGGAGTCGAATAATATGTAGAGTAGAGTGGGGCAAGAGTGCGCGTGGGGTAAGAGTACGTTTTCCATTTTTTGAAGTAATAAAAAAAGATAAACTAGCAGCGCTGCATCAGTTTGACAGGTATTCTGGCCAACTATTATCATGTGTAATTGTAAACGATTCGAATAAACAACAAGGGAGATATGGAGTTAGATAACTTTTTGGTCATTTTGCTAAAAATAATTGGATTTCCGCAACTAGTATTTCATTACCATATATACGTTCAATCAGGTGAACATTATACCATTTCGATAACCTATTGTATAGAGTACTTTATGGTACAGAACACCAATCCGGTTGGTTTTCCAAGAAGTCAAAACCATTACTTGAATAATTTTGGGACTGTGGGGTAAAAGTACGCAGGAACCGGTGGGGCAAGAGTACGCATATGAATCTTCAAGTTATGATGTCAAACCCGTATCTCCGGCCGAAATAAGACTTCTTCCAAAGCGTAAAGATCCACAACTAAGAAACAAGGGACAGAATTCGAAATTATCTCAAGTTTTTAGGATAAGTTGAAGTAATTCGGTGTTAGAAAGGACTTAGCGAACAAAGCACTGAACCGAAATAATGAAATTGTATTAGGACTTGTTGTGCACCTAAACATAGTACGAAAACACAATTTCATCTAAATGATAATTTCATTTAATCAAAATAAACATTCATAAATTACGCAACGTTTAGCTGGGAGGGTTGTGAGATGTGTGACGATCCATATAATTTTTAGAGGATTCATACAAATAGTGTAAGATAGGTGGGGAGGAGTGATGAAATAGCCAAATTTTACGTTACGTGATTCGTAGACTTTCTTTAAGGAAAATGCCTTTGTATACGCCCCATGAAACATATATATTTTACCTCTGTAGTTTTTTGTATATATAAAAAACAACGGTTTTTCGTATGAAAGTGCACATTTTTAGGACCCCCTCCCCCTTTAAGAGTTACGTAATCTTTAAACATTCCCTAATATATGCTCAATAAACATCAATTAAATGTTAATAACTCTTATTTGTGTTAATATATACTTAAAGCACATGATTGGATAAATGCGTACTCTTACCCCACCCGATGCGCACTTTTACCCCACCGGTGGGGTAAGAGTGCGTTTTTCACTTGCCTTGCAATAAGGGTTCCACTAAAACGAATCTCAATAATTTCAATATTTTTTCCACTGGGTAACACAAAGGAAGAGTATATGAATCATCGAAACTGATTTGATATGCAGAAGCTTGCTTCATAAGGGCCACATGATCGATTGAAAACTAAGTGCGTACTCTTGCCCCACTCTACTCTACAGCACGGGCCAGTTTTGCTGTTCATGAGATTTTGGTAATACGGATGAAACTTTTCCAGGACGTAGAACTTTTTGTTGGCGGTATTGTGTGTTCAAGAGGAAAAGCCTCCTTCAGTAGTATTAGTAGTATCGTAAACTACGGTGCAGAATTTAAGTTCTCATAGAAGATTCGAAAACTACTTTACGTTAGAAGGTCACCAGCTTCTGATTCTTCTATCAGCTCGAAATCGATGAAAATACTCAATGTAAGAAACAACGCAATAGCTGTCTTCATAAGGTGAATTTATAATCATCTTAAATCACAGAGGAATGAGCAGCTTTGATCCCAATGAACGAAACGACTGCCAGTATACTGCCCATGAAGGCATATTTGTAACATTTGGATTTTTCGCATCATTCGTCTCCAAATTGTTGGTTCTTTCTGTTGGTCAGATGAAATCAAAAGGTTTGAAAATCTTTTTAAAAAAAACTGCTAAGTTCACTTGTCATAAGACGAGTTTGTACAATCCCATTTAATTCCACCACTTAATTGTACCTTGCCAGATACGTATTTCGACCTCAACAGTAAGGTCGTCTTCAGTGTCTCGTACTAGGTATAATAATTTATCTAGGTACTTAGATAAGTGGAATTAAATGGGACTGTACAAACTCGTCTTATGATAAGTGAAGACATTCCACTAAAAAGCTCAAAATAATTTTCATAAAAAGCTCAAAAGCTGCTAAGTTGTTTTGCAACATTGAGCAAAGTGACCGCATAACAGTAACACCGAAGAATGTTGTCGGCTGTATGCCTTGTGTATCGATCAAAAAATACGCAATCAATTTCTATTAAAATACCAAGTAATTTAAATGTTGCTACCGAAGAAATCAACTTGAAAAAGGTTTTTATGTATTTTTTAATATTTTTTCAAAATCGTTTTGATTTCCATTTCCATTTTGCGTATGTCAAATATTATCCTTCCATTTCTCCCAAGCCTACTTTTGCCGATTGTTGAGGCCTAACAACTGATGGACATCCGGTAATGACGGGAAAGGATATGGGCGTTGAGACACTTGAAAATTAAAGCAATTTGTTTATTTGTTAATCAGCCACAAACGTAAATTTGTGATATTTCTCTGCACATTGCATTTTTCTTCAAATCAGATCTAAATTTGCAATTTGCTAATTTGCAAAAACGATCAATAGTCGTGATATAACGACGCTCTTTATTAAGAAAACTAGCCTTATGTACCCGGCCTTGCTCGGAATTGCCAGTTTGATTCGCAGTTTTTTTTTCACAATCGGAAAATGAATAAACCAATTGGTCAACAGGATAATTGCGTTTTCTTATCGATACTTCATCATTTGATCAGAAGAAGGCAGATTTCATTTGAAAACATTGACTGGTTTTGAAGAAGGGAGCAAACCCATAATCGCCATATTCCGGGCAAACGTTTATTTCTAAAGAAGGAAAAACATCCACCGATGCCTTATTCCGGGCAAACGTCTATTTTAAAGAAGGGATCACATTCACCATCCAGAAGGAAACACATTAATCATTGCTTGTCACTGGGCAACCATAATTTCGATAAATGGTTAAATTGATCGATAACTAAACAATACAATAATGGGTTCAGAAGTTAGGCTGGAGCATACACACAAACATACAAACATTGAGTTTTATATATCTCGGGTACTTATTCAAAAGGACGTATGTGATTTTGTAAACAAAGATGCATACGTCGATTTGTCAAATATGATGGCACTCCTACGCAAACCAACACAACGAACATGTAGCCGAAACCTCCCCTACCTGTATGTGGCGATGGTTTGCGTGGGAGTTCGAACAGATTACAGAAATCAACGGATAAAGTTTGATTGACAAAATCACATACGGCACATACATAGAATAAGTATCCGAGATATATAGATAGCTAATAGCTATATGTATTCGGCTTTGCTAGGGACTGAAAAGTAAATTATTCAATTAAAATGTCCAATGCTGTAGCACAAAACCCACAGAGGTAGATCTACCGCTCATAGAATTGTTCCTTTGTATCAATCTATTTTTATATATTTGTTTGGCCCTTCTACCTTTTCAATAAACATCTTCCAAAAATAGAGAATAAGTGTACCAAATCTGGTTGTAATTTATCCTGGGAGTTACACTGAATTGCTCATTTTTTTAAAGACAACCTTCCCCATAACTTCCCTTTTCCCCAATGACCCTCCCACCTCCTTTGTTATCTTCTCCTTGGGATAGAAAATGTGTACACCAATTTTGGTTGAAATCGGTCCTGGGAGTTAGGTGTTACACTGAATTGCTCTTTTCTAAATACAACCCTTCCCCTTACCCTCCCTTTTTCCCAATGATCATACCACCCTTTGTTATTTTCTCCTTAGGATAGAGAATGTGTGTACCAAATTTGGATGAAATCGGTCCAGGGGTTCAAAAGATACACTGAATTGCTTGTTTTCTGAACAATACCCTCCCCCAGCCCCTCCCTCTTTCCCAAATTACACTTCCATATGATCGACTACTCTTAGTGAATATGTGTACAAAATTTGGTTGATATGGGTACTGGGGGTTGGGAGTTACACTGAATTGCTCGTTTTATAAAGACAACCCCTCCCCCCATACCCCCCATACACTGAATTGCTCGTTTTATAAAGACAACCCCTCCCCCCATACCCTCCCTTTTTTTACAATGACCGCCCCACCCGCTTTGTTATCTTTTGTTTAGGGTAGAGAATGTTTGTATCAAATTTGGTTGAAATCGGTGCAGGGGTTCAGAATTTACTCTGAATTACCCGTTTTCTGAACCATACCCTCCCTCCAGACCCCTCCCCTTTCAAAGATTACACTCTCATATGGTTGTCTCCTTATATTGAATATGTGTACAAAATTTGATTGAAATCGGTCCTAGGAGATGCAAGTTACACATAATTGTTCGTTTTCTAAACAAAACCCTTCCCCCTTTTCTAAATGACCCTCCCACCCCCTTTGTCAACTTCCCCTGAGGATAGAGAACGTGTGTACCAAATTTGGTTGAATTCGGCCAAGTGGTTCAGAAGTAGTTAGCGAACATACATACATAGATTGATTTTTATATATATAGATAGATCAACTTTACCAACGAAACTTAACCATCACTAATTCCAAGTTGTGTTGACGGAAATGGAAGCATAATACTGAGATTTGTTTTGTTAGTTCGCTAGCCCACGGTACTTCTGAACTACACGGCAAACTACTGAAACAAAATTAAAACAATTTGGCACAATTGATTGTCGAAAACTGATACATTTCTCTAATCCTGCAGAAAACAGTTCATGCAAATCGGTTAAATATGTTGGTAAACTCGAAGCCTTGCGACAGAAATTCGTATTAGACATGGAAAGAACTATTGGAGGATTTACGATTTACAAGATTAAGGCCGGACCCCGACTGCTGAGAATTTTTCGGAATAGCAAGGCACAACATGATGCACCAGATGCAGCTATCGAACCGTTCGCGAATGCAATGCACCGTCTCAAGTCGTATTTCGATGTAATGCTGCAGAGGCGTATATTGGCAATGATGAAGCAGAAGCCAGGCGAATCTAGTCTTACGTTTATTACTCGAGTTGGTGATACGGCGCGTTTGTGCGAGTTTGGAGAAGACAAAGAGTTTGAAGAGATAGTGCACAGAGAAAAAAAAAGTTGTGTTTCTAAAAATTTGGCACTCTCATTTTAACATTATAGCAATTTTGGTAAATTTAAATAATGAAACTCATAATCTGAAAGAAAAACTTTCAACTCAAGTTATTTTCTCTAGATAAAAAATTGTCATTTCAATAGTCAAAGTTTTTCTTTTTAAAGATCCAAAACTTTCAAATGAGCTCGTTGTTTTCTTTAAATTTGGCAACGCAGTTCATAAAAATATCTGGCAACTGACTGAACTGCTTGCAGAACTTTCATTGTTTTTTTTGTTTTTTTGTTATTTCTCGGCGGGAAAAAAGATGATCAGAAAAAAGATCAAAATTAAACAAAGCAAGAGGAAAAATCGAGAGTTCAGCAAACGACAGACGGATGGCTCCTGATGAATGGTTGATAAAATTAAAAGTACTAAGGTAGGTGTTGTAAAATACATTTCCTATGTGTCGATTAATTATGTTCTTACATTTCAGGCAACAAGCAACGAAGGACAAGTTTCCCGCGATTCTGCCGAGAGTATAGAGCTTCGGGAATGCTGATTAAGCTGGCAGCCGGCAGCTGATTAGCCGGCAGTGTGTTGCGCCAGCCCAAATGCCTCCGAATTATCCTCTACATTCCACCAAAATCAACAAATGTTTCATTGTAATCATGTGATATTCGAAGATCGGCAGCCTCTGACAAGCACACCTATATTAGCTTTGATACCTCGCTTGATATCTTCGAAGAGCAACAATCCTAAGAAACATCTTCCACCACTGAGGCTCCACACAACGGATTTATTAGCAGAAATGACAACTGCTGCTGGGATTCCAGTCGATTTTGGATAATGCTTCGACTGTGGCGGAACCGTTTATCATATATGTACTGGTTGTCCCATAACATATAGAAAAACTTCTTAAAAATGCGATATTGGAAATCTAAAAAGACAAAAATAAATTAAATAAAGAAAATAAAATAAAAACGGAACAATCAATGTCGATTTGAGTTAATGAAATTTTTTATTTTGACATTCTTTTCTGAAATTGACATCACTCACCGCTTGTTGTTTTGAAAGATCCACTAGTGAATTCGAATGTAAAATACACATTTAGCTTTAAGAGGAAAATGTCATTTTAAAAAGTTAGCCATTGTCGAAGTTCTCACCGAAGTGACATTTTTGTATTGGTAAATTTAACAGTCTTATACTTTCTACTGAAAATCACTAACTGATTTTCTTAATTTTACCAACGTTTCTTTCAATTTTACCAACGATTTTTTTTTGTGTGTGGGCGCCATAGCAAAACACGCGATGCATACACACTTAAAATAAATCACCGAATTCGGTACAATTTTACCGAAATCTCAACAGCAGAACTGTTCGGTAAATAATTTTACTGATTTTCGGAGATTTTGACAGTTGAACAATGGAAAAAAAATACAAAAAATCTGTAAAATAATTACCGAACAGTTCTGCTGTTGAGATTTCGGTAAATTTTACCGAATACTGTGAAATGAGTTAAGTGTATAGGGAAGTTCGTATCGCTGCTTTAAAAATTCTCAGTCGGAAGGGTACATTCGCAAACCTAGTCGATACGAGAACTCGAAGCGATAAAGCTATGTCCATTTAGAATCCGGAATCATTTATTGTATTGTAGCGGCACGGAAAGTGACCGCTGCAAGAATTCTTTTACAGCGGATTGTCTGCGCCCACTTGCTGTGGTATAAATTTCACGAAGTTTCGTGCAGCGTGTCAAAAATTATTCCAGATGGAAGCCGAAAGGAGAGAAAAAAGTCTGCACACTCACGATGATAATCCTGCTCATCTACGATGGAACCTACGTCAAAATGGATTTCGGACAGCTTCCTAGCCAAAAATTTTACATGGTGACGACACGAAGAGTAGTTCCTGCGAAGTTTAAGTTTGATTTTTGGACAAACTTGCAAAAAAAACGGATGATTTTGGCAAGGGATATGCAACTGTGTTGTAAAGACCCAAGTGTTTCTGACGAATAAGACGATGGACTCGAAGCTGTACAAGGAGGAATGTCGCATAAACCGCGGTTTTGGCCAGATTTGGCGAGTTGCCACTACAGCCGGGAAGTCATCCAGTGGTACCGCGATAATAACGAAGATTTCTCGCTTAACTTTTCAAAAGGTTGGAACCGGTTTTGGGAAAAAATGCACCTGTGAGTCTGAACATTTGAATACTTTTTCTTCTCTTGTAGATTTACGTTCCCATTAGAACTTGGCAGACTTTTTCCACTAAATTTGCTTTATGATCATATCCACAGTTATTATTTGAAAGCTTTAAATGCTTAACAAAAATATGAATTTGTGCCGTGTGTATGACAGAAGCAGGATACAAAAAAAAAGAACTACTTGTGCAGTATCTTCCATTCCCGTTCCGGCATTCACTACTCAGTCGCATTTTAACTAAGTTGATTGATTTCTTCAATCAATGGCTCAACACAACTCAGCTCAAAATGAATGAGTTATCCGCTGGTTTCATTTTTATAAATACCAAAAATGGAGGTTACGGTAATGCATTTTAACTGATCACGGTTTGATAGTTGTAGGAATAAAAATCTTCATATAAACAAACATTGACTTTTTGCCCTGAACGCCTCCAAATTACCTAAGTCCTAAATTATCAAAGATGCTAATAAACATCCGGGAGTTGGAATTTTCGATTATTTTTTAAATTTAAGCTTCCCTTTTGTGTATTCCAACTGGAATCTGGCCTGCTTTTCAGCTTAGTGTTCTATTAAGCATTTTTTTTGCTGTGCCGGCCATTACATCTGGTGTGGAAAGCACAATTGATACACTATACATTTAGGGTGTCGAGAATGTATTCCACCCAGAAACGTCCCAGACCGGATCTGATATCTTCACATTCGCCAGAACTTTTGATAGAAGCCAAAGAAACTTATAGTGTTTTATATCAATCGACTCAGCTCACTGACTGGCGGAGCTAAGCTGGGGCATGATGGGGCACGTGACCCATCAAATTGAATATTTTCCTGCAATTTGAATATTAAGAAAGTGGAAAATTGTTCTGAAAACAGCTGAATTCCTTCGATTTTGTTGTATTCAAAATGGAGAACAATGTGCGAAGTTCTTGTCGATTTTGCATGAATTCTTGGGAAGAACCCGATAAGAATTTTTCACTAGAAACACTTTTTTTACTCTTCAAGGATTCTTATTTGTATCAGAAGATTATTCGGAAAATCCTCTGGAAATTCCCTTTGAATTGTTTACAATTTATTTGCAGAAATTTCCTTTGAAGAAATCTAAACCACAATTTCCTAAAATTCTTAACACCAATTGAACATCCGTTGGGTTCCTTTAAATTTTATTAAAGAATAAAAAGTTTCCGATAAAATTCTTAAAAGTTTTTTCTAAGGATTTCCCAATTAAATTTTCGAAAGAACAACTGAATAAATTTCCGAAGAAGTTTCTGAAGACATTACTCATGAACGCCCCTCCTCCTTATTTTTAGAATACAAATTTCGTTAAAAGCTTTACACATTCAATTTTTTTCATTGAATGCAACAGAAAGAGTGACGAAAAGGAAGAGAAAAAATAACTCAAAAGTAATTCTAGAAAGAATATGATGAAAGAAACGCTAAAGGAATTTCCGAAGAAATTCCTAAATAATTTTCCGAAGAAATTCTTAAAGGAATTTCTGAAGAAATTTCCAAAGATTTTTTTTTGGGGAATTTTCAAAGTAATTCGTATAAAAATATTCAAAGGAATCCCTAATGGAATTTACAAAGGAATTTCTGAGATAATTCCCAAATAAATTTTTGGAAGAATTCATTAAGGATGAAAGTATTTCCGAAGGAATGACTGAAAAAATCCTATAGATTTTTAAAATTCAGTGGAATTACCTCATGTCTAACATCTCCTTTGTCAAGCCACGGGTTAATAATAATTATCAGAATGATTTTACTTGCTGGCAGGTTCTAAAATGGATATAGCTAAGCGATAATGAGGAGTGTTCTCGTCCATCAAGCATTTCAATAAATGGGTTCCTTTTTTGCATATCCGGCCGGATATGCAAAAAAAAGGAACCTATTTAGCTGAAATTGTTGCTCTGTGAACACCACAATATGTTCCGAAGCTATTTCCTAGACCCGCCAGCAAGTGAAAATCATTCTGATATCTCGGTAACGGATTGGCCCGTGGAATGTTGAAAAGGAGATTTAAAACATTATTCACTGTACTGTAAAAAATCTATATAATAAAAATGAGTTGAGATTTCCTTCCTGACGACTTTAACTCGCGAACAGGTTTACCAATTTGCAAGATTTTTCCCTAATGGATTCGTTTTAGGGATTCACAAGGTTTGTATATACAAAACAGGTGGAATGTAACGGGAAATGAAAAATTAATAAAATACAATTTTGGGTCAGCTGTTCAGAAAACAAAACAAACGTACGCAAATTAGTCTACGGAAGAAAAAAAATTCGGAAATTGAATATTTTTCATCAACTTACTTTTGAGTTATTTTTCTCTTCTCTTTCATGGATTCTTTCAATTTTGTTATCAATGAACAAAAGAGCCAATGTACAATCCAACGACGCCAGTATTCAAAAATAAGGAGGAGGGGCCAATTTCATGAGTGTCTTATTATCTGAGGTCGAAATTGGTGAATTCTAAAGCTTCTTTCTCGAAATAAATTTAATTAAATCCGTTGGGTACTTTTTTAAGAATTTTAGTAAAGAAAACTTCTTTGACTTCTTTAATAAAATTTTGGCTTCCGGTACGGATGTTCGAGGTTAAGGTGAATTAAACTCACTATTGGTAGAATTTCTTCCGTGTAAAGGAAATTTGCGTAAATAATCATTGTGACATTGGCAAAACCGGGCAAAGCTGGGAATTTCTTTTCCGAATAATCTGATACTAAATAAGTTCTTCTTGTTTCTAGTAAAAAAGGAAGTGAAAAATTCTTATTCCTCTCTCAAGAATTGCACCTCGACAAGTCAACTTCGCTTCAGTTGTTCCAGAATACATCAAAAGTCGCGACCCACGCTGTTTTCCATTTTCAGAACAATTTTCTTAGCTTCCGCTTGCAGGCCCAAAATGTCTGAATGGAGTCACGGACCTGCCAGGCAGTTGCCCCAGCTGGATTTAGGTCCGCCATCAGTGAAATCTCGCTTTTCAGCTAAGTAACATTTTTCATGAATTAATTTGAATAGCGAAATCAAAAGCTTTCATATTTGTTTCTGTTAATGGTTTCTATCAAAAGTTCTAAGAATGAAGATATCAGATCCGGTTCAATGTTTGCTTTCGAGAGTGGAATACACTCGACACGTGTGTATAGTGTATCAACGCTTCCACACCAGATGTAATGGCCGGCACAGCAAAAAAATAAACTAAACAGCAAAAACTAAGCTGAAAAGCAGGCCAGGTTCCAGTTGGAATACGCAAAAGGGAAGCTTAAATTTAAAAAATAATCGAAAATCCCAACTCCCAGATGTCTATTAGCATCTTTGATAATTTAGGACTTAGGAGTCCTGACAAAATTTCAAGGTAATTTGGAGGCGTACAGGGGTGGCAAAAAGTCAATGTTTGTTTATATGAAGATTTGTATTCCTACAACTTAAAGAGGCTTCCCCTCATGTTTTTCCAGGCTCGTTACTACAACTATCAAACCTTGATTAGTTAAAATGCATTACCTTAACCTCCATTTTTGGTATCTATAGAAATGAAACCAGCGGATAACTCATTCATTTTGAGCTGAGTTTTGTTGAAGAAATCAATCAACTTAGTTAAAATGCGACTGAGTAGTGAATGCCGGAACGGGAATGGAAGATACTGCACAAGTAGTTCTTTTTTTGTATACTGCTTCTGTCATACACACGGCACAAATTCATATTTTTGTTAAGGATTTAAAGTTTTCAAATAATAACTGTGGATATGATCATAAAGCAAATTTAGTAGAAAAAGTCTGCCAAGTTCTAATAGGAACGTAAATCTACAAGAGAAGAAAAAGTATTCAAATGTTCAGACTCACAGGTGCATTTTATCTCAAAACCGGTTCCAACCGGTCCGATGCAACCATAATATAGACATGCGAGAAATCTGCTGAAGTGCTGAGTCACTTCCCTCCCAACTTTTATCGCCCATCCGGCATTTAGCATGTCCATCAATGCGTCATCAGTGTTGTTGAAATGGTTTTCGTTTATTGCGTGAGCCGTTTCAATAAACCCAGTCATAAAAGAAACTGACCTTCAAAATCCCCTTCAACAGGTCGTGCCGGTATAACGGCACGACTGAAATGCTGTGCCCCCAGAGTGGTGACGTTACAGTTAGGCCTCCTACAACACGATTGGTCGCCGGGTTGATGCCTGTTCTGGAGGTATGGTTAATTGAATCAGAAGATTCCCTTGCAGTGTTTAGGGCCAAAGAGCAATGAGAAACTCCTCATATTATACACTCACGATAGGTAGCAAATCGTGCGTGGCATCAATCTCAAACGTCTCAAATTGAAACAAGGATCAGATCAGATACGGGGCTATCGATAATTATCATTATGTGCTAAATAAAACCATGACCCCAACGACCAATAAGCGACAACGAGGTGTTTCATTATACAGTGAACGTTTGCAGATTTTTCTAGTTGAGGCGCTTTTTAGTTGGGGGTTCGTTATTTAAAAAGCAGACAAAATGTTTCCATGTTTCCATGGCAGGATCGATACTTTTTTACCATTAACTCTGCCAAGACAAACTACATGGTGGCAGGTAGAGCTAGAGGAAGACCTAGTAGTGTTGGTGCTGAGGTAGTGCTTGATGGGGATGTGTTTGAAGTTGTTTACCTTGGAACGCTTGTGACATGTGACAATGACGTTTCCCGTGAAGTAAAAAGACGTATTGCTGCTGCGAATAGGGCCCTTTACGGATTACATAACCAGCTTAGGTCCCGCAGCATGCAGACGGAAACGAAATTCGCTCTATACAAAACTCTGAGTGGCCCTTTATGGACATGAAGCATGAACGTTAAAAGAGGCCGACCGGAGAGCTTTCGGGGGTTTCGACCGAAAAGTGCTGCGTACAATACTCGGAGGGAAACTAGAAAATGGTGTGTGGCGCAGACGCATGAATCATGAGCTGTATCAAGTATACAAACAAAAAAATATTGTGAATCGTATGAAATACGGCAGACTTCATCGGGCTGGTCACTTTGTGCGAATGTCGGAAGAAAGAATAACGAAAACAATATTCAACAGAGAACCAGATAGGGGCCAGCGACTTCGTGGAAGGCCACAAACACGATGGCTGCACACGGTGGAATCGGACCTGGAGACCCTGAACGTCCGGGGAAACTGGAGGAACATCACCCAAGACCGACGATTATGGAGCTCTACAATACGCCAGGCATAGATGTATCGACGCTGTAGCCAACCAGGTATCCAGGTATCCAGATAGGTATATAAGAAGGCTTGAATTCACTTCATCATTACCTTCTTATATGCCACATTCGTCAGAATGATCGGAGCGGTGGGTGCAGTTGACCTCCACAAACGTCAAATCAGAGACTAACCCGCAGGCAAGCTGGCGGCCATTACCGCTCGGGGAAACTGGATACATCAAAAAACAGTCTCACGCATCAACTGGAAAATCGTGTCTACCAATCTCACCACACTGTGTTGTACCTAGTTGTAGAAGACTCAACTGTAGTTCATTTTCCGAGAAATTTCAGCAAATTCCGGCTCGGCAATATAAAAACATGCTGACGTGTGTGATGTTGGTAAGGGTATCATTTTCTGTGTTGCATTCATATATAGTATGGTTTAGTAACAGACAAACAGATATGATACAGATGTAGAACAATTCGCGAGGAAAATCATCGTTACGAGATGACTTACGCCATCTCTTGTTCACACTGCAGATGGCGATAGTGAGCAAACGTTGAATGCGAACAAAAAGCATTGGATCGCTGAAGGTAGCCTCACACACCTCGGGAATTTCGGATTATTTTTCCTCATGTATTTTCACATATGCGATGTTTTCGGGACTTGGGCACGGAAAATCAAAATCCCGGCCCCCAACGGTCGCCTACTAAAAATATTCGAATTCGCCATTAAACATGTGAACGATGAGAAAACTCGTCTTTAACATGTCTGTTAGTATGAGGTATGGTACTCAGTTTTCATAAATTTGGTATGTGACGAAGTCTGCTGGTATGTCATGCAGAAATAGGTTCATTTTTTTCGGGCATGATGGTTGTTATTAAGGGGCTTCCACGTGGACATGTAAGGAGTGGGGAGAGTATTCGTAAATGACCACGATAAACCTCATGGGGAAGAGAGGTTCTTCGGTTTCTTCTCGTTTTTGTTTATCATATATTTTACACAAAAAGTTCGTGATGTATTCATTTCATAGTATGGTATCCAATCATTGTTTGAACCAAATTGCAGGCGATGGTTTTGACAGTTGAAAAATTACAGATAATCAATGAAATAATTACCGAACAGTTTTGCCGTAGAGATTTCGAAAAAAATGTCTTAATTGGTTCGAAAACTAAAACTAAAAAAAAACTATAATAAATAAAACAAGCCTCAAATATTCCTTCTGCAAATTGTTAAGTAGAAGTAGGGGAAAACAAGATTATCAAACCATTTCAACATGAAGGTGTAAAATAATACATTTCAAATACATTTTACAATGATCTCCTTTTCAAAAACAACATGGTTTTTGAAAATAACTAATGCATTTCGAATTTGTTTCGAAAATAGGCCTGTGATAAAACGCCCGAATGGTGGGATAAAATGACTCAATTGCTTGTGTGTTTTGTCTTAACGGATTATTCAACGAAAAATTGCGGGTGAGGTGAAAAAATCGCAAATCGTTAAATTTAAGGTGATTATACAATCAAGCCATGTGGTGAATTTCAAGTTCACCACACGGTTTCCTACTGCTATTATCAAAAGTTCAAATCTAGCGTAATAATTTTCGTACAATGCTGAAATTAAAGTCGATTGTTTAGCATGAGTAAACAAACAATCTGCGGATGTTTCATCTCCATGTGCATTGTGGTTCTTTCAATTCGTGCTCTTGAAAAATCACTAGAAAAAGCACGTGGTTTCCAAGATGGCCGATTTGTGACTTTGTTGTATAAACACCTTAAGTGAAAATGAACGAATTTTTCTCCGTTTTTTCATTGCATCTTGATAATGTATAACTAATATTGAATTGTAATGACAACATTCGTTTAGAAATGTCCTACAAAAGATTATATAAGTAATTTTATTATTTAGGCCATTTTGCCCCGTGGCGTGGGTGCGTTTTGCATTGTTATCCCCCACAAGCTATGGTGACGAGCAGACCGATTGTCTCGACACTTATTATTGATTGAACCAACCAAGGTGGCGCCAAGTTTTTTCTGATCCTATTCGGTCATCTATGACGTCGCTGTTTTGCCAAACGTGTTATTGATTTTCCACTATTTTTCGTCGGCGTTTTTTATATGTTCCCAGCTGATTATAACTCTCCTCGTCACTCAGTTTGCTAAGTAAAGTACTGGGATCCGTTTTCAAAATCAAAGAATTGAAAATTAAAATAAACAAGAATTTATAAAAATATATGTATAAGGTTATTCCTTACGAATATGGATCTCATCATCAAATGGCAAAAAAGATTTGGGTGGAAGTTTTGTATCTACTATACAAGTGATATCGACTTATTCCACAAAGCTTTTCGGGAAGCTCGTAAGGCTTACGGATTCCTCTGTTTATTCAAATCCCATCAAAACCTATTCAAAAACATCCCGATTCACGATTCAAGCCAGTTTTAACCAGCGGGTTGAAACGCTTGTAACCGTTTTGGTACTTCTGATTCTGATACTCACTTTGTAGGAGGTATACCCTAATTCAGCATTTCATTTAGTAATTAGTGCTAGTTATTGGCAATTGAACTTTTCCTAGAGAAACATTGGTTGAGGATTTTAGAGCCTGTTGAGTCGCATCGTGAAAAAGGGATGCGACCACACAGTTGTGGTCGAAATAGGTATCTGCAAAGATATCGAAATAATTGGTGGAATTAAATGGAGGTTACTTCTAGACCAACATTTGAAAAGGGCGTAACAGCCAAAATTTATTCCTTCTGATTCTTTATCCACATATATAGCTTTATATGTAGAAGAAGAATCAGAAGGAATAAATTTTCGCTGTTACGCTCTTTTCAAATGTTGGTCTAGACTTAACCTGTCTTAAACGGTTGAATACATTCCACTAAAAAGAGCTTGAAATATTTTTTCTGAAGATCTGATATAATATAAAATGGGTAATGGTGGGTAATATAGTATAGAATTGCTTTCATCTTTGATCGGTACCAGTTGTTTCCCAAAATGCTATTAAAACCTGCTTAAGGACAAGCCTCCCGGAATCAAAAACTAAATTCACTAGCGTTTTCAAGGGCACACCATTTATAATACAGAAGCAACTCACAACTGACATTTTTATTATTTCACGCATGCTGCGACGCAGCAAAGCTGAAATAAAAAGATGACAGTTGTGCGTTGCTTCCGAAGTCAATGGTGTGCCCGCGAGTAGTTTTTAAATTGGATTCCGGGAGGCTTGTCCTTAAATGGACTACTGTTTGTTTAATCACAAGCTCATATGGGCTTGTAACCTTTTGATTATAGGATAGTACATAACATGCTAATTAAGGGGTATGAAACGTCTCTTTTTTTTTCTTCCTAAGCAATGGAGGGGGAATCTGCTCAACAGACATCCTGGGTTGACCAGGAAGTGCGGGGTTAGGGATCACCGAGTGAGGCAGGATTACATCCCCGACCCGCTAAACTGTTTCCATTGCCGCCAAACCAATAGTCCTTTCGGTACAACCAGAAAGTAATGCTTCAAAGGGGGGCCAGTGCACAACGCACCCTCGAGGTTAGCTGCGTGTCCTTGCAGCACCGAACATCGTAACTCGCTTTTTTAGAAGAACACCATGGTATCGTACCAGAGCGTTGCCGGCTTTCCAGGTGGCCTTACCACGCCCTATGTCCTCGGAAGGTTGGAAGGATCGACTTCGCGCCTGCTTCCCTCTGCACGACTGGTATCAAGAATGATGATGCCGCGTGCACCCCAAATTGACCTTTCTGCGATAGGGTCTATTCGCCAGCACACAGAGGGTCTTGCCGACGCGATGCCTACGCCTGCCCCAGCCTTGACGAGGACCCCTTTCCGTCCTCGGGCTCGGAACCCGCCCGGTTGACCAACGCCGCGAAAGCGACGATACCATGTTGTTCTTCGCGCGGCCACTTGTTCGATAAAAGGATCGAGTTCGACCACAGAGCATGACCACCGGTATGACCTATGAAGCCGACTCCGATCCCTTGGACCACCTCTTATTTGCGCCTGAACTAGCCATCCTTGAGTCCACGCGCCACCTTATGTGTAGCTCCGAGACGATTTGGGCGATAGCCGACAAAACGGCGTTCCAGCCAACTTCATCTTTACACATCCTCCGAACTAGGTTGTCCGGGGTAGTGTCCAGACCACATGTGGCAAGCATGTGGTCACGCATTGCGCGAAAACGTGGGCACACGAACAACACGTGTTCCTCCGTTTCCTCTAAACCTACGCACACCAAACACTCGGGCGAGGCCGAGCAAGTCAGCTGCGTTACCTGCACTGTGATTTTGCAGCACACTTAAACGCAGGGCACATCGAACCCCCCATGGGGTGCTTGCTGTTCACAGCTTTGCTGGAACAAATCAAGCAATTGTGAGGGTTCGTGCAGCATGGTGCCTTATGTCCCTCCAATCCGCAGCGTCGGCAGAGATTGCTTCTGTCAGGGCCTTTGCAGTCCCATTGCTTGTGCCCCGGTTCCAGGCACTTGAAGCAAACTTCGGGTTGCTCGTATATGCCCACAGGGCATACCGACCATCCCACCTTGACGCTCCCTAACTTGACTACCTTGGAGGCGTCCGCTGCAGATAGCCGAACCAATGCTACCTGCGTCCCTGCCGGACCTTTCCGTAGCCGAACGGCTACGGTGAGCGTCTCCACTTCACACTGTCGCCGCACTGCCGTGACGAGCTCTTCGACTTCGGTGATCTCGTCCAGGTCTTTAACCCTTAGATTCACCTCCGTAGTGAGTGCCCTCACCTTGACGGTCTCGCCTAGAACTTCCGCCGCCAACTTCTTGTAGGCGGCGCCCTTTTGCGAGACGCCCCGCTTCAGCTCGAGGATCATCTCACCCATCCGGGTACGTCTTATTCGACGTACGTCGGCGCCGAGTTCACCGAGCTTAACGTCACTCCTCATCGCCTTCAAAACGTCCTAATACTTAGCCTCGTCCGCCGTGATGACTAGGGCATCGCCCCTGGAGCGATTGGCGCCTACCCTAGACTTCTTGCTACCCTCATTCGCCTGGGCCTTCTTTTCGGCCCTTGACGTCTTCGGTTTCCTCTTGTTCTTGGCCAGGGTCCAGGGGGCGTCATCCCCCTCTATTTCCCTGGTCTGGTGCGGCTGAGAACTTTCAGCCTGCCGTAACCCCTTACCACCGTCTTTCCTGAGTGGACGGACCTTTCCAGGTCCTTCCTCCCCCGGTTTTGGAGGTACCTGGCCGGGGTTCAGCTTCCCAGCCCCACTACCCTTGTTCGGGGTAGTAACCCTCCGCGTTTTGGAGCGGCCCCCAGGGAGCTCATCCCCTGGAGACTGTCCCCCCGTTTTTGTGTCTGCTCCGTTGGAGCAGTCACCCCCGACGTACCCGCAAATACTTGAGCCTCAGTCTGGGTAGACTTTGGTACCACCGTCTTCGCTGGCACGCCCTCGGTCGATTCGACCTTGCCCGAGTCCGCGAATCCTTGGGCCTCCGTCTGGATAGACCTCGACTTCACCGATTTCACGGGTTTACACTTGGCCGTCCCGACCGCCCTCTCCAGTTTGGCATCCAGCATCGACTTTCGAAGTTTCTGCAAGCTCCTCTTGAGGTCCTTGCTGATATTATGCTTCGATGACGCAAAGTCGATGATGGCGTCCAGCTGTTCCGTCGCCACCTCGAAGGCCGAAAGCCCATCGCGTTTGCGGTTTATCGCCTGCACAAGCCATGGGCCGTCAATAACCTCTACCGGCGTTTTTTTAGCCGAGAGGAAGGTTGAGTGACCCACGCTGGCGCTGCGCACTGAGCTGCCGACTATTGCCTCTGGCCTCCTAGGCGGAGACCTGAACATGCCATCTCTTGCGAAGGAAGTTGTCGCCTACACTACTACCACTAATTGAAGAATTGACTTGGTTTTCCATTTTGGTCCCAAGAGTTTCGCGGGAAAAGAGGTCCACCGCGCCAGAGCCCAGCATGACGCGGTAAGGGACAATTACTGTGGAGGGTGCCCAAGTACCCCACAGGCTCCGTTAAAGGCCTAGCTTATTATTTCACCCCCTGGCCATGCATCTCCTCGGCACGGGTCGCTTGACGCCTTGGGATTAGGGGTTAGGGACGATGGTCCCGGTCTAACTCGCAGTGGCCATGGGGAGGGGTCGTCAAGCCCTTGGACAAAGTCCCTGCTGCCCCCAAGTATGAAACGTCTCTGTAGTGGGCGATTTGTCCTATTCAGAGCTTAAAATATTCATCTTCAGCAACTTCAGTCCGAATTTTGACAAACATCGCATGATCATTCAAAACATAGAATGACATAGACAAACGACTGCTCCACCAGAATCTCGTTAATTACGAGGTAATTAAGTTAAGGCTTAAGTTAAGGCGAGGTAATTAAGTTAAGGTTAATTACGAGGTAATTGGAACAGTAACGGTGATAGAATACATCGTTGCCTCACACCAGCTACGACCCGGATAGGGTCGGACAAGACCCCATTGTGCAGCACTCTACACGAGAAGGCCTCGTACTGTGCCTCGACGAGGCCGATGATTTTCTCAGGAACCCGCTTGCGCCTCAGGGCGCCCCACATATTCTCGTGATTGAGACGGTCGAAAGCTTTTTCGTAGTCAATTAATACCAAGTAAAGGGACCCTTGGAATTCATTGAGCTGCACCAGAATGATACGGAGCGTGACAATATGGTCCACACAGGCCTGCTGCCGCCGGAAAGTCACATCGATTTTCTCCTGAATCCGGGCTAGGATAACTTTGCATAGAACTTTGAGAACAGTACACAGCAACATAATGTCTCGCCAGTTATCGCATACAGTCAGGTCACACTTTTTGGGCACCTTCACTAAGATACCTTGCATCCAGTCGACCGGGAAAGTTGTGGTGTCCCAGATATTACGAAATAAACGATGCAGTAGTTGAGCGGATGTCATGGGGTCAGCTTTGAGCATCTCGGCTGATATGCGGTCGACCCCTGGGGCTTTATTCGATTTCATGCTTTGGATGGCTGTTTGAATCTCTAGCAGTTATGGAGCTTCGATATTGACGCGTGTTATACGTCGGATCCTAGGCAGATCATGCCGAGGTGGTGGTGGCCGAACCAGCGTTTCAGCTGGTCAGTTGGGTCGGTCAATAACTGATCATTCGCGTCTTTCACAGGCATCGTTGTATTCATCTTCGCCCCGCTTAGGCGTCGTAAGATATCGTAGAGGAGGCGAATGTCCCCGGTTGCGGTGGCTCTCTCTCCTTCGTCGGCCAGAGAGTCTGCCCACGCTCGCTTGCCCCGTCGACATGAGCGTTTTACTTCCTTCTCAAGAGCCGAGTATCGTTGACAGGCTAAGACTTTGGCTCCTCTGGTTTTTGATTGCTCTATCGCGGCTTTGGCTTCTCTTCACTCCTCTATCTTCCTCCAGATCTCATCGGAGATCCATTGTTTTCTCTGGGTGCGCAGTTCGCCCAGATTATTCTCGCTGGTAAGCATGAGCATGATGACCGTGCATTTTGTAGTTGCTACTCCATGATCAACCAAACAATCGCAATTGCACAGGGAATCAATGGATGGAAGCATGGGATTCGCTCTCCAACCTCAATGTGCACAGTCCGAGAGTTCTAGTATTTTGGATGGTCGATAACGGCGCTGGCCACGTCCTCACGGTCATCGGGGATGGGAAGGAATTGATGATGCAGTCACTCGCCCACTGCAAGCCGAGAACACCTCTGCACTCGCCACGAGTTCCTGCGGAATTTTATTGGAATTTGGGGATAAGGTTCTATGGCAAAGGTTCGTCTTGGTTAACGGGTTGCCAATGTGATAGTAATGAAAGGGAGATGTATTTTAATTGGATGCCGAAACGAGCTTTTATGCTCATTTCGAATTCTAACAGTTACCTGCTAGAACTAATCAAGTTGTAGGTATAGGGATAGAAGATTGAAACGGTATGAAAGCCCATTTCCAGTTCTAGCGATTGCTAGAACATGAGAAATATATGAAAGATACAAAGTAGGAGAAATGGAACGGGCCTGGGATTGAACCCACGACCTCCTGCGTATGAGGCAGAAGCGGTAGCCATATGACCACCAAGCCCGTTAGTTCACCCAGATTATTCTCGCTGGTGGCGATGAAGGCACCTTCCGGAATATCTGCAGCACGCGTCTCCAGTTCTTCAACGAAGGACCGTTTCAGTCGGCGTGTGTTGAACCGTCGTCCAACTCTCTCCTCCTGCCGACGAATCCGCGCAATGCGCAGGCGTATTTCGCCGATGAGGAGGTGATGATCAGACGCGATATCGGCACTACGTTTATTCCGTACATCAAGAAGGCTCCGTTTCCATTTTCGGCTGATGCAAATGTGGTCGATTTGATTTTATGTAAAGCCGTCACGGGAGACGCACGTGACCTTGTGAACCGGTCGATAAGGGAAGAGCGATCCCCCGATCACCATGTCGTTATTACCACAAAATTCTGCGAACAGCTCTCCGTTTTCGCTCATTTCTGGATTTCATTGCCTTTTATTATGCTGCCATACAAAATTTCGGAAGGTTCTCCTGTTCAGTTCCTCGGTTTCAAAAGCAGAAGTGTGATCCAGTCATTTTGCATGCTTCTCAATAACATGGTCGTTTAGTAAAGTAATACAGTATCCCCCCGCTTATCCGGACCTCGCTAGTCCGACGACTCGTTAGTCCGGATCTCGCTAATTCGGAATTTTCCGGATTAAAAAGTATCAACACCCATTTAAACACATTATGCTGTCAGTTTTCAAATTTGTGCTGTGATTTTGTTTTGGTTCATTTGTATGGATCTGACAGTCGGATTAACGAGAGAAACCCCGATAGTCCGGCCATACATTTGTCGGATCAGCGGGGGTATACTGTACAGTATACCCCCGCTGATCCGACAAATGTATGGCCGGACTATCGAGGTTTCTCTCGTTAATCCGACTGTCAAATCCATACAAAAGAATCAAAACAAAATCACAGCACAAATTTGAAAACTGACAGCATAATGTGTTTAAATGGGTGTTGATACTTTTTAATCCGGAAAATTCCGAATTAGGGAGATCCGGACTAACGAGTCGTCGGATTAGCGAGGTCCGGATAAGCCGGGAGATACTGTTTGTGACTTTCATCTATGAAATGGAGTGATTTCCGCCTATATCAAACGTGGCATTTGATACATACATTAGCATTAGCATTAGCATTAGCATTGTTACGGTGTAATTCGTAGATTGGACACTAGTGATACTCATGTTTTACTTTTGAGATCCTTATCTAGAATGCTATCAGAAATCAAGAAGGGGAGTGGTCCTTGATTCCAGTCTTAAACAAAAATAACAAAAGCATGAGGATTACTACCCCTGGCCACGCCCATCTTCACCGTAACTAGGGAGAGGAAGGAAGTGTTGATGTAGTACTTACTTAACGAGAGGCCGCCGACTTAGCGACACCCTCATAAGTACCACGGAGATGGATAATGAGGAAGGTATTCGTTGGGTCAGGATTTGCCTGTAGCTGGCAATGTGACCGTGGTAGATCTTACCCCGTAACACACCACGTAAAGGTGTCTACCCAGCATTACGGGTCTGATTTCCGCCTATATCAAACGTGCCGTTTGATACATACAAGCAGATATCGGGCAGCAGCGACTATGTCCAAGGGCTTGACGATCCCTTCCCAGGCCATCTGCGAGTTGTGGTGCCTTCCTTGACAGTGTCTTCTAAACTAGTGGAATTAAATGGAATTGTACAAACTCGTCTTATGACTAGTAAATACATTCCACTAAAAGCTTAAAATAATTTTCATATCCACAAGGCCACGTGGAAATCACCTAACCAAGAAACGAAAACCAAATCGACCACGTTCTAATGGACGGTAAATTCTTATCCGACATCACGAACGTCCGCACTTACCGCAGTGCGAATATTGAAGCCGACCACTACCTCGTTGCAAAACTCTCGACGGTGTACAAAACGCGTCGAAGTCGAACGCCGCGGCTTAGCATTGGGCGGCTACAAGACGGTAGACTAACCCAAGGATACGCCCAGCAGCTGGAAGTGGCACTCCCAACGGAAGAGCAGCTAGACGCGTCTCTTGGAAATGGCTGGAGAGATATTCGATCCGCCATTGGTAGCACCGCAATCGCTGCACTTGGTACGGTGCCCCCGGATCAGAGAAACGACTGGTATTACGGCGAATGTGAGCAGTTAGTGGAGGAGAAGAATGCAGCATGAGCGAGATTGCTGCAACTAGAGATGTGCGCCACCGCCGACGAGAAGGAATGTAGGAGTCAGCGACGATACAGGATCCACATCCACAAGCATACCATGATTACCAAACTGTTACTGCTGTTACTATGTATAGCAAATAAATAATTGTTTTTTTATTCACTATTTGAACATCGTACAAAACAGACGTGTGGAGTCGCAGCAAGCATATGTGCGTGGACGGTCGCACTTTGTTTCTGCTGTAAAGTTTTGACGTAAACTACGTCTAAGGGGAAGACTCAGATACAGGGTGCAAAACCGAAATTTCCAAATTCGAGACCGTCACGAAATTAGGATAGATTTCAAACGCTAATAGCGTCTTTATCTTTCGATGGATTTTCGACATTTGCTTATCAATCGATTCAGAAACTCTCCAGCAATTTGCCAATTCTATTGATACTATTGATTATCAACGTTAAACTATTGAAAATGTTATTTCTTTCCAAACCGGGTGAAAAATTCAATTCCGTTCATAAATCCCCAACACGGACATCAGATTGCAGTAAGGTACGGGCCTTTTGATACACTGCTTCGTTTTCCCTGTAAATAAAAAGCCCCGTGTTTCGCGTGCGCGCGTCATTTTCATTCTGGATGTCACGGCGAGCGGACCAGGGCGTCCAGAAGCGGTCCCAGTGACAACGGCTGTCTCAGCGGTGTGGTGGTGCGGATAAATTTTTTTCGGTCGGTGGTGGTGGCGGTCGTGGAAGCAGCAGCACATCATTTTCATCCGTGTCCCATCTTCGGCGGATCTGGCAATCGACGGCGTTCGTTGAGCCGAATCATCGGATGGCGGTCGCGCAGCCCAGTGGCTGCTGTTAATAAGGCACATAAGTGGCAATTAATCGGTTCTTTTCAGGACCATCATTATATTTGGGAGGAAGGTTAAGTTGAAATAATTTTCCTAAAGTGCAACCGCTAGGAACTGGAAAATTCTTCGGTGAAATTTTCTAGCGTAATTCGGAGTTATATGATTTTAGTGATTGAGAAAGTTGATATTAGACGAACTTTCTTCATAGAACAAAGCATAATTGTTTGGCATCGGTAGCGGAATCATAGCATTAGTGCCGGTCCGAGCATAGGCTGTCAGCGGAAGATTGCTACAGCAATTTATTCACTAATGTGGCGTTTGCAACGATTTGGATGTTGTCGGCACAACATGAAATTTTCCCGCGAGACTCTAACTTTGTATTTTTCCTGTTGATGATTAAAAAAGAAATCGGTTCCGAGATGAACTTTATTCAAAGCGCAACCCTAACGTCGGTAGTTGAATCCCAAGCAAGTATCGGAAAGAGACCATGCAAACAATTGATTCGCATTATGACTGAAGAAAATTGTATGGCTTGTATGGCCAGCTATATATGGCCAGGTATTGATGTTTGCTACAGATTTTTTTTCACGCAAACTTCGTCTAAGGGGGAGACCCTACAGGGTTTAAAATGGAAATTTCCAAATTCGAGACATTTGCTTATCAATCGATTCGGAAACCCTTCAGCAATTTGCCAATTCTATTGATACTATTGATTATCATTAATGCTTAATTTTTTTCTACAACAAATATGATTTTGAAAAAGTATCACCGGCGCGTGCTAACTCACAATCTACATGCTGATACATTTACAGTTACATAAAACAACTGAAAACCGAAATACGCCACTCCAAAATTACGAGGTGACAATGTTAGAAAAAGACAAAAGATAGGAAAAATAACACAGTGTGTAGTGCCTCCCCGAGTCACCTTAAGGGAAGATCCTTTAATTACGTAACGCAAAAATTGGACATTTCAACCACCCCACTCCCCCCCTATATCACACTTTTTGTATGAAGCATCTAAAAATTATGAATGGGTCGTCACACTTCGCCCAACCCCCCTCCGCCTCTAAGCGTTACGTAATTTGTGGACGCTCCCAAGAGCCACTTTCATTGATGGTAGCCGATCGTTAGTACTTCATATCAAATATCATATCATATCATAGCATATCAAAGAATATTGTGGCCAAATTCCATAAAATTTGGTCAACAAAAAACCCCTTGACAATAATAGAACAAAACCTGCCAAAGCCGTCATTCCCCCTATTTCAGACAAGAAAATTCAATCTGAGCGCTGCTAATGTTGATGACGACGACCGCGCGACCCACACCATCGCCGGGAATAAAATTTCCGGTAGGAGCTCCGCCGATGCCGAACCACTGGTAGTGGTATCACTACCACGGTCTGCTCTCCGCGACATCTCGAACGAAATGGCTCGCGCGCGCGGAAGGGCTGCTTTCTTGTAATCAATAAAGTTGAACCTGTAGCCACGCCCCTTTGGAGGGTGTGTGATGGTTACACAATATTTGCAGTCATACCGGACAACAAAGAGGCGGGACTAATGAGCCATCTTTATTGTTTATAAGAAAACTGCTCTCCCGCGCGCGCGTGGCATTTCAGCACCTAAAAACTCATGGATGAGTTGAATCATCGTATGTTTTCTGTATGTATGTAGAATCACTGTATGTATGTCGAATCACTGTATGTATGTAGAATCACGAGCGCGCGTCAAACGGAGAAGCTGCAAAAATGTTTTCGCATGGATGACTATCTACCAAAATTATAAGTCTTTCTCTGAATCGTGCTCTCGTGATTCTACTACCGACGGAAAACAATCTGCCTTCTCCAAGTAATTAAGTTCTACTTTGATCAAAATTCATCTCGCCTCAAGTTGTGACAGAAGAGCTACTTTCATTGATGGTAGCCAATCGTTAGTAGGGGAAATTACGGCTTTGGCAGGCTTTGTTCTATTATTGTCAGGGGGTTTTCTGTAACTAATTATGCTCAAATTTGGCCAAAACATTCTTTGCATATCAAAAAATATTGTGGCCAAATTTCATAAAATTTGGCCAACAAAAACCCCCTGACAATAGAACAAAACCTGCCAAAGCCGTCATTCCCCCTACTTCATACAATGAAATTTGCGCTGAAATTTGCGAAATCTGAGCGCTGCTAATGTTAATGACGACGACCGCGCGACCCACACCATCGCCGGGAATAAAACTTCTGGTACGTGCTCCGCCGATGCCAAAGGTGGTACCGATGCGACATCTCAAACGAAATGGCTCGCGTGCGCGAAAGAGCTGCTTTCTTGTAATCAATAAAGTTGAACCTGTAGCCACGCCCCTTTGATGAGTGTGTGACGGTTGCACAATATTTGCATACAGGACAACAAAGATACCGGACAACAAAGAGGCGGGACTAATGAGCCATCTTTATTGATTATAAGAAAACTGCTCTCCCGCGCGCGCGAGGCATTTCATTTGAAATGTCCTGGAGAGCGGTTCCAGCATCGGCGGAGTTGCTGAGAGAATTAATCGGTTCTTCTCAGGGCCACCATTCTATACAAAGGAAGAGGCGAGGCGAATATTATTCAAAGAGCAAATTAGCCACTTGGCGACGCCATAATGTTGCCGTCCGTAGCAGAATCACGATTGCGCCCCGGGGGAGATTCTATATAATATGAATTCGTATGAATGGCATCAGTGGCAGCCAAGCGAAAAATGTCGGAAGTGAATCACAAGCGTGCGTCGGAGGGAGTTGCTGCAGTAAATATATTCATATGAATGGTAAATTGGTAATGTGATCGCATTTTGACTTGAACTACGGGGGAGACTCTGATACAGGGTATAAGATGAAAATTTCAAAATTGGGGACCGTCACGTAGTCATGTAAGATTTTAAAAGATAATCTTTATCTTTTGATGGATTTTTGAGATTTATATATCAAATGAATCGGAAACTCTCCACCAATTTGCAAATGTTATTGAAATTTTTGATTATCAACGTTAAACTAGTGGAAATTTCATTTCCTTCCAAACCCAGTAAAAATTCAGACCCAATCCCCAATCCCAGACCCTGCAACCCCAACACGGACATGAGGTTGTTACATAAGTTACGGTCCTTTTCGCCCATCGCTCCATTTTTCTATGCATAAAAGATTCGTGTCTCATACGCGCACGTCATTTTCGTTCGAGCATTCTCAGAGAGCGGACACGATACTTCATTTGTAGCCTTGAGCCAGCATTGGAGGCGATTGTCGGGCGGAGACAAAGGCATCCCACAGCGCCAGCGATAGGCGGCAGTCAACGATGGTGGAGCGACGGTCGGGACGGCAGCCTCACTGGAGTGCAAATTTTGCCCGCTTGCGGTCCAAGCGACAACGGCTGCCGCGTTGATGTTGGTCGCGTCGTCAATGGTGGAGCTGCGGTAATTGCTGATAGTGAATGGAGTCATTTAAAGTAAATCAATTCTTTGGATTACCATCATTACCGTGGAAAAATGGTGTTAAGCTGAGAGGATTTTCCAAAGTGCAACAACTTGTGACCAGCACACTCTTGGCGTTCAGTAAAATCTTCTAGCAAGATTCTGAATTTGGTTATTTGCTGTCAGTGATTTCCAATGCGTACCATTGAGAAAAATAACAATATAAAATTGGTCAATTGGAGACAAACTTCGGTTAGTTACGCAGAACTTCGGTTAGTTAGGAAATTTAAATGCAAGGATGATATTAGTAGCAGTCAGCTAAAATGCTGTTAGGGATTGGAATTGCACATTATCGAAGGTTAATCGGTTCTTTTTAGAACCAAAATTTTATACAAAAGAATATTAACCGAAACTAATTTTATTCAAAGTGCAAATTATTATTTGCAATAGAAATACCCAAATTAAATTAAGCTCATTCAGAATATTTTTCGAAAAATAAGAAAAAACAACAATGAAATTGATTTTTTTCAAGTGAAACCCCTAACAAATTAAACAAACAAAACTAAACTTCTCATATTATATAAAACTCGAGAATTAAAAAATTTTGACTTAATTACATGAATATATCAGCTACTTTCAAAATGTAAATTTTTAATTGTCGTATCCAACAAATTTTATGTTTTGAATATTGCTCGACACCAGTGTTGTCTCAAAAGTAATCGAAAGAACAATTTTGTAATATTCATGAATTATGGGTCTTGCTAGGTTCTTCATTTCACCAAACGGTTTTACGTAGTTTACGTCGGGCGGTCGTGTCTTGTACACAACCCTTATGATTTTTTTTTTAGTTTTTCGCAGATTATCAACGATTCTAGAATCCTGAGATCAAAGTAGTCATTGCTCGTGAAAGGGCGCGTTTTTTTTTTGTGACAGGAGATTTTTCGGTGCAAAATTTTCTCGTCAAAGTGGAACAGAATTATGCATTGAAGATTTCTCGCGCCTCGTTCAACTCTCTATCAGCGTTTCAAATGAGATCAAAACTTATAACCAATTGTACAACTCTTCTCAACCGGATTTCGAAATATCCAGGCAGCACTGGGGACAAAATCTAAACGGTCGAGGACAGAAATTTGGGGCAGCATATGGACTAGAAACAAGGTATCAAACGTGCGTAATCTTTTGAAGCAATCCATAGCGTTGAACATGGTTGAACTACCAGGATGAGCAGATTCAAGCGATCAGTTACGCAACAGAATCGGTATAGGTAATCTACCAATGGCGCTATCCGGATGACTTGCAAACTGTCGACAAGTGACAAGAATTGGTACGCGTCAAACTAGAAGCTGTCAAATAATTTCTTGTAAACTACCTAAAAGCGAAATATCGTCACGAACTCGTGTACGAATGTTCCCTCTGCCCTCCCCAAAAGGAAATTCGGTGAGCTAATTCCAATATATCTGTTTAATAATTCATAATATTGTCACATATGAAACTAGTGTATGAACTACTAAATACGGTCTGAGTTCAACGATGTATATTTATGATGTATCATGGACAAGGAATGTAAAATAACAACATTGCCAATGACAACAACATTGTCCTCTCTTGTAAATGTTGGGACAAACTCAACTCGCAATAAGCGTTTGTCCCAAACTGCAACGGAATAGGACAATAATCGCCTGCCGCGCATTTTGAGAAGTAGTCGGTTTTCGATGATGTTTTTGGTTAAATAAGTATCAGTTATCAATGTTTAGACACAAACCTAACCATCTGTTCACATGATTTGTGTTTTACTTCTGAAATATACAAGTTATCGCAGTTTGAAAAGTTCACAACAATTTCCTCTCCATGTTTGTTGCAAATAAAACGAAACGCAACATTGTCTTTATCCTCTGCAGATGAGGACAAAGAGTTATCGCTATTCTCTTTTGTTGCTTGTTTTTGGCATTTTTCAGCGACAATTACATTCCTTGATCATGGATATAAATCTTGATCCCGGTAGTATAAATATATTGCATATATCCATTTGATATCTGAATGTATTTATGCGGGGCTTACTGTTAGTGATAGTAACCTCGGAGTGGACATGAAATACCAGGCACTCTGAAATGGGTCACTGGAGCTGCAGTAGAGCTAGCACTTTCTAACTCCCGGATTAAATCTGACTGTTTTAACAGACAGCTTTCTTCCATAACATCACTGCCAGACAGTGGGGGTTAGTTTGTACAAACACACACACATTATCAACGATTCTAGAATCCGCACAAGCCGAATTGATTAGGCTTGTGCGTGATAAGCAACGCCGTCAGTTCAATCGCCGGAAGGATTTCAAGCTAGAAATCTAACGTGCTACCTGGACGCAAAATCCAGACGCTAGTCCCCTGGAGAAGTAGTGCCCATGAAGATGATCTGCAGTCAGCAGTCAGCTGCCATCGTTGGTTATCGAGACTTCCTCATCATGTTCGAAGACGTATTCGGATTCAGTGCATGGTTTCGAAGACGAGTTGTCGGTTCGGGGAATGTGTCTCGATTCAGATGGCTGAGTGACACCATTTACCAGTTACCCCTAAGCTACTAACAACGAAAGGATAAATTACATTGGTGAGCCAGTTCTAATTATTCTATTTTAGGGTAATAAGGTATAATAGACCCCCCTTACCCTATTATGTTTTTGATGCTTCATAACTCATATCATTGACTACTAAATACGTACAGGGCATCGTTTGCTACTATTGCCGCGGATATTGTGGGAGTCCTAGATATCCGGCTCACGGTTTGATTAGCAACGGTGGCTCTTTTCGACCTTCTACTCCCTGAGTAGTTAGTGCGAATAAGGGCGTCCTTGTGATGTTTTGCTGTACCTGTTATGAAGAACTAGTACATCCCATTCTCTACACTTCCTGAGGTTTCTTGCCTCATAAGTGATCCCTTTTTGTAGTACTAGTCTTCATAACAAAAAGGGCACCATTACGGAACATGCGATATGATCAAATTATTCGTAGTACTACTTGACCAACGCCCCCTGCTGGGTGAGGGATAGAGGATGACACACACAGGCACTATCTGAACATCGTACAAGACAGACGTGTTCTTATTTGATCTATGGCTATATTCCTACACAATCATGTTAATTGAAAAAGCAATATTTGTCGTGGAAATCGAATAAAAAAATTACAAATTATGTAAGGTTTCTGTCCGGAAGTCCATATTTACTCAACACCAGAACTGTTTCCAAAATAGTAATTTTTCTTATTTGTCCTACCCACGCTTTGGAACGTGGGTGCGCTTCTGGCGTTGCATAAGATAAACGGAAGAGTAGAGAACTAGTGGCACGCAATGCTGATCTACACGACCTTAGTAAAATCAGGTGAAATCCTGGTAAATTCTAGCTCATTGAGTTGACCCATGACGTTGTCATGCATGGTATGCAAAAATGCGCGTTGTGAACTGCCCATTCATAGTATACTACCGCCACCTCTGGATCATCTCTCACTCGTTCGTGAGAAGGTTCTCGTTTGCGTCCCTACACATATTCTATGGCAAACTGGCATGCAGCCCTTTCATAAGGGGTTTATCTTATTATAAAACTACTGTACGCTATTTACGCGGTACAGTTGCTCCATCTTATTCCGGTATCGATTTCCCGACTGTTTGCAAGTATCATGCGTCTTGTGCGACGTTAACAAATTTCGCTCAGACCACCAGACGTTTCTCTCTGATCCGGGACCAGCATGCTTAGTACCATGGCTGCGGTGCTACCAAATGGCAGATATCTTCAGCTAAATGACGAATATCTTCAGCCGTCTGCAAAAAGATGTTGCGCCTAGTTGCTCTTCTAATCGATCATGTTGACTACCTTCTTCTTCTTCTTCAATGGCTCTACATTCCAACTGGAACTTGGCCTGCTTTTCAAATTAGTATTCTGTTAGCATTTCCTCAGTTAATCATTGAAAGCTTTTCTATGCTCGCCATTGCATGAGTATGTATCTTGTGTGGCAAGTACAATGGATAGGTTGTAGGTCAATGCCCAGAATACCAATCCCCAGAATCAGTTCCCCAGAATGGTATTTCCCAGAATTCCATTTCCCAGAACGACCAATTCTCTAGAATGATATTCCCTAGAATGTACTATTTCCCCGAAAAGAAATCCCTAGAATGACCCATTCCCCAGAAACCAAAAACCCAGAATGACCCGTTCCCCAGAAAAGATATCAGTCTAAAAACTATGTCTTCCGCTGTCATTTCTATAAATTAGAAATACCAGATACTATATTTCTATTCAAAAATACTTATATTGAAGCACGCATTTCCCGGAATAAGGCAAAACGACATATGCTGCCTTCTTTTGAAGCACGCATTTGCCCGAAATGGAGCCCATTTGATTTGTTTGTTAAGGCTCACATATAATACCAAGGAGCATATATTTCATTATGTTCATTGTTCATATTGGAGGAAGACCATATGGCATAATTCCGTTTGGTATAATGCCATTTGGCATAACGACTTAAATGTCTAAAGGGCGTTTGGCATAATTTGTTGAGTACCTCGAGGCCATTTGGCATAATGAACATTTGGCATATTCGTTGAAAAAAGTATCAAATGCAATGGGTCGTAAGAATATATGATTTCCATTCTTAGAAGTCGATGACTCCTTTAAAAGTATGCGTTTGCCCAGAAAAGTCAAACGAGTAGATAACTACTTCTTCAAAGGTATGCATTTGCCCGGAAAAGTTAAAAAAAAAATTCCTAATTTTTTAAAGTATGCATTTGCCCGAGATAATGCCAAAGAGTAGATGACTCCTTCTTTAAAAGTATGCGTTTGCCCGAAAAAAAGGCAAACGAGTAGATAATTACTTCTTCAAAAGTATGCATTTGCCCGGAAAAAGGCAAAAGACTAAATGACTCATTTTTTTAAGTACGCATTTGCCCGGGATAATGCAAAGAAGTAGATAACCCCTTCTTTAAAAGTATGCATTTGCCCTAAAAAAGGCAAGAGTAGATGACTTCTTTAAAAGCATGCATTTGCCCTGAAAAGGGCAAAAGAGTAAATTACCGCTTCAAAAGTACGCCTTCTTCCGAAAGAAGGCAGAAGACTAGAAGATCGCAAAAGTCGAAATGTATATGATTTCTTTTCTACGCGTACGAACCGAATAAGATAAATGACCTGATGATTCCATCTTTCAAAGCTCACGATTGCTCCTTATAACGAGAAAGCATGCACGCATTTGGTTGGAAGAAATCTAATGAGTAGATCATTCTTCCATTCAAAGTATGTACGCATTTGGACAGTTTTTTTTCTAAAATTACAATTTTTCTGGAGGCAAATTAGCAAATCATTTCTTCATTTAAAAAAATTAAATTTAAATAAGGCAAATTAGCAAATCATTTCTTCATTTAAAAAAATTAAATTTAAATTTACCCAGTATTAGCTTTTGCCTAGAGTTTTTATGAATTTTTCAATTTGTATGCCAAATTGTCATTATACCAAATGGTCGTTATGCTAAATGTCTCTAGAATCATTATGACTATTTTTCTTGTCAAACGGTCGTTATGTCAAATGGTTCTTATGCCGAATGGCATAATTCCAAACGCACTTATACCAAATGGACTTATGCCAAACGAGTAGCCCCGTTCATATTTAGTATTAATACGAAGTTTTTTTGTGGTATTTAGTTAAATCTAGGAAATGGTGCATTCTGGGGTATGGTATGCTGGGGAATGTCTTTCGGGGGATGGGGGCATTCTGGGGAATGTCTTTCTGGGGATTGTGGTATTCTGGGGAATGGTTTTCTAGGGAATAGTGCATTCAGGGGAATTAATTTCTGGGGAATCACTTTCTGGGCAATGGGTTTCTGGGGTATGACATACAATCCAATGGATACACTATGTCCAAGGTATCGAGAATGTTTCCAACCCGAAAACATCCTAGACCGGACCGAGAATCGAATTCGCCATCTCCGGATTGGCCTTTGCTCGCAAGGCTACTGGAGACCCTACTAGACTGACTAACCTGTTTCTTTGGTGATGTGAATTCAAAAAATGTTCTTCCTTTTCATTTTCTTCAACAGATGCGTGTCTTCGCTGCCAGGCGGAAAGCAAGAAGGACACCTTAGGGCGCCAGGACTGTGTCGTCGTTTGGGGTGAATGCAATCACTCGTTCCACCACTGCTGCATGTCGCTGTGGATCAAACAAAACAATCGCTGTCCTTTGTGCCAGCAGGAGTGGTCCATCCAGAGAATGGGAAAGTAGATCCGCCGATTCAATGTCACAAAAATAATTTACATGAGGCATACAATGTCTTTATTGTTTGAATGATATTTTAGTTGCTATACTAGAAACTCGAATAAATAAAACTAACTCATCAAAGAACATCCTTAAACAGCTTGTGGAATGCTATATCTAACATATTTGTCTAGTTGGAAATCACCCTCCTTATAGTCCTCGTCTACTACGAATACTTGCACAAAGTCATCAAATTCGTACTTCCGCTTCATGAAAACATCCGTAAGCTGTAGGTTTGTGATGGTAATCAAACCCAGACGAACGGGACAAACCGTAAGGTTGAATTCTTTGTACTTCCCCGGCTCCAGTGGTCCCAGGCTAATCTCGGTTTGTCCTGTGTAACCACAACCTACTTTGGCTTTCGTGTTTAGGTTCATCACCAGATCCATCGAACGTTCGCTGGTGTTCGTCACGCGGCATTTGAAGTCAAACCCGTCTCCTATCTTTACGGTACTGTTGGCTTCAATCACCGTCAGCCGGAGGTCGCCATACTCAATAGGCTAAAAGATGATACAAGAAGACAGTAATTAATTATCTAATGCTTCCTCATTTATAACAATTCGGGTAAGTATAGTCTAATTGCATAATAAAATTAAATAAATAGGGGGAAAGACGGCTTTGGCAGGGTTTGTTCTATTATTGGCAGTGGGTTGTTGTCGACCAAATTTTATGAAATTCGGACACAATATTCTTTGATATGCAAAGAATGTTTAGGCAAAATTTGAGCCTAGTCAGTCGTAAAAACCCCCTGCCAATAATAGAACAATAACTGCTAAAGCCGTCATTCCCCCTAGTTATTAATTTCAAACTTACGCTTCTCTGAAGTTGACTGGTCTGCAATCGACCACGTTCCCCCAAATTAGATCTCCATACAATGTCCAGCTTTCCGATATTGTTTGCAGCTTTCAACGCCATCGGATCATTCATTATAGCCGGTAAGGGTTTTATACAATACAAAAACTGGCAACTATTCATAGGTTGAAGCATGGTTCTCTGGGAAAACACAGATTCGCCCGACGATAAATTATTCAACGACACCACGGTGTAGTGCTCCGAGCTCTCCAGTTCAACCTTCTCCAAACAGATGGGACCGACGGTGATGTTTTGTATCTGTGCTTCCAAGTAAACCTCGTCGGTTTCTGCATTGTAGAATTTGGTCTTTACA
Organism: Armigeres subalbatus; assembly: GCF_024139115.2. Taxonomy (NCBI): domain Eukaryota; kingdom Metazoa; phylum Arthropoda; class Insecta; order Diptera; family Culicidae; genus Armigeres; species Armigeres subalbatus. The sequence goes on along the minus strand of NC_085140.1, from coordinate 145,883,801 downwards.
TCCAGGGGCTTTACGACTTGGAATTTGAAAAACTTTCGGAACGATGATTCCAGTCCAGCTGGAGTCATGTAGGACACTTCGCAAACCAAACTGTAAATATACGTAATTTTGAGAGGTTTGAGTGATTTTACCAGAACATTAAACTTAAACCTTTTTTACAACGAGCCTCAATCCTTATTTGATAAATTATTTTGTTTAGAAAAAAGAAAGTACGGAGACTAGTCGTTAATGAAATGAGGAATAATATTTTAAAAAACTGATTGTCTTCAACTTTTGTAATTATTCATAAGGAATCTTACATATGCGTTCCAATTTCCTTCACTTCATGGTGGATGACGTCATCTAACGTTTCGTCTGGGTGCAGCAAAACTGGACCCTGCTTATCCGCATGGATCGGTAAATTTATCCTCGTATTATTGGACTGCAAGTCGGCTTTCACGGAAACATTGCTCACAGGATGAGCTCGACAATTGTGGACACAAACGTAGCTGGAGAAAGTTTCCCCCAAGTAAATGTTTCCGAAACTCTGCGGCAAGAGCATGAATTGACCCGCGGCTAAAGTTTCGCAATCCTGAACGGTGGTTGCCGATGATTTCAGAATGCTGTCGAAGGTGTTCTGAGGCAAATCTTTGGGCTCCGCCGTGACTATCTGGGAATTTATCAATGTCGGACGGGTGAGGCGCATAACTAAAAAGATATATTAGAAAAAATCTTTTGATACAATAATCAAGTTACCTTTCAAAGCTAACAAATGTTCTGAAGGATCAGCCATTGTTTACGGAAATGTTACGTTTTTTTGTAAAAAATATACAAAAAAAGTCAACCTATTCGTGATAGATAAAAATTCTCAGATAAAAATTATTTTCTAACAAATTTTATTGAAAAAGAGTCGCTGTCAACATGACAGACAAATGTTATCAAACAAACACTGAATGAAAAACAAGTCGAAAAATTCCTGCTAAAATAATTTTCTGAAGGGTAACGTCATAGTCTTTTCCATTTCACACGTGTCGAAAAGGCTAACTTCACGCGTATTTATATAAACTCGAATCTGTCAAAATCAAAAAACTAGCGTGACATGTGGAAATGGAGTTTTGTATTTTTCATAATTTATTTTAACATGCATTTTCTTAGCCTAACATTGAAAGTAAATAACTATTTAAAACTTAGAGAAGATGTTTTTAAGCTAGCAACTTATAACTTCTTATAATCTCTTATAATCTACAATTTTTGGAATGCGTGTTCCGAACTGTCCTTGAAGAGTGTTCTTGTTATATTCTTAAAAGCTTAAGGCATTATCAACTGTTACGGCCAAAAGATATTGCTCCGAATGGCGTCATTTTTACGCTTACCGGAACATCGCAATATTTTACAACTTTTGCGTGTTTTCCATCGTAGTAGCCATGGACTTTAATTCCACTTTCAAAAGTGAACACGACTTGGATTATTCTGGAAGTTCTAATTTGGACCTCAGCAGTGATCAAAAGCGAAGAAGGTAAGATTTTTTGTTTTGTTTTGGTGGAATAGGTAAACGTTCTATGGTTGATTTGTTTTTGTTTTACCTGTCCCGTATTTAGTTCCTCCCGATCGATCAAACGCAAACGGTTCGACGACGAAATAGTTGAATACAGTCTAGGGCTACCCCAAGCGCAGATTAAAGGCAACGTTGGACGCTCACGGACCCTTTCACAGTCACTTTCGTTCAGCAACCTGCCGGCAGTTCCAGGAGTTTCTGGAGCGCCCCAAATAGCGCCACTGATTTCCGTATCACCGTCAATCGTTACAGAACAGCCAGTTGTTGTTCCCGTGCCGCAGATACCGTTGACGATTGTTACTCCGCAAGCAATGCCGCTTCCTCCGCCGGTGACTTCCAATCCAGCATCCAGTTTGCTCCATCAGCTTAACTCCAATGCTTCAGTAAACGACAAGAAAAAGGCTTTGAAAAACAGTAAGAAGAACAAGAAAAAGGGAAGCGGCCAGACGCTGGCAACCAAAGATCTTGGCCGATGGAAACCGATAGATGACCTTGCGCTGATTACCGGAATTTTACAAACCAATGACCTCCGTATGGTGCACAGGGGTACTAAATTCTCCTGCAAATTCACCATCCAGGAAATGCAAGCTCGTTGGTACTCCCTGCTATACGAAGAGCCCATTTCAAGGATTGCGGTCACAGCCATGCGAAATCTTCATCCGGAAGTGGTCGAAAGTGTTCAAAGTAAGGCGTTGTTCTCGGTCGCCGAAGAGGAACTCCTTGGGACAGTCAAGTCCAACTCAAACCCAACGCAAGAAACGTTTCAAGAGCTGCTGGACAAAAACTCCACCGTGTTGTATCAAGCCCGCACGGCTAAGTCGCTGTACACTCATTGGCAACTGATGAAACAATTCTCATTATTACCGGATCAATCGGTTCAATCCTTACCAAAGAGTGACAATATTCTATCCTTTTCGGATGCAGAAGATCTTATAAACGATTCTGAACTGATGGATCACAAAGATGATACCTTGGAGATTGAGCTGGCTCTCGCTGATCGTAAAAGTAAGAAAGAGATACGCAGTTTAGAAAACGAGCTGTCCCGGTGGAATGTGCTCGTCGATTCGTTAACTGGAATTGGATTCTCGCCAGAATTTGACAATCAAACTCTGGCGGTTTTGCGAGGAAGGTTAGTGCGGTTTTTAATGCGTTCTCGGGAAATCGTGTTTGGTCGATCTACGAAAGATGCAGTTGTGGATGTAGACTTTTCATTAGAAGGACCGGCATATAAAGTTTCCCGTAAGCAGGGTACAATCAAGCTTCGAAGCAACGGGGATTTCTTCATAACAAACGAAGGGAAGCGACCGCTCTACATCGATGGTACTGCTCTGTTATACGGTAACAAGACCAGGTTGAATAATAATTGCGTTATTGAGGTAAATTGATTCTTTTGTATAACTTAACGAGTGTCTTGAAATGTTTCCCTTACTATTACAGATATCAAACTTGCGGTTCATCTTTCTGATGAACTACGATTTGATCAATGCAATTCGACATGAAAGTGCTAAGATGAACATCCCTTTGAACTAATAATGGAATCTTCTCAAAAATATAATATTGCGTTGCTGACAGTAATATTTCTTTCACAAATAAACAATCGTGAATAATCTATAATAATAATAATAGGTCCTACTGAAATAAAAATATTGTATAGGAAATACGACTACTACTATTTTGTGTGGGTATTCTTTTGGGGCCTTCAGTAGCATGATTAAAGATACGCAGTTAGCGGTTTTCAAATCTCGATTTGGTCTGAATTTTTTTTCCGCTTCCAAAGAGTAGCCAATGCGATGATGCCTAAATGGTACCGTGGAAGCACCATATTTGACGCAGGTCTAAACTTGATGCATTTTCATATCAAATGATTCATACAAAATATTGTTGCCAAAAATATATCAAAGAATCAAGCAAGATGGCTTTATTTGCTCTTCCTCTTTGCATATATGACAAGAAAGGCACATTATTGATAAAGAATAAACGTACCCTAATAAAATATAAGGAAAATATTATGAGTATGATGCGTAAATTTTTTCGCTTTATGAGCCACATTGCTAAGGATCGAATGTTTTCGCGCCAAATGACTTTTGTGAGTATCTTTGACCCCTACCTATAAACAGCTGAGCATTATAAGGAAACTTTCTCTTTCAAGCTGAGCACTAAAACATTCGAACGCATTTCTCGACCCAACATGTTCTGCGTCAAATTAAACTCACAATGCATTGTGATGTTCCATTAATCTTATAAGACGATTAGACAAGGCAGTGTTTAGAAACCTCAATAATACTCTCAGGAAAAGCAATATGTATTCGTTTTATTTTAACTAACTCTCTACTACTTCGAATATTAGTCAATATTGGAATATTCCACTAATTGTCCATCCCATAGTAGTATGCCTTACACTGTCTTCGGTTTCGATGCGTTTCTTACACGGGATTGAGTAATTATGTAGCATAGAAATATGCTGGATTCTTGCGAGAAAATAGTATAAAAATAAGCATCATTTTACAATAAGCATTCAATTTACTTTCATGGTACAAAATTCTAACAAACCAAAAAATAAACACATTTTCCGTTTGTTACTTTGTCGCTGTTCAAGCTACTAGTCGGGCAACCCTGAACAGGAAATCAAACAAAAATGTGCCAAGATTTTCTATACAACCTTCAGTTTGTGTGTAACAAGCCCCACGTTACAATTATTTTATACAAACATAAAGATACTCAAGCAACATGAGACAAATAAGAAATTAAAATTATGCACTTTCTCTCTTGGTGCCGTAGAGAGACGGCTCGGTGGTGCCCACTACGAGAATTGACGAGGTTTCATATGAGATTTTGGTCCATCAGCAAAATCCCGCAAATATATTTTTATTGCGTATTACGCTTTTTGTCTACAGTAATTAGTTTGCTGTATTCATAGCTGAGCCTTTTGTGTAGGATTCTTATCCTATTTGGGCACCTCGAATCAATTAATGCCATTTGGCATAAGCGATTCGATGTCTATGTCTGGAACAAACTTGGGACAAATTGTAACTAAACATTTTATTGCCTATTTTCAGGCTTCTCTCTTGGGTCCACACACAGAATCAACAAATAAAACAGACACAATATAGCACAAACGATACAGACATTGACGAATACGTCATTCGTCAATGATACAGACTCGATCGAATAGTTACAACTATTCGAACAAAATAAAACCAACCGTAACATGTGTTAATAGTTTTGTGTAATCTTTATTGATAAAATCTATAAAGATGGACAGCTCATTCTTGAAAGATATATCTGTCGGTCACGTAACATTTTCATATTGATAGCTTCAACGTTATTCTAAAAGGGTTCATATACATACATGTTGCGTTCTTTGTATCCTCCTCAGTTAGATTCAAAATTGCGGATTACCAAAGAATTTTATGTTTTATTACATTTGTTTGTATTGCATTTGCAACATATCATGGTAGGCTGGTTTCGTAATGATCCCAGTGAATAAATGTTTTAACATGATTCAGCTAATTGAGAAGGATTTTGATTAATGTGCAGAGTACATAAAACTAACAAAATACTTACATGTCACTAACTTGCAGAACAACTGAACAAAAATAAATCGCTGCTGTTGCACTGTCATTTTATAATAAAAACCCAGATTAATCCACCTAACGATGATGGAGCCTTTCTCGTGAGTTATAAAAATAGTATTTTGGCCATAACTTTTGAGCCCATAGTCCGATGTGGACAATTTTCAATAGGAAACAATGGGACAGGATTCTGCGTCGAATGCGAGCAAATCGATTAAGGATAAGTGCTTGAAAAATGAGTGAGAAATTTTGCGGGCACACACACACACACACACACACACCAAGGGCTTGACGACCCCTCCCCATGGCCACTGCGAGTTAGACCGGGACCATCGTCCCTAACCCCTAATCCCAAGGCGTCAAGCGACCCGTGCCGAGGGGATGTATGGCCAGGGGGGTGAAATAATAAGCTAGGCCTTTAACGGAGCCTGTGGGGTACCTGAGCACCCTCCACAGTAATTGTCCCTTACCGCGTCATGCTGGGCTCTGGCGTGGTGGACCTCTTTTCCCGAGCAACTCGTGGGACCAAAATGGAAAACCAAGTCAATTATTAAATTAGTGGTAGTAGTGTAGGCGACAACCCCTTCGCAAGAGGTGGGTTGTTCAGGTCTCCGCCTAAGAGGCCAGAGGCAATAGTCGGCAGCTCGGTGCGCAGCGCTAGCGTGGGTCACATAACCTTCTTCCCGGCTACGCCGGTAGTGGCCCATGGCTTGTGAGGGCGAACCGTAAACGCGATGGGCTTTCGGCCTTCGAGGTGGCGACGGAACAGCTGGACGCCATCATCGACTTTGCGTCATCGAAGCATAATATCAGTAAGGACCTCAAGAGGAGCTTGCAGAAACTTCGATATTCGATGCTGGACGCCAAGCTGGAGAGGGCGGTCGGGACGGCCAAGTGTAAACCCGTGAAATCGGTGGAGTCGAGGTCTACCCAGACTGAGGCCCAAGGATTCGCGGACTCGGACAAGGTCGAATCGAACGAAGGCGTGCCAGCGAAGACGGTGGTGCCAGAGTCTACCCAGACTGAGGCTCAAGTATTTGCGGGTACGTCGGGGGTGACTGCTCCAACGGAGCAGACACAAAAACGGGGGAGACAGTCTCCAGGGGATGAGCTCCCTGGGGGCCGCGAGGGCGGTCGGGACGGCCAAGTGTAAACCCGTGAAATCGGTGGAGTCGAGGTCTACCCAGACTGAGGCCCAAAGATTCGCGGACTCGGACAAGGTCGAATCGAACGAAGGCGTGCCAGCGAAGACGGTGGTGCCAGAGTCTACCCAGACTGAGGCTCAAGTATTTGCGGGTACGTCGGGGGTGACTGCTCCAACGGAGCAGACACAAAAACGGGGGAGACCGTCTCCAGGGGATGAGCTCCCTGGGGGCCGCTCCAAAACGCGGAGGGTTACTACCCCGAACAAGAGTAGTGGGGCTGGGAAGCTGAACCCCGGTCAGGTACCTCCAAAACCGGGGGAGGAAGGACCTGGAAAGGTCCGTCCACTCAGGAAAGACGGTGGCAAGGGGTTACGGCAAGCTGAAAATTCTCAGCCGCACCAGACCAGGGAAATAGAGGGGGATGACGCCTCCTGGACCCTGGTCAAGAACAAGAGGAAACCGAAGACGTCAAGGGCCGAAAAGAAGGCCCAGGCAAATGAGGGTAGCAAGAAGTCTAGGGTAGGCGCCAATCGCTCCAGGGGCGATGCCCTAGTCATCAAAACGGACGAGGCTAAGTACTCGGACGTCTTGAAGGCGATGAGGAGTGACGTTAAGCTCGGTGAACTCGGCGCCGACGTACGTCGAATAAGACGTACCCGGATGGGCGAGATGATCCTCGAGCTAAAGCGGGGCGTCTCGCAAAAGAGCGCCGCCTACAAGAAGTTGGGGGAGGAAGTCCTAGGCGAGACGGTCAAGGTGAGGGCACCCACGACGGAGGTGAATCTAAGGGTTAAAGACCTGGACGAGATCACCGAAGTCGAAGAGCTCGTCACGGCACTGCGGCGACAGTGTGAAGTGGAGACGCCCACCGCTGCCGTTCGGCTACGGAAAGGTCCGGCAGGGACGCAGGTAGCATTGGTTCGGCTATCTGCAGCGGACGCCTCCAAGGTAGTCAAGTTAGGGAGCGTCAAGGTGGGATGGTTGGTGTGCCCTGTGAGCATATACGAGCAACCCGAAGTTTGCTTCAAGTGCCTGGAACCGGGGCACAAGCAATGGGACTGCAAAGGCCCTTACAGAAGCAATCTCTGCCGACGCTGCGGATTGGAGGGACATAAGGCACAATGCTGCACTAACCCTCCCAATTGTTTGATTTGTTCCAGCAAAGCTATGAACAGCAAGCACCTCATGGGGGGGTTCGATGTGCCCGGCGTTTAAGCGTGCTGCAAAATCACAGTGCAGGTAACGCAGCTGGCTTGCTCGGCCTCGCCCGAGTGTTTGGTGTGCGCAGGTTTAGAGAAAACGGCGGAACACGTGTTGTTCGTGTGCCCACGTTTTCGCGCAATGCGTGACCACATGCTTGCCACATGTGGTCTGGACACTACCCCGGACAACCTAGTTCGGAGGATGTGTAAAGATGAAGTTGGCTGAAACGCCGTTTTATCGGCTATCACCCAAATCGTCTCGGAGCTACACAGAAGGTGGCGCGTGGACTCAAGGATGGCTAGTTCAGGCGCAAATAAGAGGTGGTCTAAGGGATCGGAGTCGGCTTCATGGGTCATACCGGTGGTCATGCTCTGTGGTCGAACTCGATCCTTTTATCGAACAAGTGGCCGCGCGAAGAACAACATGGTATCGCCGCTTTCGCGGCGTCGGTCAACCGGGCGGGTTCCGAGCCCGAGGACGGAAAGGGGTCCTCGTCAAGGCTGGGGCAGGCGTAGGCACCGCGTCGGCAAGTCCCTCTGTGTGTTGGCGAATAGGCAGAGAGGTCAATTTGGGGTGCACGCGGCATCATCATTCTTGATACAAATCGTGCAGAGGGAAACAGGCGCGAAGTCGACCCTTCCCACCTTCCGAGGACATAGGGCGTGGTAAGGCCACCTGGAAAGCCGGCAATGCGCTGGCACGATACCATGGTGGTCTTCTAAAAAAGCGAATCACGATGTTCGGTGCTGCAAGGACACGCAACTAACCTCGAGGGTGCGTTGTGCACTGATCCCCCTTTGAAGCATTACTTTCTGGTTGTACCGAAGGGACTATAGGCTTGGCGGTAATGGAAACGGGTCGGGGATGTAGTTCTGCCTCCCTCGTTTGCTGTTGGAGGTGGTCCCTAACCCCGCACTTCCTGGACAACCCAGGATGTCTGTTGAGCAGATTCCCCCTCCATTGCTTAGTAAGAAAAAAAACACACACACATCACCTCAATTCGTCGGTATATAACACTATGGGTCTCCGGGCCTCCGGGTTTATATCAAACATTAAGGTTTTGTAGCCATTTTCTGCGAGATTTTCGGCTGATGCAGATGTGATCGGTTTGTTGATTTGTTGATTTTCAGTAAAATATTCAAACGATTGCTGTTCAATATACAAGTTGATTTCCCTGGGCATGAAAGTATCATCGTGTTAGCCTCATGATATACGAATGGAAAAATTGTCATTTGGTTTAGAAACTAGACCAACATTGTGAAACAGCCAAGAATTATTCCTGCTGTTTATTCGTCTGCATATATAGCAGACGAAGAATCAAAATAAATAAATTTTTGGCTGTTACGCTTTTTTCAAATGTTGGTATTGAAATATTTGTAACGGCCAGTATTGAAAAAAAAAAATGAATTCTCAAAACTCATGTGACTGATCGTATTTGCTTGTGTTATTCATTGTATCGGATATGAATACATTAGATAAGTATGTATCTCTAAACCGGCGGTTCTCAACCTTTTTCTTGAGAGGTACCCCTTCAAACTTTTGCATTAATTGAGGTACCCCCTCTTGAAAGTAGGCTTCAAGTCTCTTGAAAGAATAATTCCGAGCTCTTTCAAGGGAGGCTTCCGAGCCCCTTGAAAGGAGTTTCTGAATCTCTTGAAAGTAGGCTTCCGCAGCTCTTGATAAGAGGCTTCTTAGCCTCTTGTAGAGAGGCTTTCGAGTCTCTTAAATGGCGGCTTTTTAGTCCCTTAAAAGGAGTTCCTTTGCATCTTGAAAGTATGCTTCTAAGCCTATTTAAAGAAGAATTCCGAGCTTTTTGCAGGGAGGCTTCCGAGGTTCTTTCGGAAGGCTTTCGAGCCTTATGAAATGCGTTTCCTAGTATTTTGAAAGAAGGCTTCTGTTCCTCTTAAAAGGAGGCTTCTGAGCATCTTAAAAGAAGCTTCTGAATCTCTTGAAAATATGCTTCTGCACCTTTTGATAAAAGACTTCTGAGCCTCTTGTAGAGAGGCTTTCGAGCAACTTAAACGGTGGCTTTTGAGCTACCTAAACGAAGGTTTCCTTTGCATCTATAAAGGGTGCCTCTCTTGAAAGTATGCTTTCAACCTGGAACTTGAAAGAAGTCGAGCTTCTTGAAGGGAGGCTTCCGATTCACTTGAAAGTAGCCTTTTGAGACTCTTAAAAGGACCCTTCCTAGCTTTTTGAAAAAAGGCTTTCTGTCCTATTAAAAGGAGGCTTCCGAGCCTCCTGGAAGTAGGCTTCCGGGCTTCTTGAAAGCAGGCTTCCGGGCCTCTTGAAAGCAGGCATCCGGGCTTATTGAAAGGAAGCTTTTGAGCCTCTTGAGAGGAGGCTTCCGAGCCTCTTGAAAGGAGGCTTCCGAGCCTCTTGAAAGAAGGCTTTCGAGCCTCTTGAAAGGAGGCTTCCGAGCCTCTTGAAAGGAGGCTTCCGAGCCTCTTGAAAGGAGGCTTCCGAGCCTCTTGAAAGGAGGCTTCAGGCCTCTTGAAAGGAGGCTTCCTGAGCCTCTTGAAAGGAGGCTTCCAGGCCTCTTGAAAGCAGGCTTCTGGGCCTCTCGAAAGGATGCTTCCAAGACTTTTGAAAGGAGGCTTCTGAGCCTCTTGAAAGGAGGCTTCTGAGCCTCTTGAAAGGAGGCTTCCGAGCCTCTTGAAAGGAGGCTTCCGAGCCTCTTGAAAGGAGGCTTCCGAGCCTCTTGAAGGGAGGCTTCCGAGTCTCTTGAAAGGAGGCTTCCGAGCCTCTTGAAAGGAAGCTTCCGAGCCTCTTGAAACGAGGCTTCGGAGCCTCTTGAAAGGAGGCTTCCGAGCCTCTTGAAAGGAGGCTTTCGAGCCTCTTGAAAGGAGGCTTCCGAGCCTCTTGAAAGGAGGCTTCCGAGCCTCTTGAAAGGAGGCTTCCGAGCCTCTTGAAAGGAGGCTTCCGAGCCTCTTGGAAGGAGGCTTCCGAGCCTCTTGAAAGGAGGCTTCTGACTCTCTTAAAACGAGGCATCCGGGCCTCTTGCAAGGATACACAGATCTCTTGAAAGGAAGCATTCGATCCTTTCGAAAGAAGGCTTCTGAACATCTTGAAAGGAGGCATTCGTGCTGCTCTGAAGACGGCTTTAAGCGTAGAAAGATGCTTCAAAACCTCTTGCAACAAAGCAACTGAACTTTTCTGAAAAAAAGCCTACATGCCTCTCAAATGGAGGCTTCCAAACCTTTAGATTCTAGATTTTAGTTCAAAAGCATGTTTCTAACATATTATTCAACATTTTGTTTAGATCAGATAGATTACATTAAATATTTTTTCAATTTTCTCGTTCAACATTTATCCATTTGATCTATTGTTCCGCAGCCCTTCCTATTCTGTTCTAGTTGAGGAGACAAAGTTTTGAAATAAAAAATCACAATTATTAATACTTTATCAATAAGCTCCGATTAGAATTGTAATACGTCCGCCATTATCCATTTTTATCCGAGGTACCCCCCAGGGCCAGCAAAGGTACCCCCAGGGGTACATGTACCCCAGGTTGAGAACCGCTGCTCTAAACAATAAATTGCGCCAGAAAAGATGATAAATGCTTTTTAAAACGAAATGATATTTGGGAACTCGATGATTGGGAAGAATTATTTAACCAACACTGATCTGATCTGATATACCTTCTCGTTTACGACATCAAAATGAAAAAAATGTATTTTGTTTTGGAAGCATTCCTAATAAGTCATTTAAGATAGGCTTTCTTCTTTTTACAAATTATATTTATCGATACATGTCGTATTTATTCAGCAGAAAATGTTATTAATTGAATCTTAAGCAAATATAAATTTAGGATCAGAGAATCTACTTCTTGTCCTCGCCATCCTTATCCGACTGCTTCTTATCTTTATTCAACGAGCCGACCGCATCGCGGATGGCTTCTGAATGTGGATCGACACCTGGTAGATTTTCCAAAACACTTTGCAAGAATTCCGGATCGGCAATAACTTCGTTGATGTCTTCGTCGACCTCCATCGGTGTTTCGTCCTTCTTCTGGCGCTTGGCTGGCTGAGAAATGGGAGTTTCTTGTTGTGCATCCTGCATCGACATCTGCATGGCAAAAGCAATTTGCTCCTCTTCGGTCATGTTGGCGAAATCTGGCATTGCATCATCCGTCGACAAGGCAAGAGCTCTTTCCAATAGAGCTTCCTCCGAGTTGGGCTGGCTAGCCAATACCGCTCCCCCGGAAGATGTTCCTTCTTGGGCACCTGCTTCGGAACTACCTTGCGCACGGCGCTGTTCTTCTTCTTGACGTTGACGCTGCTCTTCCATGGAAACGCGCAAGGCAAGTGCCAATTCAGGATCTTCATTCGGGTCAACTCCGAATTCGAAACCAGCACCACCGAGACCTGCTCCTCCGGTGCCATCTTCACCTTGAATAATTGGTGAAGAAATAAGCGCCTCCGATAGAGCAGATCCACGAGGAACGGAAACTAAGTGCGATCCGGTTCCGTCCTTTCCATTCAGAACATTGATAAACGAGGTGAATACATCATTGTTCTTTTGATGATCTCCGAAACTGACAATATCTACGTTCACCTTTTCCTTCTTCAATTTCTTTGCGAGCTTAACCAAATCGGCTTCATCGTGATTAACTGGTGATCCCACAAAAACCACAATTCGCATCTTATGATTCTTTCCTAGAAATTGAAAATTGAAAATGAAATTGGTTATCTCATTTGAAAATAACTTAAAAAATTACTAAAATTCTAATATAAACTTTACTACGTGTTCTAACTAATAGAGAAACGACGGATATTTCCGGTATGCTGCGACGCTTCGACAAACCCGTATAAAAAGGCTTCTTTACCGAGATATTTGTGATAGCTACATAGTAAATTATCTAATGAGCGCAAAGAGCGATGATGAAGTCTTGACAAAATAATATTGCTAACATTGGTTTTAGAGCGAATTTAGAAAAAAATACTATATTTTTAGAATGATACGTTGTATGAAAATAAAACACTTTGTGTAGGCATGTACTATTCAATTTCTACTGATTATATTACGATGATTATCAAGGCTCCCAACAAAGAAAACAAAGAAAGCATAAGGCACAAATAAAAAGAAAAATACACCATAAACGCAAACTTTTTTATACCTATTTCAAAGCAACAAAGTACGGTATAATATGAAGATAGTCTAGACGGAATCATGAAATGAAAAAAATAACACATCGAATGTGAAAGACAAAATTATTTTGTGAGGTAATTTGTAATTGTATTGATCAACGATGCCATGCTTATTGTATTCCTCGGATATATTTATAAACATGAACCTAAAAACCCATGCTATTGTTTTACTAAGTTAATAATAAATTATGTAGTAGTTTTGTTGAATTTTAAGTGAATCATTATTCTATTAATCTTACCCTGACGATGTTTCAACACCAGATGCGCAATCCTCAATCCGGTAAGCAAATTAATATTTCCAGCCGGATTGACCAGATGTAACTTGGACAAAATTCGGCCCACATCACTCGTTAACGTGGCCAGCACTTCGGTCGTATTAGATAGTGTCATAAGGCCGACGTTATTTTCCGGATTCGAGCGAACCTTCGACAAACACACCAGATTTACGCCATCCTTCTGGGCGTTCAGACGGGTTGGGAAATAATCACCATTTCGCTGAAAATCGCTATTATCGAAGCATAGCATCGTACTTTCAAGAACCATTTTTACAAATTACTTATTTTAACCAACCACAATCAACTTTAAATCTAGTTTTTCTTGCAAAATAAGCTGAATTTTAAGATTTTGTTGCAGTCACAAAATGCTTTGTAATGACAGTTTGACATATGAGAAAGTGAGAAATGAAAGAAAAAATTGCTTCCCGTGTTCACTTCCTTTGTTGATCCTGCTGCTGTTTGAAAAAGACTATACCATAAAACCCTTCAGAATTTTGGAAGTAGAATCCACACACAAAAAAATATTGCAGTCGAATCTATAGTATACCATTCCGAGGGTTATTTTTAAAAGTATGCACCGACGATTTTCAGCAGATAACAAACCCGTTTGATTTTACCATGCGAGCAGTAAAAATCAACTGTGGCCCATGCGGTATGTTGTCACATGAACCATACACAGAAAAAAATTCCACGGTAACGGTTACTATTTTGTATTATCAATTCAGTGCAAAGCCGAGTTATAGCCGCTAACAAAGTTGGATTTTTCTCACAATCCATACGTTAAACCTAACTTCGGAAGTGGTGCGCTGTTTTCATTTGGTGATGTGCTATACTGCCGTGTCAAGCATATCTGTCCCATGTCAAAAAATATGCAACTGAGAAAAATGCGATTGAAGTTGGAAAGATATTTTTTAGTTTGTAGCTAAATTGCCCCATGAAATTTTGATTAATAAACGTATATCGATGAAAATAGTGTATTTCTAATGACTTAGTATGTTTCAAAAGATAAACACTGTTTTTTAGTGGAATTTATTCAGTGGGACATTTATGCTGCGAAATTGAAGACAAAATTGATAATTCCAAGCATATTTGTCCCAGTGCTAAAGTATCATCAGATTACTTTGCGCTTAGCAAAAGTTTTGTTGGGTCTGGATAACAACCTGTTTCAAATTAAATGCATTAAATTTTTCAAAGCGTATTGTAGTAAAGGGCCGTACACTAATAACGTAAGCTTTTGGGGGAGGGGGCTTACGCTCCATAGAAAAAAATATGTATTAAAAAGCTGACATGGGGACGAGTGTGTCTGAAAACCCCAGAGATATTATATCTTACATAAGTATAAGGACAGTGAGAATTGGTTCCTATACATAATTTAATCCTGAAATAAATTCTGGTCAGTGGCGTAGCCATGGGGGTGGTTTTGGACATGAACCCCCCCCCCCCTCAGAGACAAAATTTTTAGAAGATTTTTTTTTTCGTAGAAAAAAAGTTCGGAAAACTACCCCCCCCCCCTCATTTTCTGGCAACGCCACTGGTTCAGGTGAATTATGTTTCAGCGCAGATGAATTTTGAAGCATCAAAATCAGGTTCCGTGGTAACTCAATACCGCAATACTGCGAAGGTGTTTGATGATTCCTATGAAATTTATTTCAGATTAGCATCTGATGTGTCGAGTGGAAACTTCCACCTGTGTGTGGTGCGTGTGTGAACATTTGTAAACACATGTTAAGGACCATTTATTCGTAATAAGTTGTACTCGACGGGAAATTCGGCCCCATTGTTTGCTATTGAAAATCGATTAGTCACTTTCGAAGCTATTGGAAAATTTTGTATATATGTAAATTAATTGGGCCTACCTTATAGCCATGCGATTAGAAGCACGACTACAAAGCGATGATGCTTAGGTGGCTTGGTTGGACTCACGGTCAAAGGAATTTTCGGGTGCAATTAGGCATAAAAGTATTATCGTGTTAGCCTCATCATATACGAATGCAAAAATGGTAATGCCAACAAGAAAAGAAGAAAAGTCTAAATGAATACAAAGAATGCGAATAAAATGAGAGACTATTCTCACTCAAATTTTAATATAAATCATCTTAATATGCTTCAATTATTACTTTTCAATTTTCATAATGCACAAGAAAGGCATCAACGATGTTAGGTGGATTAACCTTTTTCCCATTGAAACTATACCACAACCCATATTCTTTCTCTGAATGATTTGATAATGAAAATGGGCCTCTTCGAAGTAATTTAATACATGTTATATGAAATTTTTTTCAATGGGACAGTTATGCTTGGAAATTCTACAATGGGACAAAATGACCCGATATTTTTTCGCTAAGTTTTCTAACAAACTATATGTATTTATTTGTTCACAATAAAATATACATTAATTTAGAACGTTTGGTGCATAAAACTCAAAAATGATAAAAATCGACATGGGACAGATATGCTTGGGACGGCAGTATACAGCGCACCACTTCCGAAATTAGGTTTAACGTATGGATTGTGAGATAAATCCAATTTCGATAGCGGCTATAATTCGGTTTTCTACTGAATTTATAATAGACTACGCCATGTTTTTAAAACAACCACAAATTTTCAGTTAAATTAACCACGCATTCGGACAAATTCACCACTGATTCAGTTCATGCAACAACATTCCACCAGGACCACAGTTGATTTTTACTGCACGCATGGTAAAATCAAACGGGTTTGTTGTCTGCTGAAAATCGTCGGTGCGTATTCTTAAATTAACCCTCGGAATGGTAGTTTCGACCGCAACATTTTTTTTGCGTATATGGAATATAATACACGATTAGATTGATTTACCTATTTACGGGTACTTGCTTCACTTATATACAGCTGGGTGCTGCTTTTGTTGTCAAGCGAGTGTTGGGATGTTTTGAAATCAATCCCATAAGCAAAATTATTTTGCAGTTACAGTTAGTTATTGTCAAACATTTCCCGCTCATCACATTTCTGTTTTCACGATACACGAGGGAGCCAAAATGCGCGAGACTCCACATGACTTTACTATGATTTGCTTACATTCCCGCTTTAAACAGATGTTAAATCTCATGGAATCCCATAACAAATAGTTTCTAAATGATTTCTTACCAATCCGTCGGTCGAAATGTAATAGAAAAACATTTGTCACAAAAAACTCAAAACTAAATCTTAAAGCCCCAAACGCAATATAACGGCGACGGAAACGGCTATTTTGACAGAAAATATATGGGTTAACTGTCAAATTTTCCGTTTCCGTCGCCGTTCCGTTGTATTGCGTTTGGGGCTTAAGTATTTTCACATTTTGTTTCCAAATTATAACAATATATCCCGTCAGCTCCCCCGGTGGTTTTCCCACCTTTGGCAATACCCAACAAACATTCACTAGTTTAACCATTGACGAATACAATACATTCGTCAATGGTTTAACTAACATCAGTGTGATGATTCAATTCAGCACTGTGTTGAATAATGTCTGTATTATTTCTTATCGCAACTTCTGTTCAGGCTTTGTTCACACAATTTTGGAGAAGTTATACAGCTACAACATCTTATTTTGGAAAACAACTTTATTACCTGATTTGTTAAATCTTTAATAAGCATTTTACTTAGCCTTAATTCAGCTACATGTAAATATTTCGAAAATAATAACGTATTAAGTATATCATCAAGATCTTTATTGAACGTATGTTGATGAAATTTTCCATATTGTCGCGCTTATCTTTTTCTAGAGAGCTGCGGCGGTCTTACACTCGCAGGCTCGACTGCGAAGGTAAACGTCAAGATAGCCGCCGTGTTAAAAGATAGGCTGAATTTTCCCGCTCAAAACAAAACCACGCGTGCTTTTCGCGAAATGACAGCAGTGTTCGATGTACATGGAGAGTGTTTAACATGGCACAGTACATACGGTGGGTGAGATTTTCAGTGCCTCTGTTGTGTTTAGTGACCGTTGCGGTTACCTGAGAAGCAACCAGTAGGAAGCCGCAGTATTCTATTTTATCTCGAGATGCATAATATAATCATTTTAAAATTTTCCTAAATCGGGTCTTGAACTGCTGACATTTGATCATCCGCCGGTAACGTTGTCATCCGCGCCATCCTTGATTTGTAAGTTATGGCCTTCTCGACGCAAACATAAATAATCGTATGGCTGAATATGAATCATGATTGGACTCTTATTCAACAAGTCAATCTGTCAAACTACAGTTTGTTAATAACTGTAGAAGATTTTTATTTCAACCATTGTTCAGCCAGGTCATAACCATCGAACACTGGGGAAAAATATATGAAAATAATGTCAAAACGATAAGTTTATGAAAATTTAATGGATTTATTTTCGACCTTGCTCGGAATCTCTGAATAATCGGCTGCGATATGATTGTGCCATCAATACCACACATGCAGCAATTAAATAACTACACATATCGAAATTTATTTACATTTAGAAAAACAACTAGTACATATAAAATCTGTAACAAATATGCAATATGGTCGATTTTATATGAATTTGTTTGTGTTCGTTTCCGCACAACTTTAAAACAACTGCATAATTTTTTTTTATTGCTCCAGCAATTTTGTTGGTTATAGTCTCCAACACCTTTATAGATCAGGAATTAATTATGTATCACGAAATAATTATGAATTGCCCCACGAATATAAAAAGCACAGAGAAACAGACGTCTCACTCAACACATGTTCCATCGTTCACTTTTTTAACGGTTTATTTAATTCTTTGTAGGTGGTCAATCGGCCACCGATGGCGCTTCCATCGATTTTGCTTGTGTTTGACGTTTGCGCACTACCGCCATCTGGTTGCCGCTTGGCCACACACCGTGGTTTTAGCATTGGGCGAAAATGTTTTTGTGACGATGATTTTGATTGCATTTTGTTCTAAGTGAGACGTCTGTTACTCTGTGATTTTACCATGCCCGTTTCCGATCCATAGTAGTATTAACAATGTATATATTTTGAGCTTTTTAGTGGAATGTTTTCACTTGTCATAAGACGAGTTTGTACAATCCCATTGAATTCCACCACTTAATTGTTCACCGTTTTATTGGCGTTTTCACCGTTGTTACTAGCTTGGCTGTCTAAGCTCTACTCCCCATCCACTCGCTTCCTGCCTTAAAGCCCAACGCCAAGATCTCTTTTCCCATTCCGTTTTCGATCTGCCGATCTCTCGCCCACTCAGCAATCCAATTTTGCTGCTCAACCTACACTCAAATTATTCTGATGATATAATGTATGTGCGAGACCCACATAGAACTCGATAATCGAGCTGATTTTTACTTCTATGTGCGCATTATGAAATACATTTTTAACCCTATTGAAAACATAGTCAATCAAAATAAATTGTATGTGCAGTTTCACATAAAATGAAACTATGATCATACGCAAAAGATATTTTAGTTACTAGATAAAGATTGTCGCTTCGGTTCCCTTTGTTCTGCTGTCTGAAACATGTGTGGTACATACCTGTCAAATCGTATGGATTTTCCTTCTTTGACATTTAGCTCCCCTATCCTCGCCAGCAAAAGATGTTCCGGACAGCGACGACAGCGACAATCTTTATCTAGTAACTAAAATATCTTTTTCATACGCACATATAATTTATAACACTCTATTGATTAAAAAAAAACTGGCGGCAAACTCAAACAAAACAGAAGCCGAGACAGAAACGTATAGGGAACTGGAAATATAAGTGATTGGTAAAAAAAATCATCTGCCTAACTTTTTCCTGCAATATTCGGATCGTTAATAAAAGTAAAGGTGAGTTTAAGTAAATTATAATGATGTGCATTGTCAAAACAAAGTGATTTTTCGGTTTCAGGCTTGGTTTCAGGAGGCTACCACACCTGTTTGATTTCCACATCTTGTGTGAGGACCATGTCCGATACGACCGAAGTCGAGGGAGTTAAAAAGTGTGAGTTTTAGAAATTCATTTCCCGCGGGGTGGATCTGGATCAGTTGCTGGACATAAAGCAGAATCTCTTGATGCACAGCGGCCCCGACCACCGACTAAATTGTGGTATCCGTATATAGGATGGCCGTAGTCAATAATCTATGAAATGCCAGGTAGAACGCCCCACCGAATGAGAAACCATCCATCGTCAAGACTCAATTGCGGAACATGGTCATCGTCCCGGAGATGGTTGGATCAATTGTGGGAATCTACACCACCGAGCCACCGACAGTTCCCGATTCGTTCAATTGAAGCAAAGCGGACTGTGTTTGAGGTGTTTAATTATCTTTTGTTTTTTTATAACGTGGAGAAACCAAGGCATATCATTTTTCATGTACATTGTACTTATATTTTCTTTACGGTTCCGTAATAATTTACCATGAATAAAGATGTCAATATTCTATATGTATTTCTTTCTTTCACACAAAAAATATCAATATTATTAAATATGTGCGAAGCTAATGAACATATCCACTATTGAACCATTATAAATTATATGTGTATACCTAATGATAAAATTATCAGTTTCGCACATGAAATTCACAATTATTGAATCGATAATTATAAAAGATATTTTAGTTACTAGATAAAGATTGTCGCTTCGGTTCCCTTTGTTCTGCTGTCCGAAACATGTGTGGTACATACCTGTCAAATCGTATGGATTTTCCTTCTTTGACATTTAGCTCCCCTATTCTCGCCAGCAAAAGATGTTCCGGACAGCGACGACAGCGACAATCTTTATCTAGTAACTAAAATATCTTTTATAATTATCTATGCAGCTTGCACATATTTTATAAATGCAAAACCAACTGGTCATAAATTATGTGCAGGGCACATATTACCAATATGCATATTATCCTCAGTGTAGCTAGCTGGTGCGCCTGGCGCTTTCATCGACTGCCCACGCGCATTTTTTTAAATTGACCGTTTCGCAATAGTTAACTTAACATTTTTTTCCCTGAATTCCCGAAATCATGATTTTTAATACACGCAATGTTACCCGCCGGTAACAAAACATATAAACTTGAAAATATTTTTTTTCATGTAAATGTACTTCTTTAGTAGATTATCAAATTTCTACTACCAAAAGTTAATTAAATTTTAATTAAAAAGTTCTACAATTTTGTTGGAAGTATAATTTCCTATACTTCGCCATGCTAAATTTCAGTGATGTCACTCATGGTTGTGTGTATGCACGGCAGCTTCGACTTCGCGAATAGTCACCACCCGGATAAAAAATATCATTAAAATATCATAAATTTTATTGTTACAACACCATTTAAAACATAAGTTTTACCATTGAATATAATGGAATTTTGACAATAAAATCACATGAGAAATAATGGTTTTCCACGATAAAATGAATGGTAAATGGGACTTTTACAATTAAAAAGGGGGGTTGTTATGTATCTTTACAATAAAAAAATCGAAAATTTTCCATACAAAATTCGGAGCAAAACAATTGATTTTACGGTTCTTCAATGGGATGATTTCGAGCGACAAAACAATAGAAAACATTGTGTTTTAAATGTTTTCAATTACTGTTTCTATTGTTTTACAATAGAAATACAACAGGATTTAGAATACATTATACTCCAATATTACAATAAAAATACAATACAATTAATTGTTTTACAATTTTTTTTATTTTCCTCCGGTTGTTAGCATATCTTAAGACGAATCCAGCGCACTACTTCCAAAGTTAAGTTGGTTGCCTGTATCTGGAGAAAAATTCAACATCGGTTTAAAAAGCGTACTAACTTTGTTCCGAATAGACAATACATATAGATATAAACCTGTGGAAAATGTAAATTATAAAAGAGAACGTCGAGAAGAAAAGAAAAAAATACCTGCATCAGTTCTTATTATATCCCGTTGGTGAGATTGGCCAATGGTAGCCACTGAACGATCTTCAATCAGTGACCAGCAAGCAGCAGTATTTTATTTATCATAAGCTTCATGTCATAAGGTATTATGATGATAAAATTTTCATTTATTTTTTGTTCGGGATGAACCACTGCGTTCATTATGTACATTGAACTTTTGTAGTATTGCTTTTTGCATTGAAACTTTTCGTTTCGTCACTGAAACCATTGATACTTGTCTTCAGCGACTGCTTCCGCGATAGAGCATTTGCACATTTTATTCACTCATACATCTATATTGCTGTCAAAATGTGTATTTGACAATTAAATTTTCAGCTAAAAGCTCTATTTTTTGACACCGGTGCACTCACACAACCAATCAACATCAGTTGTCAAAAAATCAGGAGTACCAACTTGACCACTATCTCCTTGTCGCCGAGTCCGGCGCTGAGTGCTCGGCGCGGAAACCCAAAGGTGGGAATAAAATTTTGGGGCTTATGCGCAATATAAGATTACGATTACCGGTGGTGAGTATAAACCGTTTGTCAGCGCAGTATCATTACTTGACACTTTACCGGTCGCTACTAAACGCGCTGCTAAAACAGTAGCGCAGCTGACAGGTGACCAAATTGACCAAATAACAGCGCTACTATTTGATAAACTATCAAACGTCGAACGTCACCGATACGGAATGCAGTCACCAAAATGATAACCGAAAATACCGAAAATAGTGACCGATGCGAAAAAGAGTGACTAAACTAAAATGACAGTACAGTGAGGGTGATCAAAATACTCGCGCCCAGTAATGATGCTCTAACGCTTCAACACTTTAGATACTCACCGCGGTACAGAAGCCATAGTGATTTACCGCTTTCCCAGCAGCAGAAACTGCAATGAAAAAGACCTGCACCATACAGTTTCATTATTTTCATCTCTTCACTAAGGAAACGTCCACAAATTACGTAACGCTTAGAGGGGGGAGGGGGGGTTGAGTAAAGTGTGACGATCCATACAAAATTTTCAGAAGCTTCATACAAAAAGTGTGACATAGGGGGGAGGGGGGGTTGAAAAAGTTCAATTTTTCCGTTACGTAATTAATGGATCTTCCCTAATTATAAACAAACTGTACACGCTCAAATGAATCCAGCCATTCTCCGAGTAAAATGATAAGCAAAAGTTTTTGTTCCCTTTCATTTTTTTGAAATCAAATTTTTATTGCAAAACATTTCTAGACCTGCAACAAGACCTGCAATATGAAAATATATACTTGAGAATCGGAATAACTTTTTTATTTATTTAACAAACAAAGCTATTGTAATTTTATTGTTTTCAATTGTTATTTCATCAATATAATAAATCCATGAAATATTCCAAAATTATATTAATTCAATAACATTAGACGGATTTCCAGATCATCCAAACCGAATACTTTTAAAATATGTTTAGTTCTTGAATGCTAATACTAAACATAAGCGAACAATAAAAATATAATAGAATATATCGGAAACATTTAAATATATTGTTATTTTAATGTACGTACAATAAAGATATTTTACAACCGAGAACATTTTACAATAAGCATACAATAGTTTGTATTGTTTGCCACACAATCTATTGTATTTCAATGGGTTATGTCATACAAGTTACTGTAAATTTTTATCCGGGCACCACCATAGACATAAACAACGATCCTCCTCACTCTGGTTTCAATTCCATATGGAAAATAAAATCCATATGTATAAAATCTTGACTGCCACGAGATTGCCACTTGTGTTGCGTTTCAAAACGTTCTTCAAGGGGGAAGATGCAAGGGTGTTCCTGAGAAAATCATCGGCCTCATCGAAGCACAGTACGAGGCCTTTTCGTGTAGAGTGCTGCACAATTGGGTCCTGTCCGACCCTATCCGGGTCGTAGCTGGTGTGAGGCAAGGATGTATTGTATCACCGTTACTGTTCCTCATCGTAATCGACGAGATTCTGGTAGATGCGATTGACCGTGAACCAAAACGCGGGCTGTTATGGCAGCCTATAACCATGGAGCACCTAAACGACTTCGAATTGGCTGATGACGTTGCACTCCTCGCGCAACGGCGCTCTGATAAGCAGAGTAAGCTCAACGACCTTGCCGAGCGTTCCTCTTCGGCAGGTTTAGTCATCAACGTCAACAAAACCAAATCGTAAACACGGTGACTCCCTCCAGTTTCACAGTAGCCGGGCAACCAGTGGAGAATGTTGAAAGCTTCCAATATCTTGGTAGCCAAATAGCGTCAGACGGCGGTAGCCAGATTGACATAGGCGCACGTATCAAGAAAGCAAGGGCTGCCTTTGCGAGTTTGAGAAATATCTGGAAAAACAGGCAGATAAGTGAACGCACCAAAAACGAATTTTCAACTCTAACGTGAAATCTGTGCTTTTATACGCTAGCGAAACATGGTGTGTATCAGTGGAGAACACTCAACGGCTGCAGGTGTTGGTGTTCATTAACAGATACCTGCGGTATATCATTCGGGCCTGGTGGCCTCACAACTGGATCTCAAACAACGAGCTCCATCATCGTTGTCACCAGAGGCCGATAGCAACAGAATTTCAAGATCGGAAGTGGGGCTGGGTCGGCCACACCCTACGTAGGGACGGAAACGAAATCTGTAAACAAGCATTAGACTGGAACCCAGCGGGACATCGCAGCAGAGGCAGACCCAGAGGCTCATGGCGGCGAAGCCTCAATAAAGAAATAAAAGAAGTCAACCGAAATCTAACCTAGCAACAGGTTAAAGCGATAGCCGAGCAACGCTCAGGATGGAGATCTTTCAAGTCGGCCCTTTGCACCACCGGAGGTGTACAGGATCCATAAGTAAGTAAGTAAGTTAAGGTGGAATGAAGGTTGGCAACACACCACTACATAAATCCGTATTTTTTGAATGAATGTTTGTGATACTGCCCGCGGTGTTGCACTAACACAACCACAATTTTCCGAAGGACGGAAAGAGACAGACGACACATCGCCGGTGGTGAATCATTCAGAAAGCTATTTTCTTTACCCAACTTTCTTTTGAGTCTTAAATCCCTTACACACGATTGAGGACGAACTTGTTTGTCTGTTCTCTGTGACTTTGCGTATAATGATCCATATTAGTTCTTGTTTTTGGAAAAAACATGAAATATGATGAAACTCGGAAAACCCGGAACATCTTTGATGGCCAAGGATCAATCTCAGATTTTGCAGGGGGACAGAATGTTCGCTACTTATGGAACTGGTTTTATCAAAATCGAATTTTCTACGCAAAGTTATTTGAATTTCGACATAATTTTACCTATCTCAACCTTTGGGAAGATCACTTAATTACGTAATGCAAAAAATGGATATATTCCTCTCCCCTATGTCACACTTTTTGTATGAAGCATCTGAAAATTTTGTATAAGTTGTCACACTTCACTGAACCCCCCTCCCCCTTCTAAGCGTTACGTAATTTGTGGATGTTCCCTTTTTGACTAACCCCTGTATATTGATGGATTGCAGAAAACTCAGTACTTTTCATTCATCACAACTAGGTATATAGAGTTTTCAAACTTGTTTGAGAAACAATTTAAACACGTCCCAGAAGTAATTTGTGCTTAGTCATATAATTTATTCTCTCTTGCATATATGTGTTTGGTAGAGTATTAGAACAGTTGATTTATTAAAGAGATTATTGTTATTCATCAGGATTTCAATTTACCAGTTGAGTTAAATTGTTGCAATGGTCATACTTCTGATGTTTATCTTATCAACTTACTTTTACCGGCCGAAGCGTTTCTGGCATGTTCAAAATATATGGTTTACCCTACTTATGAATCACAAACTCGTCTGCATTCCGCGTATACGCGCATGTTCTTCATTTATTGAGACTGGAGTTATTCCGTCGTAACTTAAACACCCGCAATACATGAACTACGACCCTAAAAAGTGTCTCTTTACAACTTAAGAGCAATTTCAATCAAATTTTATTCAAAATGGTTGCCAAAACTACACTTCTATATATGTCTAGTGTCTCAAGTCTGATCTAATATCATTTACCGGCGTATCCCCACAACATGAAATGCATTTATGATCGCAGTACATCTATTCGATTACTTACTATGTATATATCTATTGTTCTACTAAGTCCCGTCGATGAAATCATTGCTTATAAATTGCTTATATAGGATATCTGTTCCGTTGTAATGACACGCCCCTATATCAATCGGGCACGATTGTGCATCTGTGCGCAACTAGATATTTCCGTTTATTTTTGTTTCCATGCATACTCATGTCTGAGAAAAAGAAACATTTCGCGATTCAATCCAGTTTTTGATTGATATAGGAACATGATCTTAAACACACAAACAGTAACCCTATCAGTTTATTCCCTAACGATGATGATATTATTTCTCCTGTGACTCAAATACTATACCACAGTCTTATTTTGACTAGGTCCGTGCGATAATATAGGTATAGAATATTTAACTATTTAACCGAGATCTTCCCTTCATGTACAATACTGTCGGTGTCAGCTGAATCTAGCCGTAGTCAAACTTCGATGACACTGAAGGTATCGATGCTGCCTGTGATGGCTACTCTTAGCCATGGAAAACTGCTGGAACTGATACTTTGCAAGTTAGGAATGGCGCGAATCGTAGTTCTTCACTTTGTCGGGAACGGCAGCTCTTTCAACAGGCACCAGCTGGTACAGCTCCTCTAGTGTTTTCACGTACACTAGCTTCCGCCAAAACTTAGAACTAAAATGAAGAAATAATACACGATTAATTTGGAGAACATTCGAATAGCTTTAAATCTTAATCAAATAAAGATAAAAAAGCCAAAAAATCAACCGTACATGATTTTTTACTGTGTACAAGGTTCTGTAGCGAAAAAAATATCGCTGGAATAACCGACGATCAATATATGTACTTGTAACTTGTATAATAATAGAATTAGGTATGTAACTGATTTGGACCGTGACACTGTAATTTAGTTCGATATTAACAAAAGATATTTTAGTTACTAGATAAAGATTGTCGCTTCGGTTCCCTTTGTTCTGCTGTCCGAAACATGTGTGGTACATACCTGTCAAATCGTATGGATTTTCCTTCTTTGACATTTAGCTCCCCTATTCTCGCCAGCAAAAGATGTTCCGGACAGCGACGACAGCGACAATCTTTATCTAGTAACTAAAATATCTTTTATATTAACAGTAGGTACATGCTAGTATCAAACCATTTACCCTAGCGACGTTTGAATTGATTGAAACTTCAGTAGTTCTTGTAGCTTAAAAATTTCAGAAAACAAGTGTTTGGGATAAATAACACTAAATAAACAACAGCTAATAATTAAAACCATTTAAAGGTTTTTTTAAAGTCAGAAACACGAACATTAATATCCACTGGTATAATATTTGTAGAACTCACCTGATGAACGGTCTAGCCATCCATACTACAGATTTCAGCCAGAAGGTGGGGTGCACCATGTATAGATTTTTCAAACTCTTCCTTAAGCGTCTATCCAACAACTGATAACACCTACAATAATTAAAACCGTGAATGCAAACAAATAGAATATTTCAGTCATTCGGGATATCATGATTTAAATGAACGTACTTTTTTAACCAAGGAAACGGTGGGACATTGCCTCTGCTAGATCCGCCATGCAAGTAAACCAACACGTAGTCTTCGGTTACCAACTGCTCCAGTGTTTTTACTACATACAAGAATAAATTGTTCATCACATAATGGTAATCCGCCCGAGAACGATCAGGTAGGTGACAAGCGCTGAACACCACTATAGCATTGTGCCCTCCAGACTGCAGATATCCCCCGTGGGATAACACCCGTTTAAACGGTTCAATAACCTTCATATCTATCTCACGTGTTTTCCCATCAGGTAGGGTAATCTTCTGCCAACTTCTGATATCACGTGCCTCTGCGCGAGCTGAATACTGCGGAAGCGGCGCACTGCTGCCCCCTGGAGTCTTCGGAGTTCCTGGCACGTCCAGAAAGTCTTCGTCGATATCCACGTTGAAGCCATTGTCGTCCAAAATCGACGACGAAGGACTTAAAGAGACAAGATTTTGCTGTAAATCATCTACACTGTGATTGGAGATCGTTTCCTCGAACGAACTCATGTCATCCACCAGCAAATCGGTAGACAGGGGTCCTTTTCGTCGTTTATGTAATCTCGGTGATATTGATTTGTGTTGAAACACTTGCTGCAGTTGAGAGTTGGATTGTGATTGCACTAGTGCAACCGATTGGAAGGTTGGTGTAACCGAGGCCTGAAACTGCGACAAATCCTGTTCTGATCCACTGCTTAGGAAGTCCTAATGGTGAAAAAAAAAGAGAATAAAAGTATATTCAAAAATTCAGATGGATTGACTTTGCAATAAGGTGGACCAGACTCATTTGAAAAAAATCTAAATCTAATACTTCCTAGAAGTTTTTTGCTCTGTAATTTATATGGGAAAAATGGGAAAAATCAACTGAAAGTAACTTCTTCTTCATTGGCATAACATCCCACACTGGAAAATTGCCACCTCGCACCTGATTGTTCATTAAGCACTTCCACAGTTATTAACTGCGAGGGTTTCTAAGCCAAGTTACCATTTTTGCATTCGTATATCATGAAGCTAATATGATGATACTTTTATGCATTAGGAAGTCGAGACAATTTCTAACCCGCAAAATTTCCTAGACCGGATTGGAAATCGAGCCCAGCCACTCTCAGCATGGTCTTGCTTTGTAGCCGTGGATCTTACCGCACGGCTAAGGATGGCCAACTGAAACTATAGGAAGAGTAATTTCATCCACTAGTTTACATCTCGCATTTACATCATCAATTTGAAATACAGATTTAATAGTTGCGTTAGGATATGGCAGGCATGCAAATTCGTTTATTAATCTAGAACATCTAGAACTGAGTTAAGAGTCGCCTCTCAGCCATAGGTTCCGAAAAAAGATATTTTAGTTACCAGATAAAGATTGTCGCTTCGGTTCCCTTTGCTCTGCTGTCCGAAACATTTTGGGTACCTACCTGTCAAATCGTATGTATTTTT
The DNA here is from genome assembly GCF_024139115.2 of Armigeres subalbatus. Lineage (NCBI taxonomy): Eukaryota > Metazoa > Arthropoda > Insecta > Diptera > Culicidae > Armigeres > Armigeres subalbatus. The sequence continues at coordinate 145,856,020 of NC_085140.1, read as the reverse complement.
CCATTTTGACATTTAGATCCCCTATCCTCGCCAGCAAAAGATGTTCCGGACAGCGACGACAGCGACAATGTTTATCTGGTAACTAAAATATATTTTGTTCCGAACCTGTGGCTCGTGACCCCAAGGGGTCGTGAGCTGATCATTGGAGGGTCGCGAAAAAAAATCTATACCAACTTTTGAATTTGAATTTAAGTTATGGATAAGCAGAGAATATCTAATTATGTGAAGTCATTCGATAGTAATGAAGTAACATTCCAGATTTATTCTTCATTCACGACTGCAAAATAACTTTCAATTCTTTCTTCGGATGAAACATACGAGGTTTGAGTTCTATACAAAGCTCAACCAGAATCGAGAGAAAAAAACTAACATTGATGCAAGATCAACTGTATCTTTTATATTTAACTTTACGGCTACGCAGTCTTTATTAGTAGAAACTGGTTTATTCGTTGCACAATGTTTCGAAATAACCCACGTTGGGCAACGAAAAACCTGTTTCTTCTAATAAAGACTTCGTAGCCTTAAATTTTTTTGTATGTCTTTATTAGCGAGACTTTCAGCCCAAAAATAATGAATCAAATCCTTTTTTTTTTTTTTTCTTTTTTTTTTAACTAATTTTATTTGCTAATTATCTAATACATGCATTCATCTCTTAGACTAGGTGTTCCGTGTTTTCTTAACACTATCATCCTTATTTGCTATGTTACGCTTTTAGTTATTATTAATACATTTCAATTGCCTCTGGCAGTTAGAATTTTTTCCTCTGGTTGAATTGAACCATGTAGGAATTACAATGTTTTCTACTTAAACTAATCTTAACCTATTTTATACTAAGGGTACAAGGAGTTAATCGTTGCAATAGAAGATTGCAACGATTTTTGTCTAAAATTGGAAATTATTTTGTTGGACATTTGTTGCAATGTCTCAATATTAGAAATTCTATGAAGTTCATTGGTACTATACCACGGAGGCAACTTCAGAATCATTTTCAAAATTTTATTTTGAATCCTCTGGAGTGCCTTCTTTCTGGTATTGCAGCAACTAGCCCATATTGGCACAGCATACAACATGGCAGGTCTAAAAATTTGTTTGTAAATCAAAAGTTTGTTCTTAAGACAAAGTTTTGATTTTCTGTTTATAAGTGGATATAGGCACTTAATATATTGGTTACATTTGGCTTGAAGGCCTTCAATGTGATTTTTAAAAGTTAATTTTTGATCTAGCAGAAGTTCATAGTGACAATATGTCTGCTAGAAGGTTTCAAATAAGAAGCTCTCGGCTTATGTGGGAAAATTATAAGGTGAGTTTTGGAAGCATTCGGGGAAATTTTCCATTTTTGCAAGTAAGTGGAGAAAATATCCAAACTTTTTTGCAATCTACTACAAATGACACGAAGGCTTCGCCCTTTGGCTGAAAGGCCCGTGTCATCTGCAAACAAAGATTTTTGACACCCTGGTGGTAAATCAGGTAAGTCAGAAGTAAAAATGTTATACAATATGGGCCCCAGTATGCTGCCTTGGGGGACACCAGCCCTTACAGGTAATCTATCAGATTTAGTATTCTGATAGTTTACCTGCAGTGAGCGATCTGATAAATAATTTTGGATCAGTTTAATGATGTACAGAGGAAAATTAAAATTCATCAGTTTTACAATCAAACCTTCATGCCAAACACTGTCAAATGCTTTCTCTATATCAAGAAGAGCAACTCCAGTCGAATATCCTTCAGATTTGTTGAGCCGAATTAAGTTCGTAACTCTTAATAACTTATGAGTGGTTGAAGGCCCATGGCGAAAACCAAATTGCTCAACAGCAAAATAGAATTGTCGTTAATATGAACCATCATTCTATTTAAAATAATCTTTTCAAACAGTTTGCTTATTGAAGAAAGCAAACTGATTGGGCGATAACTAGAAGCCTCAGCTGGATTTTTGTCCGGCTTCAAAATTGGAACAACTTTGGCGTTTTTCCATTTATCTGGAAAGTATGCCAATTGAAAACATTTGTTAAATAAATTAACCAAAAAGGATAAAGAGCTCTCAGGAAGTTTTTTGATAAGTATGTAGAAAATTAAATACCATCATCACCCAGGGCTTTCATATTTTTAAATTTTCTAGTAATAGATCTCACTTCATCCAAATTAGTTCCCAACGAAGGGTCAAAAACATTCTCTTGATTGAGAATGTCTTCGAAGCTCCGTGTAACCTGATCCTCAATTGGACTAGTGAGACCTAGACTAAAATTATGGGCACTCTCGAACTGCTGAGCAAGTTTTTGAGCCTTTTCGCCATTTGTTAATAAAATTTTATTTCCTCTTTAAGCACTGGAATTGGCTTTTGAAGTTTTTTGAGAATTTTGTTAATTTCAAAAGGGTTTTGAACTGGGATCCAACTTCGAGACATTATTCTCAAAGTTGGCATTTCTCAGAATAGCGAAACTTTTTTAATTTCATTTGCAAATCTCGCCAAATAACTTTCAACGCGGGATCGCGAGTTCTTTGGTATTGCCTTCTTCTCACATGTTTAAGACGGATCAGTAGCTGAAGATCGTCGTCAATAATAATGGAGTTGAATTTAACTTCACATTTCGGAATTGCAATGCCTCTGGCTTCGACAATTAAATTTGTCAAAGATACGAGAGCATTATCAATATCACTTTTGGTATCGAGAGGAATATCAACATCAAAATTCCTATCGATATACGTTTCTCTATAAATCCCAATCAGCTCTATGATAATTAAAAGTAGAGCTGATTGGATTATAAATGGCTTCTTGTGAGATTTCAAATGTCACAGGAAGGTGATCAGAGTCAAAGTCAGCATGAGTTACCAATTGGCCACACAGCTGACTTGAATCCGTTAAAACTAAATCAATTGTGGAAGGATTTCAACTGGAAGAAAACAAGTTGGTCCATTGGGATATTGAATAGTATAATATCCCGCAGAACAATCTTCAAATAAAATTTTACCATTGGAATTGCTTTGAGCATTATTCCATGAACGGTGTTTGGCATTGAAGTCACCAATTACGAAGAATTTTGATTTGTTGCGAGTCAGAATTTGAAGATCAGCTTTCAACAAATTCTTTTGCTGCCCATTGCATTGAAAAGGCAAGTAGGCTGCAATGAAGGAAAATTGTCCAAAATTTGTTTCAACAGAAACTCCCAAGGTTTCAAAAACTTTGGTTTCAAACGAAGAAAATAATTTATGTTTGATACGTCTATTAATGACAATGGCGACCCCACCACAGGCGCTGTCAAGACGATCATTTCTGTAGATAAAATAGTTTTGATCTCTCTTAATGGAGAGTCCTGGTTTTAAATACGTTTCAGTTATAATGGCAATATGCACATTATGAACTGAAAGGAAGTTGAATAATTCATCTTCCTTAACCTTTAGAGAGCGGGCATTCCAATTTAGAACTTTCACACAATTATTTGGATCCATTGATAACAATGATCCGATAACAATTTTTTGTGTGTACTTTATACCAACCTGAACAGCTTCAGGAACGGTATTTGCTTTGAACATTGCATCAATCATGTGATGCAATTGTTCAGTTAAAAAATCAAAATCGGAAGCAGTTATGCTACCTGAATCGGCAACATGACCATTATTTTCCGTTGGGACATGGGTATAAACCTCATTTTGAGAAGAGAAATTTTGTCTACCAGCAGCGATGTTTGCATACGTAGGTACATTCGAAAAATTGGAATTTACTGAAGTGCTTGCTACCCGTTGACGAGCGGCAAAATTTGTTTGTGAATTGTGGTGGGTATGAATTGCTCGACCGGTAACCGGTTTCGAAATTTGAGCGTTTGAAAAATTTCTACCCGCGAATCTGGGATCCGATTGGAATTTCCCGTCATCAATTTTGCACGGGAATTCAAAACTTTTTTGCGTGAAGGGCATTCCCAGAAATTGGATTTATGATTGCCCCCACAGTTTGCGCACTTAAATTTATTGGAATCTTCTCTCACTGGACATGCGTCCTTGGCGTGAGAGGTTCCACCACAAATCATGCATTTAGCATCCATGTGACAATGTTTGGTTCCATGACCCCACTTTTGGCACTTACGGCACTGGGTAGGGTTTTGGAAATTTCCGCCAGGCTTGTGGAAATGTTCCCATGTAACACGGACATGAGACATAATACAGGCCTTTTCCAAACTTTTCATATTATTTAGTTCACTTTTGTTAAAATGAACTAAATAAAATTCTTGAGAAATGCCCTCTGGGAAGTACCAGAATGGGATTTCTTTTCATCTTAATTACTTGGACTGGTGAAAATCCAAGTAATTGAGAAATTTCAATTTTAATCTCATCCAGTGATTTGTCATCACTGGGGAGACCTTTCAAGACGACTTTGAACAATCGCTCAGTTTTGTCGTCGTATGTGAAGAATTTATGGCGCTTCTCAGTTAAATACTGAAGAAGACGTTTGCGATCGTCAAAGGATCCCGGCAAAACGCGGCAGTCACCCTTCCTAGCAATCTGAAATGAAACCTTGATCCCCTGAAGGTTACCCAAAATCTCATTCCGGAAGCCAGAAAACTCGGCAACAGATACCACAATTGGCGGAATCCTTTGCTTTTTCGCATGAATCGAATCACCTGGGCTAGAGGTAGATTCGATTTGCTCAATTTCATCATTAATCAAATCGAACTGATTGCTCAGTTCGATTGGAGAAGAATTATTTCCGATATTAGAGAAGGAATATCTGAATTCTCCAGCTTCCTTCTATTTTTTCCGCGCTTGGGCAGGACGGTCTTGAAACCTTGTTTCTTTGAAGGAAGTGGAGAATTCAGAGACTCCCCCTTCCTCTTGTTTTTATTAATGCTCATGGCTGAGCGTGGAGACGTGACCTTCTAAGAGGTTTTTTCCCAGAACGGTGTCCCTGCAGGATTACCACCGCTTGTCGGAATTTTACTTCCGCAAACGGGTCCAACGTAAAACGAAGGCACGGGTCCTTGCAAAGATCGTAACGGGATCAGTGGGTACAAATGGCGCTAAGAAGCACCGTTGAAATTAAAATAGCTTCGGGTAGTATTAAAAACTTCCTTCCGCAAAGAGAGAAAGAACCGCACAGCACGAAAGCACGATGCGGTCTGTGAATCAAATCCTTATTTGTTTAATAATCAAACCAGAAGATAAAAGATTCCAATACGCTATCATTGCCTGGGCAAATATTTTTTAATTATTGTTATTATATAAGGCCGACACAAATATTTAAAAACAATTATGTCCCCCTCCCCTCGGTTTTTTTTCCCAAAACAAATATTTTGAGGGGGCAACAAAAAAAATGGATAATTTTGAGGATTTTCAAAACTTTCTTTAACAAATCCGTGGAGTTTTTTTTAGATAAATAATTATTTTTTTATTAAAAATTAGATTAATTATTTTCGAAAATGTAAACCTACGAATGCTTCCACCTAAGAAAAAGAATAAATATTTAGGTACTAAGACTTTGGCGAACACAATGGAGGGGTTATTACATTGTCAACTCAATTTGGTTGCTGTGTTCATAGATTGATTTGTTAGGATTAAAATCCTTTTTGGCCACCTAGAATTGACCTTTCCCGCCGATATAAGGTAGGTTTCTCACATCTTGTGGTGTTTTCTAAATTAAACAATACCTACGTTTTTATTTAGATGACGAACCAATTAAAGCTTATCATCCGGGAAAATAGTCAATTTTCCGTAGCAGTGCATGCTCCGTTCGATATTGGCCTGGGGATAATATTCTGCTTCAATTACGTAGGTGCGTTAATTCTCATCAAATAAATTTCCTAATAATATTATGCAATCCTGTTTCAGATCCGAGCAGCAGATTCTCTATCAATATTTGGAATCGCTGATGATATTTGTGCTCTTATCAACGAAACTAGAAGAGCATGGAAAAAAGATTTCTCCTATTTAGATTGTAAAATGACTCTAAGTTAAAAATAGTTTATTGTTATCGAAATTGAATTTCATTGAAATGACACAAAAATTCAATAAAAAATATGATTAAAATAATGTTGCGAAACTATTTATTTCAAAAATGTAAACGATAAATTCAACAAGAAAACTCTTTTTAAAACAACAATATTATTATTGATTCGAAGGCTGTATAAGAGCTTTCTCACAATTGGAAGCTTTCGAAGTTGCTGTAAAACAACAATAACGTATTGTTGAAATAATAATAATTCTTATTACCGCCAAAACAATGTGAAATTCTTGTTGAATTTACATTAAATATCGTTGTATTCACAAGAGTTTTTTCTGCGTGAATCTGTACCAAAATTATACTTGTACTTGTCTAATTCCTTCCAGAATTTACTCCACATGAACATTCTTGCCAATAAATTATGTTGCTGCAGAGATTTTATGTTACCGTGCCACATTGCAAAATTCGATAAACCGTGAAGGGATAGATGTACTTGCTTTTGGAATTTGTTGATGTCATGTCCATCAAACTATTTCATTTATTACGCGACGCTGAGAATACACTATTTGAACACTTACATAAGCTCATTCAGCAAAATGTAGTCATGTAACTACTGTTCTGATGCTCGCTTTTCATTACATATAGCATCCAAATGAGTGTTATAATGAATATTATGCAACCCATTTGACATTTGAGTTGCATAATGTTCATTAAAGCACCCATTTCGTTAGTATGGAAAAGTAGTCCGTTTTATCACTAAAAGACGAACTGTAAATCAAATATTATGATCAGGAATTGCAAAAAAAATAGTTAAAGGCTTAAAAAAATATGGGTTCTCTGGGAAAGTTAACCTTAAATAAGCCAAAGAATCGACTGAGCCAATAAAACGAGATACAATTTTTGATGCTCAATGATTGAGTTTTATGAATGATATTACCAACCCCGCGACAAATGAGCGGAAGAGTAGATTTTTTATGAGCGGTACAGTATTTCCCACGACACAAATTTGAGTAAAAACTCAACAATGGGATAAATCGAATTGATGTTGGTTTCACAGATTTTTCGAACAAAGTTAGATATCTTCGAGTGTTTTTTAGGAAAAACCCATCAAAATAAATAGAGCGCTCTGTGATAAAAAGTCTAAATCTCCAAAAAAGCTAACATGGGACAATTATGCGTAAAAGAGTAGTACACAGAATTGTTAGAAAATCTGTCTAATATGTTCGAAATGTATAACGTAGTAACGTCTCTTTTATTCTTATACGAACATGTTCCACAAGTGAAGTTGACTACCCAAAATATTGTAAACTTAAACTTACTACTTTCTATTCAAACGATCCGTCTTCATCCTCACTCCAGATAAGGACAAATACTTTAGGTATCGCTAATCTGTTTTGCTTGTTTTTGCGTTTTTCAGGACAATTAGACTCCTTGGTTATGATAATAAAAGTATCAGCTCTGTAATAATTAATGTGTTACAGCTAGCAGGACCTTTGTTGTGTGTTTTTGGTTATGTTATTTTATCAATTTTATAAATTACTTTATTATATTACCTACGCTTTTGTTAAATAAACAACTCTTCTTGTTATAATTTTGTTATGCACTTTAATAGTAGTTTGTGCAACTAGTTGCAAAAAGATGATTTTTTCAGCACGAGTTGGATAAATACTACGAGTGCTGAAAAAATCGAGTTTTGCAACGAGTTGCACACGCTAATTTTTGCAATGACGAAAAATGGGCTTTAATATGATAAATCTATACCAAAATTGTGCAATCGAATTTACTCCACATGATCATCCATGCCAATAAATTATGTTGCGGCAGAGAACAATAAGATTCCATCTTATCGTGCAAAATTGAATAGCTTGAAAAGCTATGAAGCGATGAATGCAATTGCCTTTGGAAAATTGTGATGTTATGTCCAACAAACCATTTCATTTATTACGAGACGCTTAGAGTACACTATTTAAACACTCACCCAAACTAATTCAGCTAAATGTAGTCAAGTAACTACTGTACCGATGTAGGTTTTTCATTATAGCACCCAAATGAGTGCTATAATGAATATTATGCAACCCATTTGAGTTGCATAATGGTCATTAAAGCACCCATTCTGTTGGTATGGAAAAGTAGGCCGTTTTATCACTCAAATGACAACTGTAAACCAGGTATTATGATCAGGAATTGCAAAAAATGAATTTAACGATTGGGCTAAATCTCACCGATACTATTTATATCTTGATATGTAAGGATCTACTCACCGGACTTGCATCTTGAAGTAAGGAAGTCTTTTTCACAGTATTTGCGTTATCTATATTGTTTATCACATCGAGGGTAGACGTAGTCGACCTCGTCGCAGTGGTCGTCTTCGATGTTGTACCGGTCCGAGTAGCTGTTTCGGTTCTGTTTGGATACGGACTCGCCAAACGCAGCGGCGGTTGTTCACTGACCGGAACTACATCGGGAAACTGGTAATAATTTCGAAGCCCATTTTGGTTCTTATTGGCGTTTATCAACTCGGATGAATCGGATTCGCTGCCCGTTGGTGACATCAACATCAACGGGTGACTACTGACCGGAGTTAGGCCACTGTTGGTAGTGCGGTTCCCTGTTTTTGAACATAGCATATCCACATTTATCGGGTCATCATTGCGATTGTCAAGGTATTTGGTCAGTATTTCTTGCTGCTCATATGTCGTGCTACTACCGCAGCAGTTATCATTTGCGCTCAATGCAGTAGGAGCGATGGTGATGTCACTACCGCGATGGCTCTGCTTGTAGCCCTCATTGCAGTCGTCAGCTTCTGGTGAGTAACCAGGAGGCGAATCCTGAGACGTTGTTGTTTCCGATATGTCCATTTTGTTGTCCGATACAGGACTTTCCTCTAGACTTTGACTGAAATTACGTGTAATATGCATGACAATTTTATATCTATTTACGCATTTCTCACACCACATGCATCCCATTCATTCAGGCCTAGCTCTCCATTCAAGGACATCAGATGAAAAAACTAATTGGTTCCGAATTATGTTTGAATTGCTATAATTTTACTTAAAAATGGCGTTATCATTTTTAACCAACAATGAGTCAAACAATGAAACTAGTTTAATTATGTATTTTTCATTCAAATACATGATTATAAGCTCACCTCATCTATAAATAGAGCACTGCAGATATTGATGACTGTCCTTTGTACAATATAATCACTGTTTATTTTCAATCTTTCTAGGATTGAAATTTGTTATCTCAAGTGTTGAACTGTATGCTACCTATTTCTCGGAAGCGTATTTTTCAACGTCCTTGTGAATAATCCATCATATCACTTCTTTGATGTTTATATTTTTCACAAAGTAAACGATTTATAAACAAAATCTATCAACTCGTACGCGTCCATTCAATGAGTGTTCTGTGCCTGTAGAATACATATTAGTAAAGATTTGTCATCACCGTTTTCGTTATCCTTTTCATTGACATTTTACCATCGTATCCAACACATGCATATATATATAGCTTGTATACGAATAAGCGTACATTCCTTATTACTATGCATACATATGAATGCTGGAATGTTTATGCTTTCTGACCGTCACACAACATTATGTTGTACGCAGCCAGAATAGATATTAAGAAAAATAACTCTACATAGCACAGTCCATGTTACCAGGTAGTCTGTTCTTTCAAATTATGCATCGGAATTTGGAATATCTGTTTATTCGAGTGCTTCAGTTTTTCAGGGTCCATCAAACCAAAAACAAAGCTTAGGATATGTAATATTCACCATAGCATTTAAATATCATGTGTTGTATTTATGCTGTGTACAATGGTGGATTATAGTCATAGTCACAGCGAAAATCATTAAAAATTAAACGTAATTAAAAAAAGGAAACTAATGGGAGGTAATCTTAACATTACGAGATTTATCCACAACAGTTCCATTCTCCATCTAACGGTAACAAAGTCATCTCATCTCGAAATAGAAGACAGAAGCACCAATTTCCTTGGATCTTTTTGCAAACGAAATACCTAATAATGAAAAGCATAACTGAATTGGTTTCAAGCTGATCGCATATCCGCAATCGCATTGGTGCATGTTCGTTAGTTGCTGGCGCACACTTTTGTTGTCCTTATTAAGAGACTTGCAGGCGCAAACTTATAGAATTGTGTGTGCGGGACAATATTAATATCAGTTCTCTCGTCTCAGCTAATCTCGTCTCTAACCCACAGCACGAACAATTGACGTGGAGCTGATGCTTGCGCAAACTGATCTTTGGGCGAAGCAATGTTGCGGCTGATTTCCATGGATAAATTCGCGATTAAAGGAAAATTGTAACATTTTTGTTGATTCCCTTACCTATCTAACACACTGATTATCGACAAAATACTAATATTTTCATACCATTTTTATGCTCGTTTACTCGCTCACTCATGAGTCCTAGGCACCCCGGGGGTACATAAGGCAAACTGCTAAGGTAAAGTTTAAATGTTTTCATGTTTCATTTCGTGTCCATTGTTTCATGCTGCGGTCGTGTCAGGTCTGTTAAGGTTCGTCGTGTCAGGTCTGTTCAAATCCCACAAAATCCTAGCAGGCCGCCATAGCAAATTTCACAGGGAATTGTCCGATGATTAATTGAACTTTTATTTAATTTTCGTACGTTTCATTTAGTCATTAGCGGGTCTCCAGCTAGCCTTGCATGCAAAGGCGTAGGATTGCTAATCCGGAGATGGCGATTTCGATTCTTGCTCCGCGGAGCTACGGTCCAGGATGTTTTCGGGTGTGAAACAAATATACATAATACATATTTATATTCATTTCATGCATTGGCGGACACAGAAAGCTTTTAATTAATAACAGCGGGAATGCTAAAAGAACAGTTGTAAAGCAGAACATGTTCCAGTTGGAATGTAGAGCCATATAAGAAAAAGAAGAAGAACGTTTCATTAGATACATAAGTGTTAGATCGTTAATAACCCTACAAATGTTGTAAACAACATATCATATAACCGGGTCGGTTTTTCATCAGAGTAGCCTAACCTGCATGAACGCATGCAAACCAAAACAATTAGTAAGGTACAGTGGGGTAATGGGTGAATGGGGTAAGTGAAAAGAGCGCAAATATTTCAGTGATAAAGCATAGAATTAATCCACTTCACAATCATACTTGGCCATTCAAATTAATGCACTGAATGAGTAAAACATGAAATAATGAACCATTTCAACAAACGAGAGTAAATGTATTTTAACCTGCCAAGTTTATCTTTTGGACAAGTGGTTTTGCGTGTCAATAAATTAGAAGAGGGAGCGTCCACAAATTACGCAACGCTTAGAGGGGGGAAGTGGGGGGGTGATCGAAGTGTGACGATCCAGATGTTTCATACAAATAGTGTGACAAAGGGGGGAGGGGGGGTTGAAAATGCCTAATTTTTGCATTACGTGATTAATGGATCTTCCCATATTTTTTAAGTTGGGTTTCAAATAGTGCATTGATAAGTTGGTTTTCTCTATAGTTTTGAATTCCAGCAACAAAAATATTGATATGACCTACAACAATGTTGAAAAAAAATTTAATGACTTTGCTTGATTTTTACCACGGGTGAACTGCCGTCCCAAGCATATCTGTCCCATGTCGATTTTTATCATTTTTGAGTTTTATGCACCAAACGTTCTAAATTAATGTATATTTTATTGTGAACAAATAAATACATATAGTTTGTTCGAAAACTTGGCGAAAAAATATCGGGTCATTTTGTCCCATTGTAGAATTTCCAAGCATAACTGTCCCATTGAAACAAATTTCATATAACATGTATTAAATTACTTCGAAGAGGCCAATTTTCATTATCAAAATTCAGAGAAAGAATATGGGTTGTGGTATAGTTTCAATGGGTAAAAAGGTTAATCCACCTATCATCGTTGATGCCTTTCTTGTGCATTATGAAAATTGAAAAGTAATAATTGAAGCATATTAAGATGATTTATATTAAAATTTGAGTGAGAATAGTCTCTCATTTTTATTCGCATTCTATGTATTCTCTCTCTATGTATTTTCTTCTTTCCTTGTTGGCATTACCATTTTTGCATTCGTATATGATGAGGCTAACACGATAATACTTTTATGCCTAATTGCACCCGAAAATTCCTTTGACCGTGAGTCCAACCAAGCCACCTAAGCATCATCGCTTTGTAGTCGTGCTTCTAATCGCATGGCTATAAGGTAGGCCCAATTAATTTACATATATACAAGATTTTTGCAATAGCTTCGGAAGTGACTAATCGATTTTCAATAGTAAACAATGGGCCAAATTTCCCGTCGAGTGCAACTTATTACGAATAAATGGTCCTTAACATGTGTTTACAAATGTTCACACACGCACCACACACAGGTGGAAGTTTCCACTCGACACATCAGATGCTGATCTGAAATAAATTTTATAGGAATCATCAAACACCTTCGCAGTATTGCGGTATTGAGTTACCACGTAATCTGATTTTGATGCTTCTTCCAAAAATCCATCTGCGCTGAAACATAATTCACTTGAACCAGTGGCGTAGCCAGAAAATTGGTCTGGGGGGAGTTTTCCGAACATTTTTTCTTCGAAAAAAAATTCTTCTAAAAATTTTGTCTCTGAGGGGGGGGTGGTTCATGTGCAAAACCACCCCCATGGCTACGCCACTGACCAGAACTTATTTCAGGATTAAATGATGTATAGGAACCAATTCTCACTGTCCTTATACTTATGTAAGATATAATATCTCTGGGGTTTTCAGACACACTCGTCCCCATGTCAGCTTTTTAATACATATTTTTTTTCTATGGAGCGTAAGCCCCCTCCCCCAAAAGCTTACGTTATTAGTGTACGGCCCTTTACTACAATACGCTTTGAAAAGATTTAATGCATCTAATTTGAAACAGGTTGTTATCCAGACCCAACTAAACTTTTGCTAAGCGCAAAGTAATCTGATGATACTTTAGCACTGGGACAAATATGCTTGGAATTATCAATTTTGTCTTCAATTTCGCAGCATAAATGTCCCACTGAATAAATTCCACTAAAAAAACAGTGTTTATCTTTTGAAACATACTAAGCCATTAGAAATACACTATTTTCATCGATATACGTTTATTAATCAAAATTTCATGGGGCAATTTAGCTATTAACTAAAAAATATGTTTTCAACTTCAATCGCATTTTTCTCAGTTGCATATTTTTTGACATGGGACAGATATGCTTGACACGGCAGTGAAGTAAGTGAAAATTTTTCCGACAATGAATGCATTTTATTGAGCGTAAGTAAACAAATAATACAAGTTTAAACTCATTCGAAGGCTTTTAGTTATTAGAGTAGGGGAGGACGGGACAAGATCGCCACCCGCTATTATGCCATTTTCTCTCCAAATAACCCTGCACAATGTTAATCTATCGTTCAACAGAAGACTTGACACTGAAAAAATATTATAAAAATAAAATTAATCTGAAATACAGATGAATTAGTAAAAGTTGGTGAAAACATGAATACCCTTATAATAAATCAGCATTAGAAAATAAAGTTTTTAAAAACATGAACATTTTTTAATGAAAATCTTGACCAACTACACATTTTATATGTATGTCTTCAAAGAATATTTTAGGACCATTTAATGGATTCACAGAGAAATGTTTGACCATGATTAATAAGATATGAATAATTCATATTAAATGGGGCAAGATGAGCACCCCATTTTGAAAAAATCAAATAATACACAAAATACTAAACCTCTTTTCCACTACCTACAAATATGATTTACTATGCGCTGAATCTGTTGAGTAACGTACATTATCAAATTTACTGAATCTTCAAACTGATTTTTGTTATTTAATGTGATTATCAATGAAAAATAATATCTTATCGATCCAAAAACAAGAACTGTATTATTGTTTTAATATGGCCAATGCGCATTAAAAACTTTTATTGTTTGTTAATATTTTTGTCTAATACATTTCTGTTAGAAAAATTGATTTTTAGAAAGGTGCCCTTCTTGCCCCGTAGAGATGCTCATCTTGCCCCGTAGTATATTTAAAACAAACTAAAACAGAATTTTAGAGTAAAATCAGCAGTGATTCAAATCGTTCGGGGCTGTCAGTTTGAATATGAATCTGAAACATTGAATTTCCCAGCAGCTGTTCTAGATTCAGTTTTTATACCAGTCAACTGTCAAAAAAATAAAACTGGTATAACGCTCCGTTCTATTTTCTGCAGATTTGAACCACGATTGAATCACGAGATTCAAATATTTTTCAATTGTTTTGGTGTATGGATGCGTCATTTTATCTACGGATCAATCCACTTTGCAATTTCGGCGCCTTTCTTGGCAGTAACATAATGATTTCATTTAATTGAAAATTTGAAAAACACGAATGGGGAAACCAGCGAGTTTGTTCTATTTTGCTTTAGATGCAAACTAGAATAGTGGTCGAAAATTTAGAATCAAACTGAATCACCCTTAGTTAATTCACATTTATCGGGATTACTGTTCTTTTTTAAATTCGCGTTTTAGTTAATATGCAACCAAAAAGAACTGTCGTATTGTAATAGAAAAGTATGCTTGCTAAGGAGGTACCTAAGGTACCATACTTAGGGTGCTCATCTTGCCCCGTCCTACCCTAATACAAAATCGAGAACCGAAAGTGCAAAGCGTGTCAAAGTATTGGATAATCCATGTTTGACACATAATTCGTAAAAAAAATGGTAATATGGAGCTTAAATACGAAAATCACTCCTATTACAGTTAATATATCAACAACTGTGATTTATATAGTCAGAATTGAGAAGGTTTAGCGATTTGTTTATGTGGGGCAAGAGGGGCCTCGACCTCGCCCTAGTGTCCAGTGTGCGCAGGATTAGAGGAAACGGCGGAACACGGGTTGTTCGTGTGCCCGCGTTTTCGCACAATGCTTGACCACATGCTTGCCACATGTGGTCTGGACACTACCCCGGACAACCTAGTCCGGAGGATGTGTAAAGATAAAGTTGGCTGGAACGCCGTTTTATCGGCTATCGTCCAAATCGTCTTGGAGCTAAACAGAAGGTGGCGCGTGGACTCGAGCAATGGCTAGTTCAGGCGCAAATAAGAGGTGGTCCAAGGGTTTGGAGTCAGCTTCATGGGTCATACCGGTGCCCAACATGGTATCGTCGCTTTCCCGGCGTCGGTCAACTGGGCGGGTTCCGGTTCCGGTTAGTCCTCGTCAAGGCTGGGGGAGGCGTAGACACCGCGTCGGCAAGTCCCTCTGTGTGTTGGCGAATACGCCCTATCGCAGAGAGGTCAATTTGGGGTGCACGTGGCATTATCATTCTTTATACCAGTCGTGCAGAAGGAAGCAGGCGCGATGTCGACCCTTCCCACCTTCCAAGGACATAGGGCGTGGTAAGGCCACATGGAAAGCCGGCATTGCGCTGGCATGATACCATGGTGTTCTTCTAAAAAAGCGAGTCAAGATGTTCGGCGCTGCAAGGACACGCAGCTGTGTAACCTCGAGGGTGCGTTGGCCCCCTTTTGAAGCATTACATTCTGGTTAAACCGAAGGGACGATGGGATTGACGGCAATGGAAACGGTTCAGCGGGTCGCGGATGCAGTCCTGCCTCCCTCGTTTGCTGTTGGAGGTGGTCCCTAACCCCGCACTTCCTGGACAACCCAGGATGTCTGTTGAGCAGATTCCCCTCCCCCCATTGCTTAGGAAAAAAAAACACGACGACTATCCATCCAGCGAAGCAGCACCCGTCGCCGACTACGCGAGAGAGTGAGTGTCATCGACGCGACGCCGCGGTGAGTACCACCGAAAGCGAGAGATGTGTCACCGTCGAGCAGTGGCGCGCAAGGACAATCGTCATCATCATCATCCATAACATACGCGGTACGCCTGGAATACTCCACGTGCTGCGTGATGTTTCTGGAATGCGCAGCAGAGTGATATAAATATGCGCACTCGTCACGCAGTAGTCAGTATAATCATAAGTTTAAGTTTAGCCTGGCGAAAGGCAAATGAGTTTAAGTATCATAAGACCCGGCATACGGTCTAATGAAGTGTAATTAGTGAAAGAGAAAAAGCAAATTATACTATTCCGTCCTCCACCTGATCGATTCACCTTGCTTGTTGCGCATCTCGCCTTCTTATGCCCGTGAGATCGTTGTCGAGAACCATTTTCACCGAATTACTATCCGACATTCTGGCTACGTGCTCGGCCTACCGCTGTTCTGTAGGTTTTTGCCTTTCTCGTACAACAAAGTTGTACCGAAAGGCTAGGGTCTGTTCACAAATTACGTAACGCTTTTGGGGGGAGGGGGGAGGTCCAACCTACGTTATACTTTGTTACACTAAAAGGTGGGGGAGGGGTTGGTTACTAGCAAATGTTACGCATAACGCGAATAAAAGTTAATCTCAAAGGCTTTTTAATCACTGATTGAAGTATTTGCTAATATGTCTTAATCACGACGATGAATACGTACCAACCATTCCTCTTCACTACCATACTACGCACAATTGTCCCGTGCTAGTCTATGTAGTTTTTTACTTTTTATCAGTGAAGGCTATTTTGATGTTTTACGGGAATCCTAAAAGACAGCGAGTTTTCTTCGAATAATTGTTGCTAAATTTCGAGGCATTTTCATTCTAGGCAATTGCATTTTAGCTCAACCACTTCAACCACATAAAAAGTCCAATTTGAAAATGATTTGTCTATCGTTATCATTTTAGTCATTACAGAAATGAAGCACATAGCGGGACGATTATGCGTGAAAGAACAAAGCGAATATCGTGTTTCTCTGAAGAACAGTCCCGCTAAACTAAAATATGAATGGCCATGGTCGCAAATTATATTTTAGTTTTTACTAGCTGCATTTGATGTCCTTGGTTTTAATCATGTTCCGTTCCTGTTCTAACAGTTTTCAATAAATACCAAAACCCACCTGCTTTAGAGAAAGAAAAAAAATGGATTTAAAATTTTCTCAGTTACGCGTTATATGGGGGAGGGAGGGGGTGCGAAGAATGTTACTTTTTGTTACGAGGGGGAGGGAGGGGGTCAAAAACTCGGATTTTTGCGTTACGTAATTTGTGAACAGACCCCTATCATATTTCACTCCGAAAACGAACTTTTTATAGAAGCTTCGGAAATCCATAGTGTTATATACCATTCGACTCAGCTCGACGAGCTGAACAAATGTCTGTCTGTCCGTGTGTATGTATGTGTGTATGTGTGTGTGTATGTGTGTGCACAAGAGCTAAGAAAAACATTAGTCAACTTTTCATATAGTAATCCTCAACCGATTTCCTCGCAACAAGTTTTATTCGACAGGGGGCAAAGGCTACTTGATCATTATTGAATTTTAAAACGATCGACCATTGCGTTTAAAAGTTATAAAGAAAATGGTACATCGAATCATATTCAACATATAAGGTTGGTGTCTTGGCTAAATGCGAGAAAGGCAATATCACTACTCGGTGAATTAAGTTGGGTTTTTAAATAGAACATTAATGTCGGAAGCAAGTTTTCAGCTTTGAGTATTATTATCTTTCGGTTTAATGCTTTAACAAATAAGTCTGATTTTTTTAACATCCTTGATAATCAACCGTCTAAGACGAATTAAGTACTCTCCATTTAATTCCACCAGTTAATTTTCGTTATCTTTGCAGATACGTATTTCGACCACAACTGTGTGGTCGTCTTCAGTGTCTCGTACTTGACTCGACTTACGAGTACGAGACACTGAAGACGACCACACAGTTGTGGTCGAAATACGTATCTGCAAAGATAACGAAAATTAACTGGTGGAATTAAATGGAGAGTACTTAATTCGTCTTAGACGGTTGAATACATTCCACTAAAAGAGCTAATATATGTTTGGGTTTTAGTCGGGTTTTAGTCGATTATGACCTTTACAGTCAATGAAACTATAAGATCACCCCACGAAACAAATCACAAAAAATCAAAGAATATCCAGGTGGTATTTCGAACGCTGTGAAAGTTAAGGTAAATCGAGAAATTAATAAATACCAACCGTGATAAAAAAAAAGTATTGGGTGTAGTTACTTGTTTCACTTCACTATCATTATATTCAATAAGTGTAATTTAAATACAGTATAATTATCATATATCCAGAGGGATCGCAGTAAGTCGTGCGGTGAATGGACGTGCTTGGTTTTCAATGTCAAATTTTTTTCGCGAAATTTTCCGTTGACTTTGAATTAAATTAATTCAATTTTGAAGCCTTTCGGAATCTCGTTGGATCAGGATTCTGGAATGACCACAATAATGGCAATAAACAAGATAGATGTGATCTGCCAGAGGCACTTCTATAAATAGGTGACAGTGTCACTTACCCTTGCGGATGCTTCGTTTGACAGAGGAAGATCATACCCACTTGCTAGCAGTCGAAGTGTGGCTGGGATTCCCGTTCAAACTGGCTCAACAATTCAATACTGCCTATGTCCACAGATAGGATAACTCTAGTGATTACAAGGATTACCAATCAATAGAGCTTAAAAAGAATCGTGCCCGGAATACTGACTGCAAAATGTTCGAATTAATAACGATGAAGTTTTACGATCGTCGGCTGAATGGTAACACTAATAATGTTTTATTCAAACTTGGATCTGGTAAGATATTGGTAGCTCAAGATCCAGAAGGTAAGTGGTAAAATCAAGAAAGTAAGTGGAGTTAAAACAGTTTTACTACAAATTATGAAAATTAGTAAAGTGATAGTTGCTTGAAACAAAAAAAGTGAGGGACATAAGATTCCATCAAGATTAGGATTTCAAACCATTTATGGTTCTACTACCTATTTGATGAATTGTAGATATATTACAGGTATTTTAGTTGTTCCATTTACTTTTCGAATCATTCATATACACTTTTTATATTATTTGAATAGCCCTGATGCCCAACAGATTTTTCATCTATCTATATCTTAAGATTTCTTATTCATTATGTTCTGTCAAGGTTTCGGTTATGGTGATTTCTCAATGCAAAAACATTAGTTATGCATTTTCAAGTTATGAATTAGTGAATTCATTTCTAATCTAAAATTACGATTTTTCTTATTGATACGAAATTTTATGACTGGTACAGTATACGAAATATTTTTTTGCATTATTCAGTTCCAATTAACAGCATAAGTAAGGCATTTTGGCAGTAAAAAAGGATTTACCAGATTATTTTTTGGAACGCAAACTAATTGTTTTAGGTGGTATATCTGCTCAAGGGAGATAATCCATAACAAAATTATTATTCTTGTAATATCGTATTGATTCGTAGTAAAGCAATGTTGGTCGAGCGCCGAAGCACAAATTCTCATCTGCGGATGTAAAATACCTTCGCAGGCGTGGCGTAGCGGCGCCCATGACTACAGTTAAAATGAAGCGTGCAGGAGATGACTGTCGTATTCTAACATGTCGATGTATCTGCAAACGGAACGTACGCGAAACATAATATGAAATTAACGAACAGGGAAAATTTCAATGACGATAGTGTAACAGGTGAAATCAATTAAAATTAAACTACTATAAAATCATAATTACTCACTCATGTTTCTTGAGCACCACTAGGGGTACACTGCATGTAATCACATATCCGTTTCATATGAATGGAAAACCCAGTAAAAATGGGACAAATATGCGGTTGCAGTACATAGGGCCAATGTAAAGGATCTCCAACTTAATGCACTAATGAGTGTAACTTAAGTGCACGAAATGGTCTATTTTGATTAGATTTGATTCTTCATCACTACTTTCCTGTGAAACGACAGCTTTTTGCCTTTCTCGTACAACTAAGTTGTACCGAAAGGCTATCATTTCACTCCAAATTCGAACTTTTGATAGAAGTCCCGGAGACCCATAGTGTTATATACCATTCGACTCAGCTCGATGAGCTGAACAAATGTCTGTCTGTCCGTGTGTGCGTGTGTGTGTGTATGTGTGTGCGTGTGTGTGTGCACAAAATGCCATAAAAAACATTAGCCAAATTTTCACATAGAAACTCTTAACCGATTTTCTTGCAACAAGTTGCATCCGACAGTGACTAAAACGCTGTTGATCACTATTGAATTTCATAATAATCGCGAATTGCAAAAAATAGATAATATTAAAATAGTGATGTGACATAGTAACATAGAACAATAATGTGTTATGAAAAATGCCTTGCATCTATGAATATTTTTAAAGTTTATCCGTGGCTTGCTCTCATTAAGAGTTTCATCGTACTATAAAGATGCTCGTGTTGCACGCATTTAGGCGTAAGTATGCTCTTCGTTCAGTTTCATAGTACTGTGAAATTGGCCGAAAGTCAAAATTCGAACATTGGAAATTCGTGAAACTTTTGGCAGCGCCATCTGTCGTCTTCTAGTGTAAATTTTCTATCATAACATTAGACGGTGTATCTGTTTTGCCTTTCTTGTACATCATCGAGGTGTAAGCGTAAAGGCTACATTTATTACCTTTTTGCGCGAGAAAGGCACCATAACCGCTAGGTGGATTAATCTGGGTTTTTATTTATAAATTTACGTTATTCCATGTATTAAAATTGTATATGATTTCCAATCAATAACACTTGTTATTATGCTGTAATGTTTGATACTGCCTCCCTTTTTTGGAACAAATATTTTCAGAATTCAAGAATTCAATTTTTCAATACCATGGACGCAGTTGATCCTATTTGAAGGCAGCAGCATGACACTATCAGCTACCTGTACTTACACAGATGCTAAGCTAGCGTGAACGAACGCAGCCTCCAAATCGGCCATAGTTGGGCATTGTGATCACGTTTTCAATGGAGGCAAAGGATGATAGAAATGCAAAGCTCTGGACAAACTAAGTTGGTGAGCATGTTCCAGTTCTTTCTTTTAGTGCTTCAGAATGCTATGTTCATGAAAATTTACATTAAATACGCACAGGGCATCGTTTGCTGCTATTGCCGCGGATATTGTGGGAGTCCCAGGTATCCGGTTCACGCTTTGGTTTGCAACGGTGGCTCTTCTCGACCTTCTACTCCCTGAGTAGTTAGTACGAATAAGGGCGTCCTTGTGAAGTTTTGCTGTACCTGTTATGAATAACTAGTACATCCCGTTCCCCACACTCCCTGAAGAAACCTTTCTTGCTTCAGAAGTGAATCCTTTTTGTGGTACTAGTATTCGTAACAAAAAGGGCACCATTACGGAGCATGAGATTTGATCAAATTATTCGTAATACTACTTGATCAACACCCCCAGATGGGTGAGGGATAGAGGATGACGCACACACACACACAGTATAATTATCATATATCCACTAAAAAGCTCAAAATAATTTTCTTATCATTTCTTGTTAAGCTTTTTGCCGAAATCTTGATTCCAAATTCGCAAGTTGTATCCAACAATCAGTGTTTCAAATTATGTTTTCAGGTCACAGACATGAAACAAAAAATAATCGGGATTGTCGCTTCCTAATTGGCCGGGGTTCTGCCAAATCGCACTAAGCGCCATTGAAAAATAAACGATTTTTTTAAACGAAGTTTTTAGGTAGCAAATTCAATTAAACACAAATCGTATCGGATATCTTTTATATCTTTATTACCAGACTAAGGCCGGAGTAGCCTGTGCTGCACATAAAAGTCTTCTCCATTCAGCTCGGTCCATGGCTGCACTTCGCCAACCACGCAGTCTACGGAAGGTCCGCAAATCGTCCTCCACCTGACAGCACCTTGCCCGCTGAGCACCTCGCCTTCTTGTTTCCGTCGGATCGTTGTTGAGAACCATTTTCACCGGATTACTGTCCGACATTCTGGCTACGTGCCCGGCCCAACGCAGTCTTCCGATTTTCGCGGTGTGAACGATGGATGGTTCTCCCAACAGCTGATGCAACTCGTGGTTCATTCGCCTCCTCCACGTACCGTCCGCCATCTGCACCCCACCATAGATGGTACGCAACACTTTCCTTTCGAAAACTCCCCGTGCGCGTTGGTCCTCCACGAGCATCGTCCAGGTCTCGTGTCCGTAGAGAACTACCGGTCTTATAAGCGTTTTGTAGATTGTCAGTTTGGTACGGCGGCGAACTCTATTCGATCGGAGCATCTTGCGGAGTCCAAAGTACGTACGATTTCCAGCCACTATGCGTCTCCGAATTTCTCTGCTGGTTTCGTTATCGGCGGTCACCAGTGAGCCTAAGTACACGAATTCTTCGGATATCCGATATCCCTTATCCCTATAACTGAGGACATCCTATAATTAATATACGCATGAATAGATATGAATTAACTTTCGTTTTACTTTTACGAACAAAATATCACAAGTCAGTCAAAAAGCCGCTTATAATTATACCAATTATAATGATTTCTTAAAATTAGTTGGTCCCTTTTCAATCAGAACATAAATCCAAATCCAAAAGCCGGTATATTTTTTATTTTTCAAACAGAGACTAAAGTAGGCTTGCGAGCAAAGGCGTAGGATTGCCAATCCGGAGATGACAAGTTCGATTCTCGGTCCGGTCTAGGATGTTTTCGGGTTGGAAGCATTCTCGACTCCATTGTACTTGTCACACAAGATATATACTCATGCAATGGCAGGCATAGAAAAGCTTTCAATCAATAACTGAGGTTGAAAAGCCGGCCAAGCTCCAGTTTGAATGTAGCGCCATAGAAGAAGAAGAAGACTAAAGTAGGAATCAAGCTTTGTTGTTCGCAAGCCATCAATAAAAAGCCCACGACCGCCATAAAAGTAAAGGTTATCACGCCAGAGAGTTGGAGAATGTGGGTTCAAGTTCTGCCAAGACACACGTGGTGGATTCTTTTTCGCAAAATTAAGGTGGTTATACAACAAAGCCACAAATCGGCCATCTTGGAAACCACGTGCTTTTTGTAGTGATTTTTCAAGAGCACGAATTGAAAGAACCTCAACGCCCATGGGGATGATACATCCGTAGAACGTTTGCTTATTTATGCTAAACAATCGACTTTAATTTCAGCATTGTACGAACATTATTTCGCTAGATTTGAACTTTCAGCAATAGGAGTAGAAAACCGTGTGGTGAATTTGAAATTCACCACATGGCTCGACTGTATAATCACCTTAATATCAGTTTGTCCATTGCGAAAACATATGTCCTGTGCATATGCGCATGATTTTATGTATGGCCGAATCGAATATTTGAAGACATGCCATCCAAGAACATCTAATAGGGTGCCCTAATAACCAATTATCAACACAAATCTACTATGTAACTGCTTTTTGGGGCCATCCAGAAACCACGTGGTCATATTTTTGAAGATTTTCAACCCCCCCTCCCCCCATGTGGCTTATCGTGGTCATTTGGCAGACCCCCCCCCCCCCCCCCCCCTATGACCACGTGGTTTTTTTCAAGTACAAAAATTAAAAAAAAACCTTATGTAACTAAAACATATGGTTAATCCGATCAATTTTGAAGATGGACAATTTCAATTGATTCAAAATTAAACTAAACCCAGCATGGAAATTATAAATTTTCATGAAGTCGAAAATTTTGATTATGTTATCATGTTGTAATGTGTATCAGGTATTAGGATATCTAGAACTCGCACACCTTCAAAAAATGTGGGCTCGCGAATATCTTATAAAAATTTCGAGAAAAATTTATAATGGTTAAGAAATTTTCCAAAATATCCATATACTTTTAATTTCTTCGAAATTTTTTTATTAGTGTTTTTTTTTTAATAACTAGAAAGTTCATTACTGAATATCCCTATAGATTCCATAGAGTATTCGGGACCTTCCATAGCTCTGGAGCTACTGGAAATTCTTAAGATATTAACCTCAGCGAAGCATCTGAACTGAACTTATACAATGAAAGGTTTATCAGAGAATCACAAAGTTAATATGTAATATTAGAGATGCAAATGAAACCTCCTACTGTTGTTTCTTTTGAGTAGCATTCCTGTAGAAATTTCAGTATTGTTTTCAGAATCATCTATATTAGAAATAAATAATTATAAAATAATTTTTTTTAATTGTTCATTGCTAATATTGATTTATTCATGAAAATTTTGTATTTTTCCGTTGAACATTTTGATTTCTTTATGGAAAATTCTTGTTTTATAATTGCAATTTTTGCTATTACAAGTGCTAATTTATTATTGTTGTGTGTATTATTGTTCTTTATTGGCAATTTCCTATTTTATTATGGAAAATTTCTATACTAAAGAGATTTTAAATCCAGATCTGGCTCATCTCTCAAAATTTCTAATTCTTCATTGAAATTTTATTTTGATATCGACTCGTGGAAGCAAATGTTGCCATACTAAAAATATTTTCTCGGTCACTCTGATGGTTCTTTGGAATAATTTTCCAAGGAACTTCTATTCCACATCTCGAATATGCTTCAGTCAATGGTCCTTTCATAAGCGACTCATAGAGAAATGGATATATTATAGACCAATTATTATTTTGGAGTTCGGATCATTCGATTTATCCAATTAACCAACATATGAATGATGTATGATATAATATCCCAGTAGGTCCATTGGGTTAATATGACTTCAATTATTATTTACACAAGCTACTACAGACTTTTTAGTTTATACAAATCATCCTGGAACTACTTGATCATTCAAGTCCGTGAACCCAGTGCTTCTAAGGCCCTACAAAAACAGTTTGCGAACATACCTCATAGTCATTGCGCAACTTGCTGTTGACTCAAGATAATTTTCGGTACCTTGTCTCTTGCATGAGATGCATGGAAATTAGGATCATATGCTTATTTCATCGGATTGGGTATATACCGATGATGAGAACATTGCAAATGTCTTGATTGATCTGGTAGATTCGTGGGTTGAACTTGAGAGCATTTTGAAGTACCTTGAGCATCTCGTGTTCCTGAATATTAATCACTGGCTTAACCTTCAGGATGACCCATCTTATCTGACAACCCATCTGTTTAGAATGATTCAAACATTTAAACTTTATTTACACGCTCTTAGAATCGAAATCTTCCCAAGGTTTTGGATATCTGAGTTTTCATGGTCAGTCAAATTTGAGCTCCCATATTTTTTCTGTAAAGCCTATATCTAGATGAACAATTTTACTGAAGAAAATGGTGGCCTAGCTTTCTTTTGTGATTTTATAGACAATCTAAAACGCTGGGCATATATGACCCTTCATTCCTTAAAGGGTTGAGATTTGTTTTTGAATTCAATTTCAATCGTTATTATAACACTATTTTTTAGCCTAGATTATTTTAGGAATTAGAGAGTTTTTTTCTGGAACACTGCCCCTTTTTTATATCGCAGGAATCTCCTTAGTTCTAAGACCCTTTTATGAATTTAAAAGCATTTTATTTAGAATTTCATGTTGATTTTTTAAATGCAAGCTTCTCTATGTCATAACCTTTTTCATGCGCACTACTTGAATTTTGTGCATTTAGAACATTTAGGTGCATTATTAATTTTTTCGATCAATTATGATAATTATTCAATATCATAAACACTAGGCTTCTTAAGCCTGAATTATTGTCTACATTTATTGCTTGGATTAATTTTAAACTCCAAGATCTTCTTAATTTTTAAGAATAATTATTCTGGAGTTGCAAGGGAAACCCTTCGGAATATTGATAAGAAATTTTTCGGAGTCTCCACGGAAAATCTTTAGAATTTCAAAGACATTTTTTCCGAAATTCTGTGGAAGAGTTCCGAAAAATGGTCGGTAGAAATTTTTGAGAACTAGAAGAATCCGTAGAAGGATCCGAAATGCATATTTACGATGAAAATTCCAATAAACATCAAATTCCGAAGAATTTCAAGTATAAAAAATCCAGCTTACTTTTTTACAAAATCTCTAAAGATTTTTTCCTAAATCCTGGGCAACTTTAATGAATCTTCAAAGGAAATCATCCTAAATTTCCAATGGATTTTTTTTTTTCGTTTCCCAAAAGAAATTCTTAGAAATTTTCAGCAGTTTTTTTTTAATTTCCAAAAGAAATTATTAGGAATATGCCAAAATATTTCCGATGGCAATTCCTAAGATTTTCCAGTAGAAAATCGAAAAAAGTTCATCTGAATCACAAATAATGAATTTCCCGAGGAAATTCCGATGTTTTTACAAGTGGAAATAACGAAAAAATTGTACTTTTGTAGTACTTGTGAAGGTTGTACTTTTGAAGCATTTCCAGTAGGAATTCCTTAAAAAATTAAATCAAAATTTTAAAGATTTTCTGATGTTAAAATTCCTTAAACTTTCTAAATCATGTGCATCTTTGCATGGTAAAGATTTAAAGCAATGTTTTTAGCTGAACCTACAAAGAAATCAAAATGACAACCCGAAGAAGAATGAATTCCCGATGAAATTTTGAAATGATTTCTGGTTCAAATTAAAAAAACATGAACCTTGAGAATTCTAAAGATTTATTGATTGAAAATCCAAAGAATTTTTTGAAGGTAATCCATAGACTCTTCCGTGGAAATTCTAAATAATGCCTCGAATAAAAAAAATACTTGGAAAATTTAAAAAAATGTGATAGAACTCACCAAGAGCGTAAAAATGTATACCGAAAAATTTTCATTTCAAAATTCCATAATTGAAAAAAAAATCAACGGAAATATCAAAGTGTTTTATGTGACATTGGCTCCATATTCCAACTGGAAGTTGATCTACTTTTCAACTTAGTATATTCTATTAGCATTTCCTCAGTTATAAATTGAAAGCTTTTATATGCCAGCCATTGCATGATTATATATCTTGTGTAGCAAGTACGATGGATACACTATACCTAGGGTGTCGAGAATGTTTCCCACCCGAAAACATCCTAGACAAGAACGAGAATCGAACTCGTCATCTCCGGATTGGCAATCCTACGCCTTTGCTCGCAAGGCTAACTGGAGACTGAACATTTTGAAGTGCACTCTTTAAAATGTTCGAAAAACTTCTTTTGTAAATGAAGAAGAATTTCTGGTGAAGATTCGGAAGAACTTGTCGAAGAAATTCATTAGAATGTTTTTCCACCGAAAATTATATGTATTTCCCACAGGACTGTTTTGAAAATTAAAAAGACAGAATTTACATGGAATTTTTTTCGGAGTTTTAAGGAAAATTTTTCGGAATTAACACTGGAGATGTTTTGTTTTTTGTTTAATTGCTAATTTGTAGCAAAATTTCCAAGCAAAATTTTTCAGACAGAATTGATCAAAAAAAAATCTGAATGCCAGCACTTTATCAGGATTGTATGAAGTAATGTCAAAGTTGTTATAGGAAATTTCTTTACTTGATTTTTTCTGAACATCCACAAAAAAATTCTTTTGAATTTTTCTTCTTAAGATTTTTTCTTGGATTATTGTAAAAACATAACATTTTTCAAAATTGTAGCTGCAGTCCGCTGATGAAAAAGTGTCGGCGGCGTGATGCCAGAAACCATCTGCGGCGGAATTTTTTTAAAAATATTTTTCCATTTTTCCTATCCAAATTTTTTTTGTGGAAATTGAGACTGAATCGCAACCTGTTTTTCGTTTATTTATGTATGGATATAGGATCTTAGGCTAAGATGGTCAAATAATGCAAATATGCATCGGCGTTGCGACCGACGCTGCGTTATCGATTTTTCTCGATGTGCACCTATACGTCTTTTTAACGCTGAGTTGAAAAGACGCTACGTGGGCATCGGCCCTTAGATGCGCTTTGCGTTTAATATTTAATCATTAAATTTTATTGATTTGTATTCTTTACACCGCTGGTTATTCACCAAAAGTTTTTCGTGTAAAAAAAACCACGTGGTTCGAGAGCAACCCCCCCCCCCCCTCCCCCCATGTGGCTTATCGTGGTCATTTGCCAAACCCCCCCCCCCTCCCCCCATATATGACCACGTGGTTTCTGGACGGCCCCTTTATGAAATCGGTTTAAGTCGAAAAAAACTTCATACCAAAATATCTATTGAATGTAAACAACTTATTTAAATCCACAAAATAACTATAATATAATTTCATATGAGTTTTGCTGCACGGAAAATTTCTAACTAGACAAATATTAAATCGATAGATGAAGGATACCCGCTCGGAAAGATCTCCTAGATGTCTCCCGTGATATCTCTGAGACAAAAAAGTTAGTCTCCTAGATATTTTTCTTCGATGTCTAGAACCTGTCAGACCTCAAATCCGCCTCAAATGCAACAACCGTTTCTACCTCAAATTTTCGGCGAATGAACCGTTTGAACCGATAGAGATTTGACAGATAGAATCTCTTCGATACTTCTTAGACATCTCTTAGACTATGGTACCACCATTCTAGTAGATTTTTGCTAGATATAATGGAGACTTGGGTACCGGAATAGATACTTCTTCTTCCTAACATTCTTTTTTTTTGGAATTTTCGGTTTGTTGACATCTAGAATTCAAAAGCTGGAAAGTTCAGAATACTTTTTTTATTTTACATTTTTATGTTTATTAATAATAAAATAATGGTATGAACTAGTTCAAAGATGGACAAAGATGTGCTGCGGCGTGATTCTGATGCTGCACGCAGTGTGTATCGTTTTTAGTTTGGTGACACCGGGTCTGATTTCTCCCGACCGGAACATTGGGCGTGTACGGCATTATACCGGCCGCTTGTAATACCGGGTGGATAGGGCCAGCAGGAGTTTGCCCGACTTCTCTTTGTAATGCGGCCTCGAATGTGGCATACAGGTGCGTCTGGCGGATTATCGTAGTCATGCAGCCCAGGGATAGAGGTGTTGTCCAATTGGTCGTTTTAGCTACATACAAATAATACTTAAACTTACGAATGGAATCCAACAAACTTCTTACCTTTACCGTCTCCATCATTCTTCAATACCGCGCTTAATTAAAATGTAAATCTTCACCTTATAAGAAGTTCTGATGGAAGCTTATTTCAACTGGGATTTGCTGCGTGAAACCTGCATCCTGTCTATACTAATTACAGTTACCGTGAACGCTTCATTAGCGCCGGTGAAACATTTTTGGACTTCACATACCTCAGGTGGTGAAGTGCAGTGATTAAATGGAGTTTTCGAAACGGGTGAATGCTCGTGCTACTGGGTGAATAATATCTCTATCGAAAAAAACAACCGTGAAGTGGGAGGTATACACTACAGAAGAAAACATACTTACCTGTTCGATCTTCTGAAATTTAGCTTGTGAAGCATCTCTGATCCCCTCGCTCTCATTCATGTGTGTAATCCGTGCTAATGTTGCTAATCGAGTATCGGTTATCCGAGATGTGTGTGTCATGAAAAATTCCCCAAAGCTGGCTGGCATCCGTTTCGATGAATGCGAGAAATTAACAAAAGCACCACTTCGTCGGGTTCGATTTGCTCCGCAAGACAACAGACAAACACAGACGGATGTAAGCATTCAGCTCTGGGATTCTGGATACATTCCCAGATTCAGCCCCACTTGATGAGCATGATAGAGATGCGTCTGAAAATGATCGGAATTGGAACTTGAGTTTAATTTGAAAGGGATAGAAACTTACAGATGTACCATTACCATCAGAGAGAGTCGTTTTCCGCCGAAATCTGCCCGTTTTTATCAGTTTTTCGTTCCGCTGCTCCGCGTTCCGCTGGAGCAAAATATGTTAATTCAGAGGTATATTAGCAACGCGGGCTAATGCGATTTTCAAGAAAAAAAGGAAATCTCGCAAATTTTTCCCAATTGAAAAAACAGCAAGGTAAAGCTTTGACCAAACCACCAAACACTCGACTCGGTGAAAAAATGACGACGAAAAAAAGCACGAGGTTTTGTGACAGTTGAACCGCTTAATTTATTTGGCGGTATAAGTGTACCGGTAACACATACATGCCCAATCATTCTAAAAAGGAACATGGGTTATGCGTTGGATGAAATTGTGGCTTTGCTAAAGTGGTTTGCGTCCTATCCAGGTAGATTCCTGTTCGCTTTTAGACATCCTTCCATGCGGGTACATGATGATTCCGCTGGCTACACTGTTCAGTGATGTTTTGTGTAGAAAGCAGAATGTGAAGAAAAAATGTCAATATATTTCACAAGCAACCTTTTGCTCCAGGCAGAAGAGATGGAATAGATTTTTTACCTGTTTTCAAGTGGCTTATAAGATTGTTTCTAACGTGTTTGACGCCAATCGAATCGCTGCTAACAATAGTGCAATTATAGTTCGAAGACAGTACATCGCGAATCAGTGTTTTAGCCCACTAACTTGCTAGATGCAATCAAATCTATATTCGGAAGATTTATTGTTCAACTATTGGAATGAATTTGACGGGGGGCCTGCCAACTATCCTCCACCGCTGCAACAACCCCATCAACCTCCCCCTCCCACAATGATGGGTCCACAGTTCGATAACGGTAGTTTTAACTTTGTTCCCCCGCCGGCCGGTATCAGTATGCCACCGATGCCCATGGTACCGATGATGCCGGGACCATGTCCACCAAATCCCATGATGGGGCCAATCCACAGAGGATACGCCAGATATCCTCCACCTTTGGCAGCGCTTCAAGTGATACAGCCACCTATATCACAACCACAACCACCGCCGCCCATCGTACCATCCACTCACCATTTCAATTTTCAACCACAACCACCTCCGCCACAATTCCCAGTAGCAATACCACCAGTGCCAGTACCACTCAATCTGGAACCAATCGTTAGCCGGCCTGCACCCAATGAGGCAGCACCGGCGGAGGAGGTAGTAGTGAAAAATGGGCAAGTGTTTCATATCAGTTTTCTGGACGATCCAGTGGAACCTGAAAACTCTGCCCCCGCAAATCCTACGCCTGCAAATGAAGATGCAGATAATGATGAGGAACGAGATTGGATCAATTACGATGAATTACCTTTGCTTAAGCACGTTGCAGGGGGCGAAACAGAGGAAGGAGTGTTTAAATGCGGGATTTGCACAAAAGAGTTGAAATCAGCTCTGAATTTATATGTTCACGAACAAACGCACAAAACTACTCGATTAGATTGCAAAATATGCGGCAAGCGATTCAATCGAATTGGTAAATTGGAACATCATGTGCGTCGACATCATCCCGATTCTACACCGGAAAGGAATTCCTCTCCAAACAGCGCATCCAGTACGCCCGTTTTGAGCGACTTCAACCATTACTGTGTAGATTGTGAGGAATTTTTCGGCAGCCGCGAGGAGCTGGGAAATCACTTCGAGCAAAACCATCGACTTATTGATGACGATGGAAACGGGCCGAAGGGTTTGAAAAAATCCATCGGTTGTCCCTACTGTGACGAAACGTTCGAATGGCCCTGTCTGCTCAAAACTCATATGACAAAGCACACGGGCGAGAAGCCGTTCATCTGCGAACGATGCAATGTGTCGTTTAGATTCGTACAAAGCTTCTATAGACACAACCGTCGGGTTCATGGACGAGAGAAATAGATTCTGCTCACATAAATATCGCTAAAATTAGGTAAGTGTAAGATAATGGTACATGTTTGATCACTCTGAAAACAATACGATTTTTCTAACAATCTCAGCTGTGCAAATCCTGCTTCAAGTTCATATGCTGAAATATCGGCTGATTTACGGATATAGGTATAAAATGAATTGCAATAAGATGTTATAACTTGTTTGTTTAGTTATATTTCTTTAGAAATAACAATGGTTAATAATATGGAGGTTAAAAATTGATTTTTATAGCATTTTCTGTAGGTTCAAGCAAGATTTGACAGTTAGCCCATATATTTTCTGTCAAATTTGCCCTTTTCCGTCACCGTTCCGCTGGTATTACGTTTGGGCCTTTACTGTTATGGCAAATGCGTCCAGTATGATTTACCATCGTCATTGACGAGCGGAAAATAACTTTCAGTAAAGAAGCTTTCCCTTCCTCTCTTCTGATATTCCTTTGGACAGCCTTTTTTGGTAGTATCCTCCTCCTGTATATATTTCTTATTGTGCTTCTTTGCCCTAGAAATTCTTTCCGAAGATTCCTCCACACCGAAAAAACATAGAATCCATGGGAACATTCCAAGTGCTTTCTACATACATTAGATTCTTGAAGCACGGGTAGATTATCGTTTCAAGTGAGATATCGTTCGTCGGTTCATTATGGGCGGTATCTGGTTGCACGGTAGATTCCGGGATACTAGGTAGATTTACTTTCGGTCCGATTTCAGTCGCTACCATAGTTTCAAACGCAGTAGCTCTCGCTTTTTCCATGTGTTGTGCCTTTTCGTTAAAGCCATGGAACTCACCATCGTCTGACTTATTGGACTAATCTTCATCCGATCTAATACAACATAAGGTATTAAAACGCCGACATTGTTCGGAACGGATAGAAAAACTTTAATTTTTGCACTACGGAATTATACTGACGCTGGACGAGCTCCTTGGTCTAGTGACTACCGCTTCTGCCTTATAAGCAGAAGGTCAAGGGCTCAATTCCATGCTCGTCCCTTTACTTCTTTGTATTTCTATCTTAGTTCTTCCTGTGTTTCATGTTTTACCAAAAACGATTCCTACTGTTATAATATTAACTGTTATATATTGACCTCACACACTAACAAATCCAAAACCTCCTCCCTTTCTTAAGGACATAGTTGGAAGAGTACCAAGATGGCAGTCAAGATGGCACGGATCAATCCCACACCTCCCGCACCCCTCTCCCACCAGCATTCGAATGCTTCGTACAGCACCGAACAAAAGTTTAATATTTATTCAAATTACTAACCTGTTCACAGCATATTTATTCACTTCCCGTGATAATGAACATGTTTATCCAAAGAGTCCTATGTATTTCGGGTCGATTTATATCATAAATCAGCAGTTTCGTGCCAATTTATTAGCCGTTCGCGATTTGGTGGGTTTATCACTGCACTTCATTTCTTCTCAAAGGGCACTGAAAATATCAAGTTTTTACTCACTTCTCCGCACATGAACACTCCGAAATGTTGATGGAATGCAAATTAAACATCAATTTTCGAAATCAGTCACTTGTTTAAACCGAAAACTTAATATAAACTGCTATTTTTGCCCGAGAAAAACGATTAAAAACTGATCGCGGAGCGAATGTAAACAACGGCACCGGCAGCAGCAAACTAATAACTAGGGTGGTTCAAAAAATAATTTTGCTCCGCTACGCTCAGTCGATTATGATTTATAATTTGGATGTTATCCGATGGTTTGGGCTGGTTTGATTAGAGGCTTACCGTTTCAGGTTTGTATGACATTTGATATGGCGAGGTTAAATTTAACATTATTCTGATTCTGGCACTCCGTCATTGGGCGATGGCGAGGGTGGAGACCATATGACTGGATGAAATATTCAAGAGCTTCAACTCCATAAACAATCCATATAGAATGGTTGTTCCATAATGTTAAGCATGATCATTAAGCCCCAAACGCAATACAACGGAACGGCGACGGAAACGGAAAATTTGACAGTTAGCCCATATATTTTCTGTCAAATTTGTCGTTTCCGTCGCCGTTCCGTTATATTGCGTTTGGGGCTTTAGGCTTCTCAGAAGGCATCAGTGAAACGTGCAATTCAACAAAAACCCAGAATTTGTCTGTGATATCTATCGCACCAGGGGCAGATATTTTTAGTCTAGTCTAGTCTACACAATCGCGCAAGGGGCAAATGCTTCATACAAAAAGTGTGACGTGGGGGTGAGTGGGGTATAAAATGCTATTTTTGCGTTACGTAATCAATGGATTTTTCCTGCGGTGCGGTTTTCGTTCAGTGAAGTCTCAGGAATGTTGCTTTCAGCTATGTGGGTTCTCTTTTCGCCAGCGTTTGGAGGGGGCACTGTAGCCAGTGTAATACAATGTTTAGTTTCCCATACTAGTTCTCATACAATCATACAAACTTGAACCGGCTTGCGCTCAACCAGTTTTTGTTCAAATCGGTTTTTGGAGTACACTCGGAGTATGGGACGGAATCGAGTAAGCGTGGTGGTGCTGGGTCGTTTTTTGAACCACCCTACTAATATTCTTTGTTTTTTTATAAATACGACACCAATACTACTACAGTATATGACAGTTTTTATTGTACCAATACTTTCAAAGCTTTGTTTTGGTACTCAACCCACCTTCACCTTAACCTTAGTAAGATGTTGGGGTCAATGTGACCCAAAACGAAACTTCAAAGTAAAATAACTTTTTACCTGATAATCCGATCGTTCTGAAATTTCTTGACTATTAATATTTTGTGGAAATGAAGCATCTGACATGGAAAAAGTATTTTAAGGTGCAACAGGAACGACCCCACAAAAAAAGTTACGAATAAGATGTTAGGGTCATATTGACCCAGAAATGTAAATGCTTATAAAACAGTCAAATTATAACCGAATTACAAAGTTTATATACCGTCAATCAATTTTGTGACTATGTGGTTCTGGAGACAATGGCCACCGGGAAACGACTTCCACGGGGACCTTGTCGGTCATATAAGGGGAGCAATAAAATCGCTCCATATATGCCTTTCGATCGCTAATTCTTCATAGATTCTCTTAAAAGGGTAATGTATGATCCATAAGAAAGCTTCCGACGAAAGTGGCCACTCCTGGTACATGCAAGGTGCCCCGAGGGAGCCCGTAGGAGAGGACATTTTCGTTTTAGCACCAAAATATGCCGTGCGGCGGCTCTTTCGTCATGGTTTTCCACAAAATAGATGATTATCTGCTTGAAATCGATAAGTGACCTCATTGGCCACTCGGGTGCCCTCGGGGAACCCGTAAAAGAGGACATTTCCGTTTAAGCACCAAAATATGCCGTGCGCCGGCTCTTTCGTCATAATTTTCCACAAAATAGATGATTGTGCATTCGAAATCGATAAGTGACCACGTTGGCCACTCTTGGAGCCTATGAGGTGCCCTTGGGGAACCCGTAGAAAGGGACATTTTCGTTTTAACACCAAAATATGCCGTGCGGCGGCTCTTTCGTCATGATTTTTTACAAAATAGATGATTATGCGCTTGAAATCGATAAGTGACCACATTGACCACTCTTGGAACCTATGAGGGACCCCCAGGGAACCCGTAGAATGGGACATTTCCGTTTTTACTCTAAAATATGCCGTGCGGTGGCTCTTTCATCATGATTTTCCAGTAAACAGATGGTCATGCGCTTGAAATCGATAAGTGACCTTATTGGCCTTTCTTGGAACTTATGAGGAGCCCTCGGGGAATCCGTAAAAGGAGATATTTCCGTTTGAACACTAAAATATGCCGTGCGGCGGCTCTTTCGTCATAATTTTAAACTAAACTCGAAATCGATTAATGACCACATTGGCCACTCTTGGAACCTATGAGGTGCCTCCGGAGAACCCGTAGAAAGGGACATTTCCATTCTTACACCAATATATGCCGTGTGGCGGCTCTTTCGGTGTGTTTTTCCGCCAAACAGATGGTCGTGCGCTCGAAATCGATAAATGACCACATTGGCTACATTTGGAACCTATGAGGTTCCCTTCGGAGAACACGTAGAAGATGACATTTCCATTTTTACACCAATATTGCCATGCGGCGGCTCTTTCGTCGTGATTTTCCTCCAAATAGGTGCCCTCGAAATAGATTATTGACATATTGTCCACCCTTAGAACCTATGAGGTGCCCCCCCTGGAGCTCGTAGAAGAGCACATTTCCATTTTAACACCAAAATATGCCGTGCGGCGGATCTTTCGTCGTTATTTTCTACCAAACAGATGGTCATGCGTTTGGAATCGATTAGTGACATTGTCTACTCTTGGAACTTATGAGGTGCCCTGCGAACCCGTAGGAGAGGACATTTTCATGTTTATATCAACATGTAACGTGCTGCTTGCGGCACCTCTATCTTCATGTTTCTCCAACAAGTAGATGGTTATGCGTTTGAAATCGATTTAGATCACATTGTCTACCCTGACCGCAAGTCTTCAAATAGTTTGTTATGCGCTTAAAATTGTTCTTCATTTGAAATTGATTACTGATCACATTGGCCATTTCTAGAAGCTCTGAAGTGCCCCTGTTTATCCTTAGGTGAGCACATTCCTTTCTTACATCAAAATGTACATGCATCAGCTCTGCCTGCATGATGCAGTCATACCTTCATGAGTCGATGTTCCATGACTTAATTTAAGTCAAATTAAAAAAAAAACTCTGGGCTACTGTGATGGTTCCTTCGAACAGCTCTCCAAGGATTTTCTATTCCACATCTCGATATTTCCATTAGTCGATGGTCCCTTCAATATCGACTCATAGAGGTGTGAGGTTTTCACCGATCGTCGTGGACAATGATATTAAAACGCTACATTTTGATATAAAAAAGAAAATCTCTCCTTCTGTGAAACTCCTGCGGGTACCTTGTAGGTTGTAGATTGTGATCAACAAGGCTTTGTCCCCTGTCGAATGCAACTTGTTGCGAGAAAATGGGTTAAGAATTACTATATGAAAAAGTGGCTAATGTTTTTCGGTTTTCGTTTGCACACACACATACGCACACACAAACATACACACGGACAGACAGACATTTGTTCAGCTCGACGAGCTGAGTCGATTGGTATACAACATCATGGGTCTCCGAGACTTATATAAAAAGTTCGATTTTTGAGTGCAATGATAGCCTTTCGGTACAACTTTGTTGTACGAGCAAGGCAAAAAGATTAATCCACCTAGCGGTGATGGTGCCTTTCTCGTTCGTTCAAAAGGGTTGAGAAATATATAAGAAAAGTCTAAAACAACACTATGTAATAGGTAGATAGCTCTTATTTTTCATATTTGTTTATTTGCATTTTTAAATTTCCTGTTGAACCGAACTGATTGGAAGCCAATCGGATGGGCATAATTGCTAGAAAAATGATTTTCCCATGCAGGTGCTGAAATTAGTATTTTGGTCATAACTTCGGAGCCCATAGTCCGATCTGGCGTTATTGCTAGAAAAATGATTTTCCCATGCAGGTGCTGAAATTAGTATTTTGGTCATAACTTCGGAGCCCATAGTCCGATCTGGCCAATTTTCGAAAGGAAACAATGCGACAGGATTTTGCGAGCAAATCGGTTGAGGAAAAGTGCCTGAAAAGTGAGTGACATTTTTTGTGCACAGACACACGCACACACACAGGGATCACGTCAATTCGTCAAACTGAGTCGATTGGTATGGGTTTCCGGGCCTTCTATAAAAAGTTCATTTTTGGAGCGAACATATAGCCTTATTCAGGGTTTTTTCCTTTGTAAGAACGGTAAGAACACGTAAATGATCCCTTCTATTTGTTCCCAGGGAGAATCTTATAGATTCCACGAGCGGCCAATTGATATGGTAATTAATTTCAAACGCACACTCATCTACTTTGTAGAAAATCATAAAGGAAGAGCTGCCGCACAGCAGATAATGATGCAAAAATGACAACATCCTTTTCAATGGATTCTTCGTGGCACTCCACAATTACCGAAACTGGGCTTGGGGTTCCCCCGGGTTGATATTAGATTTCAAGAGCATAACCAACTATTTGGGGGAAAATGATAGAAAAAGAGCCGTTACACAGCAAATCTTGGTATGTAACTAAAAATATCTCCATGTGCAGGTTCCCCGGAGGCACCTCATTGGTTTTAATCAATTTTGGTGGTCGCTAATCAATTTTAAGTGAGTGAGAGTAAACATGGAAATATCCTCTCCTATGAGCTCCACGGGGGTACTTAATAGGTTCCAAAATGGAAAATGTGGTCACTTATTCATTTCGGTAAAAAAAACGGAAATGTCACCTTCTTCGGGTTCCTCGAGGGCATCTAATTGGTTCCAAGAGTGGCCAATGTGGTGACTTATCGATTTCTAGCGCATAATCATATATTTTGTGGAAAATCATGACGAAAGAGTCGCCGCACGGCATACTTTAGTGTTAAAACGAAAATGTCCCTTTCTACGGGTTCCCCAAGGGCACCTCATAAGCTCCAAGAGTGGCCAATGTGGTCACTTATCGATTTCGTGCGCATAATCATCTATTTTATGGAAAGTTATGACGAAAGAGCCGCCACACGGCATATTTCGGTGCTACAATGGAAATGTCCTCTCCTTAAGGGGTCCCCGGGGGCACCTTGCATGTACCAGGAGTGACCACTTTCATCGAAAGCTTTCTTATGGATCATACATTACCGTTTTAAGAGAATCTATGAAGAATTAGCGATCGAAAGGCATATATGGAGCGATTTTTATGCTCCCCTTATATGACCGACAAGGTCCCCGTGGAAGTCGTTTCCCGGTGGCCATTATCTCCATAACCAGCATACACAATTGATGAGTTTATCTTTCGAACGGTATATAAACTTTGTAATTCGGTTATAATTTGACTGTTTTATAAGCATTTACATTTCTGGGTCAATATGACCCTAACATCTTATTCGTAAATTTTTCCTAATATCCGAAGAAGGTTAAATGGAAGAAAAAAGAGGAAGCGGACTTCTATGGGAAAGTTCTTGAACCGAGAAGTTTGTGGACATGTTCTAGAGAATATAATTAATTCGTGAAATTAAGATTACATATATAAAACACGCCACCATTCCAGCAACGTTCATGTTTCTTCAAATAATCATATTTTTATGGATATAACAGTAACATATTCATTTGAATTCATGAATTTCATATAGGGGAAATGACGGCTTTGACAGGTTTTGTTCTGTTATTGTCGGGGGGGTTTTCTATAACTAATTATGCTCAAATTTGGCCTAAACATTCTTTGCATATCAAAGAATAATATGGCCAAATTTCATGAAAGACAAGTATAAAATCTGTTGAATTATTCTATGTAAAGTAAAATAAAGCGGGTACTAACAGGAATATACAACAAACTACTCATTTTAATACATTAAATAAATAAAAAAGATATTTGCCCACTGTTCAACCAGCTATATTATTTTTTAATTATATTTGACTTCAGAGAATTAATAAAATAATAGTGGGATATATTCACCCGTAATAAAACGAGTTAGTTAGTAAGGAGCCCTCCTTAGCCATGCGGTAAGACGCGCGGCAACAAAGCAAGACGATGCTGAGGGTGGCTGGGTTCGATTCCCGGTGGCGGTCTAGGCAATTTTCGGATTGGAAATTGTCTCGACTTCCCTGGGCATACAAGTATCATCACAAGTGCTAGCTTCATGATATACGAATGCAAAAATACCTGGCTTAGAAACCTCGCAGTTAATAACTGTGGAAGTGCTTAATGAACACTAAGCTGCGGGGCGCCTCTGTCCCAGTGTGGGGATGTAATGCCAATAACAAGAATATAAAAAAAGATAGGGTCACCGTCTTCGACCAGAGGTCGCACAGACTGAACACTTAACATCTAGCATGAGACAACGGACAGGACATTTACACAACACCCTGTGGACCAGTGGAGAACTTTTCGCTTTACGAAAAGTTTTCTCCTTATCGGGGTGGGAATCGAACCCACACTCCACAGCACATGCGTCTAGACGATTGACGTCGCTAACCGCACGGCCACGAAGCCCATAAGAAGAAGAACTACCAAAACCTGTTTACATGGTAACCAGCGAACCGGGAAAACCGGGAGAACCGGGAAAAAACCGGGGATTGAAAATCACCGGGAAAATGTCGGGAAATATGCGGGAAAATCAATAACCACCGGAAACCACAAATCTGCATTTGTCTCTTTGTAAAAAATAGTGCAGTAATCTAAAACAAGCAAATCTAAAACAAGCAACAAACAAAGCAATTTTCGGATTGGAAATTGTCTCGACTTCCCTGATCATAAAAGTATCATCGTGTTAGCCTCATGATATACGAATGATGAAAAACCTCGCAGTTAATAACTGTGGAAGTGCTTAATGAACACTAAGCTGCGAGGCGGCTCTGTCCCAGTGTGGGGATGTAATGCCAATAAGAAGAAGAAGAATCTAAAACATCATGAGAGAATTGGTAGACTCATTCGCTCATTCCATTCTATTTCAGAGTTTACAATTTTTCGTACATACTGTGAACTCATACAAATTTCTAAAGCAGGTCATGTATTTATGAATTTATATACCCCAGATACCTACCTAGATAGTAGATACCCTGAATTTATATACCCTAGATTCAATCGAAGATCAATCCTCACCAAAGTTGAGGTTCAGACATAGTAATTAATTGGTTACTTCTACCAAGAATATGAGGAATCAACTTTGATTGCACCGATTTTTTATATTAAATCTCATTTGAACTTTCCCCAATTTTTAATTCTCAATCGGTTTCTTCTAGGTTCCCCAATTTGCCCAAATAAATATAATTGGTATTCCTCCTCTTTTATTTCAAATATTGCAAAATTTCCAAAGCCAATAAAAAAGGTGAAAAATACCTTCGTTTTCAACAATAATCTTGTATTCAACAAAAAAAAACAAGTTTGTCTTTCACGATCCTCATGATGCATCAAAGAGTAATGACGATGGAAATTTTATTCACAGTTACACATTATAATTATTTGTGACATCACAGTTTAGACATCAGGTTTAGGTTCGGTAAAGAAGTTTTTTTTAAATTTCATCCGTAATCTTGTTTACGGACGAACAATACTTTCAAACGTTAATAAGAATATGAATTTTCGTTTAATAATTTAATTTCGATTGTACACATGTTCTCAGAAAATTAGGTTTATTATCAAATTGTCGAATGGTTTGAATAAATGCGATACAGAGGAGATGTTTAAAAATTTTACGTAAAAATCGTATTTTTTCTGCACTGCCTTTATACGCATAACCGTCCCATGTATATAGGAAATCCCAGCAAACATGGGACAAATATGCGTATGATGGCAGTGCACCTTTGCAAGGTCTTGCTTACAATACCTTCCAGAAATTTTGCAATGAGATATAAGTTTTTGATTAAAATATGTACAGCAAATTCAGTCTTGAAAGGCCCTGTTTCTGATAGCGCATTGGTGGACACAGATAATAAATATAAATTTGAATAATTAATAGAAGTATGTATGACAAATTCCCCAAAGCAATCAAACAATACCTAAGCTTTGTTGCTTTTTTGAAAAAGTCTATATACTTCTATTAAAAAATGATTAATAAAAATTTGTTGCTATATTATCTTTATTTCAATTATGTGTTAAATATCCAACTAAGATAATTTGAAAAAACTCAAAACTTAGAACTCATGGACGATTCAAACGAAATTATGTAGATTCGATCAACCGCTTTGATTTGTGATATTTGTTGCAAGAATTTTACGTTCTTGGCGTAGCATATGTGATAATATTAACCTTCCTAGTGCATTGGGGTCTATTTTGGCCCAGAGATTATTTAAAAACCTTGTAGCTTTGTAATCAAAGATAGGACGTTGAA
Source organism: Armigeres subalbatus (assembly GCF_024139115.2). Taxonomy (NCBI): domain Eukaryota; kingdom Metazoa; phylum Arthropoda; class Insecta; order Diptera; family Culicidae; genus Armigeres; species Armigeres subalbatus. The sequence goes on along the minus strand of NC_085140.1, from coordinate 145,814,880 downwards.
ATTTTCTGACTTTTCCTAACTTTTGGAAATGAAAATTTTGGGGTGATAACCAGCTTTCAGCGACCTCTAGGAACGCCACAACAAAAAAAGTGACACATTGTGCATTAGCGGGTCAAAAATGACCCCAAATTGAATTCGCTCCCAAAAATTCATTTTCGAACTGATTATCAATCTTTTGGAACCAAATTGAAGGTATGGAATCCGCGGATGTCGTTACGGACAGATTTTTGCAATTTGGCCATTCTGGTTCCCAGGAATCGATTTTGAAGGAACATAGATTCTTAGGCCAATTTATGGCGTGATCTCTTGCCTTTCGAAGGATGATTTTGGAAATGCTCATAAATTTGCGTAGCAATAATCCCAATAGAATGTAGCCATTGTCCATTTCCATGGATCAATACAATTCCTGATTATTTCACGGTCCGGTGTCCCTCCGGGAGACCCGGAACATCCGTAGAAGTGGTCAATTCATTGAACTCATCCTAGAAGAGCGCGGTTTTTTTTTCCAAAGCTTTTTATTATCGAACTAAGAGTAACAAATGATTATGGTGACCCATTGTGATGGACCTGAGTGGCCACCGGAGTTCCTACAGAAGATCCGGAACATCCGTAAAAATGGTCAATTCATGGAACTTATCCTAGAAGTGCGCGTTTTTTTCACAAAGCTTTTCATTATCGTACTTTGAATAACAAATGATTGTGGTGACCTATTTTGGTGGACCTGGGTGGCCACTAGAGGTCCTCCGGAAGATCCGGAACGTCCGTAAAAGTGGTCAATTTATGAAACACATCATAGAAGAGTGCGGTTTTTTCCAAAGCTTTTCCTTATAGTACCTTGAGTAACAAATGATTGTGGGACCTATTTTGGTGGACCTGGGTGGCCACCGGAGGTCCCCCAGAAGATCCGAAACGTCCGTAAAAGTGGTCAATTTATGAAACACATCATAGAAGAGTGCGGTTTTTTCCAAAGCTTTTCCTTATAGTACCTTGAGTAACAAATGATTATGGTGACCCATTGTGATGGACCTGAGTGGCCACCGGAGTTCCTCCAGAAGATTCGGAGCATCCGTAAAAGTGGTCAATTCATAAAACTCACCATAGAATAGCTGAATCACCGAACGCTGAGTAATACATGATTATGATTTTTGAAGGCCCTGGGTAACTCATCATGGAAGAGTGCAATTTTTACAAAGCTACTCTGAGTAACAAAAGAACGTGGTGACACATATAAATGTACTTGAGTGGCCACCAGAGATCCTTTCTAAGATGCGGAACATCCGTAGAAATGTTCATTCCATGCAACTCACCATAGAAGGCTTTTCCAAAGCTTTTCATTAACATTCTCTGAGTTATAGAAAATTATCGTTAGCCATTCTTATGGACCTGAGCGGTCACTCCTTTATGAATAATGCCCATAATATTCCTAAAAGCTGCAAACTAACGAATCTCGAATCATAGGAGCATGGTTTTTCAAAAAATCTATTATCGCAATCTGAGTAAGACATTTTTGTCGTGACCCTCAGTTATAGACTTGAATGGTCAGCGAAGGCCCTCTCGTGATCCATATACATGACTTAAGTGATCACTGGATCTCCTAAAGTTCCTATGGATTGGTCAACACTTGATACTTATCCTACTAGAACACGATCTTTTGAAAGTGTTTGTTATTCTACTTATTGATCATCTCATGAAGGTTGTTGTGATGCTTTTCTGCGGGGGCCCCCTTTCCCGTGCGGTAAGATTCGCGACCAAGGCACTGGAATTGCTGTCTCAGATCCACAAGAGATCCAATCATGGGTTTCTGGATCTAAAAAAGACGCAATAAAGGTTGCAAAGGAAGCTTTCACTCGGGCCAGGGTTGAGAGGGCTGTGAGATCTTTCGAGCCATTTAAGTCTCCTGGCATGGATGGAATATTCCCAGCGTTGATCCAAAAAGAGGAGAAAACACTGGTTCCACCCTTGGTTGAGATTTTTAAGGCGGGTCTGATTTTGGGGCACATACCTAACGATTGGCGTCAAATCCGGGCTGTCTTCATTCCGAAGGCAGGCAAGAGAGATAAAACCAACCCCAAAGCATTCAGGCCGATAAGTTTATCCTCTGTAATGCTCAAAATTATGGAAAAGGTACTATGCGAGTATATAAATCACAAATTTATGAAAGCAATGCCTTTGTCAAAAAACCAATTCGCTTATCAAAGTGGAAAATCTACGATCTCGGCACTACATACGGTAGTTCAAAAAATCGAAAAAACACTTAATGCAAAAGAAATTGCTCTTGTAGCATTTCTTGATATTGAGGCCTTGAGGGCGCATTCGATAACGCTTCTTATTCGTCTATAGGGTCAGCAATGTTGAGGAGAAAATTCGACCCATGCATTGTTACCTGGGTACATGCTATGCTAGCTAATCGGAAAATCTCCTCTGAGCTTAGCGGTTCATACATCACTGTTAAAGCAACAAGGGGGTGTCCGCAAGGCGGAGTGCTTTCTCCTTTGTTGTGGTCACTGGTGGTGGATGAGCTTCTAGATAGCTTAGAGAGAAGAGGCTTCGAAGTGGTTGGATATGCTGATGACGTTGTCATTATTGTACGAGGCAAATTCGAAAGTGTTATCGTGGAAAGAATGCAATCTGCCCTAAATCACACTTTTTCCTGGTGTCAAAAGGATCAACTAGGCATAAATCCTACAAAAACTTCCATTATCCCTTTCACCAAACGGAGAAAGGTACAACTGAAACCCCTTTTCTTGAATCAAACACAATTAGTTTATTCAAGTGAAGTAAAAAATCTAGGTGTCATACTCGACGCAAAGCTTAATTGGAACTCTCATCTCCAATCAGTTGTGCAGAAAGGTCTCAAAACACTTTGGGTTTGTTCAAAAACCCTTGGTAAAAGATGGGGCCTAAAACCAAGTATGATCATGTGGATATATAAAACCATTGTCCGTCCCAGGACAACTTACGCTTCCCTTGTCTGGTGGCCTAAAACTAATGAGGCTGCTGCAAGGGCTAAGCTCAACAAAATCCAACGCACCGCTTGCATAGCCATCACTGGTGCAGTTCGTAGTACACCCACTTTGGCCCTAGACGCAATGCTTCACCTGCCCCGGTTAGATCAATTCATAAAGCTGGAAGCGGAAAAAGTGCTCTAAGGTTAAAGAGAACAAAACACTGCTGTCGGGAGACCTTACGGGTCACCTCAGCGTATTAAATGAATTTGCCATAAATCCCGCAATAGGAATTTGTAGTGACTGGATGGAAACGGTAGTCAATTATGACTTACCTTACGATGTGTTCATTCCTTCCCGTCAGGATTGGGAAGGAGGTGGACCCAGTGTTCCAACAGGCTCTATAAATTTCTTCACAGATGGTTCGAAAATGAATAATCTGACAGGATCCGGAATCTATGGCCCTACAACAAAAATTTCTGTCCACTTAGGACAGTGGCCCACAGTATTTCAGGCGGAAATATATGCAATATTAGAATGCGTGTTATTATGCCTGAGGAGAAAGTATAGATTTGCAAAAATATGTATTTTCTCTGACAGCCAAGCGGCACTTAAGTCGCTTAATAACTATACTTGTAACTCAAAGCTAGTGTGGGAATGCATTCTGGCTTTGAAAAACTTATCCATACGCAATCGAGTCTACCTATATTGGATCCCAGGACATACGGGTCTAGAGGGAAACGAGATTGCTGATGAGCTAGCCAGGAATGGATCTAATGAAAGGTTCATTGGCCCTGAGCCCTTCTGCGGGATCTCAGACTGCTCTGTAAAAATGGAACTGAACAAATATATGGTCAGTCAAATCACATCAAACTGGAATGCACTTCCCCATACGAGCCAATCCAAAAGGCTCGTAACGATTAACCCCAAGAAAACCCAACAACTATTAGGTCTCAACAAAAGGGATCTCAACATCTACACCGGTCTAATAACTGGACACTGCCCCTGCAGATACCATCTACAAAAGATCGGAGCAATCCAAACCTCAAATTGCCGCTTCTTTGACGAGGAGAGAGAAACATCAGAACACATCCTCTGCTATTGCAGTGCACTCACCCAACGTAGGTTCAAAGTTCTCAGCAAGCCCTTTTTAGGGCCTGCTGACATATGGATCTTATCCCCCAAGGACGTGGTTGGCTTCATAAAGCTAGTCTCGCCAGAATGGGGGAATCACATACTGTAACTCTAGATCTCTATTCATCAATAATAGATGGTCTTGAGTTCAGTCGATACCAAGGTATCTCAGTGACAAACATGTTACTGAGATAACTTGCGTATTTCACAGCAAAAGGGTATATCACAATAGTCCTAAAATCTGGACGCAGTGATCTTCACCCGACAAACGAGGAAGAAAAAAAAAAGATTCGCGACTACAAAGCAAGATCATGCTGAGTGTGGCGGGGTTCGATTCCTGGTCCGGTCTAGGAAATTTTTTAAGTTGGAAATTTTCTCGACTTCCCTGGGCATAAAAGTTTCATCATGTTAGCCTAATAATACAGTATCGACCCGGTTTTGTCACTTCGCGATTTTGTCTACCCTCGATTTTCTTTCGTTTTCGACACGATTTTATCACATTTTCGACCTGATATTGTCACCCTAAAAATTTATGAAAATTCCAGGTGCTCTTTTTATCATAGTTGAACCTTTTTGCTGCCATTATAGACTCCCTGTTAATAAAAATTTAAAATTATAAGATAGGTTTTTTATGATCCATCATCTTGCAAGAAATTTTTGACCAAAAGTAGTCAAAAGATTCAACCAAAGTAATTTTTTATTTTAAGTCAAACTTTCATGAGTCGATGATTTATGACTGAATATCGATTCATGGAAGCAAATTTTGCCATACTTGAAAATATTTTCTGGGTTAATGTGATCGTCCTTTCAAAAAAAAAAATAGTGTCACCATAATTTTTATGAATTGACTATAATTACAGATTTTTTGATCTTGCGGAGCTTCATTGGTGACTACACACGTTCCTGAGAATAGGTTACAACGATCATAATGACTCAGGATACGAAAATAGGAAAACTATGACAATAGTTTCATGAATTGACCGATTTTACGGATGATCTGAATGTACTTGAAGACATACAATGGGCAATCCATGCGAATTGGTTACGATCATTTGTTTCTAAAATTAGGAAAATAAAAAGGTTTAGAAGAATCGTGTGCTTCATCATCCCTTATATGGCGTGTTTTTCTAAGGTGGGTTTTATGAATTGATCACTTTTACGTGTGATACGGATCTTCCGGAGGGCCTTTGGTTGCTACTCACATCCGTGAGAAAAGTTTACGGCAATAATTTCATGTTCAGAGTACGACAAGGAAATTTAAAAAATAGGCTCTTCTAGTATGTATTACATCAATTACCCACTTAAACCGATGTTCCGTATCTTCCTCAAGACCTCCGATAGTCACTTTGGTAAATAAGAACGGGTCACGACATTCCTTCGTGTCTTGCTCAGAGTTCGATAATAGAAAGTTTTTACATACTCTTTTCTGGGATGATTTTTTTTTAATTGATAACTTTTGTGGATGCTCCGAATCTTCTGGAAGACCCCACTGACTGTTCAAAAATTGACCACTTTATGGGATATTTTATTATTCAGAGTACGACAATGAAGAGCTAGGAAGGAACTGTGCTCTTTTTTGATGAGTTTCATGAATTGACCTCTTTTACGGATCTCTTGAAGGACCTCCGGTGGCCGCTCAGGTCTATCATACGGGGTCACCATAACCATTTGTGTGATTGATTCGCACTCTATACAATCCGCACAGCCCGTTGTTGGGGGCTATAGTGCGATCCTCTCGTTTAATAAACAACTTGCACTCGCTTCACTGTGGATATACAACAACAGTAAAGCACATGTGGATATTGGACAAATCAAGCATCCGAAAGATATTCAATTTGCAAAAAAAGAGCTAACCGCGGCGGAGGTTGGTACTCAGATTCTGATGGCTTTTACGCAAACGTGACCTTTAAGTGGTCTTGTTGTGTAGGGGTTATCACGCCTATCTAGAGAGTAGGAGGTTGAGGGGGCCCTCCTTAGCCGTGCGGTAAGACGCGCGGCTACAAAGCAAGACCATGTTGAGGGTGGCTGGGTTCGATTCCCGGTGCCGGTCTAGGCAATTTTCGGATTGGAAATTATCTCGACTTCCCTGGGCATAAAAGTATCATCGTGTTAGCCTCATGATATACGAATGCAAAAATGGTAACTTGGCTTAGAAATCTCGCAGTTAATAACTATGGAAGTGCTCAATGAATACTATGCTGCGAGGCGGCTCTGTCCCAGTGTGGGGATGTAATGCCAATAAGAAGAAGAAGAGGTTGAGGGTTCGAGTCCCTCCAAGACACGTGGATTCTTTTACGCAAATTTCATATCAATTTGTCCATTTCGAAACATGTGATGTGCATATGCACAGCCAAGATATTTAACAAAAAAATGGTTTTCGTACGACCGAGTTGCCGAATAATATGCAATTAATCATAATCATTTGTTACTCAGCGTTTGAAAATGAAGAGATTCGAAAAAACGCACTCTTCTATGATAAGTTTGATGAATTGACCACTTTTACAGACGTTCCTGATCTGGGGGAGCTCCGGTAGCCACTCAGATCCATCAAAATGAGTCACCACAATAATTTGTTACTCAACTTTCGATAATGAAAAGCTTTGGAAAAAACCGCGCTCTTTTATGATAAGTTTCATAAATTGACCACTTTTACGGACGCTCCGGATCTTCTGAAGGAACTCCGGTGGCCGTTCAGGTCTATCAAAATGGCCAGCGTTCGACAATAAAAAAAACGCAATTTTCTAGCATGAGTTACATGAATAAACCACTTCTACGGACGTTCCGGATCTTCTGGAGCACCTCCGGTGGCCACCCAGTTCCACCAATATAGGTCAAAATCCGCGCCCTTCTATGATAAGTTTCATAAATTGACCACTTTTACGGACGTTCCGGATCTTCTGAAGGACCTTCGGTGGCCACACAGGTCCTTCAGAATGGGTCACCACAATCATTTGTTACTCAAAGTTCGATAATGAAAAGCTTTGGAAAAAACCGCGCTCTTCTATGATGTGTTTGATAATTGACTTTTACGGACGTTCCGGATCTACTGGAAGACCTCCGGTGGCCACTTAGATCCATCAAATTAGGTCACCACAATCATTTGTTACTCAAAGATCGATAATGAAAAGCTTTAGAAAAAAAACCCCGCTCCTTTATGATAAGTTTCATGAATTGACCATTTTTACGGACGTTCCGGATCTTCCTGAGGACCTCCGGTGGCCACCCAGGTCCACCAAAAAAGGGCACCACAATCATTTGTTACTCAAAGTACTATAAGGAAATGCTTTGGAAAAAACCGCGCTCTTCTATGATAAGTTTTATGAAATGACCATTTTTACGGATGTTCCGGATCTTCCGGAGGACCTCCGGGCCACCCAGTTCCTCCAAAATGGGTCACCTCAATCATTTGTTACTCAAAGTACTATAAAGAAAAGCTTTGGAAAAAACCGTGTTCTTCTATGATGTGTTTGATAATTGACTTTTACGGACGTTCCGGATCTACTGGAAGTCCTCCGGTGGCCACTTATATCCATCAAATTAGGTCACCACAATCATTTGTTACTCAAAGATCGATAATGAAAAGCTTTGAAAAAAACCCCGCTCCTTTATGATAAGTTTCATGAATTGACCATTTTTACGGACGTTCCGGATCTTCCTGAGGACCTCCGGTGGCCACCCAGGTCCACCAAAAAAGGGCACCACAATCATTTGTTACTCAAAGTACTATAAGGAAATGCTTTGGAAAAAACCGCGCTCTTCTATGATAAGTTTTATGAAATGACAATTTTTACGGATGTTCCGGATCTTCCGGAGGACCTCCGGTGGCCACCCAGTTCCTCCAAAATGGGTCACCACAATCATTTGTTACTCAAATTACGATAATCAAAAGCTATGTGAAAACTGCACTCTTCTAGGATGAGTTCAATGAATTGACCACTTCTACGGATGTTCCGGGTCTTCCGGATGGACACTGGACCGTGAAATAATCAGGAATTGTGTTGATCCATGGAAATGGACAATGGCTACATTCTATTAGGATTATTGCTACGCAAATTAATGATCATTTCCAAAATCACCCTTCGATAGGCAAGAAATCACGCCAAAAATTGGCCTAAGAATCTATGTTCCTTCAACATCGATTCCTGGGAACCAGAATGGCCAAAGTGCAAAAATCTGTCCGTAATGACATTCGTGGAATCCATACCTTCAATTTGGTTCCAAAAGATTGAGAATCGGTTTGAAAATGAACTTTTGGGAGCGATTTCATTTTGGGGTCATTTTTGACCCGCTAATGCACAATGTGTAACTTTTTTTTAATGCACTAGGAAGGTAAATATGTGAAAAATAAAGTGCTTGTTTGTTGTTGAGAAAAAAATTCTGGCAAATGATAGGATGATAACATTTTGCATGAAAAATTCAACCGCGATATTTTTCTGCAGAATCGGAAATTTTTCATAATACCGGGAAATAACCGGGAACTTGAAATTCAAAATCCACTGGCCACCCTGACTGTTTAAGATATGGGCAATTGGGCATATGCGAAATTGTTAGATTCTTATGGAAAAAATGTAAGTTCACAAACAAATATTACTAGATACAGTGACCGGCATAATAAAAAGCCCACTCGCCGTTTTTCATAAAAAATGATCAACTTTGGAGATCTAGATCTCAATTGCGTGTGAACCAATTTTGCTGAAAATTTTACCAGAGCTCAGATATAACTTAAATTTTACCACACCTGAGTTTCGACCATATGATTCATAGGGTAAAAAATTATTGCGGTAATACCAAAATTAATTGTTTGGCAAAAAATTATTTTTTTAAATATCTTGAATTCTGTAGGTTGTAAACTGATGACTTATTTAGCAAAAACGCGTATTTTGGCAATACAGAAAAGTTTGCGGAATATACTTGTACTCTAAGAGTTGTAGTTTTCAAGATATTATAAAACCAAAAAAATCGTTTTGGTATTACCGCGGTAATTTTTTACCCTATGAATCAATATGGTCGAAACTTAGGTGTGGTAAAATTCAAGTTATATCTGAGCTTTGGTCAAGTTTTCAGCAAAATTGGTTAACACGCAATCGAGATCTAGATCTCCAAAGTTGACCGTTTTGTATGAAAAACGGCAGTTGGACTTTTTATTATGCAGGTCACTGTACATAGGTCTCATACAATATTTGTATAAGAATCTAGCATTTTTGCATATGCCCAGATATTATACAGGTTGTGGTTGGTTCTCATACAGAATTGTTAGAAAATCTAACAATCACCGGTTGGGTGTATATATAAAAATGAAATGGTTTGTGTTCGTATCTGCATAACTCAAAAACGAAGCAATAGATTTTCTTCATTCCTTCAGCAGATATGTTCGTTACAGTTTCCGACGGGTTTTTATGATATTTCCTCTTGCGAAAACCACGAGAAAAGCTGAGTAGGTAAATCGTAAAACACTAAAATTAAGATTCGTATGGAAATTTCTCATAGGCAGTTCACAACGCGTATTATTGCCTACTATGATGCAAGACAACTTCTGCTGGATCAGTAGAAGCATAAGTAGTTAGTAGTACGCTAGTGGTGCTGTAGTCATTAAAATTATTTTGCCAAATTATGCTTCAACAAGCTTCAATTTGCTAAAATTTATGCATCTTGTTGTAGTGCATATTTGGTTTACCGGTGCATGAAAACAACGTAGAAGCTTGAAACACAACGACACCCAGTCAATGCAGTCGTACCATAACACATGATTTCTGTCTCCTTCAATTTCTTGAAAAACCACTGAACAATTCTCGCTAAACTTTTCAAAAGGACCTAAGTAAAATTTTTTCATGAATTAATTTAAATAGTGTAATCAACAGACCAATATGAAAGCTTTTGATTACAGTACTCAAATTAATTAATGAAAAAAAATGTTACTTAGGTCCTTTTGAAAAGTTGAGCGAGAATTATTTATATTACCAATACATTTTTAACAATCTTTGGAGTTCCCGTTTGGTTGGATGGCATTAGAAATGTAAAGTGTGGCTAAAAGTTTTCTAGAAGGTAGAAATCAGGTTTTTTATGACGCAGGTGCCGTTCCTCAATAACTAACTGTTTGAGGAAGAGGAAATAGGTATTACGAAATACTATTGCGGAACAATGAGTGATACTATCGTAAAGTTTAGAAATGTTTATCTCGTGACGCACCCCAACTCCTAATAAATCAGCCGAAAATTATATGTAAAAAAAACTTCATTCAATTATCGTATAATGTGGAATTGATCTTTAACATATCAATCAACTGTCTTTGTTGCAATTCTGAGCTCAATCGGCATATCGAACCAACTTCTATTTAGAACGAAAGATCAACGGTGCTGTATTTTGGCTGAAAGTACAAACTACAAATCAAATGCGCCTGCTTATGCAACATGCGATCGAGCTGATAATTTGAGAGATAGATTTTCTCATCCGAAGACACAGTCCTGGGGGTGCCCGGTGAGATCTATATTTGTAATAATTAAAAAATTCAGCATTAAGTAATGGAATGTTAAAATTATTTATTTGTGTTGCACCAGTGGGATTTGACAGTTGATTGATATTTTTATTAATAACAATTTTTATTAAAAACCCATAAAATCTCACTGACACTTCGCAGAAGTACGTATACAGAAATTTAAGTCCAACTTCAAGAGAAAGATTTGCACATCTCTAAAGCAGATCATGAAAAGCTACCGCACTTTCGCATGTTCTTGGGTTAGTATAACGAAGGTCAAACATTGTACATTTATAGCATTGCAACCTCCCGAGCACATCTTCTAGACCATGAACAGAAATGGAATTAACGCAAATATCGTGGGAAAAATCCAGAATTGATAAATTGATTTTTTTTAATTTCAATTAAATTGTGCACATGCTGTTGAGGCTCTTAACAATTTATTTTTTTCTTTCCAGAACATAAACGTAAAACATGGCCGCTGCAATTATTGAAGCATTCAACGACACATATAAGCACTAGATCCTAGTAAAATTTGATGAGATTATCGAAGTGGTTGGAAACAAAAAGGAAAGCATCCCTCAAAACACAATGGTAGTTTAAAAGAAACAATGCCACATGATATTATAAAATTGAATCACAAAAATAGTTTTTGGAATGAACTGTAAATTCACTATAGTGTAGGAGAAAGGGCAAAACAATAAGTACACTTTGGTGTACAAGAAAGGCAAAACTCATAAAAAAAGTTTCTAACAAATAAAAAAAAGAAAGAAAAAGTTTGGAAATACGTAAATTTGTTGTCCACTCATGAACATTATCTTCCACTGAACAAAGAAAATAAACAATTTGGTTTCGACCTGATAATTACAGTCTTGCCATTGCTTTCTAAATCATACACGCAAGTAGAAGATACTTAAGCATAAATAGTTTTAAGATCAAAACACGTGAAATTCATCACATTTTTCTTGATATTGTAACTATCACCGGTCTGTGTTACTGTTGTATACTTTCGATTATGAAAAGACCTGTGCATTGTTTAAGTTTAATCTAAAAAAAAAACTCTGTGTTATTCTATTTATCACCGAAATTAATCATCTGCGATTCCTAGTAATTGGACTTCATTTGTTACCATCTCACTCAATAATGACATTTTTTAAGAACTCGAATAAGCAAAGCTTTTATGTATGAATATTTCATTGAGAATGGATCATCACAGTCTTCTGAGGTTAAGTTGAATAAGATAACAACAATCTTCCTTGTGTTAATAGACAAACCCCGTCTCCAACATAATAATTCAGTTGTAATCTTACTAATAAAATAACGTGAAAACTTTGTAATGTCTTTTTGTATATATCCGAACGCTGAACAAGGGAAAATGGGATATTAATAAAATTTATTACATTATTATCAAATATTTTTTAGATTTCACATTTGAAAGACAATATTTATGTGGGATAAAAATAGGTATTCTCGTCATCGAATGCAAAATTAAAGAAACAAATCTGAACAAAAGATTCAAAGACTCAAATAATGTTGTTTTTCTCAGTTTTTCGATTGACAACCGTCTTACATTGCATCAGTTCACGTGTTTTGATTTTTCTACAGCATGAAGCTATGGACATTTTTATTATTTATTATCATACTAGGGCCGGAATGGTCTGTGCAGTGCAGTGCATAGAAGTCTTCTCCATTCGACTCGGTCCATGGCTACAGTGGCTACACGTCGCCAAACACGCAGTCTGCGGAGGGTTCGCAAATCGTCCTCCACTTGATCGATCCACCTTCCTCGCTGAGCACCTTGCCTTCTTGTTCCCGTCGGATCGTTTTCTAGAACCATTTTAAAAGGATTTCTGTTCGACATCCTGGCTAAGTTCCCGGCCCAAGCAATGTGAACGATTTTCACGGTGTGAACGATGGTTCTCCCAACAGCTGATGCAACTCGTGGTTCATTCGCCTCCTACACGTACCGCCCGCCATCTGCACCCCACCATAGATGGTACGCAGCACTTTCCTTTCGAAAACTCCCAGTGCGCGTTGGTCCGTGTGGGAACTTGGCAACTACTAAGCACGTGTGCTGGGTTGTGCGTAAATACATTCTCCCTTGTAAAAAAGGGTTATCGACGCTGTAGCACACCAGGAATCCAGGTATTTCAAAAACTAAAATAAACGCGAATGATTTCAAATTTAAATGGAATACCGTATATTGAGCAGCGTACTTTGCTCTGAATTCTAAATTCACAAATATGGACTATTCGGAGGAACTACATAAAGAACATTTAAAACATATGGTTTAAACAGTTGTGTTACATGTCAAACTCCATGATTAAAAAATAACAGGTAAAAAATGGAGTTTTTATTATTTACAAAATCTGGAATAGAATGAACACTTCGAAAAATTTACCTGACCTATCTATACAAAATGTTCATTCAATATGCCCTCCAGATCTAGGCCTTGACCACATTGGACTAGTTTCGAATTACTGAGGATCATAAGAGCATAATTTCCATCATTGCTTTATAAACTCTTAAAATTTGAGGCTTTACACGACCTGTTTGGACTCAATTTTGAAAATGGTGTATTTTGCAGAAACACTTGACCCCAAAGGAATCTAGAATAACCATGGATCTGAATTAGGGATTAACAAGAAACTGGTGCGAATTGTCGCGAAACCATCGCGATTTCTAAAATTTTTAATCTAAACCATCGCGATTTCAAAAACTATTAATTTGTATAAGAGAAATCAAAAGATTCGGTGCCAATTTGTTAAAACAAACAGATTATGCAGTTTCTAAAACATTTGATTCATATATGTCGACAGTTAAGGATGTAAAGTTTAATTTACGTAATACAGAAAGATACTGCCTAATTACTTATGCATTCAAGTCAAACAATCTGAGCTGCACTGCTTTCGAAGCCTACAGAGTTTGTAAATAAATTTGGACCCATTGACCAACTTAAACCAATAATCTTATTCGATATGACACCTTTCTGCTTTCGATCAATTTATTAAAAGAGCTTCACCTGATTGACGGAAGAAAACAATCTAAATTTAAAATGTTATCAGTTAAGCGTTACATGGGAGGGAGTATCATAAATGTTACTTTATGTTGCATGGGGGTGAATCACATAAAGGAGACAAATAATGACACTTTAGTTGCTACTTATCTAAAATATATTTTCACTGATAATACGTACATGTATAATATATATGTATACATCTCGATGTAAAGACCTATTCAACTGGTGTATCATCACTAATCTGCTGATTGAAATTCATACATTTTTTTACTCAGATTGTCTGTATGCTTAACTGAGTATGGATTATGATTCATATACACATTGAGTATATAAAGGGTGCTTACAGTTAAATTGCACCACATAAAAATACTCGCCAAAAATTAGTCTCTCAACTGATTGTCATGAAATTTTCAGGCCCAATACGGTACAAAAATACGGTTTCAAAATAATCAATATAATTATTTTCCACATTTTGATGAAACATCTAACATTTCGGCGAGGTAAAACGCTTTGGTGAGCCTAACCCACAATGTACTACGCGTCTCCACTCACTTTCCGTACCAGAATTCTGATTCGCTGACGCGTGGTGCTTTGTCAGCTAAAAGGCGTTTGGCTTCAAGAGTTACAAAATATCACCACTTTTTGGAAATGTTATTATTAGGGGAAGAGGTCCCAAAACGATCTTTTGGGACTCCCTCATATTTGCCGTACTTGGCATGGCCGTATTAAAACTAGACCACAAATTATGAAGGTGTTTGTGTCTCCATTCTACCTCCCACTGTCCGGCAATGCTTTTATGGAAGAAACATGTCTACATATATTTATTGATATTTTTATATCCATAGATGGAAACATTTTTAGCCCTGGAGATAGAAGGTGATAGCTCTATGCAGCACTGTGCATCCAAAGACCCTATAATAACAAGAAGCTACAGACCACATCTTTAGGTAATTTTCAGCACGACAAGCCCCGTATAGATACATCCAGATATCAAATGGATATATGCAATATATTTATACTTCCGCAATCAACAATTTACATCAATGAAATTCATTGATCTCACCCCGTATTTAGTAGAATCATTGCATGGGATAAATTTTATGTAATATAACAAGCATGAAACGGACTCACCTCAAACTGGAACACCTCACATCACGCAATTTCGGGTTTTTTTTTTCAGAACTCAAACTTAATACCATTTATATTGGCAATTCCGGCTTAGGATCTTTTTCGTAGAAACACCTGGTCTCCACTTTGCGCCTTCCTTCCTTGGGCCGTGACATTTTTAGATTGGAAACTTTCTTGACTTCCTTGGGCACAAAAGCATCACCCATGACGAAGTGTGGCCCGAAAAGGCTGTTCAGATGAAACATCTAGAAAATAATTTGGCTGCAAAGGCGATAAAAGCGAAATCTAATCGCGTTAAAACAATCGACTTTTTCCACTGCCGATGCAGAACTATCATTAAATTAAATTAACAAAAAACACTTCTACTGAAAAACACACAAACTTTAAATTACGGCACACTATCAGCTAAAAATTATAAAAAAAACGCAAAATTCAGGAGAAAATATCGCGCCTAGCCCAAAAATTATGAAGGTTAGGCAAAAAAAAGTTTCAAAATAAAAGATAGGAAGGTTGGAAAACCCGAAACCCGCAGGATTACCCGACAGACAAAATCAACTAGACAAATCAGAACGCCTGGCATCCGACGAACCCAATGTAAAATCAGAACGCAGTTATAAGGCATTTTATGAGACGTTTCGCGGTGGCCCGTTTATTTACTTCTAATGTTTTGTTTTGGTATGATTCTGCGTGAACATTCCGTTAGGTCCGAACACAAAATAATGTTTGTAACGTTTTACTTTTCATTCGTGTTTTCTTCAGCATTTCATGCTTAGAATGCAATTATATGAATTATCTAACGATACATTTTAAGAATCATATGAAAAACTATGTTCTAAAACCCTGGTAGACGAAAAGTAAAACAGGCAGAATTGATGATGGGACCCATCGGAATGTTCGGCGCGAAATTACCAAACAAACGGGCTCCCACTAATTGTCAAAGTAGATAAACACGAGAAAAGCAGCTGTTTCGATCTGTCTCATAAAATGCCTTATTCAGCTGGAGAAATTCATTGTAGTTTTCGATGGCAGCATTTTCAAACTTGCAGTGTTGCAAGAAACGACCAGGAGATAGACGAAGCGGGTTTGGTGAAGATGCTGGGATTGGGAATGTGTGAGGCCCTCCCAACTGATCTTATTAAAATTAATAGTTCACGGATACAAATTTCATCCATTTGCTTCAAAAATATACATGTTTATTTCCAAAATGGTAATATGTTTGAATCAAACATATTTATTTTTAAAACCAAATTAAATCTCTGTTTGTTTTATACATACACTAGTGGGCAGCCCCTCGCTCGCTCTTGCAAAAGTAAACAAAAACTCGAGATCCGATCGGAAGTCAACAGAGGAGCAGGAGCAAGAGTGAATCATATGTTTTCTTGCTTCCAAATTAATGATAAGGATATTTTTCAGGTACAGAAAGGTAAGTAAATGAAAAATAAATGTTTGGAATAGTGAAATCTGGTAGTCAAATGCTACCAGAATATGAAAATTGGTAGAATTGATAAGAAAATATTATGAGTGGTCGAACCAAAACAATAATATCCATGTTTGCTTCAAACATTTAGCTGGTTGAAACAACTTGAAACGCACATTTGATTCAAAAAAAAGTTTTCGTTCGCTTCAAATGCAACAATATGTTTGATCCAAACATAGTTATGTTTGATGCCAGAACAAACTGAATTTATGTTTGGATTTACCTAGAATATGTTTGTTTTTAACGTAGTTTTTTCTGCGTGTTGATGTTGAGCAGGGGTCCTAGAACCCGGGTTGAGGTTCGCGGTTTGCCGGGTCACTGGGGGGTGGGGGGTGGAGACTTACTACCTTACAACCTGGCTGGATCATTCGAAAGTGCGTCCCTAATACTGGCAGGTATCCCTCGGCACCTGGAATTTGGGGCATCGGCATACGTAATGTTCCACAATGTTGTGAACCCCGTAAACGTCGCAAATTATCCGGAACGGGCTCCCGCCGAAGTTATGTGAAAGCTGCGTGAGTCCGGTTCGGAGCCGAGAGAGGATTTGTAGGTCCTTTAGGTTGCTTAGCTCCATCCAAGCCGATGTGGTTCCCTTGATTTGCTGCAGCTGTCCAGTAGTAGAAACTTTCCAGGATATTTCCCTGTTGTCTTGCACTGTCTTTCTAATCCAGGTTTTTTACGTCTCCCACAGGAACGGTTTTGAGGGGCCCTCCTTAGCCGTGCGATAAGATGCGCTGCTACAAAGCAAGACCATGCTGAGGGTGGCTGGGTTCGATTCCCGGTGCCGGTCTAGGCAATTTACGGATTGGAAATTGTCTCGACTTCCCTGGGCATAACAGTATCATCGTGTTAGCCTCATGATATACGAATACATAAATGGTAACCTGGCTTAGAAACCTCGCTGTTAATAACTGTGGAAGTGTTTAATGAACACTAAGCTGCGAGGCGGCTCTGTCCCAGTGTGGGGATGTAATGCCAATAAGAAGAAGAAGAACAGGGACGGTTGACGCAAATCACCGGCCTTGATATCCGACTCCGGCAAGGTAATCAGCCGTGGTGTTGCCATGCACTCCACAGTGCCCCGGGATCCAATCAAAGGTCGTATTCGGGAGCATGTTTTCTAGGATGCCTTGGACGCAGGGGTGTTTAAGCGTTTCGCTCTGAAGTGCGCAGATAACAAAGCCAGAATGTTGATTCGCCGACGCGTGATGCGCTGGCCCCAGAGCATTAGTGATTAATCATAGATTTAATCATGATTAATGAATAATGGGTTATTTAATCATCATTCATACAAAAAATATGATTCAATCGTGGATCACTAATCGTTAATCATAGATTTTTGCATTTAATCATTAATCACTAATCGTATTCATGATTGTTTTGAGTTTATTCATTAATCATCAATTTTAATCATTGCGTACATTGCTTTTATTCATTATTCTTTAATCATAATCATACAATTTTTATACCTTTAATAACATAATTTGGTAGAAAGGTTACTTGATTATTGATCACTATGCAAATCAATCAATTTGATTATTCATAATCATTAATCATTAATCATATCGATCGTTAATCATTAATCATACACATATTGTGTCAACATTTAATCACGATCGGTAATCGTTAATCATACTTCAATTGTTTTATTCTTTAATCATAATCGTTAATCATTGTCAAAAATTATTTTAATCGTTAATCATAATCATTAATCATTGTCATAAATGAATAAATCATTAATCATAATCTTCAATCATAGAGTTGAATGGTTTAATCATAAGAAATTTAATCATTCATTGGAAGCATTTATTCATTAACGCTCTGTGTTCCCAAGAAGCTGCCAGCTGGAAGGCGTTTTGCCTCACGAGTTATCCGGCAACGAAATATCACCACTTTTTTAATTGTGAATATTATCAACATGATTGAGATTTTTACAATTTTAAAAAGGCATCAGCTAGCTATAATGTTTAAATTTTGCATGAGGTAAAAATACCCATGGAAATCGTTACAGCCAAAACATTAAAGCAGTCTTTGCTTAGCTAGGGCATGTTGCCCCTCCTTCCCCTATCAGTAAGGATTGCTCAGTTTATAAAGATGATACTTTGTATTGTCGATGTTTTTTTAAATCATCAATCTTTTTAGAGTGGGCCCTCCTTAGCCGTGCGGTAAGATGCGCGGCTACAACGCAAGACCTTGCTGAGGGTGGCTGGGTTCGATTACCGGTGCCGGTCTAGGCAATTTTCGGATTGGAAATTGTCTCGACTTCCCTGGGCATAAAAGTATCATCGTGTTAGCCTCATGATATACGAATGCAAAAATGGCAACTTGGCTTAGAAACCTCACAGTTAATAACTGTGGAAGTGCTTAATGAACACTAAGCTGTGAGGCGGCTCTGTCCCAGTGTGGGGATGTAATGCCAATAAGAAGAAGAAGAAGAAGAAGAATCTTTTTAGAAATCAGTTTTTTTTTCGTTGTAGGTATATATTTTATTATAATTTTAATTTATTGGATTTTCAGCAGCTCCAACCGTTTATACATATTCCGTTTTCGGGCTGTCTCAGGCACTACTGCTTCTGTATATTAACAAATCATTGACGGTGTGTTTCTTTCCGATCTTCTTGATGATTATATGATTGTGTATGCTGATTTACATTTTTTCAGAAACTGACAATTATGCTTATAAAAAATCTTTTATAAAACCTATGTTTACTGGAAATTTGAGAAGCTTTGACAAAAGGGGCCATTTTGTTGGATCTAAACTGTTTTATCTCTGTTCTGTTCTGCAGAAACTGCATATATCCATTTTTCACAATTTCGAGAAAACAACAAAAAAACTGTCTTTGAGCAAATTGGCACCGCATCTTTTGATTTCTTCGATACAGATAAAAGATATTTTAATTACTAGATAAAGATTATCGCTTCGGTTCCCTTTGTTCTGCTGTTCGGAACATGTTGGGTACCAAGCTGTCAAATCGTATGGATTTTCCTTCTTTGACATTTAGCTCCCCTATCCTCGCCAGCAAAAGATGTTCCGGACAGCGACGACAGCGACAATCTTTATCCGGTAACTAAAATATCTCATTTCTAATCGTAACGCTGGCTAGACACATTTACGTGGTGTATCCTAGTAAAAGAACTACCATGATCACATTGTTAGTGACAGACAAATCCTGACCCAACGAATACCTTCCCAACATCCTACTCCGTGGTACTAATATCACGGACAGAAAACTGATGGTATTGAATCAAAAATATCGCTTGTTATATTTACATGATGACTTATTTTTGAATTTACTTAGAATATTATTATATCCATAAGATTTTACAGGTTTATTTCAATAATAGAATATTATTGTTTCAACAATCCCGTGAGGTTGAGCTTTCTTAAAAAGCTTCGAACATGGCTTCAGAGCATACACTTGAAAATTACCTATTTATGTTTATAAAATCGTTTTTATCAATGACAAATATAAGCTAGTTAACAAATATCATTTGGACGCATTCGAACATTACAGTTGAATTTTGTAAATAAAGTCATGTACGTAAAGGTAAAACCGAAGGTAAAAGTGAAATCGAGTGATTATGTATGATGTGGATTGAATATTCTAGGCAGAACAAAGAGTAGAGCCCCGATGTTAAAGGTACGTTGTTCAAACTTAACCGTGGTATAGTATCTACCAAATCATTAATCCTTTTTATTTTCTTAGATACCAAACTCAACACCCGAGAAAAAAAGTTAATACGATTTCCCGTAACAGTGCGGGTTCCGTTCGACGTTGGCATAATCTGTTTCTATTACGTAGGTACATTCATTCTCATAAAATAAATTTACTAAAATGAAATTTTGTTCCAGATTCCAGCAGAAGATTCTCATTCAACGTTCGGGATCGTAGGTGATACTTGTGCCCTTATAAAAAAGCAGAAATAAGATGTTGTCTTTTTAGGTAGTCGAATTGCTAGTGTAAATTGAAATTATGATTATTGTGCAAATTAAATTTCATTGAGGCGTCATAAAAATTATGATTAAAATTATGGTTACGAATCTATTTATTTCAATAATAAAATCCATAAGTTCAATAAAAAAAACTCTTTATAAAACAACAATATTATTACTGTTTTTAAGGCTCTACAGAAGCTTTTAAAAATTTCGAAGCTTTCAAAGCTATTGTAAAAACAACAATAATGTATTATTGAAACAATAATATTTCTTATTACCGCCAAAACAATGTGAAATTCTTATTGAATTTATATCAAATATCATTATATTTACAAGAGTTTTTTCTGCGTGTAAGGGTGTCGCTGAGTTGGAAGCTTCTTGTTTAGTGAGTACTACATCAACGCTTCTCCCCCTCCAAATTTCGATGAAGATATCATGAACAATAATCCTCATGCTTTTGTCATTCTTGTCTTTAGGTTGAAATCAAAAATTGCACTCGCTTTGATTTCTGATAGCAATCTGGATAGGATTTTAAAGGAAACATGTGTATCACTGGTGTCACTATCCAACAAAATTGGCCTTTTTTTTCGCTCCCTTCAACCATTTTCTATGTATTCAATAGATTTCTTTACGCTGAATTCAGATACATTTTCAGATTTTATGTAACACTTCCATTTTTTTCAGATAAACGGATTTTAATTCACAAAACCACGTATTTTCATAGAATTCAATTAACAAAAGTATGTATTTTCACAGAAATTTGATTTCTCTCCTCTGCAAAGCTGAATTTCGGCGAAGCCTTTAAAAATGCATATTGGTTGGGGCCCTCCTTAGCCGTGTGGTAAGACGCGCGGCTACAAAGCAAGTCCATGCTGAGGGTGGCTGGGTTCGATTCCCGGTGCCGGTCTAGGCAATTTTTGAATTGGAAATTGTCTCGACTTCCCTGGGCATAAAAGTATCATCGTGCTAGCCTCATGATATACAAAAATGGTAACCTGGCTTAGAAACCTCGCAGTTAATAACTGTGGAAGTGCTTAATGAACACTATGCTGCGAGGCGGCTCTGTCCCAATGTGGGGCGTAATGCCAATAAGAAGAAGAAGATTGGTTGTTGGATATTTTGGCACGTTCATTTGTTGTGAAAAACGGAATGTAATTCACTAAAGTACTGAAATTCTGTTCCTCACTTTGAGAATGAACTTTACATTTCGTAGAATAACTCTTTAAGAATGCATATTGGTTGTTGGATATTTTGGC
The DNA here is from genome assembly GCF_024139115.2 of Armigeres subalbatus. Classification (NCBI taxonomy): domain Eukaryota; kingdom Metazoa; phylum Arthropoda; class Insecta; order Diptera; family Culicidae; genus Armigeres; species Armigeres subalbatus. The sequence goes on along the minus strand of NC_085140.1, from coordinate 145,793,512 downwards.
ACTTTCATTTGTTGTGAAAAACGCAATTTAATTCACAAAAGTACGTATTTTCATAGAAATTTTATTTCTCTGCTCTGTAAAGGTGAATTTCGGCTTCTACTTTGAGAATAAAGTTTGCATTCTATAGATTTGGCCTTGTAAAAGGCATATGGGTTGTTGAATTTTATTTAGAACGAACATTATTTGTGAAAAACAGAATTAGATTCACAAAAGTACGTATTTTTATGGAAATTTGGTTTCTCGGCAAAACTGAATGTCAGCATCTCACTGTGTGAACAAAGTTTGAATATCATAAGATCGAGAAGAATGCACATTGGTTGTGCGAAATAAAATTAAAAAAACCATATGCATTCTGCAAGCCCCATTTAATAAAATGCAAACTTTAATCCCTAAATGAAAAGCCGAAATTCAGCTTTGTCGAACAAAGAAACCAAGTTTCTACGAAAATACGTACTTTTGTGAAATTAATTCCGTTTTTCACAATCAATGAACGTGCCAAATATAATCCAACAATCCACATGCATTCTGAAAGATCTATTTTACGAAATTCAAAGAATATTCTCGAATGAAATGGCGACAAGAGCGTTGTAGAGTGGAGAACAGAGAAAAAAAAATTCTATGAAAAAACGTGCTTTTGTAGATTAACTTCCGTTTTTCACAACAAATGAATATACCAAATGAAATCCAACCATCCATATGCATTCTGAAGGCCTATTCCACGAAAATCAAACTTTATTCTCAAAGTTAGAAGCCGAAAACCAGCTTTACAGAAGAGAGAAACCAACTTTTCATGAGAATACATACGTAGTTTTGTGAATTAAAACCTGTTTTTCTCAAAAACTGGACGTGTTACAAAAAATCTGAATACAGGACTTAATTCAGCGAAAAACAATTAATCTTTCAAGTATACTGAAAATGGTTGAGAAGGAGTGAAACACTGTTGACTATTGTGCCCAATCTACGAAGTACATCGTGACTATGCAATGCTATGGACAATGCTGGAATGCTTCTGATTTTAGAAAATCATTACAAGCTTCCAGTACAGGTCATGGATTCCACAAATTTCTCAAGCAATGTCTGAAGCAATGGTTACAACCTTCTCAGATTTTTTATTAACCTTCAGAAGTTCAGAATGCCTTGCTAGGCAGATTTCATGCAAGCTTTGTGTTTCTTCGATTTCAATTCCTCTCATTTGTCTTCAAAACTTTTTCCCGTGGGCTTAAAAAAACCCATTGTAATAAACAATATCAACGGATTTTTGTTACTAAAATTAATACCTGTTTGATATGTTATTACCATAATCATGGGTGGGACAATGCTCTGACTGTCCTACGCAGGAGCATTCATGCGTAGGACATGTCCTACTTGTCCTACCCACTCCCGGCGCCACTGGCGCTAAGCCATTAGAGCAGTCTTTGCTTAACTATAGGTAAAAATACTGTCGACCACATTTTCAAAGCTACTAATAATTTGACAACGAGACTCACAAAAAAATTTCAATTAAACTAACCCAAGAAATGGCAAAATGTTACCGCTCTTCGAAAAGGATGCAATTAAGCTGTGGACATCCTTTAGTGAAAAGAGAGGAATAGTTTTCCTCTCAACAGTATGCTTCAATGGCTCATAGTACAATCTTATCAGCTTTATTCAGTTTGCTCTCACACAAGGTGCCATCGCAATTGCTAAGAAGTGTGCAAAAAATGCCTCATAAAAATACGCCATTCATTACGATTTGTGCCTATGATGTCTCTACCCACATTGGTGAATTTCGCTCTCCCACATTTATTCTAAACGAAGGGTCTAACTGCCGTTAGTGCTAGTGATATAAAATGCGCATCGATTGTAAGATGTTACCAATTTTACCATCGATTTTTGCTGTTTTCGGTATACTGTTGGCATAAACGCGCCCAATGATTCCAACCCCAGTCGGCACAGCTGGAGATGGTTCTTAGAGACCTATTATGATTTCTGATCGTCACTTTGGCGTTTTGTTTTCAATATGGATACAAAGGTTCAATTCACAAGTTGGGAGAATGAGCGAAAAATTATATACTTTGATAGCTAATAAGTCGTACATTTTTCAACCGGTTTTCAACTTTTTGCCACCAATCGATTGAAAATTGATCACATTGATAAATATTTGTTAAGTTTAGCCAAAAATCAATCAGACTCATTAGAAATCGACAATGATTTCAGACTAACTAGACAAATTTCGTCATCATGACAAACAGTGTATACTGAGGGCTTAAGAATGGAATGAAATCAAAAACCCAAAATCAGCGGTGATGGTGCCTTTCTCGACACTATCGTTTGGTTTCATCTCGGTTAATGCATACCAAAAATAATTACCTGTCTATGCATATACAAACGGTTTATAGTGGATCTTACACGAGTAATAATTCAATGTGTGGCAGAATATCATTTTAGTTTAATTCACAATTTTCTTCATGACTTTTGAAAGCAATGGTCGATCTTGAGTAAATTAAATAATGATGAACTAGGCTTTGTCCCTCGGCGAATGCAACTTGTTTCTTAAAAATCGGTTAAGAAATAAAAGCTTAACATATTAGCAGTATTAGCACGTATTAGTGTATGTGCAAGGAATGGAATTTAAGTTGTTTGATTGCAAATGGGTTTATAGTTTGGAGCATGGTATTAACAATGAAATCAGATAAAGATTAGTACACATTTGTCGGAAGCTGTCCCAACAAACTGAAGCTCGAAAAAGGCTTATTTCGTTGAAAAATAGCTTCTGCAACCAAAAAAACTTGTTTGTTGGGTAATGGGTTTGCGCTGAAATATTTTTACTTCGAAATTTTCCTTTGCATACTCTATATTGAATATAGTATGAATCCTACTTGTCATAAGACGAGTTTGTATAATTCCATTTAATTCCACCACTTGATTGTATCTTTGACTGATACGTATTTCGACCTCAACAGTCTTGACCTCGTACTTGACTCGACTTGCTACGGTACGGTACTAGACACTGCACTATGGGGAATTCTCATACAAATGGGCGGCCAAAAATATTTTTTCAATGAAAACTGTTTCTATGCAACATATTTTATGTGCAGGAATATTTAAGAACCTATTTTTAAACCTTTAAGTGCCATCGTTAACTCTTCAAAAAATGTTACAGGCGAAAAACAATTTTTTTTTTAATTTTTTCGGAATTTTTGTTTTGTTTTTTTTTCAATACAGCATGCATAAAATAGCAAACAACTATATTTCTAGTAATAATGTTGTTCATTTTCTAATCATAACGAGGTATAGAGAATAAAACCCACAATTTCCAAGAAAACTTTGATTAGAGCGTTCTCGTAAACGCGCAAATATGCGCAAGCAAATCACTCTCTAGAAGGTGGTACTAGGGTTATATTTCAATCCCCCATTTACAGATCAGGGGACATTTGGGGACACTAGGTTCGCGGGACAATTTTTTAGCAAAGAATTATGATAATTAAAGTTTTTCTTCTACAACTTTTTGATATTAAACTTCGCGTGCAAAACAAACCAATCTATCGGAAAGCTAAAGTTTTAAGCTTAGAAATGGTATATAAAACTTTATATTTGGAGAAAAAATGACTTCATAACATATAAATCAAAGTTAGTAATGGTTTTTTATTTTTATCAGCTTTTTTCACTTCCCCAGCCCATATCGCTTCAATATTTTTCGATTCTCTTATCTAGGGTATATACTTTCATATGATATATAAATTAGACAAATTGGAGATAGTAAATTTTCCGATTAATGGCCACCCTTTTCCCCATAGTGCACTGAAGACGGCCTTACTGTTGCGGTCGAAATACGTAACAGAGGAACAATCAAGCGGAGGAAATAAAAGGAATTGTACAAACCAAGGATGTTAATGATCATTCAGTATTTTGCGTTCGATCATTTAGTATTTTGTCAATAACACATTCCAGAAGCTGAATTTCGAAATATGTTGTATGGTGGACTTCTAGTGCGAAGGTTTTTCTACAACTCTGTCTAATGGTTCGTTGTTTGAATTCCACTAGTAACGGAGTTATAGCTATAGTTTCAGTTACTTAGACTAAATGATAATAAAATTCCAATCATTTAGTTTAAGTTACTGCAACTAGCGCTCTAACTCCGTTATTAGTTGAATTCTAATAACGAACCATTAGGCAAAGTTGTAGAAAAACCTTCGCAGTAGAAGTCCACCATACAACATATTTTGAGATTTAGCTTCTGTAATGTGCTATTGACAAACTACTAAATGATCGAACGCAAATTACTGAATGATCGTTAACATCCTTGGTACAAACTTGTCTGATGAGTATGACATTAAAGACATTCCACTAAAAGCTCAAAATAATTTTCTTATATAGTTTGAATCATTGTAGAGCGAAAAGTGTGAATAGTTCAAAGCTGCATATTAGGTCACCCTCCCCTACAGCTACAGTAATCACTTGCGTCCCCTGCACCAAATATATGGGACGACATCCAATTGGAGAGTAGTGTGTTCTCACTCAGAGAAAAGCTGTTCGGGAGGAAAAATCAATATCATTCCAGACGTAGTAGCGTTGGGATCAGAGTTGCAGCGTAAATGGAGTGTTATCGCGTATTTTTTTCAAATTTTCGTACCGTGGTCCGGTGATTTATAACAATTTGAAGTTGGAAGAACATCGTCTACCGATACAATTTTGTGATAATTGAGAGTTTTGATAGATGTGATACTTGAATAGTGTTTTGGAAATTTTTATAGGTAGTTAAACACATGGACCAATTAAGAATCTGGAAAATATGTTTTTCTTGTTCAATTTCATAACACTGTAAGGTTTACTCGCCAGGTTGACCTCCAGATAATATTTGGAGGAGCAAGAAATGGTTTGGAATTTACGATAGAAAATTAGAAAACCAATAAAAAGGGCTGTAAATCCAAGAATAAAAAAAAACTCTTATGTAGTGTTAGTGTCGGAAGGAAAACTAATAACTATTGCCCAGTGAAACATTACTTTATTACAAGGATTTAATCGATAGAAAAGATTGATTACAAGAAGATGACTGGTCTGGCATTTTCTTTGAAAAACTTGACTGACTGATTTTGACTCACATTTTATGTTGTGAATAGTATTGTATATTGACATATACTATTCAAACTGTTTATGCGGCATATCAGAGTTCTTATAGCATGTACTTATCATCTAAGAATAAACAGCAATACTCTATATGTTTGTCTGTTAAACAGTTTATTAATTTCACAAGGTGTTCCAATTGATGAAAGAAAATTGAAACTTTTTTTTATTTGAAGAACTATTTGCATGTGTGAAAATGAATATCGGTAACCATTGAAATGACGGTGAAAAACGCCCACCGTTGTTAGCATAGACGTTTGTCGTATATCCTTCATAGCGTGAAACGAAGATAAAGCTCTACTAGTGTTATTGATTTATGGATACTTACGGCTCTAGTTAAAGAAAAAAAAACAAAAATACACAGAAATAGATTGGAAGGAGCAGGAGCCACATTGAGTAAGACCAAATTATGAGACAATGGATGAAATAAAGTTCGATCGATGTTTGCATTCAGTAGCGTGAAAAGTGCATCTTTAACAATATCAGTGCAGAGAAACACATTGGATAAGTTCAGCTGGATCTAACGGAATCAACTAAAACGCATCATGAAATGCATAATTTGTATTATTGCGTTGTTAGTACTTCGTGGATGGACTGGTGCTGAAGGTAAGTTCAACGAGTTCGAAATTTTGAAATGAGATTCAGATTGAAAACGTTATTCATTTACGTCAACCAACGTAGTCGAATGATATTAAAATTGCTTTTTTTTATTTCTTGATACAAATTATAAAAATTAGAAATATTTTTTAAAAAATAGGTTGAAACGTCCTATTGTTCTGGTATGTCCTAATGTTTTTGTAGTGTAAAAATAGTTCATTCTAGATTTAACAGCACCAACACAATTGTGGATCCGCTAAAATTGCCTATTTCCTTGTAAAACTTCCTATGTTGCCGATGTACTTATATCTTTTAGATCTGGAAGGGAAGCGTTGGGGAACGGTTTTCCATGAAAGTTACTGTTTTCATAGTGATTTTCATACATGTAGTGGTAGCAATGAGGTTATTTAAAAAATATTAAGAAATTAAAGTTAAGCAAAATTCAATATTATTTTAATGTTATACATCTTTGCATATCACAAAATCTTGAACATGCGATGTAACCAAGTTATGAAAGTTCAGTGCGTATTGCTGACAATTCGCCAAAATGTAGGCAATTATATTGCAACTAATGAGCTTGAAGGCATTAATGGTAAGACATGGCAACAAGGTATGAATGGCACGAATCGAGTGTTAACTCATCACTAGTGGACCATGTCTCATATGTCCATAGATATGAGTAAAACAGGCAAGAATGTTTTGAATTTTTGGCCGATGTGTTGGAACGCATCGAAGGTGGGACGTACACCTGGGCGGAGACTACCATGGCGTAGTGCCCATTCCTGGACCAGGACCTACAGGAGTAGGTCCAAGCGGCGGAGGACCTACAGGAGTAGGTCCGTGTTCCCGGTGGCATTGGTAGGCAGCGGGTAAGCGGGTGGCACCGCCCCTGCTGGTCGAAATGTCGCCGGAGGTAGCAGTTCCCGATGACGATTAAGTCAGAGAGCGGGTAGAACTGCTCTCTACTTAAATTGTCGTTCGGAGGTAGCAGCTAGCAGCATTAGCTCCGATGAGGAGCTTTGGTTGGTCTGGTCGCGACAATGGCGCAAAAGGTAGGCTTGGTAGGCTCTCCGGTGGAAATAGACGGAGAGCCGAGGAAAAGATAAGACTCCGGTTGAGGAAGACGGAGATCTGAATAAAGATAAAGATGGCTCTCCGGTGGAGATAGACGGAGAGCCGAAGAAAAGATAAGACTCCGGTTGAGGAAGACGGAGGTCTGAATAAAGATAAAGATTGCTCTCCGGAGGAGATGGACGGAGAGTCGGAAAAAAAGAAGACTCCGGTGGTGGAAGACGGAAGTCTAAGAATAAAGAAGGACCGAATGAATTGTTTAAATTTCGATTGGTCGTAAAAGATCTGGGATGAGCTTCGGAAATGATTTAGACTGAAATGGGAGTAAATTAGATTTGTATTTATATGAATTGGATTCAGATAAAATTAAAACAGATTTGAAATGATTTTAGTTGTGATTGAATTAGGATTTACAACATGGTTAGCCTAACAAGTGATCGTTTCCAAATTATCCATAGGGATTCTATGAGCCTGGCAAGCTCGTGAATTCGGATTCTCATGTTTAGTGTGGAAATGTTTTCAATGATTAGGCTTGTCCATGAACTGTATTTGCAGTGAAATCGGATTGGATTTTCATTAGATAAGATTTGGATTCGAGTTGAATGGATTTGAACTGAATTTGAAACAGATCTTGATTGGATTGGATTGGATCTGGATTGGATTTGTATTAGATTAGAATTGGACTTGGATTGGATTTGGATTGGATATAAATTGGAATTGGATTGGATTTGGATTTGCATTGAATATGGATTGGATTTGTTTTGCATTTGGAATTGGAGTTAAATTTAATTTGAATTGGATTTGGATTTGCATTGCGTGTGGATTGGATTTGGATTGAACTCCAATTGGATATGGATTGGATTTGGAGTGGAGTTGGACCAATTTTTGATTTGGATTGGAATTGTATTAAATTTGCAATGAAATTGGATTGGATTTAGATCAAATTTGGATTGAATTGGGATAGCATTTGGATTGGATTAAATTTGAAATATACTCAAATATGATTTTTATTTGGATTGGATTTAGTTTGTATTTGCATTGAAACTGTACTGGATTTGGATTAAATTTGGATTGGATTTGGATTCGAGTTGGACTTGGTTTGTATTCGATTTGGACGATTTGGAGTAAATTAGATTTGTATTTATATGCATTGGATTCAGATAAAATTAATACAGATTTGAAAGGATTTGGTTGTGATTGAATTAGGATTTACAACATGGTTAGCCTAACCAGTGATCGTTTCCAAATTATCCATAGGGATTCTATGAGCCTGGCAAGCTCGTGAATTCGGATTCTCATGTTTAGTGTGGAAATGTTTTCAATAATTAGGCTTGTCCATGAATTAATCTGAGTATCTGGATATGAATCGTAACTGATTCGTACTTAGTCGAAAGGATTTGGATCGAATTCGGATTGAGCTAATTGCATTCGAATATAAAATTGATTTCGGATTGAACGTGGAATAGATTTGTATTGAACTTAAAACTGAATTCGGATATGGTTTGAACTGAATTAAGGATTGATTTTGGAATTGTTTGATCGCGATATTTTGTATTTTAATGTATTTAGTATTGATTTACGATTGAGATGGATATGAATGGATGGTAACTTAGCCTTAGCCTAGTTTTGATTGAATTTGAAATTGCCCGAGCAGCACACATGTGACATAGAGGGTTCTGCAACCTATATACAACTGAATTTAGCTACATTTGAGTTGCAGCAAAAAAATCGGTTCAACTTGTGCTACTAGGGTGATTAAGATTGCATGTGGACTGGTTTTGTATTGTAATTAGATTGGATTAAGATTGAATTAAGTCGAATTTAGTTGTAATTTTAGTTTAATTTGAATTGGAATATATACCGCAGGAGGTCTGAATAAAGATAAAGATAGCTCTCCGGTAGAGAAATAAAATAAGAGACTCCGGTGGTGGAAGACGGAAGTCTATGAATAAATACAGCCCAACGAAGATAGACGGAAGATAGAAGTTAGGCAAAGATTTGATATTAAGACATATGTTTGGATTCCAAATAGAGTATTGTATTCGGTTTTTATATTATTTTAAAAAATATACCACTATTTGAGTTGGAAAACCAAATCATTTTGATTAGAAGCGACTTACAAACAATTTAATAACTCTCTTAGATATCGAATACATGTGATACTTTGCACTGGATTCAGATTAGATACGGATTGGATTGGAATTGGACATGGATTGGTTTTGGAATGGACTTGGAATAGAGAGGGATTTGGTGTGCATGGATTTGGATTGGATTAGATTTGAATTGGATTGCATTGGATCTGGATTGGATTCAAATTGGAGTTGGATTGAATTTGAATTGGATTGTATTTAGATTGCATTGAACGTGGAATAGATTTGAATTTTATTGTATCTGGAATGGATTTGAATTGTATTTGCATTGAAATCGGATCCAATATAATTCTATTTGGATTGGATTAGATTGGATTTAAAGTGGATTAAATTGGAATTGTAAATTGGAATCGATTTGAAAAGGATTTGTATTTGGACTGTAATTGCAGTGAAATCGAATTGGATTTTCATTAGATTAGATTTGGATTCGAGTTGTATGGATTTGGATTGGATTTGAACTGGATTTGAAATAGATCTGGATTGGATTAGATTTGGATTGGATTTGGATTAGATTAGAATTGGACTTGGATTGAATTTGGATTGGATATAAATTGGAATTGGATTGGATTTGGATTTCCATTGAATATGGATTGGATTTGTTTTGCATTTGGGATTGGAGTTAAATTTAATTTGAATTGGATTTGGAGTTGCATTGCGTGTGGATTGGATTTGGATTGAACTCCAATTGGATATGGATTGGATTTGGAGTGGAGTTTGACCAATTTTGGATTTGGATTGGAATTGTATTGAATTTGCAATGAAATTGGATTGGATTTAGATCAAATTTGGATTGAATTGGGATAACATTTGGATTGGATTAAATTTGAAATATACTCAAATATGATTTTTATTTGGATTGGATTTAGATTGTATTTGCATTGAAACTGTACTGGATTTGGATTAAATTTGGATTGGATTCGAATTGGATTTGGATTGGAGTTGGACTTGATTTGTGTTCGATTTGGACTGGATTGGATTTTGGATGTGAATAGGATTTTGAATGGATTTGGTTTAGATTGAGTTTGGATTAGATTTGTATTGAATTCCTATATGATTAGAAATGGACTTGGATTGAGGTTGGACTAGATTAGATTTAAATTGCATTTGGATTGGATTTAATTTGCAATTGATTTGAATTGGATTTGATGTGGTTTGAATTGTGATTGAATTTGGATTGGATTTGGATAAGATTAGATTGTATTTGAATTGAATTTGGATTTGAATTGTATTGGAATTGTATCGAATTTGATTGGATGTGATTTGAATTGAATTTGGATTGCATCTGGGTTGGATATGGATTGAATTATTGAATTTGTATTGGATTTGGGTTGTGTTTCAATTGGATTTGGATTGGATTTAAATTAGATTTGGCTTGGATTTGGATTTGGATTTAGATTAGGATTGGATTTGGATTGGATTTGGATTGGATTTGGATTGGATTTGGATTGGATTTGGATTGGATTTGGATTGGATTTGAATTTGGATTGGATTTGGATTTGGATTGGATTTGGATTGGTTTTGGATAAGATTTGGATAGGATTTGGATTTGGATTGGATTGGATTTGGATTGGATTTGGATTGGATTTGGATTGGATTTGGATTGGATTTGGATTGGATTTGGATTGGATTTGGATTGAATTTGGATTGGATTTGGATTGGATTTGGATTGGATTTGATTGGATCGGATTTTGATTGGATTTGGATATGATTTGCATTAGATTGAATTTTGATTGGGTTTGGATATGATTTGTATTAGATTGAATTTGATTTAATTTGATTAAGATTTGGATTGGATTTGGATGGGATTCGAATTGAATTTTGATTGGAATTAGATTGGATTAGATTTGGATTGGATATGGATTTGATCCGGATTTGACTTTGAATAGATTTGTAATTGGATTGTATTTAGTTTGAATTGTATTTGGACTGAATTTCGATTTGAGTTGGAATGATATTTGATTTGTATTAGATTAGCGTTGATCTGTTGGTTTTTTATTGGACTTTGAATAGGCTTTGAATAAATGAAGGTATTCTATCATAATAAGAATACCAATTGAATAAATAATAAAAAAAATTAAATCCCATGTTGTACAATGTTGGATGTTGAAAACGTTTGAAAATGAAATACTAATAAGTTGGATCCTGAAGATCCTAAAAAATAATAACATAGAAATAATATTTAAATGTACATTAGACAACACTGTCACATCTTAGAGAGTAGAGGTGAGCGGGATTGTAGTGGTAGCAATGAGGTTATTTAAAAAATATTAAGAAATTAAAGTTAAGCAAAATTCAATATTATTTTAATGTTATACATCTTTGCATATCACAAAATCTTGAACATGCGATGTAACCAAGTTATGAAAGTTCAGTGCGTATTGCTGACAATTCGCCAAAATGTAGGCAATTATATTGCAACTAATGAGCTTGAAGGCATTAATGGTAAGACATGGCAACAAGGTATGAATGGCACGAATGGAGTGTTAACTCATCACTAGTGGACCATGTCTCATATGTCCATAGATATGAGTAAAACAGGCAAGAATGTTTTGAATTTTTGGCCGATGTGTTGGAACGCATCGAAGGTGGGACGTACACCTGGGCGGAGACTACCATAGCGTAGTGCCCATTCCTGGACCAGGACCTACAGGAGTAGGTCCAAGTGGCGGAGGACCTACAGGAGTAGGTCCGTGTTCCCGGTGGCATTGGTAGGCAGCGGGTAAGCGGGTGGCACCGCCCCTGCTGGTCGAAATGTCGCCGGAGGTAGCAGTTCCCGATGACGATTAAGTCAGAGAGCGGGTAGAACCAGTGTTGAGAAACTCACTCATATGAGTAAAAATTCCTCACTCATTGCTCATTTTTTCCGTGAGTACTCATGCGTGAGTTACTCACGACCTGTGAGTACTCACAAGTGAGCAAACGTGGTTTTGCTCACTCACGAGTGAGGAATTTTTGCTCATATGAGTAATCCAATAAGATTAGTTTTTGTTTCTTCCACAATGTAGATGTCAAGTTTTGGCCAATTCTGGTAGTTGTCAAGAAGTACGCAAAAATTTATGGCATGAATTTATGAAAAAAGCTAAAGAATTTGTCAAATTATACGAATAAGAAATTGCTAATATATTGGGAATTACTATCAACATGTTAATTAATTGCATAATAATACATTTCGAAATGTAGTACAGGATTGTTACGACTGCGTGGATTTTGGCAATATGGGCTTTAGCTTCAGGTGAAAATTAAAAAAATAAAATTATGGATCTAAAATAATTGAGAATAAATGTGTTGAAGTTAATGTTGAGATATAATTTACGTATGAAATCAATGTTTATACATGTTTGCCTTTTTCGTACAGCGATATATTCACTTCAAAGACGATTTTTAATAGAAGCCCCCGAGACTCATTGTGGTTAATACCAATTGACGAATATAGATGATGGTTGAGTGCGCGTGTTTTTGTGCATATGCGTGTACTTGTTTGTTTGTGCGTGTATCCGTAGGTATGAGTTTGCGTGTGTTTGTGTGTGCGGGCGTGTGTGTGCGCGTGTGTGTTTATGTGTGCGCGTGTTTGGGTATGTTTGTGTTTGCGTGCATGTGTGTTTGCGCGCGTGAGATTTGTAAGTGCCGCGTGTCTGTTTGTTTGTGCGCGTTTGTGTTTATGCACGTGCACTTGAATGTTTATTATATTGCTTAAACTCTATGCAAGTTTGTCTTTCAATTTATAATCTAGACAAATTACATAATTTATTGTTGTAGGGGAAAAGATGGCTTAGGCATTAAATTTTAACTAAAAATTTTAATAACAATAATATAAAGAACATGCAAAACAGTCACCATATCTTCAAAGCGAAGGGTTGTCATACTAATGGTGATTTGTTCAGATTCATTCCACTTCATTTTTGTACAAGTGTGCATAAAGCGGAAAATTAGAATGGTATCAAGAATACTAAATTACCAATATAGTCCATTATGGCGCTATGGTGTCACAAAAGGTAAGCAAAGTAGTAAAGAGACATCCCGAGAGGTGTCTCAACGTATGATGTAATATGCAATACCCCATGTCGAAATAAGGTAGTTGTAGGTAGGTAAGCTATAATATCAATAACATTTGCAATTTGAACAATTTTGGGTTAATTTGTGTCGTTTTAGGCACTGCTGAAAAAATCTCACAAATTCTTTGTTACTAATTTGGGTGCAAGGAACGAATTCAAGGAGTGGTAATCCTAATATGCTAGAAGTCGTGTTTTGATTTCTGAGTTTGGAAATAAAGTTTTGAAAAATGTAATTCAAATAGTTGACAACTGTTAAATTTGTGTAATTTTTCGATTAATGCACCCCTTGACTTTCGCTTTTTGGCCTTTTGAGACGCAAGATGCTGTCCGTTGCGTAATGTGGAGAGATTCACGAAGTGAACCATATTGTTAATCTACTATACATATCTGATGGTATTAAAAATCGTTTTTTATATAACGCACTTCAAGTGAAAATAGTCACAATTTTAGTGATAAAAAATGACATCTCACGTGTATTTGACACTAATTCCACAGACAAACAGACGTAACTCTTCATATAAATTGTTCAAAAAATTATCGTCATTCCTTTTTTAGAGAACACTACTGCCATCTATTATCAGAATCGCGAGAAACACAGTCGACCATGACTATTTCCCATTTGACGTTTCCTCCTAACGCATACTTCTATATGAATCATCATCATCATCGTCATCAACACATAAAACATTCAGCAGCACATACACTAAATAAATGTCAAAGCGATTAAGCACTAGCTCCTCTCTTGGCACAATCGCGTAACACAGATGAATTTCAAATCAACCGTTAAACACGTAAACGATGTTGAAATGCGAAGTGTTACGTCTGTTTGTCTGTGCTAATTCAGTTCTGGGTCGTGCGGATGTATGTTCAGGCCGCGTATATGGCACGGGTCTGGTTTTGGCTGGCGTGGAAAATATTTCAAGGTCCCCGAAACAATCCTAAATGAATACATAAAAATTATTATATAGGGTTACCGCTCCATGAATTCATAAATTGATGCGAATGTTATTGATATAGGAGCATGCATGGTATTAAGAATGAAATGATTACTAAATAAAGGCATTTATTTGGTGTTTACAACAATTTTATTTATTAAATAAGGTGGTTTGAAGTATTATCTTAATTTATTATATTTAATTTTAGCCATATTTTTAAACCCCTATACTGTAAAAATAATAAATTAACGATTTTCTACTATTCGAATAATACTGTAGAAATGATCAATTAAGAGTCGAAATACATATACATATCTTTATACGAAAATACATTGACAAAACTAGAGAATAAACAGATCTCATATTTTTTAATTAACACATTAAAGGGAAGATCCATTAATTACGTAACGAAAAAATTGGGCATTCTCAACCCCCCCCCCCTTCCCCCTATGTCACACTTTTTGTATGAAACATCTGAAAATTTTGTATGGATCGTCACACTTCGACCAACCCCCCTTAAGCGTTACGTAATGTGTGGACGCTCCATACTGTTAAATTTAGCCAGCTTCGAAAATGATTTTGGTCTTGTTTTTAAAAGTGCTAAACAGTAAAAGCCGGCATCTTTAGTTCTCATGCTGCACTACACGAACAGGTATAAAATAATAATATACTTACGGCATGATACGATCATTTAGTTCGAATTTGACTCATTTATAATGAATATTTATTTAATAAAATACTTGATACACAACATTTTAGAGTAAAAACAATTGGCTATACAATCACATTTTAAAACTCGGCTTCTGAAAAAAAAATAGTAAAACTTGAACCACACACAAAAAAAAACATAGTACATTGAACATTCATTCATCAAATCCATCGTCGTTCAAAAACTAACGACATCTGTTGACTTCAGCTAGCTGGGCTAATCACGAACTAGGTAGCGGTAGTAAGCAAACGTCAAAATAGAGTAAATTCGATGCACACGCCACGAGTGATCGATTGGCCAACTAATGATTATTTGAATTGACCAGTAAATCAGTGAACGATGGAAATTTGTCGAGTGTTACGTCTGTTTGTCTGTGCTTGAACTAAATGATCGAACCACGTCTGGTGGTACAGAAATTTATTGGAAAATTTAAATAATATTGAAGGCTTTGACTATAACGCATGTCCCTTCTAGCTATTTTTATATTCGTAGTCTACGCACCCCAAACACAAACACACACCAAAATACAAACACGAAACTAAACACAAACATGCACCCAGACATAAACACACAACTAAACACAAACACGCACCAAAAACATGAACACGCAACTAAACACAAACACGCAACTGAACACAAACACGCACCCAAAACATGAACACGCAACTAAACACAAACACGCACCTAAATACAAACACGCGCCTAAATACAAACACGCAACTAAACACAAACACGCACCTAAAACATAAACACACAACTCAACACAAACACACACCCAAAACATAAACACAAACACGCAACTAAAAACAAACGCGCACCCAAAGCATAAACACGCACCTAAACACAAACACGCACCCAAAACACAAACACGCACCCAAAACATAAACACACAACTAAACACAAACACGCACCTAAACACAAACACGCAACTAAACACAAACACGCATATAAACACAAACACGCATCTAAATACAAACACGCGCCTAAATAGAAACACGCACTCAAAACACAAACACGCACCAAAATACAAACACGCAACTAAACACAAACACGCACCCAAAACATAAACACGCAACTAAACTCAAGCACACATCTAAACACAAACAGGCACCTCAACACAAACCTGTACACGTATATTTCATGATCTTCAATTGACTTAGGAAATTCGCTTTTTCAATTATTGCTAACCTTACAGTATATTTTTTAATACACCTATTTCCTCACTTACTCACCAAAAAAATCGAATGAGTAGTTTTACTCACTCAGGCGTGAGTTTACTCACGCGTGAGTGCTCACCATACCTGTGAGTACTCACGCGTGAGTAGAACTGGTTCAACTCATATGAGTGAGTGAGTGAGGATGGAATTAACCATGCTCACTCATTTCCCAACACTGGGTAGAACTGCTCTCTACTTAAATTGTCGTTCGGAGGTAGCAGCTAGCAGCATTAGCTCCGATGAGGAGCTTTGGTTGGTCTGGTCGCGACAATACAAACTTCAAACCGCGCGTGCTCACTCAATTTACATCCAAATTAGCTAAAAATTATTAAAAAGGCAAATGCAAATGGGGGGGAGGGGTTGGGGGCAAAAAAGTCAAAATTTGAATCACTCTAATGTTTATGTATGTATAAATGTTTGGATTTTTACCTGTTTTATTCTATTATTTAAAAAAATAATAATTATAATTATTCAGGTGGAGCAATGTTCAGTCAAAAGCTTTACAATGTTCATTCTAAACAAAATTTATAAGTAGACATCAGACGCGACGTCCGCATGTGCAACAAGCAATTTTGTCCCTAACATTTAAATTCTCGATAGATTTCTTGTCATTCTTATCCAAATATAAATTTGGATTATGTGCATTTATCATATGTTTTGTACAAATTCGACGGTTAATAAATATATTATCGTAAAATATATACAATTTTTTTATAGGCGGCCTGTGATATGAGGTAGTTAACTGAAATGTTGGGGGTGCGTTATATTCTACTATACGATAGAAATTTAATTTACTTTTATATTGGCAACACTTATATTGGCGTTCATCGCTGGCAGTGCACGGTTTTGGAGCCGATGTAGGGAAGCACATAGGTTTGATCTACCGAGTAGGTACCTTTACCACTTCAAACAGCGTATGCGCGATTGGGTGAAGAGCGCGTAATCGGAACAAAATAGACGAATTTCGCGCCAACCCTTCTATGGGGCTGGCGGCACCATCTCAAAATGGAATTAAACTTGGAGGGCATAAAGATATGGTATTTCTAAAGGTGAAGCCAGAGTAAACGCGACGGCCCGATGCCACCCCCCCTCTCCCTTATGTCACACTTTTTGTATGAAACATCTAAAAATTTTGTATGGATCGTCACACTTCCCTCACCCCCCCTCACCCCTCTCTAAGCATTTCATAATTTGTGGACGCTCCCTATGCCCTATGTATGTTATGGAATGTACACACGGTCAAGCAGTTTGACCAACATTGACTCCACCTCTCGGTTATTCAAACATCCCTCAAGTTTTACCAACAGCGGTACGAACAATCAATTTATTCGACCAACAATATCACACACGAACGACCGAAGCACCAACTCGAGTACCAACCATCAAAAAATATATGGTGGTTTGTTCAACTTCACTACAAATGCTCAAACATATTCGGCGAACCTTGACTCCACCCCCGACAACTCAAACCAAAATCAAACCGTTTTATTTTTTTCCAACCGAGCCGCCAACTGTCAAATGGTTGTTCGAACAACTTCACACACGTTCAAACAAAGCAGCAACCGAAGCGTTTTCTTGGGGGCGGCGTCAATATGCGTCCAACTGCTTGACTGGTGTGTACGTTGCATTAGATTGGCGGATTTTAAACACAATAGTGCTGTCCAATGAGCAGCTCGAAGTAGCTCGAAGTTGTTCCTGTCACGCTCATGCCCGTTTGTTGACAAAAAAGAACGAGCAGGACGGGAACAACTTCGAGCTACTTCGAGCTGCTCATTAGACAGCATTAATTATTGTCGGCGTAGCACCAAGTTAGAATTCGGAAGTCGGGACTTCCGAACCGAACTTTCTTCCGAAGTTTTATCTGTCAAACTAATTGATGCGTTGTTTAGCGCATCTTTAGGCGAATCCAGCGCACTACTTCCGAAGTTGGGAAAGTTGCCTGTATCCGGATAAAAATTCAACTTCGGTATAAAAAGCGTTATAAATTTATTCCGGATAGACAATATTTCTTCGTTATTTTTAAGTTTAAATAAATTTGGAAATAACATGTGCTTCTGTGATTATTTCAGGGACTCCATTGAAAGTACGTACTTGCCTTCAGTATGGAACAACATCTACAACAAACACAAACAATCAGCTGAATCAGGATAACTCGGACGATTATGAAAACTACGACGAACCAGCGGATGTATCTGATGATGCATTGATCGACAAAAATACCGTATGTAACGAATCAGCAATATCTTACAGTTGCGAAACTATTAGTTAATTACGATTTATGAACATGATTTCTTTTCGATTCTAGTCCACTGTGGTTTCATGTTCACGCTATGCCACATTTTGTTATGCGTTATGGACAATAGATGCTGCGAAAAACACTACCAAGGTTGTCGTTCAAGGTGGGTTTAGAAAAAAAAAGAATTAGAATTTCACTGCTATAAGGGGCCGTACACATATTACGTAAGCGCTTATGGGGGGAGGGGGAGTCCGTCATTTTCTTACGCACCATATAAATAAAAAATCATTTGTTTGAAAAAAAATCTTACATGGGGTGAGGGGGAGTCGAAAATCTCAGAAAAAAATGCTTACGTAATATGTGTACGACTAATCATTTTAATTTGCCAGGATGCTGGGAAGTCTCGGACAAGAAGGAAACGTGTATCAACAACGAGTGTATCAGTTACAAGGAAACCAAGAGCGGCCACTTTTTCTGCTGCTGCGCTGGGGATAATTGCAATGGAAACTTCAGCTATGCTTCGAATCCAATGCTGACCGACAGTGCCACACTGGGAACGGATGGCGACTATACCCCATTCGCACCGTACACTTCTATTTGGAGTTCTCCAACGGTTTACATTTGCTTTGCCATGGTTGGTATCATTTCAATGCTTATCATTGGCTTTCTCACGTGTCGAAAAACGACAAAAGCAGTATCAGAACAAGCTCCATTGGCTCCATCTGGACCGGGCTACAGCTCCAACTTATACAACGTTGATAATCTAAAGCTCGTGTCTATGATAGGGCAAGGAAAGTAAGTGTACATACTTTAGTCTACATCTACAAGAATGTCTTCAATGCTTTTTATTTATGGCAGATATGGCACTGTATGGAAAGGAATCGTTAATGAACAGCATGTAGCCGTAAAGATCTTTACCGCTCAACAAAGGCAATATTTTCTGAATGAGAAGGATATCTACAGTATACCCCTTATGGAATCACCTGCCTTACTATCTTATTTTGGTAAATAAACTCAATTTAATACATAGTTTTTAGACATTTTAACCTCCATATTTTAGGTTGTGATGAACGTAGAACGATGGACGATCGTATTGAATACCTTTTGGTGTTGTCGTTGGCGCCATTGGGTTGCTTGCAGGATTGGTTGACCGATAATAAAATGCCATTCGGAATTTTTTGTAGAATGGGAAAATCGATAGCTAGTGGACTTGCCCATTTACATACCGAGATTCGCAAAGGAGATCTAATCAAGCCATGTGTATGTCATCGTGATCTCAACTCTAGGAATATATTAGTGAAGGCCGATTTGTCATGCTGCATTTGTGATTTGGGTTTTGCTTTGAAAACCTTTGGACCTCGTTATGAATGTCGTGGAGAGATTGCCCTCGCTGA
The DNA here is from genome assembly GCF_024139115.2 of Armigeres subalbatus. Lineage (NCBI taxonomy): Eukaryota > Metazoa > Arthropoda > Insecta > Diptera > Culicidae > Armigeres > Armigeres subalbatus. The sequence continues at coordinate 145,774,048 of NC_085140.1, read as the reverse complement.
AACGAAAAGTATCAATGAAGTTGGCACTCTGCGCTACATGGCTCCTGAAGTTTTGGAGGGCGCAGTTAATTTGAGGGATTGCGAATCAGCTCTTAAGCAGATTGACGTCTATTCACTGGGATTAGTTCTTTGGGAACTGGCTACAAGATGTGATGATTTCTACTCAGACTCTTCTGCTGTTCTGGAATATAAGGCTCCGTACGAAGAAGAGATAGGCGGCAACCCTAGCTTCGAGCAAATGCAAGTTTTGGTATCCAGAAATAAGGCGAGACCGAGATTCCCAGTGAATTATGAGAAGAGCGTTGCTGCTAGAATTATAAAAGACACATGTGAAGACTGTTGGGACCATGATGCAGAAGCTCGCTTAACAGCACTTTGTGTTCAAGAACGAATTCAGGATATTACTACAATGAACCCAAGATCGCAGTTGCAAACACCACCCCTTAGCACAAACAACTTGATCATCACAACACCATCTATAAAGAGTAAAGTAAGTCCAACAGCAGTCTGTTTCATGACCCCTCCTAATCAACAGGTTATTCCACACACAAGCCATTATAGCGATAGAAGCACTGGGTCAACTAATTACCCCAAGATAATTAATGTTCCAGTTGATTCACGTCAGCGAATTATTCCAAACGGTCTACAGAGATCCAGCATCAATGATGCTTACATACCTGATGTGGAAGATAAATTTAAACCTTTAACAAATAATCATCAGACGGATGTAATATTCAGTAATCCTCGCGGCCTACCAAAATTAGAAAACAGTGAAACACAATGCAAAATACGAAGTTTAAATAGCGTCAAATCAATGTTGCAAAAAACGTTTCAAAAGCCCCAAACCTTCGTCCAGCAGGACTGTGACGATAAATCCAATCTAGTCGTAAATTCTCTCACTTATGCTGTTAATTTAGAAAACTACCCATCTGATCTAGTCAATACTAGTTCCACAAGTCTCCATATAAATATGATAAATTCAGCAGATAATGATATTGAAAAACGCACTGTTGAACGCCCGACTAACCTTGATCTGTCTTGCGGAAGCGGTCGCTACGAGCATAACCTCATACGATCCGCCAACGAAACCTCCAAATTTAAAACGCTGGCCGACGATTTCACAAGCCAACCATTTACTATGATCCAGTCCAACTCGCCCAACCCTAAACTGCGCATAGTGGTGTCCAAGTCGGCGAATGCAGTGAAAAATTTGAATTCTAGCAGAACTAACTTGAGCGGTCATGGTACGGATGATAGCAAATCGATGAAACGTCAACGCTCATTGGAAGTATTCCACGAAGTCTTCGGACCGAAAGGCAGTATCGAGAGACTACGAAACCCAAGTCAACGAGTCAAAACACCGGGCGATGTGCCGCCCTCGGTTCGAAAAGTACGAGCGTCCAAAACTCTTTCACTTTATGACGATCGCATGATGGATACGAGCAAATTAGCCAACTCCGTATAGCACGAGGAGGTCCTTCTGCTTGAACTGTAGGGATGGTGTGCCGTGAATCCTTTGAGTCATTTAGACAATGCATGACAAACATGTAATGGTTAAAATGGGTAGCATGGTAAAGTAAACAGGACAATTTCTAACAAATTAATAACAAACGTCTTATCCATACGTTTTTGGTTCTCCTTTTACATTTATTAAATAACTTAATACAACAAGAAGAGTAGATCAAAAAAACACGATATTAGTGTGGCTAGTCATTACATTCCACTTAGGAAATAAAATAAAAGAAATAGTCATACGGTATGTTGCGAGAATGGTGTTAAAAATGTGTACTCTTAATACAGCTCTTAAACCAATGGAAGACTTATTTGTATAGACAACAAGTAGAAATTCTTGATAAAGCGCACTAAACTATGATAGTGAGAAAATATTGAGCAACAGATATAACTCATGAAAATAAATCACTGAAGTATTACACAAAACAACATTGTTCACGTTATATGAGAATCATCCTTACAAATATCCACTCAGAGTACAAACTTTGAAAAATTTTAATAATCATCGTCAAAAAAAACAAAATACACTCTACTGGTCGTTCACCACCTCTCTACTTCGTTGGTCTACATTGCTACAAACAAATTTAGAAAAAGGCTGCAAATTTTAGGTACATAATTCTATTTCAAAATGGAACAATTAAGGAAGTACTTCGCTCAAAACCTATCGCCAACACTTCGTTTGTGTATCGCCTACAGTGACCAGTATAACACTGCGCATCTCGAGCTCGACTCGACAGCACTGACAGCACTTTCAATATGCTCGGATTGAACAAACATCTTGCGAGTGAGGTGACAGAATCTCAAATCGTTAAATTTAGGTAAAAATAAAGGAATTTTGCTCTTTTTTATTGCAGCTCAATAATGAATAAATTATGTTGAATTGTAATGGTACTACTTGTCCACTAATTTGCCACAATAGATTGAATTAAGGATTTTATGAGTTGTGCTATTTTGCCTCGTGGTGCATTTTGCGCTGTTCTCGCCTTCATCTATATGTTTCTAGTTTCTCCTCTTTTTTTCGCAGCGGTGGCACCGACACCACCATTTTGTTTATAGTCCAGCCCATACCAGTCGCTGAACAGAACAACATGGCCGCTTCTTCTCGCCACCATTTGCTCTTCAGACTGGGATCCATAAGCCAGCACGAACAACCCTCAGTATGCCGTGCGCTCAACCACACGGACAAAAATAAAAAAGCTAAATAGATTAAAGTCTAATCTAAAACCATATTCGTTCTATCCACTCATCGTAACGCTTATTTGTACAATAAGCTATGCATGAATAACAACAGTTTAATCTTTGGAATGATTATTTTATGTTTATTCTTATATAGAGATTAATGTTAATTCATTCGATGAAAGAATTTAGTGTTGGTGATTCTGGCTTTGGAGAACTCAATACACACTTAATTTTTTTACCGGGATCTTAGCAAAATGGTCAACATTTAACGAGATTCGCACAGCCGTTCCTCAGTAAACATGTTTTTTGCCGAAATTTCTGTCAAAATTGCTGGAAATCAGCAAATAATTTGCCGAAAATCAGCTAACAAACATCATTTTTGACGAAATATCAGTTTTTTATTTTGCTTTTATTTTACGGCTGTGCGGATTTTTGCCGAGTTGCAGAAATAAAAACTAAGTGTGTAGGGTGAATGATGGCTTTGGCAGGTTTTGTTCTATTATTGTCAGGGGGGTTTTTATAACTGATTATACTCAAATTTGACCTAAACATTCTTTGCACATCAAAGAATATTGTGGCCAAATTTCATAAAATTTGGTCGACAAAAACCCCCCTGACAATAATAGAACAAAGCCTGCCAAAGCCGTCTTTCCCCCTATTTCGGAAGTGATCCGCGGAAAGAAAACTTACCTGCAATTCTCAATGAAACAGGAAAAGAGTCCCCGTCGTCCGTAGCCATAGCCAGACAGAGGTGTTGCCGTCGTTCTGCATATGGTGCTGCTACTATCTGCTTGATGTACTGCTTCCGACAGCTTAGCCTTCGCCACTAGCTGTCCTGGTTTAACTGCTTCCAGCGCCCCAGCGGTGGTTTTAGCAATTGGAAAAATCGAAGCGGATGTTCTTTCGAATTTTACTACACATTTTAAGCTTTTGGGTGCCGAAGTTACTGTTCAGCTGGCAATGAGATTACGCTTCCGTGGCGCAGTGCTTCACATCCACTTACTGGATCTGCCGTAAGTGGTGATATAGGTTGATGTTTCACAGTGACCTTCGGAGATTGTTCCGACTGAAAATGTTATAATAAACATTTTTACAAATAAAATACAGAAATGAACCTAGTGGAATATGGCACCTCTTTTTGAAATATTTTTTTAGAAGTCCAAAGGGTAACTTAAATATGCAACTGAAATAATAAATTAACCAAAAGCATTGCGATGCATAAAAACAAGATTAATTTGTAAGCTGCATGAGGAATTAAAGTTGGAAAAGCTGGAAAAGGATTAAATAATAAGCTAACTAGCTTTTTCATTTTTCTGTTTTTTGCCTTTCTCGTATACTAAGTATACGTAAAGGCTATATGATCGTTTCTGGTGGATTCGCTGCTGTATGTACGTTGGGCAAGCTTCAAGAGCATGTGGAGGGCTTTCGTTACAATAGACACATTTCGGTGCCGTCTTGCACGCCCCCTCCACATGCTTCTCTCCGCATGATGCACAGCGAGGTTTATTGCAGCAGTACTGAGCGGTGTGGCCCAGCTGCTTGCAATTAACACAGTTCATCACCTTCGGTACATACAGCCGAAGAGGTAGACGAAGTTTGCCAATCACTACGTAGTCAGGCAATGCGAACCCGGAAAAGGTGACGCAGAAAGAGTCGGACGGGGAATAAATCCGCTTCTCTCCCTCCTGCGACACCGAATACATTTGTTTGCAATCCAGTATCGCAACAGGAGGCAAAGAAACGTTTTTGAAACGACCGAAACCTTGTTTCAAATCGTCGCATGTCATACTTCCCTCCGTCACCACCCCCGCGATCTCACACACTGCTGACGGTAAATACAGATTATATTCGAGAGTGAAAAGCTCACAGGTGGCAATCTCGTTGGCCTGTTTGCGATCACTGACCGTGACACGGAGTTTACTGGACCCAACCATGTCAATGGTCGTGACAGACGAAAATCGCTTTTCCAGATCTTTGCTGATCTGGCTGATATTCAAACGTTTGCCTTTGGGTCGATAGAAAACAACAAACGGCCCACTAGAGTCGTGAGGGTAGACCTTGGGACGGGGGCTCGTAGAGGAAATTTTAGTGTTGCTGGTGTCCATTTCATTTTGGTTTGGAACACCCGCATGCAACGAAACATCTGACGTGGAATACGAAGTACCCCCGCCATCTTCGCCTTCGCGCATTGCGAACACGAAATGCGCCGCTGCAGCGAGGCACAATCTATTTTAAAACTAAACAATTCCTTGTGATAATTTTGGTGAGAAAAAAAAAACACAAACACACAAATTAATGAGGGGGGAAGACGAGTTAAAGAAAAAGGAAAAAAACTATTCCAATAAGATGGAGAAGAGAGGGGAACAACGAGAGGGAGCTCAAGTAAATACTTGCGTTCACACTGCTGTGTCGCCGGCTAACGGTTCTGGCAGCACTGGATGTGACTGGATGGACAATCGCCGGGGCGGTGGTGCGGTCGAAGCGAACCACGCTGTTGTTGGTGTTCTTGCCGCAGACAACACTGCAACTGGATGGATGGATGGTGGCAGGACGGCAGCGTCTGTGTTGGTGGAGACGCACGATGGATGATGACTGTCAGCGTGGGGCGATGATGCCTGCGCCTGCGATGGACGCCGAAGAAACTGTAAAACTTTCCCAAGCAACCAGAAGTTCAGATTTTACTTAAAATTACTCTTAACCGAACTAATTGGTTCACTATGGTTCACATCAAGTTCCAAGCATCCTTAACGGAACTTTAAAGATCACTTTTACGCTCCCACCATACGAAAAATTACTTAAAATGAGAGCTGATTAAGCCAAAATAGCCCTTCTTATCCGAACTTCTGGTTGCTTGGGTTGCGTTGTCTTGCAAAAGCAACGAAATGGCTACTTAACTGCTCCAGCTAAGCACCACTTCCACTCAAGCACTATGCTCCAAAACACTTTCGGAAAAAAACCTCTACCTGTACTTCAGGAAAAAAAAACCAAAAGAGAAGCAGACCGTACGCGGACTTACAACCGTCTCGCTCGGATGCTCGACGTGGATAGAGATGTCGCAAATTAATCGATTACTTCGATTAATCGATTCATCGTTGTGATAATCGATTAATTTTGAATCGATTGTTACCCAACGATTAATCGATTCAATAATCGAGAAGAATCGTGAGTAATCGATTAGTTACTAATCGATTAATCAGAATTTTACGACATCATAAGGATGTCGAAAATTAATTGATTATTTCGATTAATCGATTCATCGTTGTGATAATCGATTAATTTTGAATCGATTACTATACAATGATTAATCGATTAAATAATCGACAAGAATCAAGAGTAATCGATTAGTAACTAATCGATTAATCGGGATTTTACGACATCTCTAGACGTGGAATGATGGGCTGGACTATATCAACAAAATGGTGGTGTCGGTGCCACTGCTGCGAAAAAAAGAAGAGGAGAAACTAGCTGCAATAAAAAAGAGCAAAATCCCTTTATTTTTACCTAAATTTAACGATTTGAGATTCTGTCACCTCACTCGCAAGATGTTTGATCAATCCGAGCATATTGAAAGTGCTGTCAGTGCTATCGAGTCGAGCTCGAGATGCGCAGTGTTATACTGGTCACTGTATTTAGGCTTTTTGAGTAAAATTTGTTCTAGCCTGTATGTCTGTTATCTGTGATTAAGGATAACAAAAGTAAAATGCATTCAAAATTTGTTCATTGATAAATAGCATTAAGGGTCTGTCTCATTTGGAGAATTAAACTGAAATTAAACTTAAAAGTGACATTTCAATAATTATCAAATAACCCTGCTCGCAGAGCAAGATTACTTTTGACAGATATCGAATCATTTTGCATCGATGTCTTATTGGAATTCCTGGGTAGCACCAGCCATTCTTATGACTGGGTTATTTGCTAAGTTTCGAACTGTCACTTTTAAGTTTAATTCTCCAAATGAGACAGAGCCTAAATCGAATTCAGCCGTTTTCAGTATTTGAGCCGATGTTTTGGCTGCTTGACAGGTCTCTTGCTCGATATAGGCCTTTTCATGTGACACTGCCGAGACTGCACTTGTTTACAACCGCTGAACAGGCGCGCAACCCCGAAGCTGTCACTTTCATAGAAGAACACTGTCAATTGACGGTAAAATCAGCTGTTTTTAAACGTCTCATGAAAAGGCCTATTGGCTACTATTTTTGACGGTTCGATTGGCGGCCAATCCGCGTTTCTCTTATGAAGGCCTCTATCGTGTCAAACGACGTTTTACGCCTCCGTGTACGAAAGATGCTAACCGACATGACGCACCAGGGGCTCATCAATTTAGGTATACAAATAAAAAAAAAAGGGAAAAAAGCAAAGTGCCAAAATGTTTCGATCGTTTTGATAAACAACCAATGACTTAGATACTAAGGTAAGCAAGACCAACTGCAAGTGTATTGGAAAATGTAGACAACAAATGGTGACGTACATACTTGCACGGCCTCTTATGGGAGCTCGTTCGAATGTAGTAGTGAAAGCTTTTTCGCCATACACGAAAGGTACGCACACAAAATATGGATTTCCATACCTCTTAGAAAGTATTTTCATTGACCCGCTACCCACTGATGTAAATATCGTTTCCAACTCTTTTCAGTTTTTGGATTGAAGATTTTCTATATTGAATAACAAACTTGCAAATAAGATGAATATTCTTCGAAGTGCTATTTTTGTCCGTTCATCAGTTCCATCGGTAAATAAATATTCCACTTGGAGTTTACAACAGTGCATTTAGTAAATTATTTTCCACATTTAGGTTCGATTTTTTACGACTTCGTCTGTACGGCTATCAAGCGGCGAGATCCCGAAAAATGTCATTGATAATCTGTCCACTGCCCAGCACCAACAAGGAAATGGAGTTATTTATGATAAGAAACCTTTCAGAATAGAATTGGTCGAAGGTACGATGAAAACGTGAGTGTTGGCGTTTTATCGAGATATTCAGTGCAAATATTTCACATTTTAGGTAAACGCTATTCATGGTGCCTCTGTGGAAGGTCTAAATCGCAGCCTCTATGTGATGGAACCCATAAACTTGAACAATATAAAATTACCCTAAGGTTTATACTTGCCTGTCTAATTGGTAACGGAATTGATGTTTCATAATACTTTACTATGTTTCAGACCGGTGAGGTTCCAAGTAGAGAAAACAGGCACTTACTGGTTATGTAACTGTAAACATACTAAAAATCGACCTTTTTGTGATGGCACTCATAAAATCGAGGATATTCAAAAGACTGCTGGAAAGAATTGAATTTCATTTGTTTTATATGTTGAAATTTGTGTTAGTTGCATTTTTGATTAATAAATCGCAATAGTTCTATATTTTGCAGATTTTGATCACTAAAATGGTAAAATAAAATCATAAAGTAATGAGTAATGCTCATGGGCATGACATTGCAATGTCGTCGACAGAATTATAATTTCAATCTGCAACATCCATGCGACTCATGAATTAAGCTTATGTTATGAGTAGAGTGACGTGAGGTGAGCAGTCAGTGGTGGAAATCTGTGAACCTTACAAAACGAGAAAGTAGGCAATGCATCAAAATCAGTTATCTAATTTCTCATTTTCAATTAGAGATATCACGCGATGTTGACATGTCTGCTCCTTTCAATAAAAAGATATTTTAGTTACTAGATAAAGATTGTCGCTTCGGTTCCCTTTGTTCTGCTGTCCGAAACATGTGTGGTACATACCTGTCAAATCGTATGGATTTTCCTTCTTTGACATTTAGCTCCCCTATCCTCGCCAGCAAAAGATGTTCCGGACAGCGACGACAGCGACAATCTTTATCTAGTAACTAAAATATCTTTTTTTCAATATCAATTGGCGCTTTGATGTTGCATGAAGAAGAAGAAGCAGAAAGATGATAATCGAAAAAATCTTCACAGAAAACCATACGAAGAAGTTTTTAAAACTCTTCTCCAAAATTCTAAAAGCAATTTAATTAAAAACGGTAAGCAGTACGGGTTTGGACATTTCTTCTACTGTATAATAAACACAATATTACTATTCGAATTTTTATTTTGCGATATTTTTTTTTGTGGTGGTTACAATGGCAGCTGTTCCTTGCTATTAATCTACACTGTACCCCGCCCATATTGGCTTCTATGAGCCTCCCGTTTTTCATCACCACACAGACGTTCCTAAGCGATGTTGCTCATGTGGTCACTGTTGTGGGCCGTGTTGATGAAAACAAGGATTTGTTTAACAGCACACCCCCATCATTATAAGCACTTAGTATAGTCAAACTACTATCACTAACATCAACATTACTCTTTTCTTCTCTTTTACCTTTAAAAAATATAAGTTTTTCTGACACTACTAATCACCTCAGTCACTTCACTCAGTATAAGAAAAGAAATCATTCATCCTATTAACCTACTATCACTACGTAAATCTTGGCACAGTCATCGTGATCACCAACAATATTGCTGTCACTATCACCGTATCGTTCATTCTTCACTTTCACAACTCCTTCACTATCATAACTCTCTTAGGCAGGAAAACCATCCCCAGAAACGGGTCACCGAAAAATTACCAAACGGTCAAAATCAAATTACTAAATCTTCGGAGCCATCCTTGGTCAAAATCCCGTACAACATTTCCAAATTCACGTCACTCCTTAATAAGTATATAAGTCCCTGTTTACTATTTTGTTGAACATATATTGCAGTCGTGTGTTTAATGATGAGTTGATGCACTTAATGTAGATCCATGACTGCATACACCATCTATACATCGATTCATCAATTTGTACATTATTTATATTTTGCACTTCTCAGTCATCACCCAAAACACTTCAGCATAATTTTCCACTTTTTTCCTAAATCAAATTTTATGCTATTGTTCTTGAAGCAGATCCAAATATTTGAAAACACATTTAATTAATGATAACTAGCTTGATGAGCGTTTTAAACATTCAGTTCTTCATAGTGTGATTTACAGATTAAACACACTCTTCAGATGATGATATATACACACAGTCACAATAACATACATACATTCTCTCACATATTTTGATGCGGTTAAATAATTAGTTTGGAGAATTGTGCCTATCTTTATGTCTTCTACCAATTGCAGTGATGTCTGGTTTTACAAGTTTTAATAGTTAAACAGTAAGTTTACTTCTAATTTTGTCAAGTATTTCGTAAGATGTCATTTGTTTTATCTTGTTTAATTTACCTATCACATTGTCTTTCTTAGTTTTTTTTTGTTTTCTACGTAACTTAAATTAAGTCTATACTCATTGTAGATTATGTTGCGTCGTTCCTTCATTTTATTTGTCTAATACTAATCTCCCAGGGTCGTTTCTGCATAGATGGAAAACCTAGTTCTAAAATTTGAAAGAGCATCGCTTTAAAGTTGAGCGAAGATAATGAAATTTGCCCTACCGTATCTAATCGTCTTAAATCCTTACAAGTAAAATAACTATCATTATCTAAGTCGTGGTCAGCTATAGGATTCACTTTTCGGTGGAAAAATAAAGCTTCATCACGCCTATTCCCTATCTGTTAATAAAATTTATCGAGAATGAAGCCATTATTAGATTGTTTGTATACCATAGTTGTCAAGTGTGGTATTTTATATTATGGCTCTTTAATTTGGACATAACAAAATAAAAGAAGCGCCACGCTCCTAGTTTTGAAAAAACTTCTACTCAGTGAATCCTATTAATGTCAATTTCCTATTAATGTCGATAAAGTTGATTACAATTTCTCTATATATACCTATCTAGTTAGATTTAAGCGTAGCTACGACTCATCATCTTCAGGGAACACATCAGAAAAGTATTGCAAAAAAGAAGGAGATCTCACTTCATTATTACTGAGGAAAGAAGCTCACTTCACTGCATTACTATTCCAGGCTCCAAGACACGATGATGTCCGTTGGATCACATGCACATCCGTAAAATCAGTGCGTCAATGCCAAACGCGGCATTGAACAAAAATAGTCAACATGTGATACCACCACGACAGGGTATGTCTTTGGTTACCATATCAGTGCTAATGGCGCAGCAAGATCACATATCCGAGGGGAGGGCTTTTAAAGAGAAGTAATTTAAATCTAAATGAGAAAGAACTTTGAAACTTGCTGTTGGATGGATTATAAAAATCCACAGACTCATTTTGCTTTGCTAAGACTCGTATGGTTTTCTCACATTTCTTTTTTTTATAGGCTGAGTGTCGTGGACCATAATTTATAATGTTCAAGTCGTCAATGGATGTGTTGTATGTTAATAGGTCAATGTTTGTTTGATCGGCCAACTTGCGAACAATACATATTAGTTGTTTTGAGCATTGAGCGAAAACGATAACTTAATTGTTTTGAGTGAAAAAGTAGAAATATATAAAAAAAAGTTAGCCCCCCCCCCTAGAATTTTCCATTAGTTACGCCAATGGCTTTCACTTTGTGGTTTTTAAATCATACTAAACTTTATTTTCCAGAGTCGTCTAGTATGCGCTTAAGGTGAGTTACGGCGGCGTCCAAAAATGGCAGCCACAATGGCCGTGCTATCTCTCACCTCGCGTTTTTGCTCGCACAAATGTGAATATTTAGGCGGTTAGCACATCTGGAAACCATTTTTTCATGTATGCTGCAAGTGAGCAAAAGTGAAAAACTACTTTTTGCTTTTGTCTGTCGTTTACTTTTCAAGTTATGTGCCCTCAAAAGTGCTATGTAGATTTGAAATTGGGCTCCAACGCGATTCACCTTAAAGAATGAGGAAGCAATGTTCACTGCCCATAGATACATAATAGTCCCATGTTTGCTTGATTTCCTATCTACAGTGGACTGTTATGAGTTTATGAACAGTTTAAAAGTCTCGTTGGTCAGAACAAAGTTGACTCTGATACACGCCGGATTTTGATGCTGTCATCACAAAAATACAAAATGAAAAAAGGTTACATTTTCGCAGATAGTATTTTCTATTGATTTAAAAAAGAATTTTCAATTAGCAGAGACACGTCGTAGAAATATTTTTTTCAACTCAAGACTTGTTAGAATATCAGATTTTTTGTTCGTGTTCTATACATACTTGTCGCAGCAAATCAATTAGCACTTTTGTTTTGAGATACTGTTAACAAATGTTTCACAATGTCACTCTCGCCATCATTTATCATTAGAAAGAGTGAAGATTTTTGTTCGTTTTTACTGTTTAATGCCTTCTTATCAACAGGGTATTTGAGCTAATGCTTATATGCCTATCATACATTATGTTCTGATACAGTTGTTTTACAAAAATAAATTAGAACTGTTCTTGTTCATTTCCCACATATTTACCAACATGATGTGCAAATAACTTCTAATGATACAGCAACCACACTTGTAAAGAACGATATACTATTTGAACAAATAAATATCGTGCTGGTATTGAGTTGCCAAAACTGGTATTGAGTTGTTTCTATTGGTAGCAGGTTTGTGATATTGATGAATAAGCTCTGTCAAACAAATCACTCGGTCGTGTAAGACTGGTAGTATAAATAGGTAGCAAGGCATCTTGTATTGAACATGGACCACTGCTTATTCACTGCTTGTTATGATTTTCACAAATGATCGAAAAGCAATCGATGAATGCAGCCCACAAAGCCAGATGACTAAAAAATCCGGAAAGGAAATGCATAACAGTACACACTCAGTTGAGAACAGTCGATTTGCACCCACCCCGCAAATGCTTTCAATATTACAAACAACACGCTCTGCAATTGGACACAAAAAATGCCGGAACGAAATCTTTATGCAATTAATGCTGATGTTTTTTCTTCTAATTTTGCGTAAATATATACGTGTAGATGCAATACTTGTTTGGTTGTTTTAGAGTCCCAATGTTAATAAATCGTTCATTGTATAACTACTTTACGCTTCTTTTTCATGATTCGTTTGCAAAAAAAAAAACTGCTCTGATTAGTCACATTGATAATAGTTATTTATAATAATGAATTATTTTAAATACAAAAGAAACAAAACCTTGCCACTACCGCAATCTTCTTCTCTCATAAGGTGAGCTTTAGCTTTCGCATTTTCCTCTTATTTCTCTTAGTGTCTCGTTTGATCGTACACACACGCACGCCACCTTTTCCACGATCAGTGTCGCTTGATCCTGTCCCTCTAGGCTTAGCTACTAGTTGAATCTTGTACCAGATCATATTCGTCTGGCACATCACTTCGAGGAGGTCGTAGAGATTTTGTGGTGCGTTTTTTTTCTTTTGTTTTTTTGGAAAACATTAATGGATGACGACTGAGTCCGGCGGAAGTCCTGACCGTGGCCGGTAAAGCATGATGGTGTTCGTCAAAACCGGTGGTGCGTTAATAACGAAATGTTTTTAGTACTCTTCTTCCTCTGGTGGAACATCATCTGGAGGGGCAAATCCGTCCTGTAGGGCGATATTGTTAAAACTATAATTATTGGAAGGTTCTAGTCGTAGAGTTGATGAATGCCGAATATGTGTACTAAAACTTCATACATAATTTATAGGAAAGTGGCCACAACATAACACTACTAACATAATTGAAACTCAAAATATCTTTGTTTTATTTTTGAAAATGTTTTCTATAATTGCTCATAAATCTAAGGTAAAAAAAAATTAAACCGCCTTTTAATTTATTTTGGGCAATGCCGGGGTGAATTGTATCATAGGTACTCTATAGGTATCTATGAATCAATCTTCTGAAGAGTTTTGAAATACATAACTCTGCAGAAGATACTTTTGTTTTATGTTTGTTCTATAATTTTCACGGTATATGCAGAACATTTTTTGTAGGATTCTGTTTTTACACGATTTTTTTTTTCGCTCGTATTCTTGATCGTGTTCCACTAAAAAATTCTCGCAACATGTTCCACTAAATCCTGAATAAATCAAAGAAAAATCACATGATAATTAATATGCGTTAAACATTTAGGTTGAATGGAAAGAAAATGTAAATCGTATAAAAACAGATTCCAGTGTACTAAAAATCTCTTTTCGTTTAATCTCTGTAACCTTTGAATATGTAAATGAAAAAGGCTGATTCACAAATGTAATAAAAATTTACTTTCTATCTCATGTGAAAATTAAATCGAAATTGATTGATTCATTACTGAGAACCAGACTTATTGATCATTCGGCTTAATGAATTTTTAATTAATCAACTGATTGTTTTAGTCGATCTTCCAGAGCTTAGCGAGTATGGAAATTCTGATTAATGTTGAACCTCACAATTCTTAACCTTTAGATGATGCAATCAAATATAACATATTCAAACTTACCTCCGTTGCATACAGAATGTTCAAGATTCTTTGGATCAACGAGTTAGGGGTTTCATTCTGTTCGTCTTCTTGGCAGCTGAAAAAAACAAAACGAACAAAATTTTCATAACAAAATAGGTATGTACCAGACGAGCAACTTACAGAATTTCAATGTCTCTCAGCTTGCTAAAATAGAAGTCACGCTCCTTTTCGAGTCCTTCCAGATGTAACCGCATGTCCATCACTTGCGTCGTCAGCTCTTCCACCTGCTGATTCGTCACGCTGTTCTGCGAAGATGATTTGCTGGCATTCGCGGTGGAGCTTAATACAGCCGCTGGTCGGCTGACCGTTTGCGCTATCGGTCTACTGGGTGTGACTTTGGACACTGGGTTAGTACAGTTATTTTTGCGATTGCGTATTTTTATATTCAAAATATTTGTTCGTTTGATGTAAAAAAAATAAAAAAAGATACAAAGCAAAAAGAAAGAAAGAAACAATGCATTTTAGTGCACGTTACTATGGCTACTTCTACGGTTTAGGCAAATATCATTAAAAACTACAAACTCTACCCACCTAAAAAGCAAACTGAAGATGAATCGAAGGAGGAGGAAGGAATAAGGGGTTAGTTTTATTTCCTGCTAAGTAATTTGCGCGTTTCGGAAATAGATTGTCATGAATGAGGTGTCATATTTAGATATGTCAGGTATGCGATGCTCATCCGAATTGTTATGTACAATGTGACCAGTGCACATTATCTGTCTGAGGGGAATTGTATCAACAGTTGACATGAGTAAGTGTGCAAACAAAAATAATGATTAGGTAATGAATATACAAAATTATTAACTTATAAACGAAAACAATACCTAATCTAGAAAATGCAACATTGCTGATTCTAAAAATAATAATTAATTTTTGTAACAAACTGGCCTCTCTGCATTTTGATCCCCTAGTACCTAGAATGCCGGTAGAAAAACTGTGTTTTTTTTTCTTATAATTTAATAATCGAAAAAAAAACTTACTCATTTTGCTTAATATTTCAAGTAAAGAGTCCAAGAAATATTTTTTGCATGTAATACTTTTGACATGTTCATTATTTCACTGTTCAATTTATTATTAACAGTACAAATGGGCAAAACACATCGAATTACAAAACGATGAAAATGTGTCTACTCAACACAGAGTGCCGAATAACCATCAAAGCTGAATAAGAAGGTTAAAAAGACCTGCTACAATGCCCATGTTTGCTTGTCACTCGCATATTTGCTGAGATTATTTTTCATATGAGATCAATATGCGATCGTGGGCTGTTTTATTTTTTGATGTGCACTTTCACTGCTCAAGTTCACGGTGTGTTTGTCCGAAGAGGTTTATTTTCAAAAAATCAGTATCTCTAAAACGCTCACTACACGAAAGTACAGGTTTTCCTCTTTCACGTAGGTGCATTTTCAAAACGTTCTATCGGGGGTCATTTTTCCATAAATTTGGGGGGGGGGGGGGGTTGAATCGGCTATCATTTGAGATTTCTATGGACCAATTGCACCAAAAATGAGATTTCTATTGCACCAAAAATAGAGAAAAAAAATGTTCTAGATCCCCCGATAGAACATTTTAGTTTACCCACCACATGAAAGAGGAGAACATATGCTATCGCGTAGTGGGTGTTTCAGAGATACTGATTTTTGAAAAATAATATTTCCTCATTGACACACCGTGTGTTATGTTTAACTAAGTTTATTTACACATCATGTAATAAACTATCATTAGATCTATCATTTATTTGTGAATTTCGAAAATTTATTGTACAATGAAAGGCGTAGCTAGAAATGTGTTGTTTAGGCATATTTCGATTTGGCCTTTTGGTGTATAACCTAAATATTTTTATACAGAAATGCTCAATGAAAATGACATAATATTTCTCAAACAAAAAAGTTAGTAAGACATGCAATAGATGGGTATGGAATAATTTAAATTCGCCGTACCATTGATTACGATAATTTACAGGAAACGAATGAACAAAATCATAATTCAACCAAAGCCAACTGAATCAATTCTTGAAATGCAATGAATGAATAAATAAAACCTACTCGGCTTAATTTTATCTCGTGATGTGGATGAAACCAACGGTGCCCGGCGAGGCACGGAAGCTGCCGCTACTGCAACTCCGTTGCCCTTCGGTGCACCAGCGCCACCCATTCCCATCGGTAGGTTATCCCGTGCCAGATAAGCGTCATACTCTCTACCGTCGTAGTTTGCGTCGAAAAACTTTTTGAACCATTGCAAAAACTCAAAATTATCTTGGAAACGACCTTTGATTAGTTTATCAATTGGGATAATCTAAAAAGAAACAAAAATAACAAACATAATAGAAAGTGTGAAAGGTGAATAATGAAATGAGTATTAAAGTGATTGTAACAATGTTGAAGAAAAAGTTATCAGTGAAGGGCTTGTAACGCAGGAACACATAAGTCTTTCGATGACACAATAGAATATCAGTCAATTCTTGTCGCTCCCTCCTCATTCGCTGGACTAATAACAACATAAAGATAAAACGAACGTTGATTCAAAAAACAGACAAGACTACGCTACCGGTGGATGCGATATGTTGTTGAGCGGGATATTTCTGCGATTTGGGGGCTTGAATTGTTCGTTTTGGTAGTTCGCCGACGCCCAGTTCATTCTGGATTGCACCCGACCCGAGCTGGATTCCAAATCTTGCATCCAATGCATCGTATTCTCGGCCGTCATAATTTGCATCGAAAAACTTCTTAAACCATTGCAGAAACTCAAAGTTATCCTGAAAGCGGCCTTTTATCAGCTTGTCAACTGGAATTACCTATAAAAATATGGAAAATACCCAAACCCCACAGACAGGAGCGCAGAAAATATAGTGCAAGTTTTTAATATGTAGGTTTTCGGACAATTTCACTAGTGGTCTAATTTTAAGTCCAAAATTATACATTAAGTTTGGAAATGTATATCATTATTGTGTAAATCCTAAATCGAAATCCTAAATGCGAACATAATGCGAAAATTTCCGTATTGTATTCACCAGATCAGCCTTATTGTAATATGATCAAGTGGTGGCGTTGTGCATCACGACACGAAGCGAGCAAATCATGCCAGTACTTTCATACCAGTCCGTATTGGGTTTAAGCATACTGAGATAATATCAGTTTAATTTTTCAAAGCACTTTTCCATGAAAAACTGTAGAAAAATCTAACAAATTGAAACATATTGCGATCCTGTTGTTGGATCGAGTGTATGTTGGGAGCGGGTACCACTCTTTAGTCTTTATGTTTCATTTTTATCATGTTAATAGCTGAAATTTTATATAATCTATGGAATAATTGAAAAGTGAAAAAACAGTAATGGGAGAAAATTGTTAAGCTCTTTTTTTAGTGGAATGTCTTAACCAGCCCTATGACGTATTTCGACATGTAAGGCCGTATTCAGTGGGCTATACTGCCGTGAATCGCATATCTGTCCCATCTTTGCTGGGTTTCCTATTCATATGAGACAAATATGCGATTCACGGCAGTATAATTAAATGGGCTAGTACTAAACTCGTCTTATGACAGGCAGTAATAGAACTTATATGAAATAAGCTAAAAAAGCTTTAGAAAAAAACAGCTAAACAGATCTCATGAAAAATTCAAAAACATTGTTGTACCTAATTAATATAACCCGAAAAAGACCACAAGTGACGTTGCCACTACTCTAGAGTAATCATCAAAAGATTCACGTCTTCTTCGCTGCTACTCCAGAAATGATTCCATATCAACCAAATGGAAACAACACACTTACCTTATCAACATTCATCTTCTTGAATGCCGCTTGCAGGATTTTGAAGTTCTGAATGTATTCGTGTTCTAGGTTCGTGCGGAACTTTATGCGTTTCATTGGCACTGAGCCCGGAAACAGCATATCCATATACTGACAGTAAGCGGCACCCGTACATAGTTCCTCAATTTTCGTGAACTGTGACCGTAGGCAGTCGTTGACCCACGAGAGCATATCATGTCGCGACAGATTGTCTGTCGTTACATTTGTTGAGTACACGTTCACGGCCATTTCTGAAAAAAATACAAGAAATCATAGATTAGGAACTTGCATTTAATACATGATTATTTGTACTGATTTATTGGTTTCTATTTCTCAAAATAAAACTCTCGTAACAATCGATTTGCTAAAACACCTATCAAAATTAATGGATACCAACTCGTTGAAACGGAGTGAATCAAGGTCAAACGGTGGAATAATTAAGCGAAATCAATTTCACCTATTTGCAGCACGTCATAAAATCAAACAGACACTAGGATACAGCAAAACAGAAAAAATCCTCCAAAATCAAGCAGATTATCAAGCACGAGCAGCGGTAGCGTATACCTGACTCGATGAACTATTCCGAAACAAGAGGAAGAGACAACACATTACACCGGCTCCAGTGAGCAACGAATGTGTACGGTAGATAGTGTGGGATGTTGGACAAGCCAACAACACAGCCCCATAAGATCGTTGTTCGTAGGCACACATCATGGACGATTCAGCCGGCGATTCGAGTATCAGCCGGTTACGGTTGGTATGTTTGCATAACAGGATTTTCGCCAAAAAAAAATGGCGAAAATATTGTTTTGATGTATGCGCTAGATAGCCACATTCCACTGAGCATATTATTCGAAATCACACGTTGAACAATACCTGCTATAATTGCTGGGACTATAATGGGTAAACAAACGATTGTCGCAAGCGAAAGTTGTCCACATCTAGGTATATATGCTCACATTTTGGACAGTGAAGTGTATAAATTGCTTATATTTCTAGAATAAAAGGGTGAAGTGATCGATCTCATGCTGTCTCACCTCGTGAAATCTCAATACCACGATTCCACTAGAAGAATTCACATCCGATAACCCTGATATTGGGGTCTCCAGTAGCCTTGCGAGCAAAGGCGTAAGATTGCCAATCCGGAGATGGCGAGCTAAATTCTTGGTCTGGTCTAGGAAGTTTTCAGGTGGGAAACATTCTCGACTCCCTGATCTTAATGTATCCATTGTACTTGCCACATAAGATACATAATCATGCAATGGGCAAAGAAACGCTTTCAAAATAACTGAGGAAATGCTAATAGAATACTAAGTTGAAAAGCAGGCCAAGTTGGAATGTATAGTCATTGAAGAAGAAGGAAAAAGAAGAAGAAGAACCCTGATATTAACTCTTTCAAGTATCTTTCCAATGATTTGTTTGCAGGCAAAGTGGACTGGTACTCTTAAGTGTAATGCAAATTTGGCAAGTTTTTGATCATGTTGTTCACCTCTTTAGTTTTGCCTTATAGAGATTCAATTTATATTGATTACATATAGGTATTCGGCATATCCTTATCTATATCGTCTGTTCCAGGTTCGAGCGTTTTTTAAAGCAGATGTTTGGACAATTATAAAATTAAAATACTTGCAAGGACGTGTCCATGTTTATCGCTGTAATTCCATCTACGAATTGTGCAAAAGTTTATACTATGCTATATATACCTATTTATATGCGGTTTTTATGCAGACTTTGGGATTTATATGTTTTAACGGGGATTTTGAGATAAACGCCGATTTCTGGATTTACGCACTACGTAACATCCGCGTGGTGGGCCCTCCTTAGCCGTGCGATAAGATGCGCAGCTACAAAGTAAGACCACGATGAGGGTGGATGGGTTCGGTTCCTGGTTTTGGAAATTTTCGGGTTGAAAATTGTCTCGACTTCCCTGTGAATAAAATTATCATCGTGTTAGCCTGATGATATACAAATGCAAAAATGGTAACTCGGCTTAGAAACCTCGCAGTTAATAACTGTGAAAGAGCTTAAAGAACCCTAAGCTGCGAGGTGGCATTGTCCCAGTGGGAGATGTAATGCCAATGAAGAAGAGTAACACCCACGTGACAACAAATTTGAAAATTGTATCTCCCGCGTAAAAACCGAAACAAATATCCCACCTACTGATAAGTGGATAGATCTGTGTTTTTCCTTATGAACGAATAATTGATTCATCTGTTTTTACAACAAGCACGCGAGCAATGTCACCCAGAAGTTATTTGCCGCCAATACGGTATGCAAGCGCGAGGTGCGCCATATATCGTCTTGCTGCTGCATACCTTAGGCATCACATCTCACAGGTGTGCAACTGCAGCCGGCAGTTGGGGCCCTTTCAAATCGTAACTACAGCTTCACCATAGTACTATGTACTGGGAGAACAATTTCCAGTTTCACTATCGATTTTCCAACCTTACCGCAGGAAATGCATTGCAGGGCATCAACAGTGCGAGAAAACCGTCGTGACGCCAGCATGCTGCCCGAGCCGCTCGCAAGATGAAATGCGATAGGTGAAAAAGCGCGGTCCTACTAATTGCAATCATCACCGAGTAAAAACGAAGGGAAAAAAATAAATTAGACAAAGAAGTGTGGGCTTCGCAAATAGTTAAACCTGTGAGGAAAAGCAGTGCTTTTAGTGCTTTCTTTTCATTTACTTTAGTTTAGAATGATCAAATCGTCTATGTAAAATCATTTCATGCAAAAAAAGGCATTTCCAGCCCCTCACTTCTTCTGCTTGTACGAATGGTCCAAGAAAAATAAAGATTGTCACGTTTTGCAAAATCAACCCAATTATCATATTACCGGTATACTTCAAAAATTGGCCCTAATGATACTTTATTTAAAAGTCCACATCCAGATCGTTAACATCCAATCTTCAATTCCAATATTTATTTTGTGATATTCTGTTGGAGCTACCTGATAGTTGAAAATGTCAAGACTGGGTCCGAACCTAAGTAGAACGCTTTACCAAAGCGACATGCACTAGTTTTGGGTGGCCAATGATGCATAAACTTTGCAGGCGCCCGCGGCATGATAGTCCGAAGCACTTTCACCCTCTGCAAGAATATCCACAAGGCCACATGGGGATCACCTAACGAAGAAACGGAAAACCAAATCGATCACGTACTAATCAACGGCAAATTCTTCTCCGACATCACGAACGTCCGCACTTACAGCAGTGCGAACATAGAATTCTACCACTACCTCGTTGCAGTATGCCTGCGCTCAAAACTCTCGATGATGTACAACACGCGTCGAAGTCGAATGCCGTGGCTTAACATTGGGCAGTTAGTACAGACTACGCACAGCAACTGGAAGTGGCTCTTCCAATGCGCAATGGAAGAGCAACTTGTCACGAAGATGGCTGTACAGATATTCGATCCATCATTGGTAGCACCGCACCCGCTGCACTAGACATGGTGCCCTCGGTTCAGAGAAACAACTGGTATAACGGTGAATGTGAACAGTAATAGTGGAGGTGAAGAATGCAGCATGGGCGAGATTGCTGCAACACCGCACGGAGGCAAAAGGGGCGTGATACAAACGGGCGCGGAACAAACAAAAATCGATTTTCCGAAGAAAAAGTGCCAGCAGGAAGATCGTGACTGTGAAGAGAGGAAGAAACTGTACCGCGCTAATAATACACGGAAGTGGAAACTTTTACGATAGGGCCTCGTGCCACAGCCTGACATGTGTAAGGACATCAACGGAAACCTTCTTACATTCAGCTATTTGGTTTCGCCGCCAATGCTCGTGGGAGATAAACTCGCACTTGAGGGTTTCGTGAGGAAAGTGCTAGGTACTATCTATGGCGGAGTGCGGATGGAAGAAGGTTGCAACCACTACTGTTAGGAGAAACAACCATCGTTCACAACTCGAAAATCGGAAGACTGCGGTGGACCAGGCACGTAGCCAGAATGTCGGACAATAATCCGGTGAAATTGGTTCTTGACAACGATCCGACGTGCACAAGAAGGCGAGATGCACAGCGAACAAGGTGGATCGATTTGCGGACCCTCCACATACTGCGAGGCTGGCGACGGGCGACCGAGTTGAAGGGAGAAGACATTTTCTTACAGCACATGGCCTGCAGGCCACTCCGGGCTTTGTCTAAGAAATAAGTAAATAAATAAGTGAAACAAACGAAAAAAATGCCAACTGGGCAAAAATAAGGAAGTATCATTCATTGTATTTTAAATTTGGAAGAAAACAACATTTTTTTAGGTTTTATATTTGCAATAATAATGCATGAAAATCTGAGAAAAATTATATCTGATTTTGGACTCTCTTGGCGATATTTTTTTAGTTTTTGAACTAAAAACAATGCCACTTCTAATTATTCCATTGGCTTCAGGAAAATAATATTGTCTAGCATCTGTTTCACTGGTTTCCCGTGCAAAAATAGCGATATTGAGATGAATTTTCGAGGAAATTAGATTGTTCAAGAAGGCGAGCGTTACAATGCGTTACGCTTAAAAAAATACATCACTGACAATATCAGAACGCACTCAATAAGTTTTTGTCGAAATTGTGAATTCAAAACGCAGGAATCTTCTCATTGATGCATGCTTATCGAAAGATAAGACTTTGCTTCGGCTCAATTGACCAGGGTTAATTAGAAATTCGATTTTGAAGAGACTAAATTAGGGGTGTCCGAAATGTGTACAATTCTCAGCGATTTATGTTAACTTGATGCCAATTTCAAATTTCTATTTTATAAATGAGACTTCCATCCATGAAATGGTGTGATTTCCGCCTATATGTATCAAACGTGTCATTTTATACATATAAGCAGATATCGGTAAGCACTTCGTCTAGGGGTCCAAAATGGAACATTACCCTAAGGACACAGCACGGTACTTGTTTCATACTAATACTTAATAAAAAGGTTCCAACTATGAGCCATTCATATCCGGAGTTTAGAAAATAGGGAAGGAATTCGTTGGGTCAGGATTTGCCATGGTAGATCTTACTCCATAACGCACCACGCAAATATGTCTACTCAACGTTTCGAGTTAACATGTTTTACAAAACCGGTCCCACCCCAAAATCGTGACAAAATTTGTGCATGTGCCGCAAGCAGTATACTATATAGGATATATTGGTTTCGTCCTTGAATTTTGGATCGGTGATTTCTCGCTGCATGGAAACCGTTTCGTTCAGCTGACGTGACTTGCATCAGCAAGTTTTCTATTTTATTCTATCTGTTGGTCAACCCATCGCTTTTGGATTTTTTGAAATTTACCCTCATTCTTAACTTAAGTCTGTATTTGGGAGTAGTTCGCGTCATATGCATAGTGATTTGCTTTCCTGGAAATAACTTCCTAAGTATCACTTACATATGGCGAGAAAAAATCATTACTTACAACTTTCAGACAAGGGGCCATCCACAAAGTACGACATGTCTCTAGGAGGAGGGGGTTGGAAATCGCCAAATTTTTACGTGACGTACTTTATGGATCTTCCCTAAGCTTCGTGTCTAAAATCTTTTATGCATTGAAGCTTTGTTGTACAAGCAATTCAAACACCGTTAAGATTAGGAAAATTATTTTGAGCTTTTTGCCTTTCTCGTATACTAAGTATACGTAAAGGCTATAATTTCACTCCAAAACCAATCTTTTGATAGAAGGCTCGGAGACCCATAGTGTTATATACCAATCGACTCAGCTCGACGAATTTAGGTGATGTCTGTTTGTGGGTATGTATGTATGTGTGTGTGTGTGTGTGTGTATGTGTGTATGTGTACAAATTTTGTAGACACACTTTTTGGAACTTAGCATTACCCGATTTACTCGCAACAAGTTGCATTCGACGGAGAATGCGGTCCCATTGTTTGCTATTGAAAATTGGCCTGATCGGACATTGCATTTCGGAATTATTGAAAAATCATTGTTTTTTCCCAAGGGTCCCCCCTTGGAAAAAAAATTTCAAAATCGAAAAAAAAAATTTTTTTCAAGAATGGTGGGAATGCATAGTAATTAATGCAAAAACATGCAAAATGATTGAAAATATGCGATCTATCCCCCTAAAGTGCTTTTTTGACCTTTCCTATGTGATTTTTTCAGTACATTTTACGATGCACGAGAAAGGCATCATCGCCGCTAGGTGGATTAATCTGGGTTTTAGTGGAATGTCTTCACCGTTAAGATGTTACTTTTTGGGATGTATAACGAAAAGTTTCAATCCAATCGACGCACTAAGGGATAACTAGACCAAAATCCTGGCCAAAAATATATGTCGGCGTTTTCTGGTAGATTATGCATCTATTATCAATTCGGTGGAAAACCGAATTATAGCCGCTAATGAAGTTGGATTTTTCTCACAATCCATACGTTAAACCCAACTTCGGAAGTAGTGCGCTGTTTTCATTTGGTGATGCGCTATACAGCGCACCACTTCCGAAATTAGGTTTAACGTATGGATTGTGAGAAAAATCCAACTTAGTTAGCGGCTATAATTCGATTTTCTACTGAATTGATAATATAATGCAAACAACATAGTGATAATCGATTTTCGAACATTTTTACAGGTGCAAATTCACCTACCAGTAATAAATTACCTTTCTTGATATGTTTAAAAATTTAACAATATTATTATAGACTAATACAGAAGCGACAGCTCCATGACAGCTCATTTGTCTCGGTTTTGTCCTCACGGGGGAAACGTGAAAAATTGAAAATTTTGCCTAGCATTTGATAAGGGCACGGGAAAGGGAACTGTGGGAAAATATTATTTCTCAAAAATTAGTACTTCTGAAACATCCACCGCGCGAAAGTATATGATCTCCTTTTTCATATCGTGATTAAACTAAAATGGTGCAAACTCCATAGAAATCTCAAATGATAGCCGATTTAAACCCCCTGCCCCATTTGTATTGATAAATGATCCCAGGTAGAACATTTTAAAAATGCACCTACCTGAAAGAGGAAATCCTATACTTTCGAGTAGTGGCTGTTTTAGAGATACTGATTTTTTTTTTTTAAGGCCTCTTCCGACAACGACACCGTGAAGGGCCTATTATAGAAAGATAAACCCGAACATTAGATTTTCAGTTCCTATTTCCACAGGTTTATGATAGTTTAACCGCGAAAGCTTCCCAGAACACAATCAATACTGATTAATCACGCATAACATCATTTGCATCGGAAACTTTGAAATTGATTAAACGAAAGTCTGGCTATTGTTGTTACACCCTTATGAATCGTTCATAGACTTTATGCATAAATCGTTTTGTTTACAAAAACATGGGATCGATTAATTTTGGAGAGGAAATGTTTCTTTCAATGGTTTCGATGACAATTCCGAAAATTTCCTGTCTTGGTCCTAACTACAGGATTGCCTCAAGTGGTTACTTCATTTAAGACCAAGTAGTATTTACATGTGTATACAATTTCGTAGCAGAATACGAATGAATAATAATGAAGTTTGTTAAAAAATGTCAAAAACTCCATGTTATATATGTGTATGAAAAAAATATTATAAGTCTCGGAACCGCTCAGTTCCAGAAGGGAACTGGCATAAACCCCTAGCTGCTGGTCTAGCCACGGCATCCGTCTAGGGTGGACTCAAAAGGCCTCTTTTGTTCCGGGTCTCAGGGTCACTGGTGTTGGGAGGTTTCCGGGAACGCAAAGGACCTAACCACAAAACTGAAATATGGATTTGAGGGGTGGGTGGCGATAAGGTGGCAACTAGGGTGGTCGGGCGATTGTGCTGCCCACCATAGAGCATGCGGTGAGGTAGTCGGCGGGCTGCCGAACGAAAATGATGCCAGAAGGAATCCGGCCAATGATACAGTCGACGGTAGGTCGGACGGTTATGACCCCTGTAAGCCGCGTAGGGAAGCGGATTTCGGTGTTGTTCAATGGTGACTAGACGGTGGTTGGAAGCCGGACTATTAGGCGGGCGATGGCCAGGCAGCCGGATGGAGAAGCGGCTGACACGCGGCCGCGTGATGATACGGCCACTGGCAGTCGGCTGAAGGCCGAATAATGGTGCTAATGGACGGCCTAACGAAAAAGCGGCTGATATGCGACCGGACGATGATACGACCACTGGCGGTCGGCTGGAGGCCGAATAATGGTGCTACCGGACGACCTAACGAAAAAGCTGCTGACACGAAAAGCAGCAGATGATACGGCCAATAGGCGGCGATGCAGCCGAACGAAGATGCCGCCGACAGACGACCAGGCGACGATTCGGTCGGCAGTGGCTTGGATGGTGAGATGTCTGACGGGAAGTCATTGTAATTTACGGCCGGTCATTGTAATTTACGGCGGAAAGTCGATGATTTTCCGGATGATGGTTCAGCCTGCGAGTGGCGGACTGTAGAGCTATAGCGGGAGGCCGAGTAAGGAGGCAGTCTACGAACTGCTGTAGAGCCGTAGATCGTGTGGCTATTCGACGGGATGGCCGAACAATGATGCGGGTCCATTGGTGCGCCTTGAAAATCTCCGGCGTCCTTATGGTGGGAAACCTTTGCACTAACTTCCTCTGACACTCCTTACAATTTTTCGAGAAGGAAACAACTCTTCTCTTTGATTCCACACCGCTGACTACTGTAATTTGTTTTTACGCTATCCCTCCAGCCTCTAGCTAGGGCACTCATCTTTCCACAGAAAACACGCGTTTTATATATCCGCCTTTCCCTCTTTTATCTATACCATCGCTCAATGGGCAGTGGCGTTTCCCTAACCTCAATCTACCTGTGCACTGGACTTAAATTTGAAGAATTTTCATGCGAAAAGGTATAGAATAACTAGATTTTGATTAGTTTAAACCACTCTGATAATTTTATTCTTAATTTAGGCTTAATAATGTTTTGTGTACTATAAAACTAACATTA
Organism: Armigeres subalbatus; assembly: GCF_024139115.2. Taxonomy (NCBI): domain Eukaryota; kingdom Metazoa; phylum Arthropoda; class Insecta; order Diptera; family Culicidae; genus Armigeres; species Armigeres subalbatus. The sequence goes on along the minus strand of NC_085140.1, from coordinate 145,747,395 downwards.
TATGTGTTTTTTTGGATTTATCAGCAGTGGTAACTGATCTTTGTCTTACGGCACGCTAAAAACTATTAAATTAACATGATTTTTGATAGGTGTAACACATAATAGAGATAATATTAAAAAATATTCTAAAAATGTAATACCGTGGCGAATGAGTTTTTGGCCAGTTATTTGTTCTAGCTTTTCCATCGTGTGACGTGGGAAGGAAGAACATATGACCAGTTCATAATTAGCCAGCGAGTCAGCATTGAAATATTCGCACTTTTTCCACTTACAACACTGACTGTACTTTATTAGTAATTCATGTTACACCCGCAATAAATAAAACATATCGCATTATATTTACTTACAACAATGGGTGTATTGCCAACCAACGTATTTCAGATTGTCTAGACATATACGAAATTGCTGGGTCTCCAGTTAGCCTTGCGAGCGAAAGCAAAGATTGCCAATCCGGCCTAGGATGTTTTCGGTTGGGAAACATTCCTGGTTCCCTGGACACAGTATATCTATTGTACTTGATACACAAAATACATGCTCATGCAATGGCGGGCATAGAAATTTTTCAATAATAACTAAGGAAATGCCAAAAGAATCATAAGTTGAAAACAAATATAATACTTGAAAGTCTTTGTTGAAAAGCAGGCCAAGTTCCAGATGGGATGTAGAAATCGTCATTGAAGAAAAAGCAGACATAGGAAAATGTTAGTTTTTTACACAAATAAATATTATATAATGACAATATCCTGCATCTTTTGTACAAAAATCTTGCTATTCTATATAGGCACAGTTTTTTTTTCCAGATTTTGGTAGGTTCTTGAACAGAATTGTAAAAAAAATCAAACAAACGATGGTTGGGTGTACTAATTATCGAATTACTGACACACGCAATGGCACGCGTCGATTATTTGAAAGCATTCAACGTATTAAAAGTTGTTATCGTATCAGGTTCAATGCAGGTGATAGTGTCGCTCAATGTCCATACAGGTAACGATTCGATACTTTTTGTTCCGATTGCGACTCGATTCGGAAGGAAGTTATGTGTGTAAAAAAGGTATGAAAGGAAAAGTCGGAATATTCATCGACGCGATAAAATTGAAACTAGATGTAAATTATGCATAATTACAGCACGTACGCGTCACCAGTGATGATGAGCTGAAGCGAAGGCACTAGCAACCGAATGCCTGCCCCAAAACCGGCTTGACTTCCACGTTGCTGTTGAATAGCGAAGCCTGGAGTGTGACTCAGTAACAGGGCGGCGGCGGATGGGTCAGGCCGCGACACAAGTGTTTTTGGGTGCAGCTAAGCGTGGCAGCTCGATGGCACATATATTGGGCCGCCTAATGATCCGTTCGCTCGAATCAAGCGCAACCGAAGTGGCTGCTTTAGATACACATATTATGGGCCTACGTGCTACGGCTCCACTGCTGCACTACCGATCGATGATTCCACTTAAAGTCGTCATTCAAGACAAATAATTGGCGAACATCGTTTAGTTTCTGATGTAGGAAAAAAAGGAGAAGTAAAAGCCACCTACATTTTGATATCACCGTGTTTTTTTCTTGCTCGCAAAAAACGAATGATTTTTTTAAACGGGGAAACGGATGACGATGACGAGATTTCGAATGCATTTACTAGCCTTATGTGGCTTCGGTTTGTCCTCCAAGCACTCATCGAGTGGTTTTAGGCTTTCTATCCTATTTGAGGCACAGATTGTAAGAAGAAGTTAATGATAGTAACTTAATATGCACAAAGCGTGGGTGATCCATACATAAACACCGGACGTATAAGTTAAGAAGCGAATACTACACATGCAATATTCTCCACCATCCGAAGCGTAAGATTTCACGATTAACCATTCTCACCGGTCGATTTGCTAACATATTACACAAATAATAAGTAGGTAGATTGACTAAGTGTGTATTGTTTGAATTCTAGACAGCATCCATCGAACTGCAGATAGGTGTGTAGAAAACCTATGATTCATGGCTGAAGTTATGAAATATTGTTGCAGCTTTGCCTGAGAAGTTAAGAAAAATATTCTAGACACATGTGGAAAGATATATTACATATTTATTTCTATGCGTTTGCTTAATTTTCTTTAAAAAAACGAATAATCCACCTAGCGAGGGTAGTGTCTTTCTCCACTAAAAAAAACTTTTCATTTAATGTGGCTATAACTCCTGGAAAGTAAAACTCAGGCAAAAAACACGGCAACAGATACCACGATTGTCGAAATCCTCTGATTTTCTCATGAATCGAATCACCTGGGCTAAAGATATATAGGGAAGATCGGGTAACCAACCCCAGTGAGAACTTTGGTCGAATACTGACAGAGAAGAGAGAGAAGGGTTTACTCCACTATCTACACTATCACCTGCATTGAACCTGATTGCAAATCTGATCGAGTTTCTGTTCTGTTGTCGCCCGGGTGCCAACGAGAGACTCTAAGCAGATAAGGGGGTGTCAGGCCCTGCAAGCCAGCCTTAAAAAATAAGCAACGAACTATCTCGCATACTCGCCGGTGTGCTCAAAGATAGTGGATTCGGCATCGTAGCGTTGCAGGTTTGTTGGAAGGAATCAACGGTGCGAAAGTTTAGAAGTAATCATACCATCTACCAAAGCTACGGCAACATAAACTAGAAACAGCTTTTATAGAGATAGGTGGTATGCAGAGACGCGTGATCGGGTGGTATCCGATCAATTCGAGAATGTTCAAGTTGAGGATCAAAGGCCGGTTCTTCAACTTCAGCATAATCAATGTCCATAACCAGGGCCTTTTTGGTAGATTTTGGGGTCCCCGCAAGCTGTCGGCCCCGGGGCCCCCTTCCGGCTAAATCCGGCCCTGTCCATAACCCACACTCCGAATAATAATGAGGATAATTTTACGCGCAGCGTACGACGCTTCTTTAAAATAATCATAGGAGATTTAAACGCTTCGGTTTGCCGGGCGGAGTTCAAACCGGCTATTGGAAAGTTCAGCATCCACCGGATGACGAACGAAAAAGATTAACAGCTAAATGATTTCACACAGCCTTCCGTATCGGTACATTCGAATAAAAACCACTGCAAGCAGAATCACAAATTAACTACCTTCTGATTGATGGCCGGCACTTCTCCGACAAAATCGACATCAGGACTTAACGTGGCACTAACATCAACTGCGACCACTATCTGGTTGAACTGTGGCCAAAACTATTCGTACAATGTTCGGTACCGACGGCCTCCCCTCTAGAACTACGATGTAGAGCAGCTCAAATAACCTGATGTTGCCATTGCATTCGCGCAGCACGACCGTCAGACCGTCATTAGTTTGACGAAAAGTGCAGACAGATTCAGGATGAAACGGTAGCAGCGCGGGCGATCGCGCTGTAGCAAGGGACCTGGCAGAACGTGGACCGCATAGACGAAAACGGATACAGCAGACCCGTCTCTTTCAGGAGAAGAAACACGAAAATTAAATTAAATAATTCTCGGGAACTTTTTCAAATAGGCGTATGTAACATTTTGATCAAGCTGAGAAAATGAGCTTGGAAGTTTTCAGATTTCATTTTTATTCCTATTTAGAAACTAATCATTTTTATTGCAATTGAATACACCTCAACAATACATTATGAAAAGGTTCATCGTCACTGACTCTGATATCTGCACTGCGTGTGAACATTTCAGTTATTTTGATAAAAATATTTGTTACAACGTTCTGCAACAGATAAATCACATACGTCGTTTTGATACGTCAGCATGACCGAGGTCATGCTACTTTCGTCGAAATGTTACGCTGCTCCGTACGCTGCATTGTTGATACGTCGAAATGTTGCGTCAAGTTGAAACGTTTCACGCACATGCGACAAAAAAAATTCAACTCTTACAACACGACGTAACAACATTTGCTGCAGAAAAACAACGTAAAATGTTTTTCTTAACGAAAATAAGAATATTCAAGCAACATGCTTAATTTTGAAATCAGTGATGAAAAAGTACAAGCAGACGCACGTTTTAAACTATTTAGTTGTTCGAAAAAACTTTTTAAAGTACATTTTCTGCTAAGCGGTGTATGTGCAATATTTCAACAATGATGTTACACCGTTTTGCAAAAAATTGATTTACATTTTTAAAAATACATTTTCATGTAGCTTTGAAGATATACACATTTATAGATGAATTTGAAGCCATATGCTGTTGAAAACGGGTTTGTTTACAATTTGCGACATACGCCGTTTTGAAAAAGTACCCGAGAATTGCAATAATTCAGCATTGAATAAAAATTTTCAAACTCCTAATATGTCGAAAATCAAGAATAGATTCAAGAAATTATTTGATTAGATAAAAAACATAAAATTCAAAATTCTAAAAAATCAAAATTGATGAAACTGCGAATTAAAAATTTTTAATGGCCAAACCGTGTTTAAATCGAGCGAATACAAAAAATTGGGTTGTAGAGGGTTTACAGATCCAGTCAATTTATTTGTTTCGCGGATGATATGGACATTGCCGGGCGAACATTCGAAAAGGTGGCAGAACTGTACAACCGCCTGAAACGTGAGGCAACAAAAGTTAGACTGGTGGTAAATGCGGCCGAGCCTCTTCAAGCTCGTATTCACCATCAACATTGAACATGGGTGCGAAAAATAAACGCTGTCCTGTTCAGCTCAGGCTCGAGCTCAAGCGTAAAACTTAGACTGAGTACTTAGGCTGTGAACTGAGGCTGTAAGCGAAGGTTTTAGGCCGAGCGCGAAACTTTACGCAAATATGAGATTAGATTAGATAAAGAAAACAAGTTATGGTAGAAGACTTCTAATCATCTGAAGTTGCTTTTTTACAGCAGAATTTAAATTCTTTTTCAATAAAAATTCTGAACATTTTGGATTTGTTAGCAGCTGGAACGTGAGTACGACAGCTGCCCAAGCCACGACGTCAAAATCATCATAGGAGATTTGAACGCTCAGGTTGGCCAAGAGGAGGAGTTTAGACCGACTGTTGGAAAGTTCAGCGCTCACCGGCTGACGAACGAAAACGGCCTACGACTAATTGATTTCGCCGCCTCCAAGAATATGGCCATTCGCAGCACCTACTTCCAACACAGCCTCCCGTATCGGTACACCTGGAGATCGCCACTGCAGACAGAATCACAAATCGACCACGTTCGCTCTAGGTCGTACCGCGGCGGTCGTCGGTACCGAACATTGTTGATGACGGATAGTTTTGGGCGCAGTTTAACCATCACCAGATAGTGGTCAGAGTCGATGTTAGCGCCACGATATGTCCTGACGTCGATAATGTCGGAGAAGTGCCGTCCATCAATCGGCACTTCTCCGACATTATCGACGTCAGGACATATCGTGGCGCTAACATCGACTCTGACCACTATCTGGTGATGGTTAAACTGCGCCCAAAACTATCCGTCATCAACAATGTTCGGTACCGACGACCGCCGCGGTACGACCTAGAGCGACTGAAGCAACCTGATGTCGCCACTGCATACGCGCAGCATCTCGAGGCAGCGATGCCGGAAGAGGGTGAGCTCGATGGGGCCCCTCTTGAGGACTGCTGGAATACAGTCAAAGCAGCCATTAACGACGCAGCGGAGAACAACGTCGGGTATATGGGTCGAAGTCGACGGAACGATTGGTTCGACGAAGAGTGCAGACAGATTCTGGAGGATAAGGACGCAGCGCGGGCGGTCGCGCTGCAGCAAGGTACCCGGCAGAACGTGGAACGTTATAGACGGAAGCGGAGACAGCAGACCCGCCTTTTTCAGGAGAAGAAACGCCGCCTGGAAGAAGCGGAGTGCGAGGAGATGGAACAGCTGTGCCGTTCTCAAGATACACGCAAGTTCTATCAGAAGCTCAACGCATCCCGCAAAGGCTTCGTGCCGCGAGCCGAAATGTGCCGGGATAAGGATAGGAGCATCTTGACGGACGAACGTGTGGTGATCGAAAGGTGGAAGCAGCACTACGAGGAACATCTGAATGGCGCTGAGAGTACAGGCAATGAAAGTCAAGGCAGCGGAGGAGATGACTACGTCAGTTCAGCGGACGATGGAAGCCAACCAGCCCCCACCTTGAGGGAAGTTAAGGATGCCATTCAACAGCTGAAGACCAATAAAGCAGCTGGTAAGGATGGTATCGGAGCTGAGCTCATCAAGATGGGCCCGGAAAAGCTGGCCACTTGCCTGCACAAACTGATAGTCAGAATCTGGGAAAACGAACAGCTACCGGAGGAGTGGAAGGAAGGGGTTATATGCCCCATCTACAAGAAAGGCGACAAACTGGAGTGTGAGAACTTTCGAGCGATCACCATCCTTAATGCCGCCTACATAGTGATATCCCAGATCATCTTCCGTCGTCTGTCACCATTAGTGAACGAGTTCGTGGGAAGTTATCAAGCCGGCTTCGTTGACGGCCGCTCGACAACGGACCAGATCTTTACTGTACGGCAAATCCTTCAAAATTGCCGTGAATACCAGGTCCCAACGCACCATCTGTTCGTTGATTTCAAGGCGGCATACGACCGTATAGACCGCGTAGAGCTATGGAAAATTATGGACGAGAACAGCTTCCCTGGAAAGCTTACCAGACTGATCAAAGCAACGGTGTGCAAAACTGTGTGAAGATCTCGGGCGAACACTCCAGTTCGTTCGAATTGCGCCGGGGACTAAGACAAGGTGATGGACTTTCGTGCCTGTTGTTCAACATTGCGCTAGAAGGTGTCATGCGGAGAGCCGGGGTACGATTTTCAACAGATCCAGTCAATTTATTTGCTTCGCGGATGACATGGACATTGTCGGCCGAACATTTGCAAAGGTGGCAGAACTGTACACCCGCCTGAAACGTGAAGCAACAAAAGTTGGACTGGTGGTGAATGCGTCAAAGACAAAGTACAGTAACCGTTCGCTAACTGGGCTAAGAGCACAGCCCAGTTAGCGAATGCTGCTCGCTAACTGGGCTGACCTGTCAAATGCTGATGGACACCGAGGGTGATGTCGATGCAATGTTTTTAATTGCTTTTTTAAAACTATAAAAATATGCAACACGAATAATTTGTCAATTGGACGAATCTAACAAAATGCAAACAACTCAGTAATAGTATAACCTTAATTATTTATATTTTCCAAGGTTCTCATAGATGTGAATAATTTCTCCGCAGTACAAACAGCACGTGCTATCCAAGCATTCAACGCCGGAGTGCACCACTTGGCGACCAAAAAATCTTAAAAATATCGAAGTAGCTATTTTTCTGGAGGTATGTTTTTTAGCCCACTATCTGGCGCTTATTTTTTGTTGCGACCAAAAATGAGCGGCAGAGTAGATTTTTTTTATGAGCGCTACAGTACACACTAAGAGACTTCACGTCTTGTTTGTTGTGTTGCTTTAAAATGGACCAAAAAATAAGCAAAAACTGCCGCTATTAAATGAACAAATCGCGCCACCGTAGACACGTTTTGTCAAACACACATGAATAGAAATATGCGTATACAGTGCCGCCGTTGTTTTGATGCGGTGAGTGCAAAATGAGTTACCTTGATTGATCTATTATTCATGTAAAAGACGATGAGTTAATCTATCTCGATTTTATTCAAACAACTAGTTAAGTCATGTCTTATTGTTTGATAGCAATTTAAAAAATGTAAGCAGGCAATTGGGCATTTGGGGGTATTGAGATTATTGCATATCTTGATTCTATTATTAAAACTGATTTTTTTTCTAGATTAGTTTTAAATAGTTCCCGTGTACCAAAATTCATTAAATTTTGAATTGAAAATCTCATTCATAACCACAGAGAAAAATTGTAGATCCAGATGAAAACCGAACTGAGGTCTCGCAATCGCATTTTCTCACATTTCTGGATGTTGCAACTGCATCGCGAGTAGTGCGCATCTTTGCCATAGTCGTGTCCCATCATGCACACCACTCGCTATGCAGTTGCGACGTCCGGAAATGGGAGAATATGCGAGAGTTCAGTTCGGTTTTCAACTAGATTTACAATAACCATCAATCTGCCGAACTTTAACTAAAAGTTAATGAATCGGTGGAATTGTTCACATTCTGAATTTTAGTCGTGGCCATGTTCAAATTCATGCAAATTTCAACTACCGAGATTATTGATACAACTGATCCGGGTTTAATATGAGGGTACTTCTTATGGTTTGACAGATTTTAACGGTAGATATTGAAATGGGTGTGATTGATTCGATGCAATAGTATATTACTCTGCTTTCGGACAAGAAGTTAATTTTTAAAAGGTCTTCCACATTTCTGAACATTATTATTATGAACAATATTATTTGAATTAATTGAATAAAAATAATAATTGGTTTACGCCCAATTCCCATGTTACTCGAGAATCAATATTATATTCACTCGTCTCCCTTTTGCATGCCCCTTGCTAGTTTTGACAATGAAATGTCAAACTACTTTTGACGTCTATTTTTGACGGTTGGCTGCTTTTTAACTGGGCTGTAGCCCAGTTAGCGAACGCCCAGTTAAAAAGCAGCCCAGTTAAAGAGCGCCCAGTTAGCGAATGGTTACTGTACATGCTTGTGGGTGGAACCGAGCGCGACAGGGTCCGCCTGGGAAGCAGTGTTACGATAGACGGGGATACCTTCGAGGTGGTCGAGGAATTCGTCTACCTCGGATCCTTGCTAACGGCTGACAACAACGTTAGTCGTGAAATACGAAGGCGCATCATCTGTGGAAGTCGGGCCTACTACGGGCTCCAGAAGAAACTGCGGTCGAAAAAGATTCGCCACCGCACCAAATGTGTCATGTACAAGACGTTAATAAGACCGGTAGTCCTCTACGGACATGAAACATGGACCCTACGCCCAAACAAAAAAAAACAGAATAATCCACCTAGCGGTGATGGTTCCTTTCTGGTGTATTATAAAACAAGAAAACACATAAGAGTAGCAAGAAAAGTACACTGGATTCTGTTTTTACACGATTTACATTTTCGCATTTTCCACACATCCTAAATGTTTAACGCATATTAATTATCATGTTATTTTTCTTTGATTTAATCGGGATTTTTTGAAACATGTTGCGAAGATTTTGGTGGTAAATTGAAGTTACACTATCAAAAATACGAGCGAAAAAAATCGTGTGAAAATAGAATCCTGTGTTCATAAGAGAGGCCAAATTGCACTTAAGGTGATTATAGAATGAAGCCAGAAATCGGCCATTTTGTAAACCACGTGCTTTTTCAATATTTTTTTCAAGCGCACGAGATGAAAGAACCATAACGCGTATGGGGCTGAAATAATGGTAGATCGTTTGGTTAATTATGCTGAACAATCATAATTTGATTTTCGGCACTGTACGAAAACTGTTCCGCCAGATTTGGGATTATCAAAATGTATGTAGATAAACGTGTGGTGAATTTGAAATTCACCACGGGCTTCATTCTATAATCACCTTAAGGGAGATAGATTCAGTTATTTCCATCAATTCAAATTTATTTGCGTTCATTTGAATGCATTGCAGCAGTCTTTAGAAAAAAATCGATTTGATTTTTTTTTCCAAGGGGGGACCCTTGTGTATGTATGTATGTATGTATGTATGTATGTGTGTGTACACACACACACACATACATACATACATACACACATACAGACATCATCTCAATTCGTCGAGCTGAGATTGGTATTAACACTTTTGGTCTCCGAACCTTCTATCAAAAGATCATTTTGAAAGTGATCCTAACCTTTACGTACACTTAGGGTCTGTCTCATTTGGAGAATTAAACTGAAATTAAACTTAAAAGTGACATTTCAATAATTATCAAATAACCCTGCTCGCAGAGCAAGATTAATTTTGACAGATATCGAATCATTTTGCATCGATGTCTTATTGGAATTGCTGGGTAGCACCTTTTTTTCTGTTTTGCACTTTTTTTCTGAAATGGTTTTTTTCTGAAGTTGTTTTTTTTTTAAATGTTTTTTTCTGAAATGCACTGATTTGATGTTTGAAAAACTATACATATGTGCACGGCCTTTAGAGAGCAATTATAAAACACTGCTTACAGTTTTCAAATTGGAAGTGCCCCAAGGCGTTGAATTTTGCCTATAACTATTGATGTATATAATTAAAGAAATCTAAAGATTCGATGCCAATTTGTTCAACATGTTTTGCTGTTTTCTTGGAATTGTGTAAAATAGATATCTGCAGTTTCTCAAACAAATGATTCAACTATCGAATGAATAATTGGAAAACTTTCAATGAGTGTCGTGGCAATTGCTGTTCCTAATGTTCCCGATTTTAACTGCACTGCTAATTCAAATTGGGTGCAGCAAAACTAGATGTATTTTGATGATTAGCTGGTCAAATGATTCGCCTTATCCACCATACATAAAAATAGCAACACAAACACATGCCAAATTTATGAATGCACTCTCACTACATTCTCTCACTCGTACGAAAAGGTTCCGCAAGTGCTGACGATGATGATTCATGTGTATTTTTCCGAGTATGCCACCGTTTCCATCCAATAACAGAGGATAATCTGCAGTCAAGTGATGATAAAGCTGTTTTTATTGATTTTCTCACCAGTGCTGCAAAAAAATCCACAAGAAAACTACCAATATTTACCGTAAGTCAAGCAGCAGAAATTTCCACCAGCTGTCACAAGTGAAGAAAATCGAAAAAACGCACACCGCGAAGCTACCTTACCGGAACGTAGAACCTCCGCATCGATGTACACTACTCTACGGTCTACGCTACACAAGCGAAGGGGGTCAAATTCTTTTTTGGAAAATGCCTGAACACATCACATCGCTCTCCGCGGAGTGAAATGATTCGTTCACTCTCCGTGGGACTTCGGTGGCTTCTTCACAGAGCAGCGGTGTATCGAGCGTGTCTGAATGTCTACACTTAAACATACTATCGCTCGATGTTTTTGAAAAGCAAAATAGGGTGGATTGTTTATCAAATCAACACCTCTTGAGATTTCTAAACCATTCAGGTTAAGTATGTGAGATTGATGATCAAAAGTTGCTGTTTAAAATCAACAGTAGTTTTAATTTTTTATCAAATTCAACTAAGGTGCATCAAGGCATCGTATGGTTTCAAAGCTAAGTCTAAGCTAAGCCTCGACTTTAAAAATTAGTCACGGCCTCTAGTTTGAATTACATTTCGATAGTTCCCTTATCATTTGGAAGCTACTGGTGCTGGGTTCGTCGCGCTTGTGTCCAGTTGGTAAGGGCATATCGTCCTACATGCACTAGAGCGTTTTGACCAGTGAAACATATTTCCGAAAAACGTTACATTTTTGAAGATGGAAATGTGCATAGTCAGAAAATTGGTCCTAGGAGGGGGGGGGGGGGTTCTGAATTGCATTTGATGTATCAATTTCAATGTTCCTAGTTAAGGCTCTATAAACCGTAATCAATCCGATAATGACAATGATTTTATTCTAATCCGCACTAATACTAATAAAGTTTTGAACTAAATTCAATATTTTGGGGCTATTTACGGACTTACCCTCTATCATAATATATTCATGGCATTTCCATATTAATTTTTCACTTATCAAAACTAGCAACTACTGAGGAATTGCTGGAAAAACGCCGAAAACTGCCTTTTTCCTAAATCGATATTCGTTTGTTCATCGAACGCATACTAACGTTCGAACGTTCGGATCGAACACATACACACTCACTTGATTTTTCACTGGATCTTTTCCCATTGTTTCTTCGATTTTATCACTCCTAAAACATATTCACTAACTGAGTTTCAGATTTTTCGTCAACCTTGACTACCAATTAATTCACTTCACGCCCAAAAACTGTTGAAAACTGCTTTGCAAAAATCGAAGTGAGAGACAAATTTGACGACCGTATTGTGAATGCAATAAAATGCGGAAGACTCAAATTCACTAGCGCAATAAGTGAAATGGTGAGTACAAAATCTACGCGATGCAACTTCATTCAATCCGAACAATACAACGTATACGCCAGCCAACACGCAAACAAAGATGTGCATACACAAGAAAATAATCATCTCTTCGCCGTTGCCAGATTTATTTATTGGAAAAAATCATTGCTGTTTGTCGGATTGAACAATAAAACCAAAAATAAATATTTAAACATGTTACGTAAGCTTCTATTACATTCCATAAGTGGTGTATAAAAAAATTAAACCGATAAATACCCATATATTTGATACACCATGAACATGTCTTATGATATAAAATAAACAATTCGTCAAGTCTGGCAACATTATGCATCAGCTGACATATTTTTACCACCCCATTTCCACCCACCACAGTTGTAAACAAAATTTTATTTATCGCTGCTGCATTTTTCCGTACCAATTGCATCACTATTACAAACAAGTGATACAGTCATCAATTTTCAAAACATTGTGATGGAGTCTTGAGCCTTAATCTGTTGGATCTTGAATAAAAATGATCTATGCATGTACTATAAACTCTATTCAGATTTTTTTTTAATTTGAGGGGGTTTGAACAAAAATTTTCTTCTAATAAAAATGTTGTCTTGGGGAGGGGGGGCTGTGGTTAGATCCAAACACCTCCCTTCCACTGGATGGAAGCAATTTTATGTCATATTAAATCAAACACTGAGGAAAATTATTTTGTTGCCCGATTGAGTGCTCCAGTGCAAGTTTTGCGGACATCGGACGTGAGGAGCAGCATCGCTCCATAATCCATTACAGATTGAAGATTATGATTTGGGCAATTGTACATGTGTATTATGTCTTGATCCATTTTAGGAGCAATTCAAATATGACATCCATTACGTTATGATATTTTTCAACCTCTTCTACCCATGTGTCACGTTTTATTGTATACCTAGTACATACACTGTCACAAAATTTTAGACCCCTCCCCTCTCAAACCTCGGACGTAATTTATAAATGACTCCTCGAAAACGTCATTTTCTTTGTTTATTCTTAAAAAATGATTCACATGTTTGATAGGTATATCGTATGAATAGAATTCATATTGATTTCTAACTAGCATAAAACAGCACTTTCAATTTTTAAGGTAAAACGAATTGAAATCATCATATATAAGAAAACAATGTTTAAACCTGTTTAAGGCTCAAGACTCCATCACAATGTTTTGAAAATTAATGACTGCATCACTTGTTTGTAATAGTGATACAATTGGTACGGAAAAGTGCAGCAGCGATACATAAATTTTGTTTACAACTGGGGTGGGTGGAAATGGGGTGTTAAAAATATGTCAGCTGATGCATAATGTTGCCAGACTTGACGAATTGTTTATTTTACATCATAATACATGTTCACGGTGTATCAAATATATGGGTGTTTACCGGTTTATTTTTTTTTTTTGTACACCACTTAGAATGTAATAGAAGCTTACATAACATGTTTAAATATTTATTTTTATTTTTTTTTGTTCAATCCGACAAACAGGAATTATTTTTTCCAATAAATAAATCTGGCAACGGTGAAGAGATGATTATTTTCTTGTGTATGCACACCTTTGTTTGCGTGTTGGCTGGCGTATACGTTGTATTGTTCGGAGTGAATGAAGTTGCATCGCGTAGATTTTGTGCTCACCATTTCACTTATTGCGCAAGTGAATTAGAGTCTTCCGCATTTTATTGCATTCACAATACGGTCGTCAAATTTGTCTCTCACTTCGATTTTTGGAAAGCAGTTTTTGACAGTTTTTGGACGAGAAGTGAATTAATTTGTAGACAAGATCGAAGAAAAATGTGAAACTCAGTTAGTGAATATGTTTTAGGAGTGATAAAATCAAGGAAACAATGGGAAAAGATCAAGTGAAAAATCAAGTGAGTGTGTATGTGTTTTATTCGAACGATCGAACGTTAGTATGCGTTCGATGAACATACGAATATCAGCCTAGGAAAAACGCAGTTTTCAGCGTTTTTCCAGCAATTCCTCAGTAATTACTAGTTTTGATAAATGAAAAATTAATATGAAAATGCCATGAATATATTATGATGGAGGTAAGTCCGTAAATAGCCCCAAAATATTGAATTTAGTTCAAAACTTTATTAGTATTAGTGCGGATTTGAATAAAATCATTGTCATTATCGGATTGATTACGGTTTATAGAGCCTTAAACGGGCTCTTTTGCAAGTCTAGTGAGCTAAAATGTACCATACACGCACCTAAATTTGCGCAGGTCCAAACTTTGCGCATTTTGCTGTTATTTTTATCATTTTTTTTTAAATAAGTGCAATTTGTCACCACAATATAGGGGAACGGTCCGGCACTTCATCTCATAGCTCCCATTTCCATCCCATCAAAAACAAAGCAATGAAAAGCAATTTGATTTATTTTTTTTATTTTTGTGATTTTTTTAGCAGTGAGCACGCATATTATCAAAAAACGACGAGATTGGTGCTGTATTTCTCTGTTTTGCGATGAGATGAATATATGTTCAGTGAGATGGAAAATGGAACAGTACCCCTATATGTTGTAATAACAGTAAGGGTCTGTCTCATTTGTAGAATTAAACTTAAAAGTGACAGTTCGAAAATTAAAAAATCACCCCGTTATAAGAATGGCTGGTGCTACCCAGCAATTCCAACAGGACATCGATGGAAAATGATTCGATATCTGTCAAAAGTAATCTTGCTCTGCGAGCAGGGTTATTTGATAATTATTGAAATGTCACTTTTAAGTTTAATTTCAGTTTAATTATCCAATTGAGACAGACCCCAAATGCAATTTGTCGCTGTTGAATGACACATTTTGCACTTTAAAAGTTAAAAACTGCACAGAAAACAGTGGTAATGACTAACATGGCGTGTTCTTAGGGTCTGTCACATTCGGAGAATTAAACTCAAATTAAACTTGAAAGTGACATTTCAATAATTATCAAATAACCCTGCTCGCAGAGCGAGATTACTTTTGACAGATATCGAATTATTTTGTCTTATTGGAATTGCTGGGTAGCACTAGAGGCCTTTATATAGGACTGTATATCAAGGCCTCTAGTAAATATTATTTTTCTTTTCCGGGGAGGAATTGCGACATCGTACGTGTTGCTATATTATGTGGAACGGATGGATCTCGGGATGGATACAAATTTTACGACAGCCGGACACGCGTTTAAAATCTGTATGTGTTTTGTGGACTCTGGACCAGTGGGCACTTCTATCCGAAACCGCAGTTGGGTTTTATGGCTAAATGTCCTCATACGAACTGATCCACGAGCAATGAAGTAAGTACTTTCATCACTTATCGGGTGATTTCAATTCTTAAGGAGCTCATCATTCAAACAGTGGTTCCGTCGTCGGTCGGGTTGCGTCTATCCTTGTGTTGTTTCGTTACCAACCTCTAAGTCAGAAGACCCCAGAGGCAAACGGAGGCAGAGACTCGTCTCACTGGAAGAGAAGACCAAATCATCCCCGTCAGTCAATGTGGTGGGTTCCATCACAGACCGCAATATGGACTAACCGGAGATATCAAAATTTATTAGATTTTTGTGCTGATGGCACAATTATTTTTCCTATTCGAACCGAGCCGACGACGGAACAAAAAACAGCAACCAAATTCAAGTGCACTCAGCTGACACCCGAGGATCAAATTGTGCATGTGCTGATGTGCAAGACCCACAACCAGAGCTTAAAATATTCATCTGCATGAAGCAACTTCGGTCCGAATTTTGACAAACATCGCATGAATATTCAAAACATAGTCAGACGGAAAAATATATTAAGCTCGTTTAGTGGAATGTATTAAACCGTCTAAGACGAATTAAGTACTGTCCATTCAATTCCACCAGTTAATTTTCGTTATCTTTGCAGATACGTATTTCGAGTCGAGTCAAGTACAAGACACTGAAGACGACCACACAGTTGTGGTCGAAATACGTATCTGCAAAGATAACGAAAATTAACTGGTGGAATTAAATGGACAGTACTTAATTCGTCTTAGACGATAGTCAGACGACTACTCCACGAACTCATTCATTCGATTGTCACTGAGTGTGTTTACTATGTGCAGAAAAAAACATAATTAGCATTGTTTATGTTGATGTTTACCGTTGAAAGTGCCTCGCGAATGAAAATCGGATTCAGTCCTGTGTGATAAATCACTTTACTCATTTGAAACGTGTTTAGATTTCAGATAATTTATCAATTTGTAAAATGTGCATAAATATTCAATGACTAATATTCAACTGAATATTGACTGTCCAGAGCCGACTATGAATGTGTCGGAAGTGAACTGACAAATGAAGAAAAATGGACTTCACCAAAAATGTTCGATTATTTTACACTCTGCCCACAACACGAACCAGAAGACACAGTTGCCTATTACGCAGGCACCCTCGTCGCTGTCCGGAAAAGTTGCGGTCACAGTGCATCGCAGTTAGGAGAATCATATGGCGCAAAAGGAAGCTGATTCGGGATCATAATTATCCTAATCAATAACAAATCGTCTTATAATAAGAAAAATACATAAAAGATAACTTATGACAAACATAAAATTGAACTGATAAATTGTAAAATTGCAACAAAAACTGTAATTTTATATTTCTTTTTAATATTCCAATTGTTCCTACATAAATACAAAAAATTGAAGAATTCGGCATCACTGCAGTAATATCGACGTATACACTCGAGTAATAGTGTGCGTATTTTATGTAGGAAACAGTATTATTGAATTGAAATAGGAACATGTACAGGACTAACTGTTTTCGAATATTATTGAAATGGGTGCATGGTGGTGATTATGTGTTTCAGTGAAATACTACTCATCGGGGAGCAAAGTTACAGCTTGTCAAAGTAGGGCATTTTGCATGAAAACCGACCTCCGCTGCTATTATTCTGAACACAGGTGTTATAGGCTAGTTTCGAATTTTTCGCTATATTTCCACAACTGTCCGCTAAACACGTATTTTTTCATACATTTTCACATTAACACATCAACGCATGATGGTTTTTAGATATTTAGATATTAGAAATCCAAAAAAAAAAAAAATTCTGCATACGACCAATTATCAAAGCATTCTAGAAATTATCTTGATGCAAAATGCCCCTTAGACATTAAAATCGTTATATCAAATGACATTGTGCCAATCGTACTTATCCCAAATGACGTTTTATGCCATATGGTTTCCCCTCTTTTGTAATTCTTCTTCTTATTATTCAATAGGTCTTAACTGCAGTATTCTCGCCATCTCCTTTGCTCGCAAGAAGAACTGGAAACTAATATTTTTGTAATATTTGTCTTATATTGTAGGGCTACTGCTCCTTATCTTATAGTTCCTATGTTCATTCCATCAAAAACAAAGCAATAGTTTAATAGTCAATAAATAAAATACGCAAACCTTTTACAATAATAATTGTTTCAGTGAGGTCAAGGAAGCAACATCTTATATTGTAGGGTTACTGTTCCTTATCTTAAAACTCCTATGTTCATCCCATCGAAAACAAAGCAATAGTTTAATAGTTATTAAATAGATTAAATAGAATTTACAATAAAAATTGTTTTAGTGACGACAAGGAAACAACAAAGTTGATTAGTATTGGATTGCTACAGTTTATTACTAAAGTGTGCTAATTAGCTATAAAAAAAATACTTGTTTCTAATTTTTGTGATTTTTTTCATCAGAGACACGGATGTTCACAAAAAGAAGTGAATTGTGCTGTATTTCATTATCTTGCGATGACATGAATATTATGTTTAATGAGTACATTTTTCCTTTTATATAATCAGTACTTCTTCTTGTTTAGTATGACCCATTCCAAGTGGAAGTTGGTCTGTTTCCCAACTTAGAGTGTTCTGCAAAATTTTCTTCATGACTTTTGAACACAATGACCGATCGTGATTATTTTAAATAGCGTTCAACTACGTTTGGCCCCCGTCGAGTGCAACTTGTTGCGAAAATATCGGTAGAGGATTTATTAGAAGATTGGCAAATGTTTTTCGGTTTTTCGTGTGCACACACACATACACACTGACAGACAAACTTGTTCAGTCCGACAAGCTCAGGTGATTGGTATAAAACTCATGGGTCTTCGAGCCTTCTATAAAAAGTTATTTGTTAGTTAAGTTTATTGTACGAGAAAGGTCAAATTATGCAACAGAAATCTGCCAAAATTAGCACCATCTATCAACTTGTTCCAACCTGGATATATTATAATTATTATTCGAAATTATCTGCAAATAACCACCCTAGCTTCCGAATAGATTATTTGCTTCAGTGTATGCTGCCGGAGAGAACCTCTGGTTCACGAAGAGTGTATTAGTACGTGTGTTTAAACTTACTTTAGCAAAAATTTCTCCTCTGCAGACTCAGATCCGTATCTGTCTGTTCCACCGTCGTGTAGGGAAAACGAGAAGAGAAAAAGTCAGAAATTTTCTGCAACTCCACACTTCCGGGAACGAATTCAATCGCTTTTTGGCTGTCTCCGATCCCAACAACCAACGAACTATTCACAATAAATCGATCCTTAATGGGTTGCGGTAACACTAGTCACTAGAAATAATAGGAAAACCACAATAAATATCACTTTTTCACTGCAGAACATCGACCGTACTGCATATCACATTCGGCCGCACTCGAAGCGAAAAAGATACGTACACCGCGAGATGACGATTTTTGCCTTTTGATCGAAGCGAGTTCAGTTTCAAACTGTCGTCGGCGTCGCTCTCACAAACTCTCATGTACCGTCATCGGTCGGACTTCAGCGTATAATGATCACTTAAAATATAGTCTGGTGAATGGAATAACATCCAGTTAAACACTCTTTCCGGGGATCTAAATCAACCTGACGTTGTTTCAGAAAAATATATTAAGCTCTTTTAGTGGAATGTATTAAACCGTCTAAGACGAATTAAGTACTATCCATTTAATTCCACTAGTTAATTTTCGTTATCTTTGCAGATACGTATTTCGACCACAACTGTGTGGTCGTCTTCAGTGTCTTGTACTTGACTCGACTTGTAAGTCGAGTCAAGTACAAGACACTGAAGACGACCACACAGTTGTGGTCGAAATACGTATCTGCAAAGATAACGAAAATTAACTAGTGGAATTAAATGGATAGTACTTAATTCGTCTTAGACGGTCTGACGTTGTTTGATTCAACACGAGAAAAATGGTCATAACTAATACAAAATAAGTGAAATTCGAAATGCCCAAAGCTTTTGTATGGAAGTTATAAAGAAAACAGCGTGCTGCCAAATGGAACGATTTTTTTTTCTTTCCGCCGAACTATGGTGATGTGACTATAATCGATGCGAGTCTACTCTACACAGAAGAGTCGATTTTTGGAGACTTTCGCTGATGTCAAAAAATATAGGGATAGGAATGAAAACTAGACACGGTAAATTTTCAAGGCCTTTTCACGAGACGTTTGAAATCAGCTGTTCTTCTATATGAAAGTGACAGTTTCGGGTTTGCGGGCCTCTTCAGCTATTGTAAACAAGTGCAGTCTCGGCAGTGTCACATGAAAAGGCCTATTTATAAACATGTTCAGATGAAAAGGCCAATCTATAAACATGTACATATTAGTTCTGTCCAATGAGAGCTTGAAGTAGCTCGAAGTTTCTCCCTGTCCTGCTCATGCCCATTTGTTGACAAAAAAGAACGAGCAGGACGGGAACAACTTCGAGCTGCTCATTGGACAGCACTATTGTGGATTTACTTGACGAATGGATTCGAAGGTCGGTTCAGTAAACTGTTTCAAACGTTCGTTTTGCACCAAGGTTTGCAAAAATCAATAAATGTTTGGTAGATGGCCTTGCTTTTTAGTCCTTGACTGTCAAAACAGATGTCAACACATCGGTAAAGAAAGAGAAGTCTAAAGCAGAGTGTATGTAATTAAGAGTGGCGACACTGTCAGAATTGGAACAAAACTCATCTGTCATTCCCATATACAAAATCGTGTTGCAAACAAGCAGGAGACTTGTCAAATGCAGCACATGCCGCCACTCTTAATAACATACACTCTGGTCTAAAGGAAACAGCAAAAAGCACGTGGCAGCTTCGGTTGTTTTGACAGATTTTAATACACCCAGGTTTTTTTTTACGCGGTTGGAATTCATTCATTTCTCGGTTAACCTGAACTTTCACAGGTTTTTAAATACCCCCTGAATTTTCTTTGATTTTTTGTGATTTTTTTCGTGGGGTTTACTCGTTATTTCATTAACGCTGAAGGTCTCAAACGACTAAAACCAAACCGCGTAAAAAAAAACCTGGGTGTATACAGAGTCTATTATATATAGAGTTACGCAAAGAGTGAAGCCAAATCTACCTATTGAACTGTCAAACCGTCTACCTATCGAGCAAAGTAAACAAATGCTTGATGGTAAGGCGGAAGTATTGTTATCGCCTGATGATTATTATGGCGAATTAAAACTCATGAATTGAAATGTATTAGATTTGTTCTAGAAACAGCTTCAAAAAACTTCAATACACCCCCCAATAAAAATGAAAGTTTTCAACATAATAACAAGAGCATCATTCAGAATAAGAGTAAGAAGATCCTCTTTGCGCAACTCTATATAATAGACTCTGGGTGTATATAAAACCCAAATTAATCCACATAGCGGTGAGAATGCCTTTCTCGATTCAATCGTTTGGTTTCGCCTTAGTATACATACACATCATAAATAATTGACCCTTGACCTTTCCCGTCAAAAATTTTTATTCGCTCATTCGATTCTTTTTTTTATTTAAGGTCAACTTTCCCCAAAGAACCCATATTGTTTGACGCTTCCAAGTAATTTGAAAAAAAATAAAACAAAAAATGGAAAAAGTGCTGTTTTTCAAGATTATTTTTTAGATCGGTTCACACGTGCAGCACTTTTTAGGTTTTTGCTTTCGATTTTGTTCAAATTATGACGCATCCAATTGCTACGTTTTGACAAGTCAACACACAACACTGTTGAAACAGGAACTAATTCCTGCTATATATTAGATCCTGCTAATGCTGTCCATACGAAGGTGCAAGTTATGCAACACGTGTGTCATCTTTGTGGTGGTAAAACGGCAGAATATGGTACAATCAGCTATTAGTAACAATTATCTCTGTTATGTCTATAAATTATCTCTGTGAGTCTGTTATGAGGAATTGGGTGAACCCCAGTGGAGACAATTGTGACAGCATCGTCACTTTTTGTTACAAACAGTTTTAATAAATCACTTAAAATAAAGATTTAAAAAAAATGTGCTATACAGCGCACCACTTCCGAAATTAGGCTTAACATATGGAAATCACTTAAATAAAGATTTAAAAAAAATGTGCTATACAGCGCACCACTTCCGAAATTATGTTTAAAATATGGATTGTGAGAAAAATCCAATTTCGATAGCGGCTATAATTCGGTTTTCTACTGAAATTATAATATTTACCTTAACTTTGACTTATCCAGCATTTTACGTGCGGTAATGGCCGCAACAATTCAACTCATTTTTTGAAGAAGAAGAACAGCACCGAGAGGTACTACAGCGAAAAGTCACTCAAGTGAGCAGCCAAGACGAAAAAGACGAGCATCAGCAGATGAAGGAGCATAAGCAGCAACAACGCGACAAACCGCAACAGCAATTGCCCACGAGCCACGGGTGGAACATGGCTTAACAACAGCCGAAGATTCTTATCGCAAAGAGCTGAGTGGAAGAGCTCCACGAGTTCGTCGATAAGGAACACAACGTGCACAAGGGCATCAAGGAGCAGCTGTTAAAGATCCAGAAAGCCCTGGGGTCATTTCATTCATTTTTTCATTTATTTAGTTAACATCTAAACAGATAACACTGAATCAACAATTTGACGCCACAATGCACGGTTCGAGGCCGCATCTCTCCATCCTCGGATACGCCCCACGCTCGCCAAGTCGTTCTGCACCTGGTCTGCCCATCTCGCTCGCTGCGCTCCACGCCGTCTCGTACCTGCCGGATCGGAAGCGAACACCATCTTTGCAGGGTTGCTGTCCGGCATTCTTGCAACATGTCCTGCCCATCGTACCCTTCCGGCTTTAGCCACCTTCTGGATACTGGGTTCGCCGTAGAGTTGGGCGAGCTCATGGTTCATTCTTCGCCGCCACACACCGTCTTCTTGCACACCGCCAAAGATGGTCCTAAGCACCCGTCTCTCGAATACTCCGAGTGCTTGCAAGTCCTCCTCGAGCATTGTCCATGTTTCATGTCCGTAGAGGACTACCGGTCTTATTAACGTCTTGTACATGACACATTTGGTGCGGTGGCGAATCTTTTTCGACCGCAGTTTCTTCTGGAGCCCGTAGTAGGCCCGACTTCCACAGATGATGCGCCTTCGTATTTCACGACTAACGTTGTTGTCAGCCGTTAGCAAGGATCCGAGGTAGACGAATTCCTCGACCACCTCGAAGGTATCCCCGTCTATCGTAACACTGCTTCCCAGGCGGGCCCTGTCGCGCTCGGTTCCGCCCACAAGCATGTACTTTGTCTTTGACGCATTCACCACCAGTCCAACTTTTGTTGCTTCACGTTTCAGGCGGGTGTACAGTTCTGCCACCTTTGCAAATGTTCGGCCGACAATGTCCATGTCATCCGCGAAGCAAATAAATTGACTGGATCTGTTGAAAATCGTACCCCGGCTGTTACACCCGGCTCTCCGCATGACACCTTCTAGCGCAATGTTGAACAACAGGCACGAAAGTCCATCACCTTGTCTTAGTCCCCGGCGCGATTCGAACGAACTGGAGTGTTCGCCCGAAATCTTCACACAGTTTTGCACACCATCCACCGTTGCTTTGATCAGTCTGGTAAGCTTCCCAGGGAAGCTGTTCTCGTCCATAATTTTCCATAGCTCTACGCGGTCTATACTGTCGTATGCCGCCTTGAAATCAACGAACAGATGGTGCGTTGGGACCTGGTATTCACGGCATTTTGAAGGATTTGCCGTACAGTAAAGATCTGGTCCGTTGTCGAGCGGCCGTCAACGAAGCCGGCTTGATAACTTCCCACGAACTCGTTCACTAATGGTGACAGACGACGGAAGATGATCTGGGATATCACTTTGTAGGCGGCATTAAGGATGGTGATCGCTCGAAAGTTCTCACACTCCAGTTTGTCGCCTTTCTTGTAGATGGGGCATATAACCCCTTCCTTCCACTCCTCCGGTAGCTGTTCGGTTTCCCAGATTCTGACTATCAGTTTGTGCAGGCAAGTGGCCAGCTTTTCCGGGCCCATCTTGATGAGCTCAGCTCCGATACCATCCTTACCAGCTGATTTATTGGTCTTTAGCTGTTGAATGGCATCCTTAACTTCCCTCAAGGTGGGGGCTGGTTGGCTTCCATCGTCCGCTGAACTGACGTAGTCATCTCCTCCGCTGCCTTGACTTTCACTGCCTGTACTCTCAGCGCCATTCAGATGTTCCTCGTAGTGCTGCTTCCACCTTTCGATCACCACACGTTCGTCCGTCAAGATGCTCCCATCCTTATCCCGGCACATTTCGGCTCGCGGCACGAAGCCTTTGCGGGATGCGTTGAGCTTCTGATAGAACTTGCGTGTATCTTGAGAACGGCACAGCTGTTCCATCTCCTCGCACTCCGCTTCTTCCAGGCGGCGTTTCTTCTCCTGAAAAAGGCGGGTCTGCTGTCTCCGCTTCCGTCTATAACGTTCCACGTTCTGCCGGGTACCTTGCTGCAGCGCAACCGCCCGCGCTGCGTCCTTCTCCTCCAGAATCTGTCTGCACTCTTCGTCGAACCAATCGTTCCGTCGACTTCGACCCATATACCCGACGTTGTTCTCCGCTGCGTCGTTAATGGCTGCTTTAACTGTACTCCAGCAGTCCTCAAGAGGGGCCCCATCGAGCTCACCCTCTTCCGGCAACGCTGCCTCGAGATGCTGCGCGTATGCAGTGGCGACATCAGGTTGCTTCAGTCGCTCTAGGTCGTACCGCGGCGGTCGTCGGTACCGAACATTGTTGATGACGGATAGTTTTGGGCGCAGCTTAACCATCACCAGATAGTGGTCAGAGTCGATGTTAGCGCCACGATATGTCCTGACGTCGATAATGTCGGAGAAGTGCCGTCCATCAATCAGAACGTGGTCGATTTGTGATTCTGTCTGCAGTGGTGATCTCCAGGTGTACCGATACGGGAGGCTGTGTTGGAAGTAGGTGCTACGAATGGCCATATTCTTGGAGGCGGCGAAATCAATTAGTCGTAGGCCGTTTTCGTTCGTCAGCCGGTGAGCGCTGAACTTTCCAATAGTCGGTCTAAACTCCTCCTCTTGGCCAACCTGAGCGTTCAAATCTCCTATGATGATTTTGACGTCGTGTCTTGGGCAGCTGTCGTACTCACGTTCCAGCTGCGCGTAGAATGCGTCCTTATCATCATCAGTGCTTCCGGAGTGTGGGCTATGGACGTTGATTATGCTGAAGTTGAAGAACCGGCCTTTGATCCTCAACCTGCACATTCTTTCATTGATCGGCCACCACCCGATCACGCGCCTTGGCATATCGCCCATCACTATGAAAGCTGTTCCCAGCTCGTGTGTGTTGCCGCAGCTCTGGTAGATGGTATGATTACCTCTAAACGTTCGCACCATTGATCCCTTCCAACAAACCTCCTGCAGCGCTACGATGCCGAATCCACGGTCCTTGAGCACATCGGCGAGTATGCGTGTGCTCCCGATGAAGTTGAGAGATTTGCAGTTCCACGAACCGAGTTTCCAATCGCTAGTCCCTTTTCGTCGCAGTGGTCTTCGCCGATGGTTCCGGTCCGTACTCTCTTGTTGATTGTTCGTTGCTTATGATTTTTTAAAGGCTGGCTTGCAGGGCCTGACACCAAACCCCTTAAATTTCCGGAGGACCATTCCTCCTTATTTCCGGTGGACCATGGTGCACAGTTTCACTTAGAGTCCCTCGCTGGCACTCGGACGATGATCAGCCTAACATGGAGAACAGACGCTGTTGTGAGCCGATCCTGACATGGAGAACAGACGCTCAATAAGATTTGCACCTCCGGAGAGGAGCAAACCCCCCCTTCCCTGTCAGCATACGACCATAGTTCCCACCGGGGTTGGTTACCCGATCTTCCCTAAGGTTGCTCGTATCCCGGCCAGCACCGCGGGGAGGTAGGGATAGGAGTTGCTGGGTAAGAGGCTAAGGACCGCGAGATGGGGTCTATTTTATTCCTTCAGGTACGCGAAGTACCAATGGTACGCTTTACCCAGCATTTGCCGTGCCAGCCCTGGGGTCAGCAATGACAGATTGGAATAATCTGACGCAGAGAGTAGAAAATGCCGAGAGCGAGCTGGCTACAGCAAAAAACGCGGCGCAATTACAGGAAACACCTGGATTGGTCCCTGGAGGACTTGGCAATAACGGAGAAAAGAAGCTAGGGCGGCCGGAAAACACACCAGTATCTGAGCCTAAAAGGCATAGATCCCCGCCAGGAGACCAGCGACCAGGAAACTCCAAAAAAAGGGGAGGCTCTATACAAACAAATGGTTGCCGCACAGCCGGACCAAGTCATGACGGCAACTTATGTCGAATTCGTTTTTAAAAAGTTCCAACCTAGGTTGGAACCAGTTCCAACCTAAGTGCTGTCAAAGTGTTTTTTTATTCGCTCAGGTTGGAACTAGGTTCGCACTAGTTCCAACCCCAAAGCTGTCGGGTTCGCAAATAGAGGTAATAAACTATAGAGGACGATTGTCGCTGCGGTTCCCTTTGTTATCATCCCCAAACATGTTGGGTACCTATCTGTCAAAACGTACTGATTTTTCCTTAGTTGACATTTAGTGCCCTATCCTCGCCAGCAAAACATGTTTCGCCAGTGACGACAGCGACAACCTTCCTCTATAGTTTATTACCTCTATTGGTTCGCACTGTGTTGTTTCACGGTTTCGCACCGGGTTCACCAATACAACTGTACTTCAACTGTCAAAACCACGTGGGTGGGTGGGACTGGGCGGAATAAACAAGCAGAAGGGAGAAACGAAACTGTCTGTTTATTAAAATAAAAAGCGCATTTAAATTTTTTTTTTTTTTTGGAATTTTGTGATATTTGTAATTGTAGTTTTAAATGAAATTAATCCAGTACTGTTGTCTAGATTCAGTTTTTAAAATAATTGTTAGGGAAGTTATGTATTCATAAGTTCATTCAGGTTTTCGTCACATTTTGGGTCCTAAATTAGGTCGGTGGATGGAATTATGTAGTTTGGGAATTCCCCTTGAAACCCGTTCACAAAATCCGCTAGGAATTGTCAGAAAAATATAATTGAGGAATACCGAATAGAAATATTTATTATGCAGAATTTCTTTTGAAATTCTTCCAAAAACTCTTTCGTGCGTTTCAGAATTTTCTTCGGGAATTCTGCCAGAAATTACTTCAGACATTCTTTCAGTAATTCTTTCTTGAATTTTCAGGCATTCCTCCATATGTTTTCCAAGGGATCCTTTCGAGATGAATTCCTTTGGAAATTCTTCTAGGAATATCTTTGAATACTGTTCCAGGATTTTCTCTGGAAGTTGCTTCAGGAATTAATTTGGAAATTCCTACAATAATTCCTTCAGGGAATCCTTCTGAAATACATGAACTTACTCGAAGTTTCCTTCAGGAATTGCTCCGCAAGTTTCGTACATTAATTCACTACCAGAAATCCACACATATTTATTGGCAAAAATCCATAGATTTAACTTATGATGTATATCATCGCACACATAATCATTCTACACGCGAACTACTTATAAAATATATATCCAAATAAACTTTATGTGTGGTCTCGAATAAGCAATTATTTAATTTATGTGTGGTTCTATATCGATTATATTAGGAATATTGCAAAAATTTATAACGGCTACACATATATCTTATATAGATATTTTTGGCAGTGTTCCCCCGGAAGTACCTTGAGCAATTCCTCCGGGAGATTCTTGAAAATTGAAAATGCACGGGGCCCGGAATCTGTCGGAAAATTTTCCCGAGGTGTGATGCTACCTTTATCAGGAGAGGTAGCGAGGAAAAAAAATTAGCGAATCCTGGAGAATTTTTATTTTATTCTTCTGAGAGTTCTCCAAAAAAAAATTTTGTATAAATAGATGAATTTTTGTAAAATAGAAAATCTCTTCTACATGAATTCTATACGAAATTCATGGTATAAAAATGTGCACGGGATTATTGAATATAATTAAATAGGGGAACTTTTCCGATCTCCATCTCTTACTTACTTACTTTATGGGCTACAGCACTTCGATGAACCTACGCCGAATGGAGTATTCCATCTCACTGAACATAAATATATTCATCTCATCGGGAAACAAAGAAATACAGCACCAATTTCGTCGCCTCTTTTTGCCGACATGCGTGCTCACTGCTGGATAAAATCACAAAAATAATAAACAATCCAAATTCCTTTCCATTGCTTTGCTTTTGATGGGATGAATATCGGAGCCATGAGATGAATTCCAGGAGCAGTTCCCCTATTTATATCCGCCCAAAAGTAAATTCCACTATCCGAAAAAATCAGTTCACGCACTTGAACATATTTATTTATTTATCATGATCTGATTAGTCAAGGCCAACGCACTGCCAGTGCACTGGATGTCCGCGATCATCTGGATCATATAGAGCTTGCTGACGTTAATCATCTTTCTCTTTCAAGTGCATAGGCAGAATAGGATTTGTTTTCATCGGGAAACGTTTCCCGATGAAAACAAATCCTATCCTTCCCATGCGCTTGAAAGCGAAAGATGATTAAACATCAGCAACCCTTATGTTTCGAATCAAAACAAACACGATGCTACGCACACCAACATATCCAATGACAGATGGAACTGAAAATGTTTTTTTATTCAGGTTTCGGGTTGGCACTGACCCAGGTTTAAAAACGAATTCGGCATTAAGGACCCCTTGACAGGTGGTTCAAAAGATGACGAAGAAGAGCCGCAGCAAAATAGACGAGCGGCAAAAAATCACCAAAGAAGAAGAAGGGTGAAGCACTTCCACTTGTGGTGAAGGCAAGCGAGGAAGGGTATTTGGAGGTCCTGCGAACAATAAGGACAGCTTCGGAACTGAACACTGCCAAAATATCTATATAAGATATATGTGTCGCCGTTATAAATTTTTGCAATAGCTCCACCCTAATATAATCGATATAGAACCACACGTAAATTAAATAATTGCTAATACGAGACCACACATAAAGTTTATTTGGATATATTTTTTATTAGTAGTTCGCGTGGAGAATGGTTATGTGTGCACTGATGTACATCATAAGTTAAATCTATGAATTTTTGCCAATAAATATGTGTGGATTTTGAGTAGTGAAGGACTTCGGCGCAGATGTACAGAAAATCAGAAGCACACGGGCGGGTGACATGATCTTTGAGCTGAGAAAGCACTCCAAGAATAAGAGCTCATCATATAAGGAGCTAACGGATAATGTGGTGGGCGAGTGGGGCAGCCGTTGCACTAACCCTAGAGGTTGGAGTCTACTAGAAGCACTTGCCAGGCTCAATGTAGACTTGATTAGTGAAGGTTCGACGAGCACATATCGAAGGGATGGCAGATGTTACCTTCTGCAGTCCTGCCTTAGCAAGGAACACGAACTGGAGAGTCTGCGAGGACTATACACATAGCGATCATCAAGCAGTCGACAACGATGTAGAAAGCCAAACGGAGATTTGCCTGCTAGACACAGTCGGAAAACTCCTTGAGACGATCGTCCTTACCAGGCTGGCGATCCACACAGAAGGTGCAAACGGATTATCTAGCATGCAGTTCGGGTTTCGGTAGAGCAGGTTCACAGTTAACGTCATCCGGATAGTCGGCGAAGCAGCTGAAGCAGCCAAGAAGCAAATAAGGAGAGGAAACCGCTACTGCCTGTGGTAACCTTAGACGTGAAAAATGCGTTCAACAGTGCCAGCTGGGAAGCAATAGCCAGTTCCCTGTACGGGATGAGGGTTCCATGATACCAATGCAGAATTCTGAAGAGTTACTTCGAAAATAGATCGTTGATCTACGAAACACATGAAGGCCTGAAGAGAATAGGCATAACGAGATGTACGATGGGCTATTGCAGCTAACACTATCAAGAGGTGTGAAGATCGTTGGGTTTGAGGACGACGTGGCTCTCATGGTATTCCGAGAAACAATAGAAGAGGTGGAAGTACGCGCAACGCAGGCGATAGAAATAATAGAAAACTGGATGTGCGGAAAAAAGCTGCCATTGGTTCATCACAAAACTGAAGTGATGATGATCAGCAACCGAAAGGCAGTACAGCATAGTACGATTACGGTTGGAGAAGTCACCATCGACTCGAAGCGAGAGGTAAATCTTGGGGTAATGATCGACGACCGGCTCAATTTCAATACCCACGTCGATTATGCTTGCGAAAAGGCAACTAAAGCGATCACAGCGTTGACCAGAATCATGTTAAACAGTTCTGCGATTAGTATCAGTAAGAGAAGACTCCTGGCCAGCGTATCTACGTCAATTCTCAGATACGGAGCTCCTGTCTGGGCGGCTGGTGTAATCACGAGGAGGAATCTGAATCGGCCCAATAGCACCTATACGCTGATGGCCATAAGAGTGGCAAATGCATATCGTACCATATCGATGGATGCGGTTTGTACCATAGTAGGAATAATCACCATAAACATTTTATTGGAGGACTGTGAGTGCTACAGACTGTCGATTCGATGAGCAAGTGGCAGCTGGCTTGTAACAGTAGCTCGAAAGTAAGGCTGACATATCGGCTCATTCCGAACCTGTCGCTGTGGGTGGACAGAAAACACGGGGAAGTCAACTTCTTCCTGACACAATTCCAGTCGGGTTATGGATGTTTCAGGAAGTCTCTGCACAGCTTCGGACACGCAGAAACCCCCCTATGCCCTACCTGTCCGAACTGCGAGGAGACACCGGAACACGTGTTTTTCGAATGTTCAACTGACTGCAAAACTCCAACGAGTTCAAAACAAGTTCCCGAGGATGATCCTCAACACCCCTCCCAGGACCCGAGCTTCTGGGTTCCACCGGCTGGCTGGTATCAAAACACTTCACGAGCGCTTTGGTGAGTGTAACGATCGGTTTAGGGCCCATTGCTTAGCTTCGGATCAGACCGGTATCAGGACGCTTGTTCCAATCTAGGTTATCAAATATTAATGTACAGTAGTTAGGTTATCGAATCGAAGCAAACACCATAACTGCACCTATTTATAGGACTATTTGTAGTATCATTAACAAAGAAACTTTATAGGGGAACGGTTCGGCACTTCATCCTATAGCTCCTATTCCCATCCCATTAAAAACAAAGATGAAAAGGAATTTGGTTTGTTTCTTATTTTTGTTAGTTTTGTTACGCGTGTTAGCAAAAAGAAGCGACAAGATAGGTGCTGTATTTCTTTGTTTTGCGATGAGATGAATATATGTTCAGTGAGATAGAAAATGGAACAGTTCTCCTATGTAACGCAGCGAATGATAAAAAATATGGGTGCCATCCTGTTGCTTTACGTGTACCTCATTGTACGTACAGAAATCACAAATCATATGTCTGTCTATAGTGTGTGAGATTTTTTCATTTCTTTATATATTCAATCCTCGGATTTCCTGGGCATATGAAGCCAGCCGATAGGCTGTTTTGTACGCCTCCCATAGATCTTCCTGCTAAACAGCTAAACTAAGACGAGTGGAAGCTTTGGAGACTATCCATTAATTACTAACTAGAAAAACTATAGAAATGGGCGTAACAGCCAAAATTTATTTCTGCTGATACTGCTGATACTGCTATATATGTAGATGAAGAATCAGAAGAAATAAATTTTGGCTGTTACGCCCTTTTCAAATGTTGGTCTAGATATATCGACTACAACTTTTCAAAATGGCGATACTGTTTTTCTAAATAGTGGTTCTCACGTCGCTTGTGAGCTCATTTGAGCCCACCCATGCAATCCAATACCATTGATGAAAGCAGCGAATTCTTATCCTTCATTAAATGGCGTTGGTGGGCACGAATTAGCCTACCGACGATGATTGTTGGCAAAAGCTGTTTCGCCCTTTTGAAATTTTGGTTCCGATATATACCTATATAGATAATAATAATATAATGGAAGGATGTGTCATCGGATACAAACAATTCAATAGAAAATTATTTACCTTGTTATCATCTATATTTCCTTAACTTGCGAAGGATCATATACTTTTGCATACAATACGATACTCTCCTTGCACAGATGTTTAGATTTGGGAAATTTTAGAACAACATCCCAGTGCTCCCCGACTTAATCAAGATACTTGCTGAAACTTAGTTGCGTCGGTTGTAACCCTGTGCGGAAGGATTCGTGACTTGGACGACAATGTTGTTGAAGTCCAACTGCTTCAACATCTCCTTGGTCTCGGGATCAACTTCGATGATGTCCTGCTCCAGAGCGGACACTTCCGGCACGTAGTTATCCCTGCGTTCACGTTCTTCTTCCTGCAGCTTGATGGAAATACCACGCACCTGGGAGTGACGCAGACGCTTCATCAGATGTGTCACGAAACTGCAATTATAAACAATGGTTTAGTGTACATGACATAGCATTGATTGGGCTCGATTAAGCATCTTGATATTGAATGCACATTTCAATAGTCGAGTTGACCACTCACTGGATCTGATGTACCTAACTTTCAAGTAAGGTACACTGCCTGTAATCGCACAATTGTCTCATTTTTGCTGAGTTTCCTATTCATACTGGACAAACATGCGATTATAGCAGGGCTGGTAGCGACCAATACCGCTCAAAATAGTGACTTTAGTGACCAAAGCTGACGAAAAAAGGGACCAAATAGTGACTTTCAGTAGCAGAAAAAGTGACAAAAGTTGAAAAAGTTGCAATTTCGATGAGACGAAATAAGGCGTTTTTGGGTCGAAGGAGATTTTTTTTCGTAATTTGTAGCGGAAACCATCTTTCACTCACCACTCTATCATTAGTTTATTAACTCAGAAAAGAAACGAAAATCGTGCACGCTAACTTTTGCCCTCTCTTTTTATCCCAAGGAATTTTTACTAAATATCGGTCAAAAGTAGGACTACTAAAAACTATGAGTAGTCCTGCAAGCAAATCAAACGTTTGCGCCACTGGAAGTGAGCGAAACATAGTTATCTATCACTCATAAGACCTGTTTTTTCCCCGAAAAATGATTTCTAGGCAAAAATCTGCGTGAATGAAGAATGTTCTCGTGAGAATGAGTGAAAGTTACGATCACTGGATAAGCTGAACACCTACTTAAGAAAGATGCAGATTTGGTATAATAGGTTTAGGAAGTTTTTGGAATTTTTAGTGCGAAAGGAACATCAGTACGGATCGTTTTGGTAGAAAACGAAACAAAAATTATGAAAATTTAGTTACAACGAACCTGGGATTGAACGCTTGACCTCCTGCTTATAATACAGGACCGTCGGGCTCATCTTCAAATTCAAAAGTTATCAAAATATAACGAATCTAACAAAATCTAAAAAAATCACGATTGGAATCTTTTACATTTATGCTATTTGAAATGTATAAATTATCATCACAATATATTTTAAAAAATTCCAAAATATTGATCGAAGTGGATGTTGGGAGGGAAAAACGGCTTTTTGCCTTTCTTTTGTTTCATGTTCTTACTTTGGGGAGCATGAGTTAAATCCCATCAGAATCATGGCCCAAAGAATCGCTCATGATTCGCATCGCGATTTGCCTCATCGCATGATTTTTACGTGTTCTTCATTGTTTAATGCAGTGAATTAGCTTTTTTCGCTTAAAACAATGGCTAATAAATGCATATATTTTTGTTTATACGCCTCGAATCCGTTTTGACGCTTTTAAGAGCGAAATCATTTTTCGGTGAGTGAGCGAGGCGATGCGATTCTGTCCGAGAAACTCAAGCGCGATGCTCCCCATACAGAATCGCAAGCGAGTGGGCTCGTCCATGAAGCCTCGGTGATTCTACCAACACTGGTTACAACCGTAATTGTTGCGTCTGGTGCAAGATACAATCATTCTTTTTTACAATAAACCATTAAATCTTAAAAATAAAAAAAATAAAAAGAAAACATCGACGAAGAGCAATGGATTAATGCAGTTACGCCCCTATGATTCTAAGCACGAGGTTTGTGATAAAACAATGTTCTGTTATAAAAAAACTGATAAGCACGTTTGTTTTAGGTATGGACTAAATAACAAGCCAACTATTGGTTTCCCGCCAATAGTGCATTTGATAGGGGAGACTGGGCAGACTTGATCCACTTTCTCATTTTCGATGTTTCTCAGCGCATGCAGTTTTCAAAATTGGGGAGACTTTATCCCCTTTATATAATATCTATATCCTTTCCCGTCAAAAAATTGCATCTTGTTTTATTGTTTCAATCGATTCTTTGGCTTATTTAAGGTCAACTTTCTTTTTTTTTTCAACTCTCTCTCAAGCTTCTAACTATTTTAAAAATCCAAAACAAAAGTTGAAAAAGTGCTGCACGTGTAAACCGGTCTAAAAAATTCACCCGCTGTTCGTTCAAAATCGGGCGAATTTTAGCCCAATATTGAAAAACAACACTTTGCTTTAAATTTTAAAAAATATTTAGAGGCGTCAAAAATATGGGTTATTTGGGAAAGTTGACTTTAAATAAAATAAAGAATCGATTGAGCAAATTGAAATTTTTGACGGGAACGGTCAATTAGCTACTGGTGAAATGCCAATAAGAGCAGCGAGTAAAATGGCTGGCGAAGCTTCAGAGCGATCATTTTTCCAAGATCCGTAATTTCATTTCCGCCATGAACAAAGCATCATCCGACTTATACATAAAGCTTCATTAAAAAATGGTCAATAGTTTCAAAATAGTTGAAAATAGTGACTTTTTGCGAGAAAAAGTGACTTTAGTGACTTGAGGTCGAAAAAAGAGACGTCTTTTTAGTGACTTGCCCGAAAAAAGTGACCAAGTCACTAAAAAGTGACCCGCTACCAGGCTTGTTATAGGCAGTACAGTGGGGTAAGTGGGTAAAGGAAATCGCATAGTTCATGTTCTTTAAGTAATAAAAGTTGAATATAATATACCTAAAAATTGATGATATTTATGACATAATAAATCATGACGAGCTCGGTGGTCTAGTGGCTACCGCTTCTGCCTTATAAGCAGGAGGTCGTGAGTTCAATTCCAGGCTCGTCCCTTTTTCTTCTTTGTATTTCTATCTTAGTTCTTTCTGTGTTTCACGTTCTACCAGAACGATTCCTACTGTTAAACCTTCAACACAACAATCCAAAAACCTCCCGTGGCACCTATGAGAGGTCGTAGAGTTCTCTGCATCTTTCTTAAGTAGGTGTCTAACTAACCATCCTTCCCCTTCCTCAGCATTCGCAAGCACATGGCCAGGACAGATCTCGACTATTGGAGAGTGCATTGCTTCCATCTAAGAGATGGTGATTAGTCCCAAATCAATATCTGTGGTAACGGATGAAAGTGTTGCTACTCTCATACAATAGTCTTGGCTTGTACCACCTACGAATTTGTGCGAAATGCTCAATGCTAATGCTAATATTTATGACATAATAAATCATCTATCCAATCTTTCTACGCCTGCGAACAAAATTTTTGAATAATATTCTTAGGTTAAAAATTAATTGTAAAACCAAAAATTTTGCCCCACTAATGGGGTAAGTGGAAAATTGTTTTCCAATACACGAGCACATTTACTGTTCATATATTCCATGCAACCATAATTATATTGAATAGAGCATAATTATTGTAATCTGTTGTGACGCTTTTTGAAAGTCAAAGCACTAGGCATCTGGAGTGACTTTATTAAATGATTTTAAATTTTCTAGTTTTTGTACTATTTGAAATCTATTTTTTTTTCTATTGTGACTAACATTACTTTCCATTTTAGGATTATAGTTACAAGAAAATTTTCTTGTAATATTCATCAATCTTGGAATCATCAGGGTTGTGCTTCATGAATAATCCACTTAGGATTTCAGTAGAAGAATATCAATAACAAATGGATTAATTTTCTCAATTTAGGCTAAATAAATCATAGTTATTAATGCAGGGCTGTTACAAAATAGTCGAATTCCAATCCGCGAAATCCGCGACTAGCAAATTGAAAACCGCGACTGTAAAAACAAATCCGCGACAAACAAAAATATGGTTTCTTACTTATAATTACACGTTTTATAATTTTAAAATTTTTCAATATTTTTGCTTCTAATCTATTAGCATATTCATCAATAGAAAACAAAATGAAAGAACATTCACTTATTTATGTAATATATAAAACTGTATAGTATATAAGATCATTTTTTTAAAAGCAAGCGATTCTCTACAGAACTCTGCAGAGGTCCGAGCAAAGCCTGACGAATCTGATTTAAAAGCACTCATGCGAAATGAAACCAGAGGTGGACAGGAACGATCCTAAGGCCTGCGATTTTTTAAGAACTTGGATAATATTCTCGATTTGAAAAATGATGTCATTAGCACTACGTATGAGATAATGGATGGGTATTGCTTAACAACACGGCAGACTCGTTACGTTGTTCATTTGCCGGAAGAGCGTCAAGTGAAGATAACATGCACTAGACATCGCAGAAGAGGCCATAGGCTTCATGGTAGGCCACGTACACGATGGCGTTTTGCCATCTATAGTGAGCATTACAACGTCGTATGTGCTATCCATCGTAGAATTCGTTTGGAGTCTCAAGACTCAAGTTCAGTCAGACAGTTTACTGCAACTGAGTAATCACGAACGAACTCTCAATGGATATAAGAACAGCGAGGAATTTTGAAGCGAAAGTAATGGAACAAAAACTAGCCTAACAAAAAAAGTTATTGGAATGCATAATAGAACAAAGGATGAATACTGAATGCTTTGAATGAGATGCCTGCAATAGTGTGAGTCATTGAGCATGGTACAAAACTAGACGCAACTGATGGTCGGCCAATTAAAAAACAACCTCTCGTTCAACCGACGATATTCGGATTTCTGAATATCGCCCCAACCATTGAAAGACAGTCTGATCCTTTCTCACAAAGAGAAAGGTCGAATAATCCACAAAGATTTTCGGTTCTATACTATTCCCCAGAAAACCGTTCCCCAGAAAACCATACCCCAGAATTCCATTTCCCAGAATGTACCATTCCCCAGAAAACCAATCGCCAGAATGTACCATTCCCCAGAAAGTCAATCCCCAGAATGCACCGTTCCCCAGAAAACCATTCCCCAGAATGTACCGTTCCCCAGAA
This sequence comes from Armigeres subalbatus, assembly GCF_024139115.2. NCBI lineage: Eukaryota > Metazoa > Arthropoda > Insecta > Diptera > Culicidae > Armigeres > Armigeres subalbatus. The sequence continues at coordinate 145,711,250 of NC_085140.1, read as the reverse complement.
AACAGAATATATAGATAAACATGATTTCATTTTCTTGTTTTCTTACAAACATCATCACAAGACCATAATTTAAAATCATTTGTCTTGATGAGTTGGATGTGCAATGGCCATTGTGGTAATTATTAAATTATTAGAATCTATAGTTTCAAATACAATGTGTCTTTTGGCATAATGACCATAAGGTGCTCGCCAGAGTAAGGTTCCTGTGAGAGTAAACGCGTCTACGCGACGTCGCGCAAAAATTGCACGCAAAGGAATAACAATCAATAATAAGGAGCTGTCAAATCATATGGACGCTTCGTTTCCCACTGCATTTCGCGTCTACTTTGGCCGCACCCTTATCGCGATGTGCGATGCGACGCGACTCACGCAAAGGAATAACAATTATTATCAATGAACTGTCAAACTGCACTGTCGCGTCACGTCGCATAGCATGGTCACGTCTATTCTGACTTCACCCCACAACAGAATTTTTTTTTTATTTTGAAGCATGCCTTGATTGAGGAATGAAATAGGGACCCACGCATTTGCCCGGAATAAGGCAATTAAGTCAATGATTCCTTCTTTTAAAACGCGCATTTACTCGGAAAAAGGCAAATGAGTGATACATTCTTTTGACTCACACATTTGCCTGACATACGCCTTCTTTCAAATCACGCGTTTTCAAGGAGTGTAGCAAACAAGTGGATGATGCCTTCTTTTGAAACATAAATTTACCCGCACTAATAAAAATCTACAGTTTCATTGAACAAAATAAAAAAACAAATACTGCCGTTACACGCATAACTGTCCCATGTACATGGGAATGCCCGTTTACTATAAGCATTTGCCGGAAATAAGGTGAATCATAATTGAACGAGCCATTCTTTTTATTCCAGTTTTTTAGTTGCCAAAATCCTTTTTCTTCATTGCAGGAATCTTTTTAAACGTATGAAAAAAATTCTGGGATATGGTGCATTCTGGGGAATGGTTTTCGGGGGAATGTTTCATTCTGGGAAATGGTTTTCTGGGGAATGGTACATTCTGGGGAGAGGTTTTCTGGGAAACGGTTTTCTGGGGAATGGTTTTCTGGGGTATGGTTTTCTGGGGAATGTTATAGAATCAGATTTTCTGTTTGGCAGCTAATATTGGCGAGAATGGTCAAAATGTGGCAATTGAAAACCCATTAGAAATCCACGAAATTTCAGCAAAAATCGCGCCATTGACTCGCACTAGCGACAGGATGTGTGTCTTTTAATTTGTTGGCTCAACGCTAGTAACATCATCGGATTGGTTTAGCTTTGTTTTTCAGAGCAGTTCTGCTGTGCGGTATATTGAAATCCTAGTAAGAAGATACGTTTTAAAATAACTTTAAGCCAGATTTGCCAGTTTAACAATATAAAGTAAATGGCCTAAATCCAAAGCGAAACACCCTGCATGGTACAAGGGCGTTGAGCAAAGAACTTTAAAACCACTATGGTGCAAATGGACGTTTACTCATAATAGCAATAAACATGTTTCTTAAGAAAAATCGAGAACGGAGTTTTAACTAGCATGAAGACACACAAAGATTCATTTCCAAGAGAATTGTTTATGCTAAAAAAAAATCAAAATCAAGTTTATGGTGTATAAGCCATAATCATATGTTACGCGAGATATTACCTTCCACGTTATAATCAACAACTATTATTACGCATTGCAAGAAAAATTTGGAAGCCGAGAAAATTGAATCCGCCTCGAATGAATATTTTCCGGGCTAGTGATCAAAGGTGGCTAATGCTAAATTTACGATGTTTTGTTTATATCTATGTTGTCATTTCTACATTCAATTCAATCTAAAAATAAGGACATAACATGTCCTAGCGCTCAATGAGCTCTCTCATGGCCACTGCGAGTTGTGGACCTTGCCTAGGATGCGGTGAAGTTGGACAGAAGAAGGAAACAATTATGAAATGTTGCTTGTATTAGCAGGTCCTTCCAGCCAGAGTGATAGTGTGTCGCTCGAAACTTCCAAATAAATATTTCATTGGTGAACAATCAATATCAAATGTTGAGGAGCACAACTATGGTAAAATTGATTTGATGGCTTATGATTCCAGTCTTTCCATGTTTATGCACACCCGCAAACACGCCATTCAAATCATGGACTTCATGACAGTTGATTAAAATATAAATAATGTTTAGTTCAACGCACACTATGCACGATTTGTTCCATGCGGGGATTGCCCTCTGCGCGTTATTTCCGCGTAGCTATTCAAATTTTTCTTTTTCTCCGTAATACAGCTTTAGAATTAAACGGTCTCAAACAGGTCCGTGACCTAAGTAAAAGTCCTGTAGCTGGTAGGCTATCGTAACAAATAAATATAATACTTAATTATTTCCGTTATAAAGCGAACGAAAAAAATTGTTGATTTGAAGATGAAGGAAATTATAGTCTTCCAGTCCAAATTTGTTGCCAGAGAAAAATATCAATGCCAAAACTTGAAATGGAAATAACATCAAAAAATGAAGAATTATTCTTCCCTCATTGTAGTAGTTTAACTGAGATGCAAGTAATATGGGTTCTGCTAGGTGAGTCACAAAGGTCGCAAAAGCTTGAGAACCTATGACCTATGGAATCTTTACTATTGAATCAATGAAAAAAATTTCAATATTATACATTTGTTCCAATACATTCATGTTTTTTTCGCTGTACATTCGAAAAAACGACATGATAAAATATTACAATATTGAATACAAAACGGCGCTAACTGTTGCGATTTGTAATACTACTCAGCGTCATTAATTCGAATCTTATTATTTGATCACTAAATTACTTCAAACTTACCCGGCAATTTTGTTGCGCAGGGGCTTGGTAGGAATGATAGCCACTTCTTCGACGATGCGCTTGTTTGTGTGGAAATCCATCGTCAGCCGAGTGTAGTACTTCTCAATAATGACCTTAGAGGCCTTCTTGACGGTCTTGGTACGAACGCGACCCTAGAAAAAAAAAAAGCGGTCATCATTCAAATAGTTACTATTCGCGGATGAGCAAATCGGTAAACAGATCCGGCAGTGTTCCGATATTTCCTTATAACCTATGTAAACGAAGTGAGTTTTCTTTTGACCGACACCACAATAGATGCCTCACAAACAAAACTTATAAACACTATTTTTCTCTCACTTGTAGTGTACTTGTTACAATCACTCGCCGGAACACTACCTTCACTTACGTTTTTGCTACCATTTCATAGGATTTGAGTCACAGAACAATCCAAATTTCAATTATTTACCATTTTGGCTCAAAGTTTTGCTGCTGTCGTTCACTACGAAAACGTGAGGAAAAGGGATCAATGACGTCACGTCCTTCCGATGCCAAATTTTGACAGCTGTCACAATGCAGAGCTGCCAACAGAAAGAAACCAAACTGTCACCTGTGCGCTCCCTAGTGGTTAAAACAACACGAATGAACAATTTTTGTATATGGTTAAAATCGGTAGGGCATCGTTCAAATATTACGTTCCACGTTTTGCAGTATTTTAGGATCAATTAGTTTGACAGGTAAAACTTTGGAAGAAAGTTCGGTTCGGAGGTCCCGACTTCCGGATCCGGATTCTAAAAGTTAGTGCTACGCCAACAATATATACACTAGACCTCTTCATGTGATCAAAAAGTATCAAAAATTCAACCGGTCAGCCCAGAATCACAATTCACATGCTAAAATAAGTCTCCTGTCAAATTTTCAGATAATTCGGATAAAATTTCGAGGTGGCTCAAGTCGATTTAGTGTTTTTGGGCTATTTTCAATTTTGGAAAAAATCTAACAAGAGATATAAATGTCGAAAACTGTCGCAACAACCTCTATACGGAAGCTTTAGGTTTTGTGAACATTGCGATTCGTTCCGTTCACGTTTTGTCCATGCTAAAGTCACAGAGAAACAGACGTCTCACTCAACACATGTTCTATCGTTCACCTTTTAAACGGTTGATTTAATTTTTTGTAGGTGGTCAATCGGCCACCGATGGCGCTTGCATCGATTTTGCTTGTGTTTGACGTTTGCGCACTACCGCCATCTGGTTGCCGCTTGGCCACACACAGTGATTTTAGCATTGGGCGACCATGTTTCCGTGACGATGATTTTGATTGCATTTTGTTCTAAGTGAGACGTCTGTTTCTCTGTGCTAAAGTGATTTTCAAGCTTTTAAGTGCATAAAAATACTGTTTCCCCCAAAAGTCGTTGTTCTACAAAATTCTTGAGTTTATGAATATTGATTGCTTATTTATTATATTATTATTCCTCTTTTTTCCCTGAAAATTTGAGTAATATAATTGTCACTGTGCGATTTATCGTTAAACTCTTAAAAATCAGAAGCTGACAATTGTCATAAATTTGCACGTTAGGATTTCTTCAAATAAGTTGTTCAAACAAAACATAAATCAAATCATATGATATTTGATGCTTACTACAAACAATATCCAAATTTTGTTAATTTCACCATATGTCTACATGCTTTTAACATTGAGTGCATCGTAGTAACAAGTGAAATCGAAGCTTCTTTGTTTGAACAACTTGTTTAAAGAAATCTCAGCGTGCAAATTTATTACGAATATTCAGCCTCCGATTTTTAAGAATTTAACGATTAATCGCGCATTGACAATTATATTACTCAAATTTTCAGGGAAAAAAGAGGAATAATAATAAAATAAATTAGCAATTATTTGTCATAAACTCAGGAATTTTGTAGAACATCGACTTTTGGGGGAAACAGTATTTTTATGCACTTAAAAGCTTGATTATTTATCATCAGACTAAGGCCGGAGTGGCCTGTGCTGCACATAAAAGACTTCTCCATTCAGCTCGGTTCATGGCTGCACTTCGCCAACCACGCAGTCTGCGGAGGGTCCGCAAGTCGTCCTCCACCTGATCGATCCACCTTGCCCGCTGTGCACCTCGCCTTCTTGTTCCCGTCGGATCGTTGTCGAGAACCATTTTCACCGGATTACTGTCCGACATTCTGGCTACGTGCCCGGCCCACCGCAGTCTTCCGATTTTCGCGGTGTGAACGATGGATGGTTCTCCCAACAGCTGATGCAACTCGTGGTTCATTCGCCTCCTCCACGTACCGTCCGCCATCTGCAACCCACCATAGATGGTACGCAACACTTTCCTTTCGAAAACTCCCAGTGCGCGTTGGTCCTCCACGAGCATCGTCCAGGTCTCGTGTCCGTAGAGAACTACCGGTCTTATAAGCGTTTTGTAGATAGTCAGTTTGGTACGGCGGCGAACTCTATTCGATCGGAGCGTCTTGCGGAGTCCAAAGTACGTACGATTTCCAGCCACTATGCGTCTCCGAATTTCTCTGCTGGTATCGTTATCGGCGGTCACCAGTGAGCCCAAGTACACGAATTCTTCTACCACCTCGATTTCGTCACCACCGATACAAACTCGTGGTGGGTGGCTCACATTGACCTCTCTTGAGCCTCTTCCTATCATGTACTTCGTCTTCGACGTGTTGATGACTAGTCCAATCCGTTTAGCTTCGCTTTTCAGTCTGATGTAGGCTTCCTCCATCCTCTCAAAGTTACGTGCCATGATATCAATGTCGTCGGCGAAACCAAATAACTGGACGGACTTCGTGAAAATCGTACCACTCGTGTCAATCCCTGCCCTTCGTATTACTCCCTCCAAAGCGATGTTAAATAGCAGACACGAAAGACCATCACCTTGCCGTAACCCTCTACGGGTTTCGAAGGGACTCGAGAATGCCCCTCGAACTACGCACATCACCCGATCCATCGTCGCCTTGATCAACCGTATCAGTTTATCCGGAAATCCGTTTTCGTGCATTAGCTGCCATAGCTGGTCCCGATCGATTGTATCATATGCGGCTTTGAAGTCGATAAATAGATGATGTGTGGGCACGTTGTATTCGCGGCATTTCTGCAATACCTGACGTATGGCGAACACCTGGTCTGTGGTAGAGCGTTCATCCATAAATCCCGCCTGGTACTGCCCCACGAACTCTCTTGCAATTGGTGTTAGTCGACGGCATAAAATTTGGGAGAGTACCTTGTAGGCGGCGTTCAGCAATGTGATTGCGCGGTAGTTGCTACAATCCAGCTTATCGCCCTTTTTGTAGATGGGACACACGACACTTTCCATCCACTCCTGCGGCAGAACCTCATCCTCCCAAACCTTGGTAATCACCCAGTGCAGCGCTCTAGCCAGTGCTTCACCACCGTGTTTAAACAGCTCTCCTGGTAGTTGGTCAACTCCAGGGGCTTTGTTGTTTTTCAGCCGACCGATCTCCTCCTGGATTTCCTGGAGATTCGGAGCCGGAAGTCGCATGTCCTGCGCGCGTGCTCCTAGGTTCATTACCATACCGCCACCGTTGTCTGCCATATCGCCATTCAGGTGCTCTTCGTAGTGCTGCCGCCACCTTTGGATCACCTCACGCTCGTTCGTAAGAAGGTTCCCGTTTATGTCCTTACACATATCGGGCTGTGGCACGTGGCCCTTACGTGAACGGTTCAACTTCTCATAGAACTTTCGTGCGTTATTAGCGCGGTACAGTTCCTCCGTCTCTTCACGGTCTCGATCTTCCTGCTGGCGCTTTTTCCTCCGGAAAATCGAGTTTTGTCTGTTCCGCGCCCGTTTGTATCGTGCCTCGTTCGCCCTCGTGCGGTGTTGCAGCAATCTCGCCCATGCTGCATTCTTCTCCTCAACTAACTGCTCACATTCGCCGTCATACCAGTCGTTTCTCTGATCCGGAGCCACCGTGCCTAGTGCAGCGGTTGCGGTGCTTCCAATGGCGGATCGAATATCTCTCCAGCCATCTTCAAGAGATGCTGCGCCTAGCTGCTCTTCCGTTGGGAGTGCCACTTCCAGCTGCTGCGCGTAGTCTTGGGTTAGTCTACCGTCTTGTAGCCGCCCAATGTTAAGCCGCGGCGGACGACTCCGACGCGTGTTGATCACCGTCGAGAGTTTTGAGCGCAGACATACTGCGACGAGGTAGTGGTCGGATTCAATATTCGCACTGCGGTAAGTGCGTACGTTCGTGATGTCGGAGAAGAATTTACCGTCGATTAGAACGTGGTCGATTTGGTTTTCCGTTACTTGGTTAGGTGATTTCCATGTGGCCTTGTGGATATTCTTACGGGGAAGCAAGTGCTTCTGACTACCATTCCGCGGGAGGCTGCAAAGTTTATGCATAGTTGGCCGTTGTCGTTCGATACGGTATGCAGACTATGCGGTCCGATGACCGGTCTATACATTTCCTCCTGCCTACCTGAGCGTTCATGTCACCGATGACGATTTTGACGTCCCGCAGTGGGCATCCATCGTATGTCTGCTCCAGCTGCGCATAGAACGCTTCTTTCTCGTCGTCGGATCTCCCTTCGTGTGGGCAGTGCACGTTGATGATGCTATAGTTGAAGAAACGGCCTTTTATCCTCAGCTTGCACATCCTTGCGTTGATTGGCTGCCACCCAATCACGCGTTGGCGCATCTTTCCCAGCACTATGAAGCCGGTTCCCAGCTCGTTGGTGGTGCCACAGCTTTGGTAGAAGGTAGCCGCTCGATGCCCGCTTTTCTACACTTTCTGTCCTGTCCAGCAGATTTCCTGCAGCGCTACGACATCGAAGTTGCGGGGATGTAATTCATCGTAGATTATCCTATCGCAACCTGCAAGGCCTAGCGACTTGCAGTTCCATGTTCCAAGCTTCCAATCGTGATCCTTTATTCGTCGCCTAAGTCGTTGCCGATTGTATCGAGTCGTATTATCTTCTATGTCGTTCGTAATAGTTGTTTTTAAGAACCCCCCACCTGCTCGTAACATTCCGTAACAATTTTCCGAACCACCCCCATCCCTATGCGTAACGCGTAACAAATGCTATTTTTTGAAAAAAGATCTTAATTTTGATAGCATTTGAAGGATCCGTCGACTGTGCAATAAATTATTGTCTATTGTATTTATTTCATGCTTTTTTAAAGATAATGAATATTTTTTGAAAAAAAAAAACATTATTTTTTCTCTAATGCAAATTATTTGTTACGCGTAATAATATTTCGAAGGACCCCTACCCCCTACACTGACAAAAATCCAATCATATCCATTATGTGTGGCACACATAAATTTTGACTATAGCATTTCCCACATAACGGCTATGTGAATTCGCATAGCATATATGTGGAAACACACATAACCGTTATTAATTAATAACCTTTATGTGGATTCTCCTATAGCGGGTGGTTATTAACGCACACATAACATTTATTTGTAAATTTCTTTAGATTTTTGCCAATAAAAATGTGTGGATTTTTATTAGTGTATATTTTGCGTAAGGGCCTGTTCAAATATTACGTAACGCGAAAAACGTTGTTTTTAAGAACCCCCACCTCCTCGTAACATTCCGTAACAATTTTCCGAACCACCCCCACCCCTATGCGTAACGCGTAACAAATGCTATTTTTTGAAAAAGATCTTAATTTTGGTAGCATTTGAAGGATCCGTCGACTGTGCAATAAATTATTGTCTATTGTATTTATTTCATGCTTTTTTAAAGATAATGAATATTTTTTGAAAAAAAAAAAATATTTTTTCTCTAATGCAAATTATTTGTTACGCGTAACAATATTTCGAAGGACCCCTACCCCCTATATTTTGCGTAACAGAGCTTAACAAAAATCAAACAACCCCCCACCCCTATTGCGTTACGTAATATTTGAACAGACCCTAACAGAGCGTAACAAAAATCAAACAAACCCCCCCCCCCCTATTGCGTTACGTAATATTTGAACAGAACCTAGGGGCGGAGTCAATGTTGGTCCAACGTGTTAAAGCGTGTGTATGCTACATAATACACACACTTCAATTCAAACCATTCAAACTCATAGGGCTTTATTTATTTTCATTTTTCAAATCAAACTTTGCGCGCCTGCGGACCGGAAGCAGATACCGTTACCACGGGTAACCAAAACAACCCTTGTTTGAGTTGATGACCCAGAAAAATATTTTCGTATAACTTTCCGATCAACGTTTTCCCAATCGATTATTTTGAAATTTTTAGTTTAGTGATTTTTGGTACCTCTTCGAAGTGTATATTAGTGCGCTATGGTGGACCATGTAGAACAGAACCGTAACAGCGAGTCGATTTCCATGCACGACTTCCTTGAATTTCTTAAAATTACTTGTCAGGTTAATGATTCTTTCAATAGCAGCAAGAAGAACCCTCCTCCCTTCGATTACAATCAGCTGGCTCGTAATGAACTCGTCAACAGTGTCCATATCCGTCCAAGAGGGGCGGTTGAAGCCAGTTCCGCCATATCAGGAACTTCTCCAGCACGACAGACCAGTACAAAAAAAGAGGATGGACCAATGCAAAGGAAGGTGTTCAAAAAGAAATCTGTTTCGCATGCAAAAACTCAGAAAAATAAACTAGAAGTGTCGGACATGATTCCTCCGAGGAAAGCATTGGATGATTTATTGAACGAGAAATTGGACGAAGTGCTGAATGAAGGGATTTTGGATTCGGTGCTACCGTTCATATGTCCCAACAATGTTGCGACTTCAACCTGTGGCGGCCCTTCGTACAGCAAAGGTACCAATCCAAAGCCGATGGCGACTCATCCGGTGGTGCAGATTACCGCCAACATCAATGCACCGAAGGTGTCACGAGATACCAACTCGCCGGATATTCAAAGCGGCGGTGGAGTCAAAAAAGCAGGACTTTCAGCCGTGGGAGACGTGTCGCAGAATTTTTTAATAGCGAGCAGCGCCAGTAAGGTGAACGCTAGAAGGAAAACATCGATATCACAGGTGACCATACCGGATAGTCGATCCGAGTGAGTATTAAGGATGAATACTGAATAGTGAATAGATCGCAAATTTTGTCGGATAAAGCATCATCCTTCAATGCAAACGCTTATTAACAGATGACAATGCTTATAACTCTACATTATACTAGTTATGTACTAGTATTGGCGGATAGAATTTGCGTATATGGTCACGTCTGGTCACATTATTCAAAAGTTATGTCTTAAATAGTGTATTGACTATTGATCTAAAACGGATGATGTCTTCGTCTTGTCTGCGAGAAGAGCTATATCACTAATTGGTGAATTAATTTGAGCTTTTATTATCACTTTTTCAGACCGGAGGTTATCATTCATGTGTGCGATGAGGTCAAGGGAACATCAAGGGATTTCGCGTGTCCTCAGAAATTGCTGATAACGAAAATGGGATACTTTGCAGATGTAACAGCCGGTCAACGATTAGAAGACATGGACATATCGGTACATTGCGATTTGCAAATATTTGAATGGCTTATGAAGTGGGTCAAAAAGGATTCCATGTCACAGGAGGAGTGGCCCGTATTAGATCCTTCAAACGTAGTGCCAATACTCGTTTCGGCCAGCTTCTTACAAATGGAACCTCTGCTGCTGGATTGTCTATCATTCTGTCATGCTAGGCTAAACGAGGTGGTGAAAGCTTCGGCAAATTTAGCCTGTTTGAATGATAGCATCATAACGCGACTAGCTGCTATGTTCACCAATCTGGAACTAGAAATGGTCAAGGACAAAAAAGACCGTATTGCACCTCGATTATGGACCAAACTCATCCAAAGTCTTTGCGAGATAGAACCACAAGCTTTGCGCGGCCATTATGCAACCCTTGTGGGTATGTTTCGTTGCTTAAGGTGCGGCAAATTTTTAACCCAAACAGTCAGCACTTTCATACACTGCGTTCCGCAAAACATACGGCTCAATCGATGGGGTCAACTAATTAGTTCGCACGTTAAGGATCCATCATGGAACATCACCAGTTATGTGGCCAGTTTACACAAAGAATTGCGGTCCTGGCGAAAGGTGTACTGGCGCCTTTGGGGACACTGCCACTTCCTATATTGTGCGATTTGCGATACACATTTTGCGGTGTATCAAATGTTATGGTGCCAGTATCATCCAGAGCAGCCGCAATTCTTGGGACCTGCCGCTGAGGGAAGAGTAGCTGGTCCTGCTGGCCGATACCCTTGTTGTGGCAAACAAGCTTATCGATACGAAACATTGCCGGGTCCAACGGTAAGTTCCAGTTTAGTTTTAGTTTACGACTGCGAATAGTAAATAGATTCAGCATATTTTCCGGGTATTAACAAAAAAGTCACTTTTTTTTCGAATGGCCAATAATAGGAAAACTAGTATCGGAAACTGTTCCATACTAGGTATAGGATTCCTTGATCCTCTAGTATCCACTGGATACAATTTTATCCAACTCCGTCAATGTTTGGGCGTTTCTGTACAAACATATTTGAAGTTTTTACGGAGAATGTATGAAGAGTAGGGTGGCTCAAAAAACACTTTTTCAAAATTTTTGATGGGCCGCCCTCTTATTCGGTTCTATTTGATGCCCTGATGCTCTGGACAAAATTTCACCCAAATCGGTCAACGTTTGAGCGGTGTTAAACTCGTTGAAAGTTTATATGCAAAAATGTATGCAGTAACATCTAAAAACAGTGAATTGCAGTTGGACGGCATTATTTACGATCAAGAACCATGATACTTATTCAGTTCTTGTTGAATTAAATACATAATGTTATGCTGAAAACCGCGAGAAGATTAGAGTTTATTAGGCGAAGATATTATTAGCATTTTGCTGGAGTGTTGTAGGGGTGAATTTATTTCTTTTCTAAGGTAAAAGAAACGAAATTTGCTCAAACCCCACTTCAGAGAAATGGTAATAACTTAGGCAAACTCTAATCTTCTCGCGGTTTTCTGCATAACATTCTGTATTAAATTCTTCAAGATCTGAATGAGTATCATAGTTCTACATCATAAGTTTTGCCGTCCAATTGCAATTCACTGTTTTTGGATGTTTCTGCATGCATTTTTGCATATAAACTTCCAACGAGTTTAGCACCGCCAACACGTTGACCGATTTGGCTGAAATTTTGAAAAATTGAAAAAAGTTTTTCCCATACTAATTTGAGCCACCCTAATGGAGAGATATTTGAAATCTGTAGGGTATGATACTTGATACTTGATGGGCTACAGCTCTTTGATGAACCTACGCTGAATGGAGTATCCTTCTCCACTGGACTCGATCCTGGGCCAATCGCTTCCAGTCGCCCTGAACATTGAGCGCCATCAGGTCCTCTTCAACTGCAAAAAGCCATCGTTTACGCGGCCTTCCACGAAGCCTACGGCCTCTTCCGGGTTCTCAACTAAATATTATCTTCGCTTGACGTTCTTCCGGCATACGAACAACGTGACCAGCCCACCGTAGTCTGCCGTGTTGTATAAGCTTAACAATTTCCAGCCTTTTATACACCTGGTACAATTCGTGATTCATGCGACGCCGCCAGATACCGTTCTCATATTTACCGCCGAGTATTGCCCGCAACACCTTACGCTCAAACACTCCGAGAGCTCTCCGATCAGCCTCCTTTAACGTCCATGTCTCATGGCCGTATAAAGCCACCGGAAGAATCAGAGTAGTATACAGCGCGAGTTTTGTTTTCGTTTGCAGACTACGGGACTTAAGCTGGTTACGAAGTCCGTATTAAGCCCTATTTGCAGCTGCAATACGCCTTTTCACCTCGCGGGTAACATCATTATCGCTCGTCATTAATGTTCCAAGATACACAAATTCTTCTACCACTTCAAATTTTTCACCATCCAGCACCATTTCGCTACCACCACCACCCACGTTGATTGCCAGCGACCATGTACTTCGTTTTGCTGGTATTGATCGTGAGTCCAATCCTCGCTGTCGCTCTCTTAAAAGGCACAAAAGCCTCTTCCACGGCGATCAATTCCGATAATATCGATATCGTCCGCAAATCCCAGGAGCATATGCGATTTTGTAATAATGGTACTACTTCTTTGCACACCAGCTCTCCTAATCGCTCCATCGAGCGCTATATTGAACAGTAGAGTAGAGTGGGGCAAGAGTGCGCGTGGGGTAAGAGTACGTTTTCGATTTTTTGAAGTAATAAAAAAAGATAAACTAGCAGCACTGCATCAGTTTGACAGGTATTCTGGCCAACTATTATCATGTGTAATTGTAAACGATTTGAATAAACAACAAGGGAGATATGGAGTTAGATAACTTTTTGGTCATTTTGCTAAAAATAATTGGATTTCCGCAATTAGTATTTCATTACCATATATACGTTCAATCAGGTGAACATTATACCATTTCGATAACCTATTATATAGAGTACTTTATGGTACAGAACACCAATCCGGTTGGTTTTCCAAGAAGTCAAACCCATTACTTGAATATTTTTTGGGACAGTGGGGTAAAAGTACGCAGGAACCGGTGGGGCAAGAGTACGCATGTGAATCTTCAAGTTATGATGTCAAACCCGTATCTCCGGCCGAAATAAGACTTCTTCCAAAGCGTAAAGATTCACAACTAAGAAAAAAGGGACAGAATTCGAAATTATCACAAGATTTCAGGATAAGTTGAAGTAATTCGGTGTTAAAAAGGACTTAGCGAACAAAGCACTGAAGCGAAATAATGAAATTGTATTATGACTTGTTGTACACCTAAACATAGTACGAAAACACAACTTCATCTAAATGATAATATCATTTAACCAAAGAAACATTCATAAATTACGCAACGTTTAGCTGGGAGGGGTTGTGATATGTGTGACGATCCATATAATTTTTAGAGGATTCTTACAAATAGTGTAAGGTAGGGGGGAAGGGGTGATGAAATAGCCAAATTTTACGTTACGTGATTGGTGGACTTTCTTTAAGGAAAATGCCTTTGTATACACCACGCAAAACCTGATATATATTTTTACCTCTGTAGTTTTTTGTATATATAAAAAACAATGGTTTTTCGTATGAAAGTGCACATTTTTAGGACCCCCTCCCCCTTTAAGAGTTACGTAATCTTTAAACATTCCCTAATATATGCTCATTAAACATCAATTAAATGTTATTATTATTTATGTTAATATATATTTAAAGCACATGATTGGATAAATGCGTACTCTTACCCCACCCGATGCGCACTTTTACCCCACCGCTGGGGTAAGAGTGCGTTTTTCACTTGTCTTGCAATAAGGGTTCTACTAAAACGAATCTCAATAATTTCAATATTTTTTCCACTGGGTAACATAAAGAAAGAGTATATGAATCATCGACACTGATTTGATATGCAAAAGCTTGCTTCATAAGGGCCACATGATCGATTGAAAACTAAGTGCGTACTCTTGCCCCACTCTACTCTAGATTCGAGAGTGCATCACCCTGCTTTAATCCATCTAAGGTAACAAATGACATCGATATTTCATCTGATACCCTTACACTTGATTTCGATCCGTCCAACGTTATACGAATCAGCCGTATCAGTTTCGCCGGAAAACCATGTTCAAGCATAATTTGCCATAATTCATTCCGTTTCACTGAATCGTACGCCGCCTTGAAATCAATAAACAGATGATGTGTCTGCAAGTTGTACTCCCGGAATTTATCAAGGGTTTGTCTCAGGGTAAACATTTGATCCGTCGGTGATCGACCCTCACGAAAACCTGCTTGGTATTCACCGACGATGGACTCTTCAAGCGGCCTCAATCTGTTGAACAGAATACGGGACATAATTTTGTACGCCGAATTAAGGAGGGTTATTCCTCGATAATTGGCGCACTCCAGTCTGTGCCCTTTCATAAATAGAGGGCAAATGAGGCCGTCCAACCAGCTAGCAGGCATTTCCTTGTCTTCCCATATTTTCGACATAATATAAGACGCGCGGCTATAAAGCAAGACCATGCTGAGGGTGGCTGGGTTCGATTCCCGGTGCCGGTCTAGGCAATTTTCGGATTGGCAATTGTCTCGACTTCCCTGGGCATAAAAGTATCATCGTGTTAGCCTCATGATATACGAATGCAATAATGGTAACTTGGCTTAGAAACCTCGCAGTTAATAACTGTGGAAGTGCTTAATGAACACTAAGCTGCGAGGCGGCTCTGTCCCAGTGTGGGGATGTAATGCCAATAAGAAGAAGAAGAAGATGGTGCAGAACTTCATAAAGCTGCTCACTGCCGTGTTTAAGAAGTTCAGCCGGGAGCTGGTCCTTCCCCGCAGCCTTATTGTTTTTCAGCTCTTTAACAGCTTTAACATCTAGTGTAGTGCATCTTCACAGCATGTCCATCGTCGCTAATATGTATTCTGTTCACCGATGCACCGTCACTCCTCCATTCTAAAAAGTCTCGAAGTGTTGCTTCCACCTGGCAGCCACTTCAGTTTTATCTGTCAGCAAATTCCCTTGTTGGTCGTTGCACATGACGGGAGATGGCGCTGTCTTTCTTCACACGCCATTGACAGACTCATAAAACCTCCGAATATCGTTCTGCTCCATTTTTTCCTGCGCCTCACTAATAACTTGTTCTTCGTACTCTTTTTTCTTCCTGCGGTGGGTTCGTTTCTCCACATCGAACCAACCCGTCCTGGGTCGCCTCTGTGCAGTGCCTACCACTTCTCGTGCTGTTGTGCTCACCGCTCCATGGATCGACTCCCATATATCGTTGATGTTGTCGCTAACGTTGATTGCACTTATCCGTTCGTCGAGCTTCTGGCGGTACTCAGCCAATACTGTACTGCCGCT
Source organism: Armigeres subalbatus (assembly GCF_024139115.2). Taxonomy (NCBI): domain Eukaryota; kingdom Metazoa; phylum Arthropoda; class Insecta; order Diptera; family Culicidae; genus Armigeres; species Armigeres subalbatus. The sequence goes on along the minus strand of NC_085140.1, from coordinate 145,695,674 downwards.
AACCGCAAGTCGAGCACATCTGTATATGAGCCTCCATATACAAATGTGCACGATTTGCGGTTAGCGGCAGTGTAGGGTATGACGGGGTAGAAAATCTGTAGGGTATGAGAGTTCTTTTTTGTTGCATCTTATCTAACATCTAGACTAGACGGGCATTTCAAAAAGAAGGTAATCCCGATAAATGTGACTAAAAATTAAAACCGAGACAAATTAATTTTTTTTCTTCACTTTAACACGATATTTATTAGGTATAATAAATGACGTAATCTGAATAGGCTATTAGGGAACATCAAAATAAATAACTATATACCTACATCCAATTTTTTTCTTCTCTTTAATACGATATTCATTATGGTAAATGGCCAGACGTTGGATCATGTGTCAATGTTAGATTCTAATGTTTTAAATCAATTATCGACAGGGTTGTCAATTTCGAGAACATACAGTCCAGGCTGATACGGACCGAGACAGAGCGATCCTGCAGCTGGCAATGCAAGCCTCAGAAGGAGGATGTCTTTACGAAACTGCCCCATTCAAGCCCCCAAACTCTATCAACGATCCCTGGTGGAATGGTATAGGAATTTTGCCACATCGATCCCGGCAAGGTTTGCTTCCAACATTCAACGTGGATGGCGATGCTCCCAGTCGTGCTAATCGAAAGTTCATAGCTCGCCAACTGTCGCAGTCGGTTGCTGAATCGGAAACGGAAACCGATTCAGAGGATGCCGATAAATCCGGCACCATTCTGAGCCATAGCTCCAGCAGCAGTAGCGATGGAGGTGAATCCGAATACAGCAGTCCACGCTCGTTCCGTCCGAAGAATGCGAAGCAGAAGCCCAAAATATCCTACGGTCGGCATTGGGCTGGTGATATGTCGGCCCGCAGCAACCAGGATAACCAGCGCGAGTTCGAGGAGCGCGCAATGAAACAGATCATTGCGATGGTTGGTAAGAAAACCGGCGGCGAACAAAATCAGCAATTTGTGACGTATCAGCAAGGGGGCGCCTACATCAAGCTAGAATGCGATTGGCGAGAGTCCATGAAGCAGAAGAATCTGGCTAGCATCAAGTCCAAGGCGAGCGGCATGAAATGATGATTGTTCATAGATTTACGAGAGCGATCACAAGAAAAAACCTTCTGAATGATTTGTGTTCATCAAAGTCAAAAAGGTCGTGTCAGTGTTTTGTGTTCCTTTTGCTAAATTATTAGGTAGGTAGATGTTAGAATCTAATACCCAAATGCCGTTAGAATAGTCCAACAACATAAATTACAATACATATAATGGAACCTAAACTTCATTCTTTTGGTTTAGGTCACCCGAAGATGGCATAGATTAGGATGATAAAGCATAACAACCTTATTACAGCACTTATACTGCCGCTTTATGTAGTCGCAAGTAAATAACGACTAAACTTACAAAAATCACACACAATTTCAAAAGAGTGCATAGTTGCTGATGAAGATTGAAGTATGTGTGCAGATTAGACTGGCCCAGATTACTATGGGGAGAAAAAATGTTGTCGAATTCCACGGGGCACCCCCCAGAATTGTGTCTTTGGGTGAGAAAATCAATCTCTGAAAATTTCAGCTCAATCGCTTGTTGCATAAGCTGGCGCATTTGATTTGAAGTTTGTATGGGGATTTCAGCCAAAATGTATAGGAAAATACACCTCCGTCACTCATTCGATCTGGAAATTGGTTCTGATTGCTCGATTGACCTCAGAATTGCAAAAACGGCAGTTGGTATGCTACAGAACAATTTCACAGAACATTGCATGATGATTAAATGAACTTTTATATAATTTTGGTTTATTAGGAGCTGATTTGTGTATTTTTGGGTTTTTTGATCGAATCGCATCAGCCGAAACCTATATAAAAGTTCATTTAATCATCATACAATGTTCTGTGAAATTGTTCTGTAGCATACCAACTGCCGTTTTTGCAATTCTGAGGTCAATCGAGCAATCAGAACCAATTTCCAGATCGAATGAGTGACGGAGGTGTATTTTCCTATACATTTTGGCTGAAATCCCCATACAAACTTCAAATCAAATGGCCAGCTTATGCAACAAGCGATTGAGCTGAAATTTTCAGAGATTGATTTTCTCACCCAAAGACACAATCCTGGGGGGTGCCCCGTGGAATTAGACAACTTTTTGTTTCCTGGGCCAGTCTAGTGCAGATGTCACACAATAATAAATTGTTCCGCCGGACGGCTCTTTGTAGCTTAGTAGGCCTAGCTGTTTAGCCGCCAAACTTTAGCGTATGGGGTCGTGAGATCAAACCCTACCGAAGGAAGTGGTTATCTTCAATGAATTTTTCGAACTAAATCTAGTAAAGCTGTCCTCGGCGGAAAGTGAAATTTTCTGGCAAGATTATTTGGTTTTGTTTCTGTTAGTCATTGAAAATGAAATCGAGAGCCGAGATGAATTTTCTCCCAAGTGCAAAACTTAATTATTTGGCTACGACAGAAAGTCACAAGTCACAATCACAAGCGCGCGTCGGAGGGAGATGATGTAATAGATTTGTTCGAATGAATGCAATCACTAACAGCAACTAAGCTACCACGGCGATGCTACAGAAACAGAAACAAACGCTTATTTAAACCTTGCGTTGGAATTTCACTTTGTGCTGTTATTTTCCGACGGCCACAGAATGAGTTTTCGTTCGACCGCTCTCTGCGGAATCCCGATCAAAATGGCTCGCGCGAGACAGAAAGCAGCTTTCATGTATTCAATAAAGTAAGCTCTTTAGCGCCACCCCTTTGTGTTCTGATATGGATGTAAATATGATGTGCACTCATAACGATTAACCAATGGTGCGAGGGTCATGGGATTAATTCATTAAATACAAGAAAGCTGCTTTCCGGCGCGCTCGAGCCATTTTGATCGGGATTCTACAAAGCGCGTTCCCGAAGCATGGGAGAGACTGAAAATTCAAAGCATCCTATGAAATTTTATCGCAAGATTCTGAATTTGGTTGTAAGCTGTTTATAATTCAAAATACGTTTTGTTGAAAAGAGTAACAACATTAATCTTATTGTTAAATATCTTGGCTGTGCATATGTTTCGAAATGGACAAATTGATATGAAATTTGCGAAAAAGAATTCACGTGTCTTGGAGGGACTCGAACCCTCGCCATCCTACTCTCTAGATATGCGTGTCAACCCCTACACAACAAGACCACTTAAAGGTCACGTTTGCGGAAAAGCAATCAGAATCCGAGTACCAACCTCCACCGCGGTTAGCTCTTTTTTGCAAATTAAATATCTTTCGGATGCTAGATTTGTCCAATCTCCACATGTGCTTTACTGTTGTATATCCACAGTCAAGCGAGTGCACATTGTTTATTAAACGAAAGGATCGCACTTTATGCCCCCAACAACGGGCTGGGCGGATTTGTATAGAGTGCGAATCAATCACACTCTGCTGTGCCAAAGACTTGCTTGGCTAAAGCATTTGATGAGTTTGATTGCCTTACGCATTTTGCCTTACATTAATTTGACCCAGGACGAAATTTCTACATCGAACAAAACACAATCGTGGTTGTTGTAAAAAATTTCCTCTAAAGTAGCGCCTTTATCGATTTGGCTGTCGTCAATAGAAAGTGAACTTTACTGGCAAGATTCTTCGGTTTTGTTTCTGATAGTATTTTATATGGTGTTCTGTTAGTCACTAACTGCAACCAAACCCTTGTCGGAACCTTGCGTTGAAATTTCACTTCGTATTGATATTATCCGACGGCCATTCGATGACTTTTCGCTAAGACGGCACCATTGGGAATACATTTTCAGCCACCAACAATGCGATGGTTTTCCGTTGAAACTTATATACCATAGCTTTCTTGCTGTTGTGTCCATTCCGCTGCGATTGCTCTGCATGAAATCTTATTCGATCGCTCTCTGAAGAATCTCGATCAAAATGGCTCGCGCGCGCCGAAAAGCAGCTTTCTTATATTCAATAAAGTAAGTCCGTTAGCCCCGCCCCTTTGTGATCGGTTACGGGTGTAAATATGATGTGCACTCAAAACGATTCTACAGAGAGCGGTCCCAAAGCATGGAAGAGTCTGGAAATTTAGAGCATCCTGTGAAATTTTCTCGCAAGATTCTTAAATTATGAGCTGGTAATGATTCAAAGTACGTTTAAGATTTAAATAAATTTGACCCAAGACGAAAATTTTCATAGTACAAAACGTAATCGTTTGAAGTCGGCTATCGTCTATCGAAAGTGTTATTTTTTTTAATTTCGTTTTGCTTTCCGATTTTTTCGGTCCATCATTTTATACAAAATAAAAGGTTGATACGAGATTAATTTTCTTCAAAGTACAAAATTTAATCGTTTGACGACGACAGAAAGTTGCCAAAGTTGCCCTTCGGTAGCACCGAAACAGAACATTTTTGTAATCAACCCTTTCTTTCACTTCGTGCTGTTATTGTCCGAAGGCCACTTGATGACTTTTCGCTAAGACGCCCCCATTTGGAATCATTTTTTAGCACCGCCACTGCATTGTGCGGGATCGCAACAGAAGCCATTTTTGTAATCAAATGCTGATTCGTTGATGTTGAATGACGACCACCACCAATGGGATAGATTTCTGTTGAAAATGCTACCAGCGCCTTCGTGCTGCTGTGTCCGTTCCGCTACGTACGCTCTGTGTGAACTCTTGTTCGAACTGAGGATTAGATCCAAACCGCAAGTTGCTTCATTTGGATGTCCGTGCTTGCGATGCATGCACGGGATAGGTTGTTTTACAATGTCTAAACTGTTTGCCAATTTTTAATCATTAATAATTAAAAATCTGTATTTTTAGAACTATACAATGAAGGTTGACTCGTTGACTCATCCTTGATCGAATGGACTAAAAGTATTGGAAATCCATTGAGAAACGGCTTAGGTATGAACGTTCAAAGTCTATCAGATTCTCGCAATCGCAAAGTGTACCCCAATATAGAAAAGACAGACGTAGTTCTACGTCCAAAATACTTCTTCGCGAGCGGTCAATAATCAATATTTCTTTTAGCATATTGGTCAATAATGGCCATGCTCATAAATCCATCTTGTTCGGTCGCACGTCGAATCCGTATAAGTAGTAACCAAAAGTTTCTAAATGTGAACAAAACATGCACATGTCAGGCGAAGGATAGTTGTCGCCTCCAATACATTTTTCTTAAACTTTCACATGTTGTGCATATGCACATCAAGTGTTCAAACATTGTAAATAACGATAATTGTAATGGTAGGCAATAAATTAAAGATTATAATTATTATCATCTGTGTTCATGAGACTTCTAGATTAGCTTGATGCAAGATCATTACTTTTTTCCTTTATAGTTGAATTAGTTATTGTTGTAGGACAAGTGATATTTTTGTGCATTAGTAAAACAAAGTCTGGACTAAGTAGCGTAATCATCAATGGTTTTCTATTTATTTAAAAGATATCACCTTCCATCCTCAGCAGCAAGCTTCTTAGATTTTTTTTTTAATAATATGTGCTTGTCTTTTTTATTCTTCGTGAAATTATTCGTATATCAAATATCATTCTCCCATTTTTACGCATTCCAAAACAAGTGGCGATGATACACTATTTGACTGCTTGCTTTGCAATAATAATCAGAATAGTTCCACAATTTCACAAGAATCTTCTTATACGGTGCCACTCAACATAAAACATTACGGAAAACCAGAGAAACAATTCAGCGATGGAACAGACAAGAAAATGAAATAGGGATGCAAGAAATTTGATAAAACTAACTAAACAACTGTTCGGATGCGCGTTCCAGGTGCCAATTATGCCGCGACAGGGCGGCTCGTGCTTCGTAATCGACTATGCCCATGTCGCGCAACCGTTGTACCTTCTGGTCAAAGTCCGGGTTGCGGCACGGTCCGCCAGCGTACACGTTGGTCCAGTGTTTGGCGGTCAGAATGAACATCTCATGGTTGTCTTTATACTGCGTTGCCACGATGGCGTCCTGGGGATCGTCCGGTTCGGCCGCTGCCAGCAGGGCCTGCAGTGATAGCAAAACTGTTCGCAATGTCATCGCCGCTGCCCAGTTGTCTTTTAGGATGTCCAAACAAATGGCTCCGGTCACAGAGGAAATGTTGGGATGCCATATTTTGGTGATGAATTTGACCTATTATTTTTTTTAGGAATTATAAGCGTCTGTTGTCGGCAGATATCATGGCCAATTTTTAGGGTTCAAGATTGAACCCTACTTACCTTCGGCGGGTTGAAGGGGTACGTTTCTGGGACCTTGATTTCGAGTAAAAATTTACCTCCCTCGTACGGCGTATCCGGAGGACCAGCAATTTCACCTCGTAGCTCTGTGAAGTTGTCGTTGACTATATCTAATTTAATAGAACATTGGACAATCTGGAAAGAAAGATAAAAATTGATGTTAAATAAGAATACATGAAGGAAAATCCAATATGGATTGACTTCACTTTCAAAATTATAATTAACGAATTTGATGAGTGCATCATGCAGAGGAAATTTACCTTCAACTTAAAAATAGAATTATAGGAATATTTTCCAATCTCAAATATTTTATTCGTAGAATGTAGAAAATTATAATACAATTACCGTGAAGTGCCCTAATTTCGCGCACTTAAGATCTGACCAAGTTAAAACGTTCATTAAAAAACATGTAGAGGAGCGTCCACAAATTACGTAACGCTTAGAGGGGGGAGGGGGGTGGTTGAGCGAAGTGCGACGATCCATACAATTTTTTTAGATGTTTCATACAAAAATTGTGACATAGGGGGGAGGGGGGGTTCGAAAATGCCTAATTTTTGCGTTACGTAATTAATGGATCTTCCCTAGTGGCCATTTGGAAACATTTGCTACTGCATCACGTAGTAGAAGGATTCTAGGTTCTCAAAAAAATGTTACTTGCAAATTTTGCTGCTATTTAAAAAAAATTGGAGTATGAATCCGAAACCGTTGTATGCTCCTTATTTCGCGCAAGAAAATAGGATAGTTCTTAATTTCGCGCAAAAGTGTTCCTAATTTCGCTCATGTTTGAAATTGAATATTGTTATTGGTTTGATGAAATATAATCAATTAACCAATAGAAGCATGCATCCATTGTTCAAAATATGCAGATAACGGTATCAGACAGCCGTCAGTGACCCATTCTTTAGTCGAAATGGTATGTGCCTATATTTCGACCCTGACATGTCGCAAGATGGGTTCCAAAATTGAACGAAAATTGGCCACTTTCCCAATGGAACCAGGCCCTGGAAGTACCCGGAGGGTGTCCAATTCGATCGAAAATCGCCGAAATGTACTCCAGTGTACTTGTTTTGCAAAATCATGCAGTTTGACATGTCGCAAGATGGGTTCCAAGATTGAACGAAAATTGGCCACTTCCCCAAGGGAACCAGGCCCTGAAAGTACCCAGAGGGTGGCCAATTCGATCGAAAATCGCCTAAATGTACTCCAGTGTACTTGTTTTGCAAAATCATTAAGTTTGATATGTCGCAAGATGGGATCCAAGAGCGAATGAAAATTGGCCACTTCCCCAAGGGAACCAGGCCCTGGAAGTACCCGGAGGGTGGCCAATTCGATCGAAAATCGCCGAAATGTACTCCAGTGTACTTGTTTTGCAAAATCATGAAGTTTGATATGTCGCAAGATGGGTTCCAAGATTGAACGAAAATTGGCCACTTCCCCAAGGGAACCAGGCCTTGGAAGTACCCGGAGGGTGGCCAATTCGATCGAAAATCGCCTAAATGTACTCCAGTGTACTTGTTTTGCAAAATCATTAAGTTTGATATGTCGCAAGATGGGATCCAAGAGCGAATGAAAATTGGCCACTTCCCCAAGGGAACCAGGCCCTGGAAGTACCCGGAGGGTGGCCAATTCGATCGAAAATCGCCGAAATGTACTCCAGTGTACTTGTTTTGCAAAATCATGAAGTTTGATATGTCGCAAGATGGGTTCCAAGATTGAACGAAAATTGGCCACTTTCCCAAGGGAACCAGGCCCTGGAAGTACCCGGAGGGTGACCAATTCTATCGAAAATCGCCGAAATGTACTCCAGTGTACTTGTTTTGCAAAATCATGCAGTTTGACATGTCGCAAGATGGGTTCCAAGATTGAACGAAAATTGGCCACTTCCCCAAGGGAACCAGGCCTTGGAAGTACCCGGAGGGTGGCCAATTCGATCGAAAATCGCCTAAATGTACTCCAGTGTACTTGTTTTGCAAAATCATTAAGTTTGATATGTCGCAAGATGGGATCCAAGAGCGAATGAAAATTGGCCACTTCCCCAAGGGAACCAGGCCCTGGAAGTACCCGGAGAGTGGCCAATTCGATCGAAAATCGCCGAAATGTACTCCAGTGTACTTGTTTTGTAAAATCATGAAGTTTGACATGTCGCACGATGGATTTCGAAGCCGATCTGCCAGTGATCATTTTTTCCGGGAGGGAGGTAACCCCAGTACTCCCCGGAATATATCCGGAACCATGGCCATTGGACAAAAATTGACTTCGGTTCCTAAAACTATAGGAATTTTGTGATCGATTCCAGAAGATTGCTTGAAAATCCGTTAGAAATTGGCTGAGCTGCGTGGTTTTGAATTTTGAGTTTTGTCGTAAAATGGGGGTTGGGGACGTACGTGTTAAGAAAAACTTTTCAGTCTGATGTAGGCTTCTTCCATCCTCTCAAATGTACATGCCATAATATCAATGTCGTCGGCGAAACCAAACAACTGGACGGACTTCGTGAAAATCGTACCACTCCTGTCAATCCCTGCCCTTCGTATTACTCCCTCCAGAGTGATGATGAATAGCAGACACGAAGAGCCATCACCTTGCCGTAACCCTCTGCGCGTTTCGAAGGGACTCGAGAATGCCCCTGAAACTCGAACTCCGCACATCACCCGATCCCTCGTCGCCTTGATCAACCTTATCAGTTTATCCGGAAATCCGTTTTCGTGCATTAGCTCCCTTAGCTGGTCCCGATCGATTGTATCATATGCGGCTTTGAAGTTGATAAATAGATGATGTGTGGGCACGTTGTATTCGCGGCATTTCTGCAATACCTGACGTACGGCGAACACCTAGTCTGTGGAAAAGCGTTCACCCATAAATCCCGCCTGGTACTGCCCCACGAACTCTCTTGCAATTGGTGTTAGTCGGCGGCATAAAATTTGGGAGAGTACATTGTAGGTTCAGCAATGTGATTGCGCGGTAGTTGCTACAATCCAGTTTATCGCCCTTTCTGTAGATGGGACACACGACACCTTCCATACACTCCTGCGGCAGAACCTCATTCTTCCAAACCTTGTTAATAACCCAGTGCAGCGCTCTAGCCAGTGCCTCACCACCGTGTTTAAACAGCTCTCTTGGTAGTTGGTCAACTCCAGGGGCTTTGTTGTTTTTCCCTGGAGATTCGGAGCCAGAAGTCGCATGTCTTGCGCGCGTGCTCCTAGGTTCATTGCCATACCGCCACCGTTGTTTGCCATATCGCCATTCAGGTGCTCTTCGTAGTGCTGCCGCCACCTTTGGATCACCTCATGCTCGTTTGTAAGAAGGCTCCCGTTTATGTCCTTACACATATCCGGCTGTGGCACGTGGCCCTTACGTGAACGGTTCAACTTCTCATTCTCATAGAACTTTCGTGCGTTATTAGCGCGGTACAGTTCCTCCGTCTCTTCACGGTCTCCATCTCGTGCCTCGTTCGCCCTCGTGCGGTGTTGCAGCAATCTCGCCCATGCTGCATTCTTCTCCTCAACTAACTGCTCACATTCGCCGTCATACCAATCGTTTCTCTGATCTGGAGCCACCGTGCCTAGTGCAGCGGTTGCGGTGCTTCCAATGGCGGATCGAATATCTATCCAGCCATTTTCAGAAGTGCTGCGCCTAACTAATCTTCCGTTGGGAGTGCCACTTCCAGTTGCTGCGCGTAGTCTTGGGCTAGTCTACCGTCTTGTAGCCGTCCAATGTTTAGCCGCGGCAGACGACTCTGACGCGTGTTGTACACCGTCGAGAGTTTTGAGCGTAGACATACTGCAACTAGGTAGTGGTCGGATTCAATATTCGCACTGAGGTAAGTGCGTAAGTTCGTGATGTCGGAGAAGAATTTACCGTCGATTAGAACATGATCGATTTGGTTTTCCGTTACTTGATTAGGTGATTTCCATGTGGCCTTGTGGATATTCTTGCAGGGGACGAAAGTGCTTCGGACTATTATTCCGCGGGAGGCTGCGGTATGCAGACTATCCGGTCCGATGACCTTCCTTCCTACCTGAGCGTTCATTTTACCGATGACGATTTTTGCATCCTGCAGTGGGCATCCATCGTATGTCTTCTCCAGCTGTGCATAAAACGCTTCTTTCTCGTCGTCGGGTCTCCCTTCGTGTGGGCTGTGCACGTTGATGATGCTATAGTTGAAGAATCGGCCTTGCACATCCTTGCGTTGATTGGCTGCCACCCAATCACGCGTTGGCGCATCTTCCCCAGCACTATAAAGCCGGTTCCCTGCTCGTTTTTGGTGGCACAGCTTTGGTAGAACCTTTTCCACACTTTCTGTCCTGTCCAGCAGATTTCCTGCAGCGCTACGACGTCGAAGTTGCGGGGGTATAATTCATCGTAGATTATCCTGTCGCAACTTGCGATGCCTAGCGACTTGCAGTTCCATGTTCCTAGCTTCCAATCGTGATCCTTTATTCGTCGCCTAGGTCGTTGCCGATTGTATCGAGTCGTATTATCTTCTATGTCGTTCGTTCTATTTCGTTGTTTTTAAAGGCGGCTTATTGGGCCTGCGCAAACCATCTGTCTCGTCGGAGAGCCGTTGTGTCGTGGGCTTTAGCGTCCCACCTAACACCAGGACTTGGACTTGTGTGCTTTGAGTGGCACACGGTCGCTTTGGTGGGGCCTACTTGCGGATACATGCAGCTTTTTATAGAAGTTTAACAGGGCCCACTGTCAAACCCCGTCACATCCTAGGCAGGCGCCAAGACTCGCAGATGGCCTAGGGAGGGATCGTCAAGCCCTTGGACATAGTCCCGCTGCCCCTTGAAGTCCCTTTGAAGCTAATGACATAAATAACAGCTGCTACAACCTGTTATCCTGAAAAGTATACCTGTTTAAAAATAGTGCTGAAAAACTATAACAACTGATATAGCTCCTTAAAATGAAGTAATGAAGATTTAGCGATTTGCAGTCTTCTACGACAATATGTTTTTTCGAAGCACCTACATCTTTGTAGGACATTGGAAAAATGTAAAAATTAAAAGCGGGCTTGGTAGTCATATGGCTACTGCTTCTGCCTCATACGCAGGAGGTCGTGGGTTCAATCTCAGGTCCGTTCCATTCTCCTACTTTGTATCTTTCTCTATATTTCTCATGTTCTAGCAATCGCTAGAACTGGAAATGGATTCCATACCGCTTCCATTACTATTCCTATACCTTCAACTTGAGTATTCTAACAGTAATCTGCTAGAATTGGAAATGAACTATAGAGCTCGTTTCCTACATCCAATTAGAAATACCATCAGTTACTTTCTCCTATCTATCACATTGGCAGCTCGTTAACCAAGACGGACCTCTGCCTCTCGAACCTAACCCAAAAATTCCGACAAATTCCGCATGAACTCGTGGCAAGTGCAGAAGTATATTCGGCTTGCAGTGGGCGAGTGATTGCATCATCATTTCCTCCCCCTTCCCTACATTGACTTGCATTCTGACGTGGCAGGCGCCAGTATGATCTAACAAATGAGATCACCAGTACTTGTACATTGAAGATGTGTGCTAGTCCCAAGCAAACATCTGTTGGTCAACTACGAGCAGTCAATCAAGCTCAAGCTGCTCAAGCTCATTGGAAAAATGTAAAAATTAAAATGAAAAAGTTAGACCTAAAAAATGATTTTTATGGGGTTACTAACATCGCACCCCTTCAACTTTGTCCACTTCAGGGATGGAAAGTTGGTGTCTTCGACAAAGTGTCTTGAAATAGTAATTTCTACAATGTCTTTTTAGGGAGGCTGTTCGGACGGTCGGATTTTAAACGAAACCGTTTTTGAGAATCAACCTTTGAAAGGATGATCAAACTGTGGAAGTTTAATTAAAATTTAAGTTTGTGGGTTGTTTTACATTTGTTTACAAATATAATCTTTTTTGTAACATTTCTACTCACAATTTTAGTTTGTTCTTCTCCTTTAACTTCCGTCTCAATCGTCCACGTAGACTTGTCTATTAATTTATTTAATTCTTTAATTATTTTGTCTAGTCTCTTTTTAGCGTGTACTATATTTTACCTGCCTGTTCTACTCGCTTTCTGTGTCGTTCGTCTAATTGTCGTCTAAAAGTCCGTGGGCTGTCTTCGATAGTTTGAGCACCACTGTACTGTCCTGCGTCAGCTGTTCATAATGGTGCAATTAACTATATGTTTATTTTCGCACTTCAACCTACTTACAGTGTACTTAATTGTTATCTGCTGACCAAACTCCACGTAATTCACTCTACCTCAAATACAATCTAGATTTATTCACCGTTCAACTCTCTTCTTGCAATACAATTTTCTTCGATTCGCTACTAATTCTGTTTACTCAACTTCGGCCATTTGTTTATATTTTCCCTTTTTCCCCTTTCTGTATATGTTTATCCCTCGCTTTAATTTTATCACTCACTCTCACCATCATATCCGCTGGGAACTGACATTTGCCTAATCGGCCAAATATTGGTTGTGATGCGGCTGCGTCTGGGCAGGGTTGCCAGAACATTCCCCGGCCTGTAACTCTGCCCCGGAGGCCACTTCCGGCTCAGGGTTACCTTCCTCAACTTCTATCACGGCCAGCCTCGCTGACGCTCGCTTATACCTTCCGGTGCTAGTAAGCACCCACGCTTGACGGACCCTTCCGTCTCCGGACACTATGGGTTCTTCTACCACTCCACGAACCCAACACTTACGGTTGGTACCATCTACGATATACACCAAATCTCCTGCTTGCAACGGTCTTGATTCGCCGAACCACTTGGACCTCCGGTTCAGCAAAGGCACGTACTCCTTGATCCATCTATCCCACATCACGCTGGCTATTTGCTGGGACCGCTGGAAGGCGTCCCGGAGAGCCACTGCCGGATTGGGTGGCGGCGGTGTACCGCTTGGCTGATTCGGTGACCCACCCCTCAAGAAGTGGTTTGGGGTTAGTGCTTCTGCCTCGTTGTTCTGTTGCGACACGTAGGTGAGGGGACGAGAATTGACGATGTCCTCAGCCTCAACGATTACCGTCTGCAAAATCTCGTCCGTCAGTCGCCTTCCATCGTTCAACGCTGTTAACGCCTCCTTCACGGAACGCACCAACCGCTCCCAGACGCCCCCCATATGAGGCGCAGCGGGAGGATTGAACGTCCACCTCGTCCTTGCATTCGTCAGCTGGTCTGCACAGTCATCTCTGATGCCCTGTACAACCTCTACTACTTCCTTGCTTGCTCCTCGCAGATTCGTCCCGTTGTCGGAGAAGAATTCAATCGGCCAGCCCCGGCGACCGATAAACCGGTGTATCGCCATCAAACAGGACTGTGTTGTCAATCCGTGGGCTACCTCCAAATGTACCGCTCGTATCACCATGCATGTGAACAGCGCTATCCAACGTTTCTCTGTTCGACGCCCTACAGTCACGTCAAACGGCCCCAGATAATCGACACCCACGTAGCTAAATGGCCGAAGATTCGGCGTAATGCGCTGCACTGGTAGTGGAGCCATCCGTGGAGCATGGGGACGACAGCGATGTACTTTACACCAGACGCAGGCCGCCGACACTTTTCTCACCACTGCATCTACATGCGGAATGTAGTACAGCTGCCGCAACTCGTTTTTAACCGCCTGGCGGTATCCATGGCCACTCCTCTCATGGTAATGTTGGACTATCAGCTTCGTAATTCTGTGGTCGTTCGGAAGAATAACTGGGAACCGCAAGTCGAACGGTAGAAACTCTGCCCGCTCCACGCGGCCCTCCATTCTGATCAAGCCATACTCATCTACCAGCGGGGTCAGCTTGTATAGCGGACTAGACTTCTCAAGTGCCATCCACTGGCTCGCCGGACGATCTTTGTTCCTCGACAGCACCTTCAGCTCATCGATAAAACTCTCCGACTGCGCTACCTTCAGCAAGCATCGCTCTGCTTGCTCGTACTCCTTCTGCTGTAGTGGTAGTCGAACCGACGCACCCGCATTTGATATATGCGACTTCAGCTGATCTTTCGTTGCTCGCAACGTTTCTATCGGCAGTTTCCCTTTTTTCCGTCTACAGTTCGTCACAAATCGAAACACGCACGCTATCGTTCGGACCAGGATCGTCCACTTCGAGAAGCGGTTCGCGTCTACAAGAACCGCTGGTATCTTTACGTCGTGTAGCAACAGATGAACCCGAAGTTCCTCAGTCGTATTAGCCGGCGGCAAACTCTTCCTCGGCCAATTTTCCTCCCGGTCGTACAGAAACTGTGGGCCTCGTACCCACGGACCACTCGGATGTAGATCTGGATCCTTTCCCCACTTCGTCAGCAGGTCTGCAACGTTCAGCCTTGTCGGAACCCACCGCCAGTCTGCTAGTCTTGTCAAGCTCAGGATCTCTCCGATGCGGAAACCAACGAACTGTTTATAGCGGCGCTGGTCGGATCTAATCCACGATAGTACCACCTCTGCATCTATCCAAAATACCACTTTGCTAATGGATATGCTGTGGTTTTCGCGCACCGTATGTGACATCCGTGCACTCAGTACCGCCGCCAGAAGCTCCAGGCGCGGAATTGACACTTGTTTCAAGGGAGCAACTTTCGCCCGGCTCATCACTAGCGTGCACTTCACCTCTCCATGCACCATGGCACGAAAATATGCCACACATCAATACCCCGTCTCACCCGCGTCCGCAAATATATGCAGCTGTACGTCCCGGATTTCATCGGACCTCGCAGTGCCGAAGTAGCTGCGCGACAACTTAAATGCCTGGACATTCGCCAACATGCTCGTCCACCGCGTCCACTTTTTGTATGATAGGTCATCTACCGCATCATCCCACTGGCATCCTGTTCTCCACAGATCTTGCACCAGCATTTTACCCAGGATGGTAACTGGAGCTAGGAATCCGGCCGGATCAAACTGTGCCATGACTATGCTGAGTACCATCCGCTTGGTGGGACGTTCTTCTCCTCGGAGGACTTTGGAACACTCGAACTTCGAAGCGGTCTCAAAACAGAAGACGTCTTCTATCGTATCCCATACTACGCCCAGCACACGTTCATACTCTGCAGCCTTATTTTCGCTAAAGTGTACTGCCGACTCACCGCTTTGCTCGCCAACCGCCTGCAGGAACGCATTGGAGTTAGACACCCAGTTCCTAATTCGAAAACCGCCACACGAATGAACATATCTCACTTCGTTGGCTCTCTTGATCGCTTCTTCCACGGTGTCCACACTGTCGTAGTAATCGTCCACGTAATGACGTTTGACTATTGCATCTGCTGCTTCCGGGTACCTCTTCGCAAATTGCTTCGCATTGACGTTCTTCACATACTGCGCTGAACTGGGCGAACACGTGGATCCGAAAGTCGCCACGTCCATCACGAATATCTGTGGAGCCTCTTCGCTACCTGACCTAAACAGGAATCGCTGCGCCTGCTTGTCCTCCGATCTGATGCGGATTTGGTGATACATTTCCTGGATGTCGCCTCCAAAGGCGATCGGGCGTTCTCGGAAATGGCAGATCACTCGCGGAAGGGGAACTAACATATCCGGACCTTTGAGCAGCTCGGAATTCAGGGGATGCCATTCACTGATGCTGCTGCATCCCATACCAGGCGCACTTTGCCTGGCTTTCGTGGGTTCACCACGACGTTGAGGGCAGGTACCACACAGCAGATTGAGCTGTCTCCATCAACTCTACGTCGGTTACTTTGTGCACGTCTCCTTTCTGATGGTAATCCTCGATCTGCCGACACATTCTCCTTCAGCGCTGGATTCCTTTCTAAATTCCGATCGAGTGCATGCATTCTCCGCTTAGCCATTGAGTAGCTATCGGGAATTTCCGGACATCGCTGCGCCACAACAGTCCAGTTTCGAATCGATGGCCCACTCGCTGTGTTGTCGCCTCCAGGATCTCCCTAGCCCGCTTCTCTTCCAACGGTTCTGGCACAGCGAACGATGCACCCGCTGTTTCTTCCAGCACATACTGCTCCCGCATCAAATCATGGAGCTCCTGATTGCTCACCGTCGCGATAGAATGAAGATTCAGGTATGTATGAACGCTGGCTCTACGTTTTCGGACCCATATATTGTCCAACCCATCTTCGATCGCACGGCGATCGGTTCGTTCGGTCTACCAACACGTGACTCCAGCGGCGCAAACAGGTGTAGGTTATCCAAACCGATGAGGATGGTCGGCACCCCGGACGGAAAATCTTTCACTGGCACGCCCACAAGATGTGTGTACCGCTTCACTACCTCTGCGTATCGAACATTCTGTTTGGGTAACTGCAACTCCGATACTGTCCGAGTGTTGAACAGCGGAAACTTCTCCTTCGAGCCCTTTGCTGCCACCATCATCTCTACGCAGCGGGACTCGTTTTCGAACCGGTTGATGTTCCCGGTCCACGTTACTATCAACGGCTCCAGTGAACCTTCAGCTTTCAATCGTTTGGCTACCACATCATCGACCAAAGTCGCAGATGACCCTTCGTCCAGGAACGCGACGGTGTCGTATTGACGCTTGCCGACGTGTAGCGTTACCGGCATCATACGGAAAATCACTGTGCAGTCGGATATCGCTTTCTGCAATTGCACAGATCTTTCCACGCGATGTAACAGAGGATGATGGTTTCCTTGACAACCTCGCACCACGCACCGGATCTTCGACGAGCAGCGACTATTACCATGTTTGTTTAGGCAGATTCCACACAGTTTCTGCCTCTCCACCTCTCTAAGCCTTTCGGCGATATTCATTCGCCGGAACTCATCGCAATTTCTGATCAAATGATCCGTCCGCTCACAGATCCAGCACGGCCGACTGACTGCCTCGATCCGCGATCCTTCGCTCCACTTCTGTGCAAATTCATGCATATGCACAAACTCCTTCTTCCTAGGATTCTCTCTCCCAGGACGTGCTCGCTCGTTCACTGACAACATAGTGAACTCCGTAACCTCGGACACATCCGAAACGATTTCGGTGGTGAAGTTCGAGAACATCCTTAGTGGACTGTCAATTTGTCCACGCTTGAAACGGACCCAGTCCAGCTTATAGCTTGGTGGTAGCTTGTCCACCAACTTCTGTACCAGCATCGGGTTGTTCAGGTGGTCTCTGAGCTGTGCAGCTTCAAGATGATCGCACAGTTGCTTCACCGTAATCCCGAAGTTAATGAAGGTCTCCAGCCGATCTCCTCTCGGCGCAGGAGAATTCCTCACTTTTGTCAGCAGCGTCTTCAGCAACTTTTCCGGCCTTCCGAAAAGATTCCTCAGATCGCAAATAACATCCGGAACCGAATCCGGCAGCACTAGCCGACTCCTGACTGCCTCGAGTGCGTCTCCCTGTAGACAGTCCTGCAGCCGCTTCAAGTTCTCCAAGTTCGTGAACCCGCACGCCGCCGTCGTATGCTCGAAGCTACTGATAAACAGCGGCCAGACTTCCGGCTCTCCACGAAACTTCGGAAGGTACTGGGACACCGCTTTCCGAGCGGCTAGCTGCTGTTTCGAGATATGGCCAATATCACGCCCCGGCCCGTCGGAATCATGACTACTCTGCATGCTGCCATACCGGCTCTGACTGTGACGGCTTTTCGCTGGATAATCCAACGACTCGCTGCTTTCGTCTTCGCTGGACTCTGGCTCGTTCTCGACGATTTCAGGCACTTCCTTTACCGGTTTCATCGACTTCGTTTTTGTTCGCCTTGATAACCACTCCTGCTCCCAGTGGAACTCCACCTTTCGGAAAAGCTCCCCTGACATCCGAGACCGACTGCTGCGTGTTTGTCTTCCTTGACTGTTGCAGCCACTCCTCTACCGCCTGGTCCGGTTCACTTTTCGACCTCCCACCGACAGCACCATCTTCGTCCTTGGACGCATTCACCCTCTTGACGCTGTTTTCGAATTTCTTCCGGATCGCGTCTCGCTTCTCCAAAAATTCCTTCTCCGCAGCCAGTTGAGCGTCCAACATTTCCTGTTCTTGCTGCAACTGCTGCTCTTCTATCTCGCGTTGTACTTGGAGCTCCAGTTCCCGCATTTCTCGTTCTTGCCTCAGCTGTTCCTGCTTCCACGCTTTCTGCCTAGCGAGTAGCTTCTTCCGCGCCTCCATCTGCTTTGCAAAGGCCTTTTCCTTGGCGAGTTGTTCCTCTTCCAACTGCTTCTCAGCCGGATCTGCATCGGAACTAACTCCCTGATCGGACCCTCCATCGCCTTTTTGGCCGGTCTTCTTGCCACCTCGCGTCTTGCTTCTCGTGTCCGGAACCTTCAGCTGCTGCGCACTAGCGGAAACACACTTGACAGCGCCAATCGGCTTTCACAACCTCCTGGTCTACGCCAGCGCAGGAGAAATGAGCCCATTGCCTACATTTCCCACATTGGACCCAATCCACATCCTCCGACATCGACTCCGACATTGAGCAGAACAAACATTGCTCATTTTTCGAAGGAGAGGAAGCCATTCCGAAGTAATCCGATATAAAATTTTTGATTTTGTTCGGACGGTCGGATTTTAAACGAAACCGTTTTTGAGAATCAACCTTTGAAAGGATGATCAAACTGTGGAAGTTTAATTAAAATTTAAGTTTGTGGGTTGTTTTACATTTTTTTACAAATATAATCTTTTTTGTAACATTTCTACTCACAATTTTAGTTTGTTCTTCTCCTTTAACTTCCGTCTCAATCGTCCACGTAGACTTGTCTATTAATTTATTTAATTCTTTAATTATTTTGTCTAGTCTCTTTTTAGCGTGTACTATATTTTACCTGCCTGTTCTACTCGCTTTCTGTGTCGTTCGTCTAATTGTCGTCTAAAAGTCCGTGGGCTGTCTTCGATAGTTTGAGCACCACTGTACTGTCCTGCGTCAGCTGTTCATAATGGTGCAATTAACTATATGTTTATTTTCGCACTTCAACCTACTTACAGTGTACTTAATTGTTATCTGCTGACCAAACTCCACGTAATTCACTCTACCTCAAATACAATCTAGATTTATTCACCGTTCAACTCTCTTCTTGCAATACAATTTTCTTCGATTCGCTACTAATTCTGTTTACTCAACTTCGGCCATTTGTTTATATTTTCCCTTTTTCCCCTTTCTGTATATGTTTATCCCTCGCTTTAATTTATCACTCACTCTCACCATCATATCCGCTGGGAACTGACATTTGCCTAATCGGCCAAATATTGGTTGTGATGCGGCTGCGTCTGGGCAGGGTTGCCAGAACAGAGGCCCTTGAAGTTTCCGTGCAGCAAGGAGAAACTGAACTAGGCTGAACTCAAGAAGCTAGACTTTACTTTAGTAAAGTCTAGCTCATTGGGCTGAACTAGGTTGTGGAGGCGAGGATTCCGCGATGAACTTTTTGGAGTTGAGCAACCGTTCCCAATGTTTTGCGATAATCGCAGAGCAATTTGTTTGTGGGGAAATGAGCCAATATCACCCAGAAGATGTGTAATAATAACTAACCCAGAAGCAAATATATCAATTTAAGACACCATTTCGTTAGAGAACAACTCCAAATGCAGAAAATTGAAATCAATCACGTTGGATCAAAACAACAGAAGGCGGATGTTTTCACGAAGTCTGTTCCAGGTGGTTGTAGTAAAAGTATATACCTATTAAGTCTATAAAGCATCGAGAGTTTCAAGTTTAGTACTACACTGGATCGCGCTTCATAATGTATTATTTGGTTCTATACTATTCCCCAGAAAACCATACCCCAGAATTCCATTCCCTAGAATGTACCGTTCCCCAGAAAACAGAATATATAAATAAACATGATTTCATTTTCTTGTTTTCTTACAAACATTATCGCAAGACCATAATTAAACTTTGTCTTGATGAGTTGGACGTGCATTGTGGTAATTATTAGAAACTATAGATAGTAGAATCTATAGATGAGCGAAAGCATGGCTGAGTCGTTTTTTTGCCCGTGCACACGCGCATATGACGTCACAGCCCTTTAACGTTTCCATTGCAATCGTGACGTCATGCTCGTTCAATGTTATGGATTTTATACAGGTTCGGGCGAGACAGCACAAACGTGTTCGTGAAATGTCGGAATCAGTAACAGTGTTCGTTTCGCACGACGACGGCGGTGGCTCGGGTGCCGGGAACAAAAGAACGGTGACGTCAATCTCACACCTCATGAATGAAATTTGGTGTGAGTTTGACGTCAGCAATCAGCTGATCAGAAATGTTTACTCTTTTTGGGCTACTAATACGAACAAAAGGCACGCTCAACCGGACCTGTATAAAATAAATGACATTGATGCTCGTTTGAAGACACGTTTGACAGTTCGTTTGGAGACAGAGGATTTATCTTCGCTCATCTATATATTCCACTATCTATATTAGAAACTAGTTTCAAATGCAATGTGCCTTTTGGCATCTTTGGCATAATGACCATAAGGGTCCCGCCAGAGTAAGGTGCCTGCCAGAGTAGACGCGCCTATGCGACGTCGCGCGAAAATTGCGCACGCAAAGGAATAACAATCAATAATAAGGAGCTGTCAAATCGTATGGACGCTTCGCATCGCATTTCGTGTCTACTCTGGCCGCACCCTAAACGCGACGTGCGATGCGACGCGACTCACGCAAGGGAATAACAATTATTATCAATGAACTGTCAAACTGCACTGTCGCGTCACGTCGTATCGCATGGTCACGTCCAGAGTGTATGTAATTAAGAGTGGCGACATGTGCCGCTTTTGACAGGTCTCCTGCTCGTTTGGAACACGATTTTGTATATGGGAATGACGCATTTGCATTTGCTTGGAAAAGGGCAAATAAGTGATAATATCTTTTATCTTTATTATATTCTTTTGACTCACACATTTGCCTGAAATACGCCTTCTTTCGAATCACGCGTTTGCCCGGAGTATAGCAAACAAGTGGATGATGCCTTCTTATGAAATATGAATTTATCCGCACTTTGTGGCCCCCTCCCAGAGGTTATGCCCAAAACCACCCCCGTGGCTACGCCACTGAGCTGAACATCTACTTTAGAAAGATGCAGAGAATTCTACGATTTGTCACTGGTGCCACGAAAGTTTTTGAAATTTGAAAAACGAAACAAAAATTATGAAGATTCATGTACAACGAACCTGGGATTCTCCTGCTTGTAATGAGGACCATGCCCTCTGAACTTTTAAATATTTTTCCTTCAAAATACGCAAATTTTCCGACTTGATCTCCTCTCTATGATATCTACTCAATACATATTTTTTAGAGCAAACCCTGGATGACTAATTAGGGATCAAGTCTCCTCAAATTGAAGCAACAACTCAAAATCCAAAAATCCTGAAACTGTAGTGGAATGTTGGTATTTTTATCAATGAAGATCATTAAGCATAGTTAGTAGAGTGGGGCGTCATGGTCATTTTTTCAAATCAATGGTTTTTCGAAGCCATTCTGGGTCCTGAACAACTGTGCAGAATTTGGGACCGATTGGTTGCTTCCTCGCTTTCCGCATCGCGTTTGAAGTTTGTATGGAAATTAGTATGGGAGAACGTATATTTTTGCATTTCTACTACTAGAGGATTCAGTTCATCGTAAACCAAGTGGCACATTGCGTTAAAGTATAACCCATAGAATGCCGAAAAACTTTGCTGAAGAAGGCACGTTGCTGGAACGTCCACGAAAAAAGTTATAACGCTTCGAAGATTGAGTGTTCAAACCCTATGCAAAAAATCATTTATTTTGCCAGCACTGCCGTACTACGTAGACCACTAATTTAACTGAGTGTTATTTCAAAATAATTGATCTTATAGGGCTTTCGAGCTAATGGGAGCTATCCTGAATCATTTCACAAAGAAAAAAATCTGACGAGAAGGAAGATGGGTTTTGCCCTTCGAGAACCATATGTTGTCCGGTAGTGCTGGCAGAAACATTGATTTCTTGCATATGGTTTGAACAATTAATTTTCGAAACGTAATAACATTTTTTGTAGACCTTCCAGATACGTACCTTCTTCGGCAAAGTTTTTCGGCATCTTCCAGACTATATGCTAACGTATTGAATCACGTGATTGATGATAAATTGAAGCCGTTAAGAGCAAAAATGTAAAAAAGTACGTTTTCCCATACTAATCTCCATGTAAATTTAAAACGCGATGCGGCATGCGAGGTTGCAACCAATCGAGCCCATATTTTGCACAGTTGATTGGGGTCCCAAAACGATTCAGAAAAACCTTGATCTCACTTGATCGGACGAAGTTTGCGTTTTTCCATACAACTGTGCCCCACTCTAATAGTTAGGGATTTGTGCTGTGAAAAATGATAGCATTTGGTCATTATTGGGAGAAGTTGTTCAAATTTTGCGTGGCCATATTATAAATTGTGACGTAAGCTACTGGTGAAATGCCAATAAGAGCAACGAGTTAAATGGCTGGCGAAGTTTCAGAGTGATCATTTTTCCAAGATCCGTAGTTTCATTTCCGCCATGAACAAAGCATCATTAGATGGATACATAAAGCTTTATAACAAAATCCTGGTCAATAGTTTCAAAATAGTTGAAAATAGTGACTTTTTGCGAGAAAAAGTGACTTTAGTGACTTGAGGTCGAAAAAGGAGACTTTTTAGTGACGTGACCAAGTCACTAAAAAGTGACCCGCTACCAGGCCTGATATTTGTATAATGATTTGAAATTTTCAGCGGAATCTGCAAAAAAAAACCGAAGATTTGGAAACCGGGTCTTCAAAGATCCTTCAAAGGTTCTTGTTGTAAATTATTCAAAATTGCAATCGTATTAGTACAATCGGATGATTTGTTATGAATGAGTTCTTCGTAGCATCGACTTGGAAATGCAAATTATCATCTGTACTCGCATTGCCTCCAAAATATGTTATTCGATCAAGTAACCGAAGGATTCTTGACGTCAAACATTGCATTAAGGCATGGAAAATATTTTCCTCGTTTATTTGACTCACTTCAGTCGAACTAATCCTGAACAATATTTTGTGTTCGAAGGTATACTTTGTACGTAGATTTCCAAAACAAAACTGATTGCCGCCAGGCAGATAATCGTAATCGTGTTCATATGGCAACGACGGAGAGCAGTCCACTATCACGACCGTTTATTGGTTTTTCAAAATATTGATCGCTTCTCTTCCGTACGTGATTCGTCGCTGCGAGGCTGAAAGTGTTTGCGGTGCAAGTGATTTGATGAATTCTAGTTGAATTCAATTTTGTCAGGTGCTAGCTTTGCTATATTTTTTAAGTTTGATTGAATAATGAGTGCGGTGGGCAATGAATCCAGTAATTCCGAAACGGAGTTCGAACAAGGTTAGTAATAATTTAGCATGTAGGATTGAGTGAGACAAAACGGCATGTTTTTACATTCCTCATATATGTACACGTAAAAAAATTCAATGTTGTTTATTATTAATATTTCTAATACTTTTTTGCCAGAGCAGGCGCTTAATGACATGTATAAGAAAAAACTTATACATCGCATTAGTCACACACATTCGGAAACTTATACTTTTCATTAACTTATGAATGTTATTAGCTTTTTGATATGGGATCATTCATTAGGTAGCATAATGAAGAGTATAAGTATTTTTGAATGGTTTTTTGCCATAACATATAAGGTTATTTTTTTACGTGTATACATTTCACTTCATAAAAGGACCTTCTATAGAAGGCTTTAGTAAAACATTACTCAACCGATTCTCTCTCTGTAGTTGCATTTGATAGCGGGCTAAGCCTAGTTGATCACAACAATTGAATTTAACTCAACGATCGTTATGGCGTTTAAAGTTTATGAAGAAAATGTTGTAACGAACTAAGAAGATCAATCTTCTTCTAGTTCTATGGCTCTTACATTGCATAAGTGTGCATCTTGTTTGTCAAGTACGATGAATACACTTTTCCCATGAAGTCGAGAATAATCTCCTGAAAACAAGCTAGACCGGACCGAGAATTGAACCCGGCATCTCCGGATTTTCAATCCTGTGCCTTTGCTCGCAAGGCTGACAAGGAGATTCACTACTACTAGTAGCGTTATAGGAACGTGTCAGTAAAGATTTTTCTTCGTTATTTCGCTTAATTTATTGTGAAAACTTCTATGTTTAAAAAGTTTATATTCCATTAAATTCACTCACAGTGAAGGACAATTTATAAAAAAAAATTGGATGAAATTGCCAATAACTCTGCTACTGCTCCACTTACCCTAATATATGTTTTGAGGCACCACGTAAAGAAAATTATCTTCCACCTAACAGGGGCATTGGCATGAAAGGTGACCTATATCAGATAACGATGGTATCGATATAATACCTACCAGTCATCCATTACGTCCCTAAAATAAAACCTGTCATTTTTTCTCACATCCTTTCTTCAAACAAGGGAACGTCTCTACGTTATGCAATTTGAACATTCTTTCTTCGAATGGTTTTCGAAGAACGGAAAATCATTCAATTTGGATCTTACCTCTTCACTTTTGAGAACTTCTTTAAATTCTCGTTTGATACGGGATACTGCCATGTTCGCCATTTTGCCTCCGCTTTCCTCTATGCTACCGCCTACAACTGCCTTCTTCTGCCAAGAGCCAGGCTCCTTCGCGGATTTATTCCTTCGGGTATCCTACACTTGGGGAATCTAAAGGATGTTGCTTAATGGGGAAAACCTCTTTCGCCAGTGAAATTTCGCTTTGTTTGGACGGTGCTCACTTGTGACGCAGCTGCGATTCACTCGTAAAACAATTCTCACTAACTCGTTACTGTAGTCTTCGCAATTCGCCCAAAACAAAAGCACTGTTTTTGATATTATTTTGCACCACCGAAAGCGAACAACACACTTTGCAAAGGTCTCAGATTTTTAGACTTTTTCCTTTTTGGCGAGCGTTGTTCTTATTTTTTGTTGCTAATTTTCATGCACACATACGCACATAAAGAAGCACAAAATCACAACCACATTTGATGATACAGTACTTATCGCACTTATAGACCACCTCGACCGCCGATGTGTGCTCAATTTATTGATAACCTCATTCAGAGATGTTTGAATGAACATCTGTATTTGCATACATACAATAGTATACATATATTAATATATAAAATAATCATGCACATCGTCAATTTCTTAACTTAACATTATTAAAAGTTAAATTTATTTAAAGGCACCTACACATTTGCAAAATGTATACGACGTACCGTGACCGTTTATTTACCTTGAACAAATTATACGAAGCGGTGTTTCTGCGGAACGGTATTCGTCATTGATGTCGAAAATTTTACACCTCCTTTGAATTGGTAGGTAAAACCAGGGACCTTATTGCCTGATTTTCTCAAAATTGCACGCGGCCCTTCATGAAAGGTACCGCCGCGCTTTATGCACCCCGTTTACTTAATTCTTGTGGGTGAATAGCATTGCGGTGTATCGTTTGGCGCGGCCGTACTTTTCGACAGTCATTCGCCGCGTGGTTTTGTGCAAGTACCCATTTGGGAACACTACAAACGCCGCGCAGTGTATCATATCCAGAAAATCTGACAATATGGTCCAATGCACCGAGTTCATCATTGACGTTTGAGCGGTGCGCTGTTTACTAAGAATGAATACTTTTTCATTCATCAAGTTCATGCAAGTGTTCATTTTTAGTAAACAGCGCCCGTCTCAAACGTCATTGTGTTCATTCGGTGCATTGGACCATTGCGCATTTCGATTCGAGAACACTACTTCATGAGTGCACTCAGAAATATTTTGACGTAGAATTACGTCTTTCTATCTTACCGAAAGACGGGTCATTCCAAAGTTTCAAATTTGAGACCGTCACGAAAAGAGGTCAGGAAGTAAGAGTCTATAACTCAGCCGTTTTTCAATGGATTCTGGAGATTTTACTATAAATCGATCAGTTAACTCTCTAAGATTTCATTCGACTCTTGTAAACAATTGTTTCAAAGCTTTTAACTATTACAAAATTAATTTCGACAATTAGTGTTCAAATTTCTCTTATACAGTAAATTGCCTATACATTCTGGCTATATGCATCCGCAATGAACATGCTCCAAATAATGATATGGAAATGCTAATATCATCTTCCAAACTTGGACGTACATGTTCATGATAGCATTAGAGGCGAAAGTATAGAATTGATAGTTCCGTTAGGATACGGCAGGCATGAAGAATGTTTTTATAGAAGTCGATTTGAAAGCGAGAGGGCAATATTTGTGATGGCACATATCGCACGACCTTCCTTCTGCCAAGCTCCCGTCCCCTTCATACGGGAGCTTGGCAGAAGGAAGGTCGTGCGATATGTGCCATCACAAATATTGCCCTCTCGCTTTCAAATCGACTTCTATGTCGCCTCTAATGCTATACTTTCGCCTCTAATGCTATCATGAACATGTACGTCCAAGTTTGGAAGATGATATTAGCATTTCCATATCATTGTAAATCGTTTAACTTCACGTAGAAGTAACACACACGAAATCATTAATTTAGTGTCCTACCCTTGGTGGGGGCATCCATCAATTCAGCTGTTATTGGTCGACGGTACAGCAGCAGTGCCTTTCTCTGCTTTGTTCTCTCCGAGGCAGCCAAGTTGGTTGCGACGAGACGGACGCAATGAGAAAACAGAACTGTGCAATAAAAATCCTATTCGACTAAATGCTGATGTCATATTAGAAATTTGGAGACAGTACTCGTCGATAGCAAATCCTTCCGCACGCGATGGCATATGAGCAAGTCAAACCACCTTCCTTTTGCCAGTGGAGATATATCAGCTACCACACTGATATTCTTCCCTCCCCCTTTATACGGGAGCTTGGCAGAAGGAAGGTCGTGCGATATGTGCCATCACAAATATTGCCCTCCGCTCGCTTTCAAATCGACTTCTATAAAAACATTCTTCATGCCTGCCGTATCCTAACGGAACTATCAATTCTATACTTTCGTCTCTAATGCTATCATGAACATGTACGTCCAAGTTTGGAAGATGATATTAGCATTTCCATATCATTGTAAATCGTTTAACTTCACGTAGAAGTAACACACACGAAATCATTAATTTAATGCTCCAAATAATTGAATTTCTTATCCACTATCAAACCACAGACAAACAGACGTAACTTTAGAGAAATTTCCATCGAACATGACTCCAACGATCAATTTGAATTTGATTGATTGCGCAATTCACAACTAGAGGCGCTAG
Organism: Armigeres subalbatus; assembly: GCF_024139115.2. Lineage (NCBI taxonomy): Eukaryota > Metazoa > Arthropoda > Insecta > Diptera > Culicidae > Armigeres > Armigeres subalbatus. The sequence continues at coordinate 145,668,349 of NC_085140.1, read as the reverse complement.
TGTCGTAATCCTTCGGGTTTGACATTCCGCTCCAGCGCCTCCTGGTGACGATGTCATACGAAACATCGTTTCGTGTAGCATGATCGCAAGATGGTGGTAGAGGAGTTGAGCGATGCATTTTTCCGAAAAATGTTCAATCTGTTACGTCTGTTTGTCTGTGATCAAACTATACGTAATTCTACGTTCAATTTGTGGTCGTGTCTTTAATATAACCTTCTTTTATTTATTACTATACTAAGGCCGGAGTGGCCTGTGCTATACATAGAAGTCTTCTCCATTCAGCTCGATCCATGGCTGCACTTCGCCAACCAGGCAGTCTGCGAAGGGTCCGCAAATCGTCCTCCACCTGATCGATCCACCTTGCCCGCTGTGCACATCGCCTTCTTGTTCCCGTCGGAACGTTGTCGAGAACCATTTTAACCGGATTATTGTCCGACATTCTGGCTACGTGCCCGGCCCACCGCAGTCTTCCGATTTTCGCGGTGTGAACGATGAATGGTTCTCCCAATCTGATGCAACTCGTGGTTCATTCGGCTCCTCCACGTACCGTCCGCCATCTGCACCCCACCACTGGTGGTACGCAGCACTTTCCTTTCGAAAACTTTCAGTGCGCGTTGGTCCTCCACGAGCATCGTCCAGGTCTCATGTCCGCAGAGAACTACTGGTCTAATAAGCGTTTTATAGCTAGTCAGTTTGGTACGGCGGCGAACTCTATTCGATCGGAGCGTTTTGCGGAGTCCAAAGTACGTACGATTTCCTGCCATGATGCGTCTCCGAATTTCTCTGCTGGTATTGTTATCGGCCACCAGTGAGCCCAAGTACACGAATTCTTCAACCACCTCGATTTCGTCACCACCGATAGAAACTCGTGGTGGGTGGCTTACATTGACCTCTTTTGAGCCTCTCCCTATCATGTACTTCGTCTTCGACGTGTTGATGACTATAGTCCAATCCGTTTAGCTTCGCTTTTCAGTCTGATGTAGGCTTCCTCCACCCAACAAACATTCACTAGTTGAACTAACATCAGTGTGATGATTTAATTCAGCGCTGTGTTGAATTATGTCTGTACTATTTCTTATCACAACTTCTGTTCAAGCTTTGTTCAAACAATTTCGGCGAAGTTATACAACTACAACATCTCATTTTGAAAAACAACTTTATTAACTGATTCGTTAAACCTTTAATAAGCATTTTACTAAGCCTCAATTCAGCTACATGTGAATTCTTCGAAAATAATAACGCATTGAAGGTAACATCATCAAGATCTCCAATGAACGTATTTTGAAGCAATTGCTATTTTCATATAATCATTTTAAAATTTTCCCAAATCGAGTCTCGAACTGCTGACATTTGATCATCTGCCGGTAACGTTGTCATCCGCGCCATCCTTGATTTGTTAGGTATGGCTCACTCAATACATAACATAAATAATCTTATTGCTGAATATGAATCATAATTGGACTCTTAATCAATAAGTCGATCTGTCAAACTACAGTTTATTAATAACTGTACAAGATTTTTATTTCAACCATTGTTCAGCCAGTCATAACCATCGCACACTAGGAAAAATACGTAAAAATAATGTCGATAAACGATAAAATAAAATCCGTCCCCAATGCTATTTATGAATTTATGAAAATAAAATCAATGTATATTCGGCCTTCCTAAGAATCTCTTGATAAACGGTTGCGGTATGATTGTCAAATGCTAAGATTATTCCAATTTCGCCGTAATAAAGATCAACATGCATGCGATAATGTTGGGTTTCCACACATCAAAGATTCAAACATTTTCCGACGTTATTCAACGGCGTTATGTCCGGCTTTTAGTAAATTTAGTTCCGCATGGATGCATGATTTTTTTCATTGCTCCTGCAGTTTTTCGTTATAATCTCCCAGCTTAATAAATAACGAATATAAAAAGCATGTCTTGAAAATAAATCATTATTTTCCTATAAATCAAATTTTCCAGATCTAGAATCCAGATTTTCTCTCAAACTGAAAAAGCTTAATGTTTTTTTCCACTGTGCGATAGATCAGATAAACGTGAAATCCAATGGTTAAGACGGACAAAGGTTAAGAAGGATGTCCAATGCTTGATTATTAACTTACTATTCAAACTCTATTCGACCACCCTTTCAAAGCATCACATCATAGTCGAACAGAGAACTTAAAAAATCATTAGTTCAGCACGTTGTTAAATTTCCCCAATGTGCTGAAATGTTATAAATCGAAAACGTTAGTTCGACTTCAAATAAAGGTAGTAAACAAATAAATAGGCCATGTCGAATATTAGTTAGATTAAATGCTAAAATGAAAACTGTCTAGCGAATTATTCAGCATCCATTTTATTCAGCTACGTAGATCACAAATAAACAATAATTCAACCTAGATGCTTATTTGAAGCTTGTCGTTGTTTGTTGGGCATCCTCTCAAAGTTACGTGCCATAATATCAATGTCGTCAGCGAAATCAAGTAACTGGACGGACTTCGTAAAGATCGTACCTTTCGTGTCAATCCTTGCCTTTCGTATTAGTCCAAGGCTGTCCACCACTTTTTAACGGTCATAGGAGTAGGTTGGTTGCTGAGCTACGAAAACTTTACAAGCCATTATGAGGGTGGCGGTTTTTGATGATTTTTTATCATAACGCTATCTGACGTTCAATACATCTGTCTCCTTGCTCGTGCACAGAAAGGATAGGATTTGTTTTCATTAGGGAAACGCTTCGGAAGTGCTACCGTATGAAAACAAACCCTATCCTCCCTGTGCGCGCAAAAGACAGATCTAGACCAACATTTGAAAAGGGCGTAACAACCAAAATTTATTCCTTCTGATTCTTCGTCTACATATATTGCTTTATATGTGGACGAAGAATCAGAAGGAATAAATTTTGGCTGTTACGCCCTTTTCAAATGTTGGTCTAGAGATGATTAAACGTCAGATAGCCATATGGCGTTGTGGGCAGCAAATTTAAATTATTTTCGTCGTCGGTTCGTCGGTGTTATTATTGTCTGATTTTCTGAAAATTGCACGCGGCGAACCTTTCATGAAAGGTACCACCGCGCTTTCTTCACCCTGTTTACTTGATTCTTATACTAATGACACACTGGTGGTATAAGTACCATGGTACAAGAATCTTGAAACGAGTACCGTATCGATTATTGTCTTTATCAAAGATAGTCTTGGAATAATTTCCTTGTCCTCTTGTACCATGGTACAAGTACCACAGGTGTGTCCTTAGTATTATGGGTGAATAGCATTGCGGTGTATCGTTTGGCGCGGCCGTACCTTTCGACAGTCATTCGCCGCGTGAAGTTTTGTGCAAGTACCCATTTGGGAACATTACAAACGCCGCGCAGTGTATTGCAGTTTGCCTTGAAACATGGATTATCGATGCACTTATTAACTTACACACACTTTTTTATTGCGTGTACTGTACACAGTTGCCGAATTCTTTTTCTCGAATCCTACTAAATAATCATTTCGAAGGAGAAAATGCAAGAAGTTGCAAAATGCGAAAATGTCAGAAGAAAATGTTCAAAACAAAAGCACGTGGTTCTCACACCGTTTGCTTTCGTCTGACATTTATCGATGTCAAAATCCATTGTAATCGACACCGTCACACTTTTGGTCACAGTTTGGAACTGTCACACTTTCAAACTGTGTTGTTCGATTTAGTGTGAACAGCGCAATATCATATCCAGATAATCTGACAATATATGCCTGGTAAAAATGTCCATTCAATCGAACAACATGCCCGAACCCCGTTTGCATTCACGTAAAAAGCGGTGTATTTAGCGATACCGGGCGCGGTGTAAATTGATTTGTTTTGGTTTTCCCTTTTCCACATGGTTTTTAAACGCAGCGCAGCTGTCATTATTTACAGTTACACTGACCGTTATTTGCTAGTGTTGGCGCACAAGACGACAATGTTCTGTACACGACTACCTGCATTTCTATAATAAAAATATACCTAAACTGTGTGCCTGTGTGGAGGAAACTCCACAATCAAAGCAAAACACTTCCACATCGTGCGCTCACACATAAGCATCCCGATCGAATGAGCTCTCTTATTTAATTTGATACCGTAGATTGTGTGATGCCAGTCAGATCCTCAAACCCGATTCGCGCCAGAAGTCTCATCCGGAACAACTTGGAGAAGTCTAGCAGCAACTCCCAGCAGCAGCAGCACCTGCAATCCAGAATGCCGAACATCAAGGTCTTCTCCGGCTCGTCCCACCCCGATCTAGCGTCGCGCATCGTGGACCGCCTCGGCATCGATCTCGGAAAGGTGGTCACGAAGAAGTTCAGCAATTTGGAAACCTGGTGAGTGACTTAATTATTACCTGATTGTGTTCTGTTCCGGGGGAGTTCATTGCTGTGAGATTCGCGGGGTATCCGCAGCAAATGGATTGTTTGATTTGTGTGTTCCTGTGACCGCAGTGTTATTGATTAAACAAGAGTTTGCATAAGCATATAGTGGAGATCGATAAATTGAAGATAATTGTTGTGGAAAATTTTGGAGTCGGGAGGACGCCTGTTAGGACGGAGCTCTGAATTGGCAAAAATGTCTTTAAAAATAAAATCCACTTAACCTTGAAGTGTGACGGCAGCTCTTCCTATGACTATGATGATTATCTACATTATTCGCAGGAAGAGGCAGGAACCCACACTCGGCGAGGCGAGTGCGAGGTGTTTTTAGAAATAGTGATTGATGAAATTGCTCCAGATGGGATTCTAATGAAAAAAATGCAAAGCTTTCCTTGAACCGAACATCGAGAAAGAAACAGCCAAAGAACACGACGCTTTAAGTAAAGCTACCTGTTAGGCTACCGCGGCCCGTGAATGGGATCGCTGACATGTTGTAGTTGTAAGATTAGGTTCCGACTGGGACTGTATAATCATTATTTTGATTGCCTTTTTGGTTGCGCTTTTACGTCGTCTACTTTTTACTTGTATGTACTTGAATCATGAACCCTCTAAAGATTTGTGGCCTCGAGATTGTTGCAGCAGTCCATCATCATTGGCTGAGCAGGCAATCGGTCAATTATCTATATGTGTGAAGCAAAAAAAAAACTTGTCTGTCGTTCGGTGTCTGTTATAGTGTTGATCAGTTGTTCCTAATTTTTGGTATGTGCCACTCGCAAGATTAGAATACCTGCATGATCTTTTCGTAGAACAATGTAGGTAGATATTTTGCAGTATTGACTATTAAATCGGCGGTTGTTGCAGTCAAAACTGCTAGTTCTTAGAAAACTTATAGAAAATAATTAGATTTTTTTTATCATGAAGTGGTATCAAAGGTTGAGCACCACTGATACAGTAGAAAGCAGTCATTCTACCACGAGGCACACCGGGTTCACCCAACATCTTTGCTGATAGTTTCCATTCTATTCCGTTCTTAAATTGAACTCATTTTGATTGGGTATTTTTAGCATTCTCCGAAACGCAGATCTTCAATGCATTTTCGGAGACAACTGTGATGTAACAAACAGAGGAATTATTTAAGTAGGTAGCTTTTTCCCGCGGTCGAGGGACAGTTTTTTTGCAAAAAAAAAAAAATACTTTGAAGAGTCAGTTTCCGTTTTGAATGCCAATGTCTCGTTACTTGCTGTAGCAAACAAAACATAGCCAAATTGCAGTACGTCACATGTCGGGGAATGATCTCTAGCTGTTGAAGCGGAAGATCGTTGATGCCAAATAACAGTCGCTCAACAGACCATTGCCTATCACTATACATTTTTATAGATTGTATACACGATCATTGATCAAACAAGATTTGAATGCTGTATGTATGCCAGAATTCGGGCATAATTTCTGAAAAGTGTGCGACTCTAAAAGGTACTCCATACTTTCCAGGTCGATTATTACAAAGTCATTCATTGTTTTATTGTATACTTTTTTTTCTAATTTGCTGCCAGAAAATTTGGAACTAGATCAGCTACGAGATAGTAAACGAAGATCACCTCTATTTTGGGCACAGGACATTTCCAAAAAGTATGTTAGATTTCAGCTTCGTGTTGTAGGTGCTACCGATTTATTTTCTCTTTATGTTTTATTGGAGAGAGAATGGAATAAATTGATAAATAATACGAATAAAATACATAAAATAGCTGTCGGTATGTGAGCATGTATACACAAAACGTGTATTATGGGGATTTCTTCAAAACATGATTTGCTGATAATCTTAGTTGAAAATGATTTATGAACTGCGGCTTAACAACATTGTCCCATCTGACGTCAAGCTGCTTTCTGCGTCGAGTTCTGGCGATATCGCTGCCTACCTGCTACAACTTCCAAAAGGGTCTGTAAAGCTCCAAACGCTCCAGAAAACGAAATCATTATTCAATGTGATCGTGTACTGGCGTTTCTACACTCGGAAGAAGATCGACGCTGTACAATGCTTCAGATGCCAACAATATGGACATGGTATGCGAAACTGCAACCTGCAAGCGGAATGTGTCAAGTGCGGAGAACTCCACCAAACGAAAGAATGCCAAATCCCTGCAAAAGCAAGCGATGGATCAGTGACGAAAAACAAAATTAAATGTGCAAACTGTAGTCAAAATCACACCACCAACTTCAAAGGGTGTTTAACACGCTCGCTGTATCTGAAGAAGCTTGAGGAGGGGTCAATCGAACCACTGTGGGCCGAAAGACCAGAACTGTACAATCCCAAAACGATAGGCTGCCACTCCAGCAACCCAATGTGCAACAATTGCCTAGTGAAAACGTTTTTCGTATCCACTCCTACGCAAGTGTGACTTCTAATAGTCAACCCACGGTAACAGGGAAGAAACATGAGGAGCATAATCTTTTCTCTGTGGAGGAGTTTGTGATGCTCGCACGTTCTCTCCGAACTTGCACTGAAACACATCTACAATGTCTAATCATAATACCATCAAAGTGCTGAATTGGAACAGTCGTTCCCTGAATAACAAAATTACCGAATTTTTCCTTTTCGCTGAATCTCACGATATCGATGTTGCAGTAGTAACCGAGACTTGGATACGCCGTAGAAACTCCATGTACCACCCAAGCTACACGGCAATTCGCACGGATAGCCAAAGCACGAATACAGACCGTGGTGGAGGCGTAGCTATCCTTATTAAAAGAGAACTCTACTACCGTGAAGTACCCTAATTTCGCGCACTTAAGATCTGACAAAGTTGAAACGTTCATTAAAAAACATGTAGTGGCCATTTGGAAACATTTGCTACTGCATCACGTAGTAGAAGGATTCTAGGTTCTCAAAAAAATGTTTAGAAAAAAATTTAGCTGCTAGTTAAAAAAAAAATGGAGTATGACTCCGAGACCGTTGTATGCTCCTTATTTCGCGCAAGAAAATAGGATAGTTCCTAAATTCGCGCAAAAGTGTTCCTAACTTCGCTCATGTTTGGAATTGAATATCGTTATTGGTTTGATGAAAAATAATCAATTAACCAAAAGAAGCATGCATCCATTGTTCAAAATATGCAGATAACGGTATCAGACAGCCGTCAGTGACCCATTCTTTAGTCGAAATGGTATGTGCCTATATTTCGACCCTGGAGCTTTGCTTAGATTTTACTTCATGCATTTTACTTGACACAAGTCATAATTCCTAAAATATCGTTTGCTTCTGAAATATAAACCATATTTTAAGAAAAAAGGCATTGTATGAGCAATGTTTAGCTGGTGTATAAAAAAAGTTTAAATTTTCGAGACGTCATGAAAGAAAGTCTTAAATTTCGCTATCTCTTACAAGGACATCTTCAAATATGTGTTTTATTCAAGACATCTTCAATATTATATACATTATCGAAAAAGCTGCTGTAGTTTTATCTTAAGTTTAGCATAATTTTACACATCGCACATTTTAGCATAATTTTACACATCGGATTTGGTGCTATTGCAGGCACTGATCTATAAGATTTTTCAAGTCAATATTAGTCGATGTCGATGGTTATCCGCCTGAAAATTAGATAAAAAGCGTATAGGAATGAACTTTTCGGGTTCTATTCAGTGTAAAATGTCCTGTGTATTATATTGCTTTTGTTTCATTAGAATGTTGCAAATGAAACTACGCAACAACAATAAACGAAATTAGGCACCATAATTACTCTCATATACCTAATTTCGCTCACAAAGCGAAAGTCTAAATAAACACAAAATACATAAAATTTTACACTTTTCAATAGTAATGACGAATAAACATATCCAACAGAGCATAATGGATACAAATATTTCCAAAAAGTAGCCAGTTTTGAACAGTAAAATCATTTGTTTACTTGGGTCATGTTCTTCGTCGCTGTGCTAAGCACAAGCAAATATGGCGGTCGATGGGAGGATCAAATTGAAATAATTTTATTTGGTGTACTAAACCAAATTTGGTTTTAAAAATTTTTCGTGAAAAACATTCAACAACAATGATATTTTGTAATCCACCAGATTTTTTAATTTTGAGTGGTACCTAAAAATTGAAAAAAATAAATGATTTTATAATGCGCGAAGTTAGGGCGCGCGCGAAATTAGGGCACATCACGGTACCGTCAACTGGATCTCTCGACTAGGACTATTGAGACCATAGGAATCACAATAAACACCGCTGTGTCGTCACTGAACATTGTGATCCCGGATCGAATAAAATGCAACACCTACACCAGTTTAGGCGCGACATACGAATGTTAACATACTGGGGTGTGCCGTTCTTCATTGTTGCGCCAGTGCAAATGAAGCGGATAGAATTTTCTTCCAGGAGTACATGTCATCGGATTTCAATATCAACTATCCAGAGTCATCAACATGTCACCCACCAGGGAGAGGAAGGTCCTCAACACTAGATCTCACCCTGTCAAACAATCTAATCCAAATGTCAGTCCCGATCGTTCATACTGAACTGTCGTTGGATCATCTTCCAGTTACCTTTAACATAACCATCGACACTCCAATGGTGCCTCCAGGTCGCAGTTATCGGTGCTACAACCTAACGAATTGGAGTATTTTCTCCAGGACGATCAACGAGAATATCGACATGAATTCTCTACTTATCAACAACCTAGATACCCACGATAAAATAGACGAAGCCATCAATCTGTTTGAAAATATCATCCTACGTGCTGAAGACGCAAGCGTACCGGAAATAACAATCATTCATCGGAAAACTGTTCTTCTCAAATCAATAAAGCTGCTGATCCGTCTGAGAAACGAATGACGGCGTCAGTAGGGGAAAGTGGGGCAAGATGGCCATACTAAGCGGTAACCCTTGTAAAATAGTGACACTGCTTCAAATTCTGCTGATTTCTCCATGAAACACCTTTATGATGACCCGTCTTTGACATAAGTATCAATAAACACTGATTAATAAAGTTTCAGTATCTTATAAACTGGTTTTAAAAAGGCTGTTTTTATGATGCCTATATTTACCATATGGGGCAATATGACCACCCCCTCGGGGCAAGACGAGCCTGGACCAAAAACTATATCAAAAGTGTGCTAAATTTATTTAGAATAGGGGACACATTTCTTGCACTTCTATGGATTATGTTCAAATGATGCTTCGTTTAAAAATGTCGTATTTCATGTTGATTTCTTGACAACTGGCACTACGACAATATCAGAATTTGCCTAAAACTAATTTCTACTGTTAAAACCATATCCTTTGTTTTAAATCATCTCTGATTCACGCAGAAACTATTTTGATCATTTTTTAAATGCATTTAAGTGTTAGGCGACTCTTAATCCTGGAGATGACCTTGTTCCTATACAGTTGGCAATACCGCCCCAAGCCGACGTGTATCCAAAGATTTATATCCTATCGAACCTAATTACTGTGAATCTCCTCAAATTATTATTGTATATATGCTATAGTTATATAAAAGCTTCGTTAAATATCAATTTGTCCCAAAAAATGAGTAACTTAGGCTTCAATTGTTAAATTATGTAACTAGAAAATTATAAGAAAATTCAAATTTCAACTAAACCATCTTCAAATCAATATTACAAGAACAAGTGAGGTTGTCAAAGTGCATTTTTCAGTTGTATAGCCCTTTTACATTATTGTGAACCATCCCTTGTAATAATAATGTGAATATAATGCTCACTTAAGGCATTATTAACGTTGGCTGTCTTGCCCCATATGGCCATCTTACCCCACTTTCCCCTATTTACGCACTCGAGACCCGATGCTAGAGTTAGAGATAATTGTGTCCCAGCACAACAACACCATTCGTACTAAAAGCGCGGAGCATCGAGTCAAACATTTTGGGGACATGCTGCGAACGTTGTACAACGATTACCAAAAATTCTGGAAGCTGAGCAAAAATCTCCGCAATAATTTGAAGCACAGCCCTCCCTTAAAAGTTGATGACAGCCTGCTAGTAACACAACAATCCACTGAATGGTGATTTCGCGACGAATGAAACACTTGCAAGAATATCTGACAGCGTCAGCATTATTGAACCTAATGTGCTTGTTAGACTGAAAGAAATGAAATCCATAATCAGTGCCTTGAAAACAAAAAAAGCTTCCGGTCCCGATAGAATCAGGAACGTACTACTAAAACATCTTACTAGAAACGGGCTTACATTATTAACGAAGATCCTCAACGCGTGTCTCAAGCGATGCTACTTTCCAGTGAAATGGAAACATGCATCGGTTATTGCGATTCCAAAAGCAAACAAAGATATCACTTCACCAGGAAACTATCGCCCAACAGCTTTTTGAACGGTCTCAGCAAAATCTTAGAAAGGGTGGTCTTATCCAAATTGAACCGTCATCTGGAAACTGATGTTATTGTTTCACACAACAATTCGGATTCAGAAAAGGAAACTGCTGCTCACCAACTAGTCCGAATCAAAAAAGAAATCCAACAACATCTCTCTGCTGGTAGGTCAACCGGAATGGTGCTTTTGGATGTAGAGAAAGCCTACGATTCAGTCTGGCAGCAGGCAGTTGTGCACAAACTGCATCAATCATCGTAAAAATAGTCCATTCGTTCTTGTCCTCCAAAACATTCGAAGTTGCGGTCAGTGGCTCACGATCTACTACACACCGGATTCCATTTCGTTTTAAGTCCTACCTTGTACAATATATTCACAACTGATGTTTTGGAAGTAGACGCGACTCCGCGGAGTAAGTATATATTTTTCGCAGATGACACAGCATACCTTGCTTCGGATAAAGATCCCGGAATAATCGTGAGCAAACTACAGAATGCACAAAACTGCCTTGAGGAGTTTCAACGAAAGTGGAGGGTTAAGATCAATGCCACTGAAACCCAGAATGTCTTTATTACAAAAAAAAAGAGCAGCACAGAATCTACCGAGAACCACCATATCTACAAATGGTTTATCACCACCCTGGATGAATGAGGCCAATTACCTAAGAATTGTATAAACTCACCTTCAGCAAACACATAGATTATGCTACCAAAAAACTGGATAAAGCAACTCTATCTCTGTTCTCGCTCATCATTCGTCGCCCCAAGCTGAGCTCAAAAAACAAAAAATAAGTTGTTGAGAACGATATACAACTTTGACCCATTCTACCCAACTGAAGAACTACTGAGGAGCAAGGAGTTTTTGGAACTCCTGTCACATATCAGCAAATCCTGTCATCGAATCCCTCCATGCTCAGACACTGTGATATTAGATAAAGTTAATCATCAGATCTAGGTTTTTTTTAGAAAACTTTCCCTAATTTGTCCAATTACAATCGTAAATTTAAATGCACAAGACAGAAATTGTATTTTGTACGCAGCCTGAAAGGTGAACCAAATCTCTGCAGTTGTATCTCTAAGTGTCCGTATCAGTGTTTTGATAACAGTCAATAAACCATTCAATAATAATAATGAAATGATTTATGATCATTTGATCAACTGTTTGTCGGATAAGGGCATTACAGTTAACACTGAAACAGAACTAAAACGGGCGAATGATACGAAAACGAACTGCATGCATGGCATAAATAACGGCAACATACATTGACATTAGGGTGGACCACCCTTATATGAAAAAAAAAAAAATCAAAATCATTTTTTCGAGACGTATACCCCCTGAAAATAAAGTTTTTTTGCTCTTAGAAGCTACTACATTTCTGCCAAATCCGTCAAGTCTGAGTGGATGCTCAACGAGCATGAAGCTGATATGGGAAAAATCGACCAAAAATATGGGGTAAATGCACACTTTCCACCTTTGTATCTCTAGGTGGCGCTGTAGTCATTCAATCCAGCTCATTAGTGACATTTACAATCATATGACATATTATAACAAAACTATGATACATTTTAACAAAACTACCCAGTCGAAAATTGCTTAACTTCATTCTTCATGAAGTTTAATTTATATCTAATAGATCGTAGCAAACATTGATATCATTTCTTCTTCTTCTTCTCTCTATGAAAATGAGCAGTTATATTGCTCGAAGGAAATCTTCGCGGAAATATAACTAACAAAAGGGTTGACCGTTTTGCAAGATTTTCTCACTAGTCGATTCGTCTTGGGATTCTCTGTGTTTATGTCTACTAAGAGTTGGTCATTTTGACGGGAAGAGTTGGAAACTTTTCGAACTGCGGCGTTTTCATGAATTCTGCAGCAATCCATCTAACTCAAACTGTAATCGATCTAGAGTGCGACGCTGCAAGCAACTAATGGATTGACAATTTGACCGAGAGGGGAAAAACAACCCGAGCGAGATTAGATTTGATCATCATGTAGGTCTATATGGCGGTCTGCATTACGGTTAACTACATACTTGCCCGGATGTAGCAGTCAGCACTATGATATTGCCACAAAAGTTATGCTGTCCAAACCGGCAAGACCGAAATTAAGCGAAACGGATGTTGAGGTGTTTAAGCGCAACCAATCACTGCACGTTGCAACTGGCGTCCACAAACGGTAGTATATCAATGGCTGGACAAGAAATCAACAAGGTCGAGAAAGGAAGTCGGGTTATCTTATTTTGTTCTGAGATGGCGTTATTCAGTGGAGAAAACCAGAGTCTATTATATGTAATTAGAAACTTTGGAGAAAACATTTTGTTTAGCTCAAAAACGCTTCAAATATGTACATATAGGATTTTAAAGCAGTAATGACGAATTTCTTCTCCACTTAGAGCCTAAACTAGCTAGGTACAAGCGTAAATGCTTACCCAGTTAAATGAAGAGGAAGAAGTTGACCCTAAGGGGACAAAATTCAAAAGTTCCTCTATTGTTAAGCCTGTTAAGTATTATTTGAAGACCAGTTTTACCAGGGACCGTGGTATTATGAGGATTGTTTTTCTTGAGAATGGTTTTCGGGAAATGACATACAATCCTTCTTAATATTTGTGTAAGTAGTGCAAGTTAAGCTTCCCTGGCGAGCTCTAATAGCAGCATCCAATTTGTCGTAGATACCTATTATTTATTTATTTTTTATAGTTTTTATGAGGTGATGGGTTTTTAAAAATGTAAACATAATTGTACCCTAGAATTAAAACTCTTAATTATTCTTACCATAATAATTTCTCTTCGTTTTGCTTGCAGCGTGGAAATCGGCGAATCCGTCCGCGGAGAAGATGTCTACATCGTACAGTCCGGATCCGGCGAGATCAACGACAACCTGATGGAACTGCTGATTATGATCAACGCGTGCAAGATTGCATCCGCGTCCCGTGTGACCGCTGTGATACCATGCTTCCCGTATGCTCGACAGGATAAGAAGGATAAGGTACGTGCTCACGTGACGCATTTGTTGCTGGCTGTAAATGTATTATTATTTTTACTCCATTACACTGCTCCATGAGATCGTAAGGCTAGTTTTTGCAATCTATTTATTTTTATTTTTGCATTTTTCCCTTATGTCTGTTTCTATAGTAGTTTAAAGCAAAAATGTGGAAAATTTCTGTCAAATATTGAATTACTTCTCGTGTTGTTTGTTCATCAATTTCTCCAACGTTAAACTATTCAATCGTTGTTAGTAACCGAGCAGAAATATAAATCGGTCGTAAACAGCCCACTATCGGAATGAGCTCAGATCAGTAGGTTATCACCGGCGCGGCGTGGTCTTGGTTCGGAATAATATTGTGTTGCATGATTGGGCTCGAGCCGTGACGACGGATCCTGCCTATTGGTTTATTGATTACAACTCTTTCCCATTGCAATCGTGAGCGACTGACGACGTATCACCATGGCGTCGTCGTCGTCGGTAGTCGACTCGTATATGTAAACAAGCGATAGTTGCAATGCATTAATCTGTCAGCGTTCACGGGAAAGCGGTTCGTCGTTGGGGTTCATTCAATATTTACGAGAACACATATTTTGAATTTCGCGATCTTCGATTTTGGAACACTCCTACGTTAGACAATTCCAAAATATTATTGCCAGTCTATAAATATAAAATACAAATTCCATGTCTTAAATTCATATTTTCTTATCGGAAAATGGTTTTGCTCTACGCATTGACCTTGGCCACAAACAGAAGTAAACAAAATAATACACACAAATCATCCGGTTTCGTACCCCCCTATGGGCATACATGAGCATTGAATGAACCCCTCTGACGCGCCTGTCCCGCTAAGGCAAATCATTTTCACTTTCTGGCGTTCGAATCTCATCAATATGTAGCTCGAACGTTTCTCCATCATTAATCGCGTGTAGGTTGTTGTCCGTTCCTCATTTCCCGATTAGCAATAAGTTGCGTTTTCAGTTTACATCCTTCTTATCGCAAGACGATCTTGTGTACGACGCAAGTTGTTGTACAACGAGAACGCCGACTTAGTATATATATTACAGCGAGCTATAGCAACACCAAACGACTACTAATAATAACGAAATAATAATTTCCTACCGCTCCACTTCTTCAGGCAGGCGATGAAAAGCTGGCCATGTTGATGCGAACCCATGAATGGAAGTTTCGGGTATTGATCTTTAAACTTTCTTACTTCGTTTTTTTTCTATCTGTTCTTTTTTGAACATCATCCATCCAACACTCGTCCATTGTTTAGTTTTGAATCATTGGGTTTACTACGTCATTGCTTCATGTATTTGGACTCCTATTAACAAGCCAAGTAAATTTTACGTTCTTAACATTGTTCCATCACGAGACGTTCAATCTGATCTAAACTCAATGAGTAGGAGGTGTGTAACGAAAATTTCCACATTTTGGTATAGAAAAGATAGCTCGGTATTGTGTGAAATAGTTGTAATCATCGTTCAATTGTCTTTTTTGGGATTCATACTTCATGTTTGGAGGAAACATTACACACATGTAGCATCATTTCTGTTATAAAGAAACATTCGTTTGATTAACTTTGAGATTTTTGGAAAAAGTACATGTAGCTGCAATATTCATACCAATCAGTAATAGAAACAAGAAAAATAGTTCCCATAGGTTTACAAGGGCATATTTTATTATATGAACGACGAGGATCGCCTTTGAGTAGTATGATCAGAAAATTGACACATTCTTCATGAGTAGGGGAAAGTGGGGCATATTCGCCATATGGGGCAAGACAGACAACGTTGATTATGACTTAGGTGAGCATTATATTCACGTTATTATTACGAAGGATGGTTAACAATAATTTAAAAGGGCTATACAACTGAAAAGCGCACTGCGAAAACCTCACTTGTTCTTGAAATATTGATTTTGAGGTGGTTTAGTTGAAATTAGAATTTCCTAATAATCTATAAATTACTAATTTTTCAGAACAAATTGATATTTTTACCAATGTTTCTATATAATTATGGCCTATCTACATCAATAATTTGATAAAGATTCACAGAAATTATGATCGATAGGATATAAATCTTTGGATATACGTCAACTTGGGGCGGAATTGCTAACTGTATTAGTCGCCTAACCCTTAAATGCATTTCAAAAATCATCAAAATAGTTTCTGCCTGAATCAGAGATGATTTAAACAACGGATATGGTTTTAATCGTAAAAATTAGCTTTAGGCAAATTTAGATATTGTCGTAGAGCCAGAGGCAGTAAATCAATATTCGAGCAACGCCTAACAATAAACCCTTTGTCATCAACAGAGTTTGTTACTGACAAACGCACTTCGCAACAAGCCTTTATCAGAACCCGAACACAATATGACGAGAATGATTTCCCTTGTATGCTCTGATATTTCCGAAAATACGATGCTATTTTCGTAATCAAAGTTAGATTCTTGAATATTTCCATAAAAACAGAAACGACGATAACATAAAACCAAAATTTGATGTAGAGATAATGTAAAATAACAGTATGATAAGTTAGCAACAAAATTCTCTTCTTTTTTGTTTCTGACAAAATTTTTCGGATCTTTGTCATTATTATCTCCGACAAAAACAAAGCTTTGTCGTTGGTTCTATTTTGTCGCTTGTTTCGCAAGCGCATCCAAGAAAAAAATATTCCCTGGCCAGAGGTCAACAAATCAATATGGAATACGACACTTTCAACATCATTTGAACATAGAAGTGCAAAAAATGTGTCACCCTTTCTAAGTAAATTCAACACAGTTTTAATATAATTTTTGGTGCTCGCTCGTCTCGCTTCGAGGAGGTGACCATGTCACCCCATATGATAAATATAATAGGCGTCATAAAAACAACTTTTTTGAAACCAGTTTATAAGATACTGAAACAACGTCATGAATCAATGATACTTACTGCCATGAATCGCATATTTGTCCCATCTTTGCTGGGTTTCCTATTCATATGGGACAAATATGCGATTCACGGCAGCTTATATTTATTTTATTTATTTTTATTTTTAACAAAAAATTTGGAAGAGGGAAAAACCCCTTTGAGTGAATTCTTTAAGAATTACTTCTCGAAAAGGCACAAAACCTCTTCATCTTTTCAAATAACGTTACAAAATAAAATTTAAAAGGCTCATGCGGCGTAAATCCATTGAGGAGCCAGGTACTTCAAGCGAAAATATCACGATGATGTTCATTCTTCACTTACAAACTAAAAAGAAAGGGAAAGAAAACAAAAAAAGAGCAGAATCAAACAAGAAATATCATTTAGAAAACGAAACAATAATTTCAACATAGAAAGATATTTTCTTCCTAAAAAATCACGAACTGATGATGGTAACTGGTTATATAATTTTAAAATATCTACAAAAAAAATATTTCTAGGAGAAACGTAATTAGAACAATGGAAAACTATATGATCGATATCCTCATAAGATTGACCACACTCACATAAATTAGAGTCTTTGATATTTAATCTTTATAAATGGCTATTACAAATATAATGATTCGATATTAACCTAGAAAAAGTACAAATAAAATTTCTACTAAGGGGCCATCCACAAAGTACGTCACGCTCCTAGGGGGGAGGGGGGGTTCCGAGCAGCGTGACGACTCATACAAAAATTTTAGAATGTTAATACAAATAGTGTGACGAAGGGGGCAGGGGGGGGGGTTGAAAATCGCCAATTTTTGCGTGACGTACTTTATGGATCTTCCCTAATTGATAATTTAGAAAACCATGGATTTTTATCAACTATTGGTAAAATTGAATGACACCAACGACCTTTATCACTAGAGTCCCAAGACAATTGCCAAGTATTTTTAGAATATTGTTTTAGTTTAACAAAATATTCAGAGGATGATATATTGCGATTAAAAACAACACCACAACGCACACCCAATTTGGCTAAACTATCTGCCTGTTCATTGCCATAAATTTTACAATGAGCAGGAACCCAAACCAGTTTAATAATGAAACCTTGTAAATGTAATTTAAACAACAATTCTTTTATCATTAAAACTATATGGTGAGTTTTAGATTTAAAACTATTAGACTTAATTGCTTTAAGACAACTTAAACTATCAGAACATATTTCAAAAAAATCTGGAGAATATTTCTGAATTAAACTACATGTAAAAAATATAGCACGGCAGCTTATGTCAAAGGCAGACCATCATAAAAGTGTTTCATGGACAAATCAGCAGAATTCGAAGGAGTTTCACTATTCTACAAAGATTACCGCTTAGGGTGGCCATGTTGCCCCACTCTCTCCGTCGGATTGCTTATCCAGAAAACAGGAGTACTGATCACGGTACGGTTTCAAATCGTTTCGAATTCCGTGGTAATAGTACGTCCTTGTGATAAATACAAATGACAGACATAGAAAGCAAGGAAATTTAGGGAGAATTCTATATAATTTTGATAACCTTATGGAAAGGTGGGTAGAACTCTTGAGGGACTAGATCGTCCCCTGTTTTACCAAGAACCAGAGTAGTGGTGCTCTATATTCTATATGATTAAGAATGATATAATAAGAGAGAATATATATCAAACTTGTAAATTTGAGCCAGTTCAACTGTGTTTTATTGGACGACATGATCCTTGTACGGCTGGAGAACTGCTTCAACAGTAATTAACTTGTCATTTTTATGAACCGGGGATTGAATACCTTCTTTTTCATTTATTTATTTGAGATTAGTGTCTTTATAAACGATAGGGTAGCTATTTATGACTGTCTAATTTATTCATGTTTCAGCTTAATTGTTTGTGTTTTTAAATAAAACTTAAATTTGAAGTTATGATCCATCTCAACCTGAAAGCTGCGAACTCGATCGAATCACATTTTCAATTACTATGTCTGAAATTCGATTCATGCATATGCACATGGGATAGATTTAGTTCGGAAAAAGTATTGGAGGGTAACCACTTCTTTCGGTGGGGTTTGATCCCACGAAACCAGTAAGCTAGACAGGTGCTTTCCCTACTAAGCTATGAAGGTTCTCCATCGTCCTACGCAGCTTAGCCAACCAACCAAGCCACAATGATTTAACTCTGACAATAAAATGACCAAAATGACTTTAAAATATTATGAAGTTAGTTAACAGTAGACCTCGCGATTCCCTCCGATTCAGTTGTAACAGCGTCTTCTTAGACGACATGTTCCGTGTACTGCTGGCGAACTGCTTTGAAAGGAATTATGCAACGGTATCGTCAAAGAGGTTCTACCAGAGACGTAAAATTTCATGTAATGTTTGGACATTCATTACCTGTTGAATCTTGTTTGGGGGCGATTCCAATGCACGATGCTGTTAAGACCACCATGATAATATTCGGTGTTTTCTTGAAATGAGCCTCAGAATATGAGGTGGTTCAAACAGTAAGTTGGCATTTTTTGATAAATACTTGGTGAATGGTTCTGAACTTTGGCCTTTTGATTCAGTTACAGATGCTTTCCCTAAATAATATTCGAAATTTTAGCTGTTTATTCATCAAAATCTAATGCGATTTTATTGTTCAAAATACGTTTCCATCAGTTTTCTAATTCATCATCAACTAATAAAACTGACTCTTGTGAATAATGATTAACTACCTAACTACCAAATTTTCAAAGCGACTCAATTTTTGTAGGCGGAGTTGCGAACGTTGATTTGATGAATCTGATAGCACTTTTACGCGTACCAGAGTCATCAATACGTATTAGAATGCTTCTGTTACCTGTTGATGGTGTTGGTCTGCGTGGAACTGCTGTTGGATTCGTCCGAGCGACGTTTGAATTTTTGCCCAGGGTTGCCACATTTAAATCTGTATTTTTGCCCCAGAAAATCTTCATATCTGTATTTCAAGTCAAAAAATCTGTATTGAAAATCTGTATACATCTGAACCAAATTAAAATCGTCTTTAATAAAGTTAGTTTTGAAAGACATGTCATTTAGCAATTTTTTTTGCACATTTCACATTTCACAAAATCGATTTTTTCTCGAACAAATTTTTGCCATTACAATTGAATTTATTGTAATTCTATTGCCGACATTTTACTGGCAATAGAATTTATTGTACCTCTGTTGGAATAACAATATGGCACTTTAATTGGTATGATATAAAAACAATAGAATTTAATGCTCAATTATAAATATATTGTATTTTTATTATATTTTATTGCAACTCTATTGTATTTTTTTTTATCCGGGGGGAATATGACTTTATTCACAACAACTTTATTGGACTAATATTCAGCCACACTGAAAAGAAGCACTGATAAACTGTTTCAAAGCATTTCAAATATGATCAATGATAGTTAGATCTGATTCTTTGGTATTATTTTTAGAGCGTTATCCGAAACCACATGTATAAAAATATAATCTGAATGTATTGAAATAATAATTTGATCGAATTTCAAAATCATTGAATTTTTGGTCTGTGTCTTAGTAGGGGAACGTAGGAACGGGTTAAGCATTGCCGAACAAAGCAATCAGGTAGCTCCAACTGAATACTCCATTTAAAAAAAGTAGATATTGGGGGCGATTCAAATACGACGTCCACTACTTGAGATTTCTAGACCCCACCCCCTCCGTCACGCTTTTTTTGTATATATAGTACATGTACTGTGACAAAATCTTAGCCTCCTAAAATTTGTGAGATCATTTTTGAGCGACCCCTTGTTCTGCATCAATTAATGCAATTATAAGTAGGTAAATGAAAAACCTTTAACCTTTTGTCTGTGCTCTGGGGTCAATATGACCCCAGACCACTTTGAGTGGCTGCCATTTTTTTAGTTTTCAACCGATTCTCCTTATTTTTGGTAGTTTAATAAAACTCGCCGGGATCTGTCTCCTAGGTGCAAATTCGAAAATTCTTGAAATTATGCGTTACAGTGTACTTTTTTCAAAAAACTTACGTTGTCTGTGCTCTGGGGTCAAATTGACCCCAAATTGAAATTTCTATAACTTTTTTAATGTTTGACCAATTTTGTGTTTTTGGGGCTGTTTCGAAAGATAATCTAATTTCTTTCGTTACCAAAGATTGACTTTAGGTGGGCGGGTACATCGCGGGGAGGGGTTTTCGTAAAATGGGGTACAAAAACAGTGATTTTTCATGCTTATTTTACTTATATCTGAAAATCCTACCCATTTTGAACTGCACCTTTTCAAAAAGATTATGCAGGAAGGCGTGTGCTTTGACATGAGGCAATGATTAGTTTAGAACTTGGTCGCTAGGTGGCGGTATATTTGAATTCATTATTTTAGACTACTCAAGTAATTCCGATATATGAAATTTTCCTCATTGTAAATATTCTTATCGCACAAATTTGAAATTTGTAAATATGACGTCTTCAACAAAATTCGTCTGGTGGGAATGGACTGTCATGTGATGGATTAAATAATTAGGAAATTTACAAATAGGCGGCGTTAGTGTACTTGCAATATTCTTGCATATTTGAAATATTGCTTTAGCTTGAGATTCCTCATACCTACACCCAAGTTGTATTCGGCAACATTGTACAGGATGTCCAGGACTACAAAGCGGTGCTCAATATAATGAACACTTCTTCACTTCTAGTGAGCTGTTATATTTGAGTATATTGTTCCATGTGAGATCTGATGTATTTTGGTTTGTAGCATTTTTGGCAAACATGAATGTTGTGGTAGAGTTCATCAAAAGTTTTCTTTATATTCAACCTGCTTCAGCGATGCTGCAAATAATAGAATGTGTTTACAGAATATGTTTTAGGTCATCCAAGAAAACCCTGGAATTAAGGCCTTTGGGTCTACATGCGTAACCAAAGATCAGCCAATTTGCCGTCTATTTGTAAAATTACTAATTATTACTTCCGTCACAAGACAGTCCATTCCCACTAGACGACCTTTGATCAAGACCTCATTTTAACAAATTTTAAATTTGTTCGATAAGAATATTTCCACCAACGATAATTCTAGATATCGGAATATCTTGAGTAGTCTAAAATAATGAATTCAAATATACCACCACCTGGCGGCCAAGTTCTAAACTTATCAACGCCTCATTCCAAAGCACACGCCTTCCTGCATAACCTTTTTAAAAAAGGTGCAGTTCAAAATGGGTAGGATTTTTGGATATAAGTAAAATTATCATGAAAACCTATGAAAACCAGTGTTTTTGTACCCTTATTCACTAAAAGCCCTCCCCGCGATGTACCCGCTCAACAATAGTCAATCTGAAAACGACCTGAAAGATGATTAAATTATCTTTCGAAACAACCCCAAAAATCCAAAATCGGCCAAACAATAAAAAAGTTATAGCAATTTCAATTTGGGGTCAATTTGACCCCAGAGCACAGACAACGTAAGTTTTTTTGAGCACAGACAGAAGGTTAATATACAAATCACAAATAGACATAGTTATCGAAATATCAAAAGATAACAAAATAAGACATCAAACACATCATTATGAATTATTTAATCATTTTTTGTATCTTGTAATAAAGCGAGTTTGTTGCCAACCTACCGCACGGAAATGTTACAGATTATGGGACTGACCATATCCACTAAACCGACCTTGGGCTAAAACCCCGTTTCCCCCGGGACTGCCATTCAGTGTTACTTCTGTGAGATAGGCAGTACTTAACGTACTCCTCCCTTTCGGTTCATAGTTCGTGCACTTTTTAACATTGAGGCTCTCTCGTTTGTGCCAGTAAATATACCTAATCCTTGAGCCCTTTAGATCTTTTCGTTGTGCTATTCATATAGTCCCCGACGGCGGATCTATCTTACTCCGACGGGGAGTCATTCATCGGCGGAAGCTCCCCAATTACCGAAAACAACCATCAATAGATGGCTATTATATTACCATTACTATTCTCTCACCAGCATATTCATAGATCCTAAGCGCTTTCTCACTTCAACGAGTGACCAGACGAGTGCCTAGGTCGGTCCAAATATTCCTGGTGAAGATAGCTTCTGGTTTAATGGTGCCATGACTACCCAAATCCGATGCATTCGCATCGGACGATCAACTAGTTCCCGGTGGTGAACCTAGCCTACTTCGATTAACCGATTTCGCATGCCCTAGAGACGTTCGGCTTCCTGCTTAACCGTTAAGCCATTCAGTTTCCGCCTTGATCATGGATAGTCCACGGCGGTGGATCAGACGGGGAGTTCCCCGACGTTGAAAGCTTCCCCGTAACAGACGATCTGTCTCAGGTGCCGAGGTCGATCCAAATATTCCGGGTGGGGATAGCTGCCTGTTCAATGGTGCTCCGACGATCCGAAGACGGTGAGTTCGCACGAAACGATCTACTCGATGAATCATCGATGGTGGATCTAGCCTACTACGATAACCATTGAGCCATTCAGCTCCAGTCTCGATCGCAAACGACTCGGATAGTTCCCGACGGCTGATCTATCCTACTCCGATGAGAAGTTCTCCGACAGCGGGAGCTCCTCCGCAACCGGCCGTGACGCCACGCTTTGTGACTACGCGCTCGCCGCAAGTTGACAATAGTTGCGACGTTGGTAGCTAGGAGAAGGGGAGTTGGTAGCTGGGAGAAACATCCGGTATCTGGGAGGCATGTGTCGCAGCTTGTGCTCATCGCCGACACCCAGTCCAGCCGGAGCAACGATCAGAGCTGGAGTTTGCGATATGTGTCCAGCAGGCACTGTTGAACGCATTCCGCACGCCGAGTGTTCTTACAGCGCCATAATGAATACCGCGCCCCTTGCATTTGATGGCGACCTCAACGGTGAGGATTCCTAGTACCGTCACCTTTTTTGGTACCGATACTACGGTACTTAGAAAGTCCAGTACCGGGAAAATATCGGTAGTAGAGTATTTTTTATTGATGTCAAGTATTTATCTGAATTTTCCACCTGTGCATTTGTCCTTTCTACCTTCAGTTTAGAATGACTTAGACGTACATTCGGTCATTGTAACATATTGGGAATTCTAAGAATTTTCGATGTTATTTTTAAATACCTGCACTTTGAAGAATGGAGATTTAATATCATCAAATCATAAAGTGGGGAACCAAAATGTGCAAAAGGTACATACATTCAAAAATTATATTTAAATATGCTTTAAATTATCTGTTTGTTGTATCAAAGAAACTGTCAGTCGAGGTTCTGCATACTTTTTGCTCTAAATTCTCTAGATCTGGAAACGATTTTAAAGACATCAGATAAGAAATACTAATTTTTATTTTATGATACAAAATCTTTAAGCAATGCAATGATACAACTTCCTGTGCCTGGCACCGCGGCATAGTTGCAATAATAGAGTTCTCTTTTGTTGTCTCGTATTCATTACTCAAAATTGGAACAAGGCCAGCCATTGTATGGGTATTTATCTTGTGTGGAAAGTTCAATGGATACACTATGCCCAGGATTGGCAATCCTACGCCTTTGCTCGCAAAGCCACTGGAGGAGACCCCGCAGGAAAAACCTCCCTTATTCTTCTTCGCTGTTAAAATGAAACTGTGATAGATATTTTGTTTGGAAAATATGCATTTTTTCAGGGTTGGCCAAATTAGGCACTAAGGTTTCAAAAACCGGTACACTTACCCACCCTATGGCTGGTTCGGAAAGTTGTGATTTTCTGAAAATATTTTGTCCCTTTCCTAATTCCTGCGTATTTAAATTTCATTCCAAATACTGATTTGTCAGTACTGTAAATACTGGTTCTCAGGGGTGTTTGGTATCAGTACTTTCGGTACCGAAAATTGCCGTTATTCTCGGTACCGGTACTACCGGTACCACATCCCTACGCCTAGAGCAGACAGCCCTATCTGAAAGCCGAATGGCTTGCACGACAATCCTCCCGCTTCATCCACGTACGGCGACAGTCTGTTCAGGATTAACTTCTCCAGTAGCTTCCTTACAGTATCTATGAGACAGATTGCTCTGTACGCTGAGGGGTCTGCTGGTGGCTTGCAAGGTTTCATAGATTTTTCGAAATGAATTATGAAGGCCTGAGTTTGTATTTAATAGCAGTTCTTATAGTTTTTTCAAAATGTTTCCATTTTCCTTAAAAACTTGTTTGTTATTGATTAAAAATGTGTAATAAAATTATGGTCAAATACGATGAACTATCAGGACCTTACCTAATTCAGTTCTATCCAATAGAATCAATGGACATTCGCTTTGACGTCGATAGAATTCGCACGTACAAAGCAACTAAAAATTACCACTCTTATCTATTTGAAGGGAATTGAAGAAGAAAAAGAATACGGACCCACAGAAATTTGCTTATTAGTGAACTAACCGTAACTGCACACGGGCGACAGGCAGTTTACTGGCAGAGTGGCTGACGGACAGTGTAACAGCAGGCAATTTGCTGATGTTCTAATAGTATGAACCCAACATTTTAAAACACATAATATATTTTGCTTTGAGTCGTCTCCACTGTTCGTCGATCTATTCCAATTTTTGACAGTAGTGCAATAGCTTTGGTATATTCTACTGTAAAATTTTTGTATAGTTCGTTGACCTGACCAGTGAAAACGGTCTTATTAACTATTGTTTCAAATTGGTTTGTTCATAGATAATTCTATTCTATCGTGTAAACGAGTTCTATTCACGTACCTATCTGATACTTGATGATATCCCATATGAATAGAAAATCCAACAAAGATGGGACTGACATGCGATCATAGGCAGTACAGATCCCCCTTAATGAACCTACGCCAAATGGAGTAACCCTCTCCACTATACTCGGTTTTGGGCCAATCGCTTCCAGTCGTCCTGAACGTTTAGCGTCCTTAGGTCGCATCGTGTACGCAGTCTACTCGTCTTACGAGTTCCTGTTTATAGTTGAGTACTGCCTGTAGCACCTAACGCTCATATACTCTGAAAGCTCCCGGATCAGCCCCTTTAACGTCTATGTTTCGTATAAAAGCTACTATACTCATAGTGGCTTTTTATTTTATTTTTTGCTGGGTTAGCTTTATGCTCTATGCTTAGTTTTGGCTTTCAAGTACCAAAACCAATTCGCTCAATAGGTGAGCGATGAAGCATGACTCATCGAGCGCCTAATTTCATCGATCTATAAAGCTCATATCAATGCTATAGACAATGACAATTTTTGATGGTGATCTGATTCTGTTAATGCCTGATGTTAACAACTTTTTCTATTATGAAAAGTGTTTTTTGTTATACAAAGAAAAGTGTTAAGTCTCTGTTACTAGTTTATAGCTTTACTAATGTTGTTTTGAGGCCTATTTTTTGATTTTTGGCTGAATTGGCTGAAAAAATATCACCTCCATTCATCAATGACACACAGATTCTAATTGCTCTTCTTTCCTTGTGTGAAATGTATCTCTCTAGGATTATGTACCAGACGTTTATACTGTGAGTAGTGACTTGGGAAGCGTTTCCTAGCAATTATTGATTACGCTGGCGAGTGTGTCTTCCTACGGCGTGAAGCTATTTACTTTTTCTATTACTCTCCAAACTTAACGTGCACTTCCACTGAAAATCCGCTCCCAAAATTCTATTGTTCCCAACATTGTAGATAGTATCCCTAGAAATTTCTTCTGGTTTATTGATTTTGAAGCAGTTTGGTGTGATCTTGAGAATGCTTTCACAGAATAAAAACAAAACCTCAGAAATAGGACAAGTAGAAACTTAGGAATAACCTCAATTTAGCGGCGCCTGAGAGGATTCTCAGTTGCAGAGTAACTCTCGTTTCATAGGTCACGTGTTTTAGTCCAATCATATCAACTGGCACTCATGATTAAAAGCATGTTGGGGAGAAAAATCTTTCAACTCATCGACAAAACATTGCAGCGATTTCTAATCTTGGCAGCAACGCAGAACTAACCGGATTGACATTTTTTTTTTCTATTTTGGGTTTTCAAACAATTGGTAATATGTTTGCGCATTAGGGTACTAATTTGGATATGAAATACATCTCTTTCGCAGAGTCGTGCTCCAATTTCGGCAAAGTTGGTGGCCAATATGCTGTCAGTAGCCGGTGCTGATCATATCATCACGATGGATCTGCATGCTTCACAGATTCAGGTAAGATTTTACAAGATAAAAAACCAAAGAGTTGAACGGGACACGTCCTTTGCAAAATCTTTGCCTACACCATGTTATATTTCTGAACGGCTTAGTTCATAATGTGACCGTTCTGTTCCTCTTTTAGGGTTTCTTTGACATCCCAGTGGACAATTTGTACGCCGAACCAGCAGTGCTCAAGTGGATCCGGGAGAACATTGCCGAATGGCGAAACTCCATCATTGTGTCCCCGGATGCCGGCGGTGCCAAACGTGTCACGTCAATTGCCGACCGACTAAACGTAGAGTTTGCGCTGATCCACAAGGAGCGTAAGAAGGCAAACGAAGTCGCCTCGATGGTACTGGTTGGTGACGTGAAAGATCGGGTTGCTATCCTAGTGGACGATATGGCCGACACGTGCGGCACCATTTGCCACGCTGCGGAAAAGCTAAGGGAAGCGGGCGCCACTAAGGTGTACGCCATTCTCACGCATGGTATATTCAGTGGACCGGCGGTCTCGCGGATAAACAACGCTTGTTTCGAGGCTGTAGTCGTGACGAATACCATACCTCAGGATGGGCACATGAAAGATTGCCCCAAGATTCAGGTAAGTTACGTTTTGAAAATTGAGACTTGAAGACATCTTGACTGGAACTCTGTTTTTACCTGCGACCATACATTCCTCTCTACGGATTAATTTTGAAGTTTGCACCCAAATGGCATGATGCGAGTAGCTTCACAATGCTCAATTGCCATAATGAGAATGATTGAAATTATCGACAAAAAATCTTGGAATTTATTGTCACACATGCCTTGGAACTTTTATCGTATAATTACGCGATTGTGAACTAGTTTTTTGGAAAGGCGATTATTGCCCTAATTTGAACTATTTTCAATCAAAATGTACCCAACAGAAAGCAGAGATTGCGATATATCTGGTAGTAATATGCTGAATAGAGAAAGTATAAGACGGCTGAAATTTCAAGATCAACTACAGTCAGGCCTATTAAAAAAAAAATCTTAGATATAACCAGTTGCTTAATTCTAAAGATTATTCGACTAAAATTCCAGCTTGTTATGATTGTTTCAATTTCAATAGCAATTTATCGGAATTTTGCATAATGCTTGGTGCACACAATGTCCTACAAAATAACATACGTCTCTGGATAGTTGTCGGGTCGGATAAAATGTTTTGATCATATGATTCTCAGTGTTAATTATTTACATAATACCTACTACAATTTCATTTTCGTTTTCACAGTGCATTGATGTTTCCATGATGTTTGCCGAGGCTGTACGTCGAACACACAACGGTGAAAGTGTTTCCTATCTATTTTCGAACGTGCCCTACTAAATATGACGCATCGTGTACCTGGACAGTACTGGGAGGGTGAAAAAAAAAATTAAACTAGGTTACGAAATTGTGGACGCCATTTTTTCTAACATTTATATTTTCCCGTATATTTTGCAAAAGAATGAAAACATTTATATGATATGACCATTATATATTTTTTGTTTGCTATTAAAAGACTCCCAAGTACATATCTCAAAGCATTATTGAGAAATAATCTGCAACAATTGGATTAAGCTAAATGAAATAATTCCTCAATTTCTGAAAATCATGTATGACGCGGCAAAAGCAAAAACTAGACAGGGGCATCGTATTTGGTGCAGCATCATCATTTGCTATTCAATTTATTGGTTTCCTTCCTTAGAGGTGGGGAGCCCACACGAGCCATTTTTCCATTTCATGCATAGCATGAGTTTTTGCTTCCGTTTATGATTCATATAAAAGTAAAAATAAACATCTTTAAAGTAACGAAATATGAAGTAGAGCAACACGTTTTGCCGATCATAGAAAGTAGTTTTGTTATAGTGAGCCACTCCAGCTGATGCCGGAACGAGACTCTTAAGAACATCAATTATATAATTGGTTTTTATAGACAAGCACACGTTATTGCGATGAAAATGAGAGATAATAATTTAAATCAAACTATTATGTAAACTATAACAACATACAGTTCTAATTTTTATGCTAATTGCTATTAAACAGGAGAGAAATAAAAAGAAATAGTATTACAATAGTAAAACGCAATGTTCTGTATTTGATTTATCCGAATTTAGTCCTACTTCGTCTTTTATCTCAAATTATGATTCACAATATGCCTGAGCTCTGATTTCGTCAATCCTCCCGTTCACGTTATATACAAATTCCATAACCATTTGAGATCCAAATTATAAAAAAAAAATAGAAAGCTTAGTACAAAATGATGTTTGTTATCAAAAATAAAATTTTGGCAACATATTTTATTTTTATTAGTAAATAAATATTTTTGCAAACAAACTTGTGAAAACATTTTATTCTGCAGGTTTTATCGCCATAGCTGACTTTACGTCGATACTGCTGTTTCTGCTCTTTCAGATTCAGACTTGACAGGAGATAATTATTATTTAAGTATTATTAGATATTTAGCCAAACGATCATATGGTCGGAGTTCTGGCAATCCACACCAAGTGCCAATGGAAAATTATCCAATTTTGCGCACAAAACAACGTGGTGCGATCTAGGTTTTCAGAAATCGATAACGAACAACGATAAAAGAAAAGCAAAAACTGAACCGAAACATAACAAGCCATGATGCCCATGATCGCATATTTGTAACATTTGCATTTTGGTTGATTTTGTAAATCGTTTGTCAATGCTCCCCACAAACTCAATCATTTCCAGCTTACCAGATATGCACACTTAAAATTTGAAATTTTACGATTTTAGAGTGTATCCAACAGCCGTGATCTCGGCAATAGTTTCGATGAATCTCGGTAAACTTTGCCGAGTCATCGGTAATCGTTACCGAGATCTCGGTAAAAAGTCAACTTAGCAGAGTTTCGGAAAAATTATGACGAAATTTTGGTAAAAGAATCGCTAAATTTCGGTAAAAAAAATTACCGAGGCCTTGGCTGTTGGAATTTCGGCGAAAAATTTGCTGAAGTCGGCAAACTAATTCAAGTGAGTGCAAGATAGTAAAGCCTATTTTACTATTGTGGAAGTAGATGCAGTTAATTGGGCTTTCTGTACGATTCACAGGCTTTTTACAAAATTAACAAAAATGCGAGTGTTACAAATATGCGATCATGGGCAGTATACAAGTGCGAAAAAACAGAATCGAATAGGCAGCCCCCACAGAAACACAGAAAAGCATAATCATTTTTAAAAGAAATTTACCATGAGGGTTGCCTACCAGTTCTTTATCATGACAGCTTACGAAAAAAGTCTCTCACGGTATGTTACATATCGTATATGTACATATACAGAGATGATAAGTGAGAACTTTTTCATTCTCTTTTGGATTCAATCCCTGGTTGCGATTATAATTGTTTACAAAACGCATTGAACTATACCGTGACCTGCCCTAATTCCGCGCTTTGCCTAATACCGTGGTTTTCATAAAAAGTCAGAACCTGGCTATCATGGACATCACATTATTTGGTGAAATGTTTACAAATAATATGTTTGAACATTTCACCAAATAATACGATGTCCATGATAGCCAGGTTCTGATTTTTGATGAAAACCACGGTATTAGGCGATGCGCGGAATTAGGGCAGGTCACGGTACTCGTCATACTCGTATTAGCAATCGAAGATATTTTTTAATAATCGCAAACATAGATACGAATATTGTTTTGTTTTCTTTTTACGAGTAGAGTATCACAACAAGACAGTCTAAAAGCCGCTTTGTACGATTTAGCAGAACTCCGACTATATGATGTTATGCATTTATTTTTAGGGATTGTTGTCCACTATAAGTTGTTGTACAAATTACGACAGCATGTTTCAAAAGTGTTTTTAAGCCAGGTGAACATGTTAGCTGTGTTGCATAGAACTTGAGTTAATCTGCATTCGGTATAACAATTACATTTTCTAAAACCTTTTCTTCATCAATATCGGAGCATGAAAAAATCTTGATTTCGTTCAATATTTTCCGTAGCTTAAAGTTGTGTCTCGGAAGCCTAACAAAATTATGTGGTGTGATAATGATTGGATATGGAGAAGTTCAATTGAAGCTTTTTAAGATTTAAACGCTAGAAGAATACGGAAGAATCTGACAGGAAGCATTCCGCGAAAATATTTGTAAGAAACTTTGATGCTATATCCCGAGGGCGTACCTTCAGCGTCATTGGCGACTGCATTGACAGAATTCTTGTTGCTGAATTGACTTAATTTGGTAAGTTTGTTCCTTTATAGGTTTTTTGCACTGTTCGCAAAAAAAACAGTTCATTTACTAAAATAACATGCTGCATGATGAAATAATGTAGACAGTTCTCGGCTTTCAGTCTTAATAGGATCATAAACGGATATCCGTTATAAACCTGACGTATCGGTCACATTTATTGTGCCTTTTCCAAAAGATCTACAAATATAAAGGTTACATATTAGGGTGGTTCAAAAAATCGATTTTGCTCCACAGTGCTCATTCAATTCTTTACCATGTTCTGAGTGTCCTCTGAAAGTTTGAGCTCATTTGGATTAAAACTGATTTAGCACAAGCCGTTTCAAGTTTGCATGCAAATTGGTATGGGGAAATTATTTTTTTCATTTTACTGTTAATGACATTTCCCCATTAAGCGCAGGTTAAAACAAAACCTACATAGCTAAAGGGAATACTCAACAGTTTTCACCCAACGAAAATCGCATGTTGATTAATCACCCCAATAATTAGTAATCGATTTTAAGACAGGTTGCGAATCTTTAGTCATGATCGTTAAACTTCTTTGAGGGCATCACTGAAATGTGCAGTCCAACATAGTAGCCTGAATTTGCGTGTGCTATCTTTCGCGCCACGAGCAGCAATGTTGCCTGTTGATGAGTTATGCAATTAGCTCCAGAAAACTACGGTATAGATTAAATTCGATTACTAATTATTGGGGCGATTAATCAACATGCGATTTTCGTTGGGTGAAAACTGTTGAGTATTCCTTTTAGCTGTGTAGGTTTTCTTTTAACCTGCGCTTAATGGGGGAACGTCATTAACAGTATAATGAAAAAATGAATTTCTCCATACTAATTTGCATGCAAACTTAAAACGGCTTGTGCTAAATAAGTTTTAATCCAAATGAGCTCAAATTTTCAGAGGACACTCAGAACATGGCAAAGAATCAGATGAGCACTGTGGAGCAAAATCGATTTTTTGAACCACCCTATTAAGGTACACTGGGGGAAGTGGAAAAGGAAAAATCGATAGTGCATGTTTGAATTAGTGTAAAACCAGTTTAAATGATCTAAATGCGTTCAATCAAAATGGGCTATCAAAATCAGTCAATTTTGCACCAACTGTGCGGTAATTCATACCATTTTGGTAGCTTGAAATTTATGAAAATAGATTTTGAAATTAGGAGTTGTTTTTCCACTTACACTAGTGGGATGGGGTAAGTGGAAAACCCATGTTACCTTGACCTTCAATAGTGATGAGTAGTTACATATAACTAAAATCAATTCGATAATTGCTCTGAGTATCTTTTGTGGAATAATTTCATCACTTTAACGGAATAGATCCTCAAGGAATTTTCGTAATAGCTAGGGGAGGGCTGGTATTGCCTTCTCGAACACTAAGTGTACGTAAAATCTATATGTTCGCCCCAAAGATGAATTTTTAAAGGAAAAATGGGACTTATAGGGTTATAAACTAATCAACTTAGTTTAACGAATTGAGATGATGTCTGTATGTGCGTATTTGTATGTATGTGTGTGCGCAAAGCACCTACAAAATTATCAACTATTCTTAAGCACTTGTCCTCAACCAATTTGTTCGCAAAAAAATTGCATTCAACGGTGAAACTTGTCATGAATAAAAATTAATGTGAATTTTAGAATATATTTACCTATCAGTGCCATTTTTAACTTTCTTATACATTTTTTTCATATTTAAAACATGTGAATGGCATCAATACTGATAGGTGGATTAATCAGGCATTTTCTCATTTATATTAGTCCAATCACCACTGGAATCACAATGATAACAAAGAAGGAACATATGAAGATTCACATCTATCGAAATAAACCATGGAGGGAAGAAAAAAAAAATGCTTAATTAGAACATTATCCACTTCCCCCGTAGTGTTTGATACCTGGGGTAAGTGTAAAATCTTTGAATAATTTGCTTTCTTGGTACAAACCACTACCAATTGAATGGTGTTAGTTCAATTGTATTAAAATGGTCACCTGTGATATCAATTCACTTGAAAAAAGGACAATTGGTGCAAATAAGAATTGATTTTATGAATGCAAAAATCAACTTTTCGCAAAACCTAAAATTACAGTTTAAGCGTTAACCGTGTTAGTGTATGTATTATACAAATTTCAACATAGTATTAGTTTGAGCATCAAAGTATATTCTTGCATAATGTTATGATGTGGTAAAAACTGTAAAGCATGTACAATTCCAATTCTTCGAAACAATTTTTACACTTACCCCCTTTTTCCACTTCCCCCAGTGTACCTTACATATAACATAAAACATTAAACATTAAAAGGCATCTACAATCTCTTACAGCATAATCACTCGTCAATATCACCGCTATAACAAAATGTACAATTACTCGGGTATCAGCATGTAGGGAAAGTGTTCCTGGTGTTCCTCAACTCACGTGTTGTCAATCTGTTTTGCGTTGGCGGTCTTTTTGAGTTCAAATTTCACAAATATTTAAGTACCTCCTACACCTCCTACACTTCTTCTGCAACGTCACTTGCGCGCCAAATACTCTTACTGTGTGTTTTGTTATGACGGCCCATACTAGGGTTAGACCTGTGCGCCGCCGCGCCACGCCGCCGCCGCCGGTGGTTTTACTCGCGCCGCCGCCGACGATTTTGGGTCGGCGCGCCGCCGATCATAATTTTGCCACGCCGGTGACTAATCGCAATAAACTTAAGTCGAGTCGAGCCAAGCACGATACACTGAAAACGGCCTAATAATTGAGGTCGAAATACATATCTGCAAAGAAATACAGCGTAGTAGAGTTAACTGGTATAGTACTAAACTAGTCTTAATTCAAATTTCTTAATTCATAAGTCAAAATTCAATTTCAAATCTACCTCAGTTTCTGGGTAGTATACCCGAGTTCAGCGCTGATTTTGGGTGATTGGTTCGTACGCAGTTAGTGCTAATTATCGGCAATTAACTTCTCGTGGCGAAAACTTGCAATTGGTTGAGGTACATCGAGCCTTTTGTGTTTGTATGGCTTCTTTATGTCGAAAAATAGCTCGTCAATGCTTCCGAAGTTTTGTTATCATGAATCATACGAACTTAAAACAAAAAAATTGTACGCCATATAGACCAATGCAAACTCTAACTTAACCTCACTTATTTTGATACTTCACAGAGCTTGTTTACAAGGTGTTAGAAGAAAAATCGACGAGGAAGAAATTGAAATTCATATTTTTAGTTTAAAATTGCTGTGATCCGAATGTTTCAGTGATAGTCAGCATGAAATCAATCACAACGGACATCTACATGCGAATAAAATGACAAAACAATTTTATCGGAAGCTTCGGAAGTCCTGGTGAAAAATCTCTGTGAACTGTCAACCTACGTCATCATGCACTGGTCTATTGAATGAATGGTGGGTAGGCGTATTAGCCTTCTCTTCAGTCTCCTGACCTCAAGCGATGGTGTCTCTAAGTCGGTGTAGTGACATACATTGTCTTGGTTAACCTTCTGTCTGTGCTCAAAAAAACTTACGTTGTCTGTGCTCTGGGGTCAAATTGACCCCAAATTGAAATTGCTATAACTTTTTTAATGTTTGGACAATTTTGGATTTTTGGGGCTGTTTCGAAAGATAATTTAATCATCTTTCAGGTCGTTACCAAAGATTGACTATAGGTGGGCGGGTACATCGCGGGGAGGGGTTTTAGTGAACAAGGGTACAAAAACAGTGATTTTTCATGATTATTTTACTTATATCCGAAAATCCTACCCATTTTGAACTGCAACTTTTTTAAAAAAGCTATGCAGGAAGACATGTGCTTTGACATGAGGCGTTGATAAGTTTAGAACTCGGCCGCCAGGTGGTGGTATATTTGAATTCATTATTTTAGACTACTTAAAATATTCCGACATATAGAATTCTCCTCAGTGTAAATATTCTTATCGCACAAATTAAAAAAAATAGGAAGAAGTGCTCATTATATTGAGCACCGCTTTGTAGTGCTAGACATCCTGAACAATGTTGCCGAATACAACTTGAGTGTAGGTATGAGGGATCTCAAGCTAAAGCAATATTACATATATGCAAGAATATTGCAAGTACACTAGCGCCGCCTATTGGTAAATTTCCTTATTATTTATTCCGTCACATGACAGTCTATTCCTACCAGACGAACTTTGTTACAGACGTCATCTTTACAAACTTCAAAATTGTGCGATAAGAATATTTACAATGAGGAAAATTCCACATATCGGAGTTACTTGAGTAGTCTAAACTAATGAATTCAAATATACCGCCACCTAGCGACCAAGCGCTAAACTAATCAATGACTCATGTCAAAGCAGACACCTTCCTGCATAACCTTATTGAAAAGGTGCAGTTCAAAATGGGTAGGATTTTCAGATATAATAAAATAAGCATGAAAAATCACTGTTTTTGTACCCTTTTTTACAAAAACCCCTCCCCGCGATGTACCCGCCCACCTATAGTCAATCTTTGGTAACGACCTGAAAGATGAATAAATTATCTTTCGAAACAGCCCTAAAAATCCAAAATTGGCTAAACATTAAAATAGTTATAGCAATTTCAATTTGGGGTCAATTTGACCCCAGAGCACAGACAACGTAAGTTTTTTGAAAAAAGGACACTGTAGCGCGTATTTTCAAGCTTTTTCAAGCGAATTTGCACATAGGAGACAGATCTCGGCGAGTTTTACCAAACTACCAAAAATTAGGAGAATCGGTTGAAAACTAAAAAAATGGCAG
Source organism: Armigeres subalbatus (assembly GCF_024139115.2). NCBI lineage: Eukaryota > Metazoa > Arthropoda > Insecta > Diptera > Culicidae > Armigeres > Armigeres subalbatus. The sequence goes on along the minus strand of NC_085140.1, from coordinate 145,632,707 downwards.
CCACTCAAAGTGGCCTGGGGTCATATTGACCCCAGAGCACAGACAAAAGGTTAATTAATAGGTTGGTTGATTAGTTTGAGAGTTTGAATGAGGCTCTATCTATAGTATAATAATACATAAATTGTTAAACTGATCTTTGGAATGCGTTAAGCCAAGGCCTCATTTAGTCGGGCACCTAAACTTGTAGGTGACTCGCAAAATGGGTTTGTTGTGGGGCCTGGATACATGCCCAATGTGTCCCCATTCTTAAGGACCTGGCATTGGTGCAGGAAAATTATTGCACTTAAGAAATTTCAAGTCAAGTTGCACATTATTTATTTTTACAATATTTTTTATTTTTTTTATTTATTTTATTAAAAAAAATCTTTGTTTTAAGATTTGTACTATTAGGACAGTTGGCTTATAAGGCAAACTGATTTAGCAAAATAATTAAATCCCAACTGTGAATGCTTTACCGATTTTTTTGTTCCGACTCCCGAGTAAATAATTTATATTTTGAAATCAATTTCTGATTATAACTGACAAAACCACTTGCTAGGCATCAGCAAAGCAAATATTGCTGAGCAAATATTACGAGCATCAGTTAAAAACGATTCTTATTTTCTTTTTCACAGCTATTGTAACCCAGAATTGGGCTGTTGTCGCCTCGCTGCATAGTATTTAGTCAAATTATTAAGTTAAAACGTCAGGTATTTTCAAACATTACGAAAATTTGATTTAATTTTATTATTCTTATTTAATACTGTATTGTAAAAGCCTTATTGTGAAATTCCTGGAACTTCTGAGAATATTCGAAGAAGTATCGTTCAAACATTCATTTATGAATTTCTTCGAAAAATACTCCAGAGATTAGCTCGGAAATAAATCAAGAAATTTATTTGATAATTCCTCCAGAAATTCCTCTGAAAAGTTTCTTTTAAAAAACCTTAGAAGATTATTTTAGGAATTCTTCCTAAAATTTGTTTGGGTATTCCTTCGGAGATTCCTTACAAAATTTCTCCGAAAATTCATTAAGACTACAGATTTCTTTAGAAAATCCCTTACGAATTTCTTTCGGAAATTGCTTAAAAAATGCTTTCGGATTTTGTTCTACGAATTTCTACAATCTCCTTCGGAGACTCCTTGAGGAATTCCTTTGGATGTTTCTTTAGCAATTCCTGTGAAAATTCCTTAAAAAATCCATTCGTTCTTTTGAGAATTTCTTCGGAAATGTTTCCTTTTGAAATTGTTTCGGCGTTTATTTCATGAATCGCTGGAAAAAGTTATTCTAGATATCCATAAGGAATTCATTCAAAATTTGCCTAAGGAATTTCTTCAGAACTTCTTCCAGCAATTACTTCAAAACATTCTTCGGGAATTCTTCCGGAACTTTCTGCAGGAATTTGTTCAAAAATGCCTTCATCTTTCCTAAAGACTTTGTTTGTTTATTGTTTATTTTTGGATTTTTTTTCGAAAATTCAATAAGTAACTACATCGCAAACAACTTCATTTTCAATAAATTTCAAAGGAAGATCTACCGAAAAAAAATCTGGAGAAATATCCGAAAGAAATATCGGAGGTTTTATGAATAATCTTTTAAAGAAGTCTCTGGAGGAATATCCGAATGAATGCCGGGCGGTATTTTTTTTTATTAGGGTATCCAATCATGGTTTGAACCAAATGGCGGGTTTCAGATGAGTCGGCAAAACAAAGTTGATTTATTTCATTAAAGGGGCATGATAGAACTGCGATTTCTAGTTTATATGGAAGCTTAATTTACTATCTTTCTAAAAACATCCTGGGTGCACATATTTATGCTTAGTTTCATTGAAAAAACTTAATAATTACATAACTTTGTTTCGTACCATGGTATGAACTACACTGTTCATGGTTTGAACTAAATTCGTACCATGGTTTGAACTACTGCAGCAGCCAGCAGCTCCTAAATATAATACTAATCACATGCATGAAACGCTGAAGAAATCTATAGAAAAGCAAATTTGTTTTACTATTCATCTTCTCGCATTAGATTAGTAACTCGAATCGTGTGAAAATCGTCTAAATTATCGATATGAAAATTGCGATTTTTTTTTATATTGGAAATGTAAACAAAATGCTCCAGCTAGGCGCATGCAGCGCTCCTAGCGGACAGCAGCAGAACATGACTGCATTTACAAGTTCAAACCAGAGTCTATTATATAGAGTTACGCAAAGAGGATCTTCTTACACTTATTTTGAATGATCCTCTTGTTATTCTGTTGCAAACTTTCCCTTTTGTTCAACCCTTCAAGTGACTTCACGGGAGCGTTCACTTCTAAAGCTTTTTAATTCGATAACCTAGTCACCCACAGAGTGCGAACACGTGAGTTTCTTGTTGGTACTTTATTGGGGAATGTATTGATGTTTTTTGAAGCTCTTTCTAGATAAAATCTAATACATTTCAATTCATGCGTTTTAATTCGCCATAATAATCCTTAGGCGATAACAATACTTCCGCCTCACCAACAAGCATTTGTTTACTTTGCTCGATAGGTAGACGGTTTGACAGTTCAATAGGTAGATTTGGCTTCACTCTTTGCGCAACTCTATATATAATAGACTCTGGTTCAAACCATGATACGAATTTAGTTCAAACCATAATCAGTTTTTACCTTGTATAAATGTTACTATTTTAACTATTTAAAACTGTTTCTCAATTGTATGATGATGTCAATCGATTACAGATAAAAATAGCGTTCGTTTGGTATATTGATCTCACTCCTGTGTCATAAAATGCGTCCTTTACGAGCCTTTTGAAATTATGCCACTGGTGTGGGGGATTTAGCGCAAATTCAGGACGTTTTTAAATCGCTTTATTTTATTACTTAAACAATATGTACGAATGTTTAAATAAACTCTATCACTTCCAGTATACCTAAATATGGCATTCATACTGTTTTAGGTTCATTTCCTGCCAATGAGATGGTAATTTCTACTGATTTCAAAATGGTTCAAACCATGATACGCTTTTCACTAGTTCAAACCATGATTGGATACCTCAAATTCTGGAGGAGTTCCCAAATAAATTTTTGGAGGCGTTTTTAAAGAAATTTGTGTTGGGTTTAGTGCAGGAATTTCCAAATAAACTTTTGAAGGGAGAACCTGAATGGATTTTCGAAAATAATTCCTAAAAGAACTTCTAAAAGATTTTTTGAAGGTAAAATACTTTCCTAAACAATTCCTAGAGGAATTTCCAGAGGAATCGATAAAGGTATTTTTGAAGGATTTTATGATGGAATTTCCGACGGAATTCTCAAAGGAAATTACGAAGAAAATCCTAATAGAATTTCAGAGAAAATGCCTACTGGTTTTTCTGATGTAATTCCTAGGTTTCTTCAAGAATTTCTTTGGAATTTTTCCCAGTAATTTATTCGCATTTTTTTTCAGAGATTCCTTTGAAGATTCGTCCAGAAATTCCTTAGGAAGTTGCTTCAAAAAGTTAGCATTAGCATTAGCATTAGCATTGTTACGGTGTAATTCGTAGATTGGACACTAGTGATACTCATGTTTTACTTTTGAGATCCTTATCTAGAATGCTATCAGGAATCAAGAAGGGGAGTGGTCCTTGATTCCAGTCTTAAACAAAAATAACAAAAGCATGAGGATTACTACTCCTGGCCACGCCCATCTTCACCGTAACTAGGGAGAGGAAGGAAGTGTTGATGTAGTACTTACTTAACGAGAGGCCACCGACTTAGCGACACCCTCATAAGTACCACGGAGTTTGATAATGAGGAAGGTATTCGTTGGGTCAGGGTTTGCCTGTAGCTGGCAATGTAACCGTGGTAGATCTTACCCCGTAACACACCACGTAAAGGTGTCTACCCAGCATTACGGGTCTCAGGAAGTTGCTTCAAAAAGTTCTACAAAAACTCCTCCGTAAACGAGTTCCAGAAAGTTCTTCGGAAATTCTTTCGGATATACCTTTAAACTTACCTCGGGGATTACGTCAGAATTTCCTCCACGTATTTCTTTGTTTAAGAAAACCTTAGGAAATTCGTTAAGGTTCGTTCTTTAGGAAATTCCTTTGAAAATTTCTTAGGAAATTGCTTTAGGAATTGCTTCATAAAATCCTTTAGGAATTCTTTCGTAATTCCCTCAGAAATTCTTTCGGATATACCTTCCGAAAACCATTCGCAAATTCCTTTTGAAATATCGACGGAAAATATTTTAGAATTCTTCTAAAAATTCTTTCAGAAATTCATTTACAGATTCCTTCGGAATCATTGAAAGTTTGCTTAGAAATTTCTTCGGAAATTAATATGGAGGGTTATTTTAAGAATTCTTTCGGATTTTTTTAGAAAAAAAAAACGTTTTAAATTTCGTTTTAAATCCTTAGCAGATTCTTTGACAACTTTTCCTGAAATTTCCATATGAATACTTTCAGAACGGGTAATCCTTTGAAAATTCTTTGGTAACTTTGGGAAGAAGTTTTTGGACATTTCCCTCAATAATTCCGTCACAGCATTCTCCATTTCTTTTGATTTTTTTCGGGAATCACTTCAGAAATTAATTCAAAGAAATTTCTTTGAAAATTGCTTTTGGGAACCATTCGGAAATTCTTCTAGGAATTCCCTAGAACATTTTTTTTCGAAATTTACTAAAAAGATTCTTTCTGATTTTTCTGTGGGAATTCCTGCCTTGTAAACTATTTTTGAAGTCGGTTCTACCGGGAAAAAATATGAAATACCTATACATATAATAAGCAAGGCCTGTGTGCCCAAACCTTTGTTCCTTATGACGAATAAACGAGTCTACATTAAGCAAGTTTTTTTTTATTTCCTTGGTGTGATTTGTGGGAAGTTAGTCGTGGGATCAAAAGTGAAGTTGTCCAAGTTCGGAAGAAGTATTTTACACTAAGTTCTTTCGAAAATTCATTAAATTTTTTGCCAGAAATGTCTTTATAAACTCTTTCCGCTATTCTCTCCGAGAGTCCTTTCTGAACCCCTTCGAAGATTTTTTCAGCAGTTTCTTCGGATATTGTTTTAGGAATTCTTTCAGAAATTATTTCATTCCTTAATAAATTTCCGAATGTAATCCTGAAAGAATATTCTATGGTTTTACCTGTGGTTTTACTAAAGGAATTTCCCAACAAGAACCTTAATGGTTTTTGAAAAAATGCCTATATGAGCTTCCGCAGAATTTCTTATAGGATTTTACAAATGAATTTCTAATGAACCTTAAAAAAATCGTAATTTCCTCCGAATCCCTTCAGGAACTCCACCAAGAACTTTTTTGGCATATTTTACTAACTTTTGAAAAAAATATTCAATTTGGCTGGTCATCGTGCACAAAACGCTTATTAGACCGGTAGTTCTCTACGGACACGAGAATTGGACGATGCTCGTGGAGGACCAACGCGCACTGGAAGTTTTCGAAAGGAAAGTGTTGCGTACCATCTATGGTGGGGTGCAGATGGCGGACGGTACGTGGAGGAGGCGAATGAACCACGAGTTGCATCAGCTGTTGGGAGAACTATCCATCGTTCACACCGCGAAAATCGGAACACTGCGGTGGGCCGGGCACGTAGCCAGAATGTCGGACAGTAATCCGGTGAAAATGGTTCTCGACAACGATCCGACGGAATAAGAAGGCGAGGTGCACAGCGGGCAAGGTGGATCGATCAGGTGGAGAACGATTTGCGGACCCTCCGCAGACTGCGTGGTTGGCGAAGTGCAGCCATGGACCGACCTGAATGGAAAAGACTTTTATGTATTGCACAGGCTACTCCGGCCTTAGTATGGTAATAAATAAAATGGTCATCGTGCCCCAGTCTTACTCAGCCAAAGCTCATTTTAATTATGTTGATCATCTATTGGGATTTGTGCATACAAGAACGCGAGGTAGGGAGTATACTGTTCATTGAGGTTGTCATTAGAGGACTCCATCGTGAATGCCCTTCCAAGATCCAAGGGTCACAGCAGGTGAACGAAGTAGCACTGTAAATTCTTTAAATATACTCAGCCGCTCAAACATTACCCAATTGTATATGTTACTCAAAGAATAGTAGATATATTGAGAAGTAAAGCGATTGGAGTTTATCAAAATCCTGAATTGGGAAAACTTTTGGAAAAAAATATTAACAAATTAGTCCTATGACACCGAAGTCCAGTTCTCAATACTGCTCAAGGGTTACGAAAAGTGAAGCAGGATTAGTTGTTAAATTTTGATTCATCAAAATCAGAGAATAATAAAATAGTTTTAATTTAAATAGGGTAATTCGCCAAATGTTGAACGGCTAATTTCTTCGCCTATTGTTGAACGCACGTGCATTTCTTATGGGAGTTCAACAATAGGCGACAAAATTAGCCGTTCAACATTTGGCGGTTTCCCCTAACATTTTGAGATCAGGTATTTATTAGTGTCGCTGGTAATTTACTATGCGATGTGCTGTTTGATGATCGACAAACATGGAATATTACAATTTTAATCCACCACGTACTATACTGCCTATTATGTGCTTTCATAATCGCATACAAACTTAGCAAAGATTGGACCAATGCGTAATTTTGGCAATATAATAGGACGATCATAAAAAGTCGTGCAAGTGGGAAGGTTCATAAAGTCGAGGAATTGATTTTTTTTTCCTTTAGGAGGTTTTCAGCCATGGGCTGGCTTCTTTGAGGGATTTATGGTATTTTACGGGCAATAATTTTTCTACCTAAGTACATATTTCTCTTATTTAATACATATCAACAAGTGAAAAATCGTGTTCTAGACCTGTGATAACGAATATCTATTTTGTCATATTTCCAAATATTTTACCAGTTTCAATTTTCTAACATACATATATTCACATAAAAAACACATACATATTTAAAACAGACAACTTCTCAATACTCATCATCACCAAATTCATCATCCTCGTCGACATTGTTGCAACCAACCTCCTCGTAGTCCTTCTCTAGTGCAGCCAAATCTTCTCGTGCTTCGCTGAACTCTCCTTCCTCCATGCCCTCGCCCACATACCAATGGACGAAGGCGCGCTTCCGGTACATGAGATCAAACTTGTAATTCATACGTTCCCACGCTCCGGCAATGGCTGTCGAGTTGGACAAAAGACAGACCGCCCTCTTGGGCTTTGCGAGATCACCCCCAGGTAAGATGGTCGGGCTTTGTTGATTCACTCCAATTTTAAAACCCGTTGGACACCAATCAACGAACATTATGTTTCGTCGGTTCTTTATGGTGGTGATTGCGTTGTTGATATCGTTTGGAACGACATCTCCCCGATAAAGCAGGCAACATGCCATATATTTGCCAGTTCGAGGATCACACTTCACCATCATGTTCTGGGGACTGAAAGCAGCGTTGGTAATCTCTGCCACAGACGATAACTCATGCTGGGCTTTGGATGCTGACAGCAGAGGGGCATAAGACACGAGCGGGAAATGCACTCTTGGATAAGGAACCAAATTAGTTTGAAACTCGTTGAGGTCCACATTCATGGTTCCTTTGAATCGCAGCGATGCCGTCACGGAAGATACAATCTGGGCCACTAACGCGTTCAAGTGCCGGTAATCAGGCCTTCCGATTTGTAGATTTTTAGAACAAATATCATAGGTTGCCTCGTTGTCCATCATGAAGCAACAGTCGGAGGATTCCATGGTTGTATGTGTAGTCAGAACAGTATTGTAAGGCTCTACAACGGATGTTGAGATCATTGGAGCCGGATACACAGCAAATTCTAGTTTGCATTTCTTGCCATAGTCCATTGAAAGTTGACTCATCAACAGAGAGGTCAGTCCCGATCCGGTACCTCCTCCGAAAGAACGAAAAATAAGAAATCCCTGCAATCCCTCACACTGTTCCACAAGCTTCTGCACTGCATTCGAGATTGGTTCCATGTTCTGACGGCCGACAGTGTAGTGTCCTCGGGCGTAATTGTTGGCAGCATCCTCCTTGCCACAGATCATGTACAAAGGGTGGTACAAATCCCGATAAGGACCCGTTTTGATTTCATCCACCACGGATTCTTCCAGATCTACGAAAATATTGCGCGGTACGACTCGTCCTGATCTGGTGTCGTTGAAAAACGTGTTCATGCTTTCGTCTACCTTGACCTGTGGGCCTGTTTTACCGTCAGCCTGGACGCCATGCTCGAGAGCAAACAATGGCCAACATTCGTTCCCGATCTGGCAACCGGCCTGTCCAATGTGAATCGATATGACTTCTCTCTGGTTGGAAATGTATAAATAGAATATAACATACCGTGATGATGTTTCATTGAGATAATTTTGTTAAGTGAATTGGATAGAGGATACAATTATTCCTACATCTCCGGGCCGTTTATTATTTTAGTTTCTATAATTTTTTAGCCACAGCAAGGTAAGATCAATTGTTACAAATATACCAATCTTACCATTTTCAATGTAGACCAATTATACGTTTCAGCATCGATTTGTTATAATAATGTCAATTATTTAGATAGTCCTTGGATCCTAGCCTAACAAATAATGTGAACATTTTTTCCAAACATTAAACGGACATCTTGGCTATTTTTGTTAGTAACAAAAGAAGGTGTAAGAGATTATTATATCTGATAAGCAGAGCGGAGTTTCTCTCATATGCTTATTAGACTGGTTCAACCTAAACATAGATTTATCTTATCCTCTTGATCCTCTTTATTTATCCTCTTACCTTCATATTTATCATGTGGGTCGATCGTACATTTCCTTTCACTGACGAAAACCTTATCCATAGCACATTTTAGCGCTATAAGTTGAAGAACATATTATTCAATTATTGACTTATTCAATAGTTGACTTAGGGCCAATTTCTTCACCTCCGCTTAACTCTTAAGCGGTGCTTACCCATATGCTTAAACCTGGTTAAACAACCAAGCGGAGGTGAAGAAATCGGTCCTTAGGGCGGATTCGGTAATGTCCGAAGAACATCCATAAAACAGTGATTATAACAGAACGGGAAGCTTTAGGCACCAGCCTGCGGTGCCAACAAAATAGTCAGTTTGACGAGGAGTTCCAGGTGTCGAATGCTGATGCCCTACTCAACAGAGAGCAGTACAATGTAACAAAGATAGAACAGAAATTAGTTCATTCCAGGAAGAAAGGCAGCATAACTTTTTTGGGACGGATGAGTCATATATGATCAGCGTTTTATATTGGCTTGTAAACTCATAGAAGAGAGCTATGTCCCCAATTGCTTTAGCAAAATTGTTCATCACGATGTTAACTTATCGAAGGTCCTTGACTATACCCTGAAGATTGGACTTCGTGGCCGTGCGGTTAGCGTCGTCAATTGTCTAGACGCATGTGCTGGGGAGTGTGGGTTCGATTCCCGCCCCGGTAAGGAGAAAATTTTTCGTAAAGCAAAAAGCACTCCACTGGTCCACTGGGTGTTGTGTTAATGTCTTGTCCGTTGTCCGTCAGACTAGATGTTAAGTGTTCAGTCTGTGCGACCTCTGGTCGAAGACGGTGATTCTCCAGTTCTACATAAGATATCTATCGGATTAAACAATGTTTTTGTTTTGTATCGTTATAGGAGGTCACCAGTAGCCTAACTACTCGAATTTTTCAACCACCTCGATTTCGTCCCCACCGATACTAATTCGTGGTGGGTGGCTCACGTTTTCTTGTCATGAACCTTTTCCTCGGTTCTTCGGGTTGATGACTACTCCGAACCGCTTAGCTTCGCTCTTCAGTCTGATGTATTTGAGATATCATATCATCATCGACAAACGGTCCATCGACTCACGAACGGTCCACTGTAGCTTGTGAAAGTAATGAGTAAAATCCTATCAGTACGATGGACCAGATGTACGGATATAACATCCAGCACTTAGTTTATCGAGTAGATCGCATATTCTGGACTCCAGGTTGTTCTGGAGAATCAAAATAGTCTGTAGTAGCTTGCAAAAGTAATGAGTGAAATCCTATCGTCTCAACGAAACTGCTGGGACGTTTAACGCTGAACGGATACATTGAAGACTTTGTTCACCCGGTAGATCGTGTGTCGCTGCGGTTCCCTTTGTCATCGTCCCCAAACATGTTGGGTACCTATCTGTCAAAACGTACTGATTTTTCCTTCGTTGACATTTAGTGCCCTATCCTCGCCAGCAAAAGATGTTTCGTCAGTGACGACAGCGACAATCTTCCTCTATAGTTTATTAGCTCTATTATTTTCAAGCTACAATCCAAAAAAATTGGAACTAGCTCATTCAATATATAAGCTAAATTAAAAAAATATGGGCTTCACGAAAATCACGAAAAATATTCTGAAGTTTTGTCCGGCCTTTCGCCACTGTGTGACGTTCTGGAGAACCAAAGAGGACTGTAGTAGATTGTAAAAGTAATGAGTGAAATCCCATTGGCTTAATAGACCTAATTAATGATTTGAGTGTATTACTTCTATGTATCATTAATAAACCTGCTGGGATATTTCGTGATGCACACGACTCGGTTGATCGAGTAGATCGCATGTTCTGAACTCCAGAACGTTTTGGAGGACCAAAAAGGTCTGTAGTACCTTGTAAAAGTAATTAATGGAATCCTATCGGCTCAATGAAACTGCTGGGATGTTTAGCGATGCACGGATATATCCCTCAGCACTTGGTTGATTGAGTAGATCGCATGTTCTGAACTCTAGGATGTTTTGGAGAACCAGGGCTGTAGTAGTTTGTCAAATTAATGAGTGAAATCTTATCGCCTTAATAGACTTGCTCGGATGTTATGAACTAAACAGATACATTCATCAGGTTGATCGGTTGGATCGCATGCTTGGAATTTCAGGACGTTTTGGAGGACCAAGAAGGTAAAAAAAACATTTCAACGCCTTTTAAGTTCCTTCCTATATTAGTTTTAGCAGGATCCAGCGAAAAATATATAAAGAAAGTGTGATAGATAAAGTAAGGTATGGGCGTCCAATATAACTCTTGTTTACACAAGTTCTTATCTCACGCGTCGACCGACGACAAAAGAGCACCAGCTAAGGGTTTCATGCCAGCCTGGTAGTGCGGCCTGTGAACTGTTGTCATATGAAAATGTACGTCTCGAGCGTTTGTCCAACAGGGTGGCTCAAACAGCGTCTGGATGGAATTTTGTGGCTGATCAAAATACTGTATCGTGTCAGCTATAAATAAGAGTAGCAGCCCGCAGCGCGATGTAGATAATGCGACCCCGGTAAGGATGCTTACTGAAGCCTTTCGAAAACCTCGAAAAATGGCGAAAGAAGAAAAATAGAACGGTATTGCTGGCAACTCTGTACCAATTCACTCAGCCGATCGACCATGGCCCAAGAGGCGATTGATTTCGCCTTGACGGCCAATGAAGAAAAGACTGCGCCTAACCCGAAACGGCTCAAGCAGCATTCCGGCAAAGGCGCTCAGACCAAAGCCAAATGACGTGCGACCATAAAGGCCAAACGTCTCGGCCCAAAAAGGCGCAAGTCGCCGGGCCACAAGAGTGAACCGGCCAGCCTGTGCCATCGGCACAAGGGACCAAAAATCCCTGGCAGCTGATCAGTAGAGCAAAGCGGAAGTAGAACGCATCTCGACCCGCAAAGAAAGCTAGGACAGAGGCGAGGGCCAAGAGGTCTTGGGTGCAGACGCCGAGGTGAGGTCGTTGGGGCCGAAAGTGACCCTCCAATGCACGCAACTGGACGAGGTCACGAACGCGGACGACGTCCAGTGCGGTACAGAGGTCGACAAGACCTGTGTACGCCTCAGAGGCGGTCCCTGTGGCACGCAGGTAGCCTACCTTAGCTTGTCATAAGACGAGTTTATACAATCCCATTGAATTCCATCACTTAATTGTATCTTGACAGATACGTATTACGACCTCAACAGTAAGGCCGTCTTCAGTGTCTTGTACTTGACTCGAAGTACTTGAAGTCGAGTCAAGTACAAGACACTGAAGACGGCCTTACTGTTGAGGTCGAAATACGTATCTGTCAAGATACAATTAAGTGGTGGAATTCAATGGGATTGTATAAACTCGTCTTATGACAAGTGAAGACATTCCACTAAAAAGCTCAAAATAATTTTCTTAGCCTACCTTAGGTTACCGGTTGCGAAAGCCAAAAGGGTAATGGAGCGAGGGAAGTTGAAGATCGGCTGGTAAGTATGCCCAGTGAGCAAACTCCAGCCGCCTTCAGTGGACAAGTGCTATCGGTGCTTAGAGTTGGGACACAAGTCCTACAACTGCAAGGGCCCAGGTCGTAGCGAGCCGTGTCGTCGTTGTGGTGAAGAAGGGCACAAGGCGCAGGAATGCGATAAGGCACCAAGGTGCCTCATCTGCGCCAGCAATAAGCAAGCCGGTAACCACGTTATGGATGGGTCTTCGTGTCCCATCGGAGAGAAAAATAAGAATAAGCCGTGCAAGTAACAGAGCTTAATCTTAACCACTGTGCAACTGCCCAGCAGCTGATGTGGCAGTCGGTCTCGGAGTCGAGGACCGATGTCGCCCTCCTGTCCGACCGGTACAACGTCCCTGTCAATAACGGCAATTGGGTGGCGGACGGGTCTAGGATGGCGGCTATTTGCACGACGGGACGGTACCCGATCCAAGTCCTCTCCGCACCGAGGATGAAAGAGCAGACCGCCGTGAAGTGTTTCGAGCTGCGAAACTGGCCTTTAACAAGGCCATCAAGCGCAGTAAGAGAGCGTGTTTCGACAACCTATGCGAAGAAGCCAACGCGAATCCGTGGGGTGACGCCTACACGATAGTGATGGCCAAGACCAAAGGGAACTCTTCATCCTCCGAACGGTCCCCGGATAGGTTGGCGCGGATTATCGAAGAACTCTTCCCTCCCTGGCCTCCTGCACCGCAAGGCAATATGGGTGCGGCCGAAATGGTGGCTCCGGTGAGTAACTAAGCGGTGGTAAAATTCCTGGTAACGAATAAAGCTCCTGGGCCTGATGGAGTTCCGGACCGCGCTCAAGGCAGCAATCATAGCGAACCCGAACATGTTCAGGCTGGCTATGCAAAGATGCCTAGATGAGTGTAGATTCCCCGAAAGATGGAAAAGACAGAAACTGGTGTTGTTGCCGAAAGCCGAGAAGCCGCCAAGCGACCCATCAGCGCATAGACCAATCTGTCTTATAGACACGACGGGCAAGTTGCTAGAGAGGAACATCCTGACCCCGTACTCAGAGGGTACGAACGGCCTGTCAAGCAATCAGTTCGGTTTTCGCAAGGGTATGTCCACGTTGGACGCTATTAACTCGGTGGTAAAGACCGCCGAGATAGCGATCCAATAGAAAAGGCGAGGTATTCGATACTGTGCGTTAGTGACACTTGATGTGAAGAACGCATTCAACAGGCTTAGCCTGCCTGGATTTTGGAAAGCTATTTCCAAAACTGTGTACTATTATACGAGACCGATGCCGGTCAGAGAAGCATACATATTACCGCAGGAGTTCCGCAAGGTTCAATACTGGGCCCGGTATTAATGAACCTTATGTATGACGGGGTTCTGAAGCTCCTGGTTGTTGTATCAGCCCTACGAACGCACCCCGAGAATGATGAGAGATAAAGGGTAATCGTCAGATATACTCTATCGAATAAACAATTATCGCAGTTGATTTGCGACATCCATCTTAACAACATGTGTTTTAATTTTAACTCCTCTCGCAATTCGTCGTTTGTCCACCTCCAGTTATATGCAGTATCTCGGTTATTACACTGGTGTTAAGATCGTCGGCTTCGCAGATGACGTAACCTTGGAGGTCTACGGGGAGTCAATTCCCGAGGTAGACCGCAGCACACGCGATCAGCACGGTGGAGGATTGGATGAGCGCTAGAGGCGTGGAGCTCGCTCAACATAATACGGAGGTGGTTATCGTCAAAAACCGCAAGTCGGTTCAACATGCAGTGATTCACGTGGGTGAAGTCGCGATCGCATCAAAGCGAGGTTTGAAGCTCCTTGGGGTCGTAATAGACGACAAGCTGTTCTTCGCCAGCCCTGTCGACTATGCGTGCAAGAGGGCTTGACTGCTGTTGCGGCATTATCGACAGTCCAACTGTTCTAAGGTGTGTGCCAGTCAGTATTGGTAAAATCTATATATATAAAAATGAAATGGTCTGTGTTCGTATCCGCATAACTCGAAAACGGCTGGATGGATTTTCTTCATTCCTTCAGCAAATATGTTCGTTATCGTTTCCGACGGGTTTATATGATATTTCCTCATGCGAAAATTATTAATAGGGTTGAGCAAATCATGAAAAACTAAAAGAATCGTATGGAAATTTCGCATGGGTAGTTCACAACGCGCATTTCGCCTACTTTGCAGGACAACATCTGCCGGCCCGACTAGTCATTCATAAAACTCAATCATTGAGCGCCCCCGCGCGAACTAATTCGTTTGCGAGTTTAAAGGAATGCATCACCTCTGAGTTTTTCATGCTAAAACGGATCATTTCACTTATTTCCCAAAAAATCATTTCGCTCCAAAAAGTGTTAAAATCAATTTGGGAACAATTAATTGTTTATACACGCAAGAGTATCCATTGTTCTATGTGTTGAACGTTAATTTACTGTTAATTAACGAAGGGGAACAAAAGAAAACCTACGATGATTCAAATGGATGATTCAACTCAGCCATGATTTTTTAGGTGCTGAGTTGGGTGCATTTCAACTCACGTTTGATTTGAATCGTTCGTGAGTCTTGAGATTTTGAGTTTTTTCCAACACTGGTGCCAGTAGACGCAGGTGTCATTGGTACTGCGTAATCTGGAAAACTGACGTATGCGCAGTTTTCCATGTTTTGTTAAAGTGTACGATGAATACTACTCGTTCACACCATTTTTGGAAAATGGCGTATACGTCACTTTTCCAGATTACGGCAGGGCATGCGTTGCCGTATCTATTCTTAGGTATGGCGGCCCGTCCTGGGCGAGAGCTGACAGGCCAAGTGCTGATGAAACTGCAGAGCACATACTGTTCGTATGTTCTCGTTTCGACGTCTAAAGAAGAGCTATGCTAGACGTTTGCAACTGATACCCTTATCCAGAGGATGTGCCAAGCGATGGAAAAGTGGAACGCAGTTTCGAATGCAACCACTCCGATTGCCTGCAGCTGGCAGAGAATATGGCGCGCCGAGCAGCAGTCGACAAGCATGACCAACTTGTGATTGGTTAGTTAGAGCGAAAACATGCTGAGCGTTGGGAAGTGAATTAGACGGTTTGTCGAGGTAAGAGTTTGTCGGTGGTAGGAGGATCGTAGCGTAAAACTGTTGGTACCTATCGCTATCGATGCCTCGAGACATGGCAGAGGAGAGTAGAGTGAGCATCCAAGTCAGACTCACATGGTATGTTAAGAGCGAGCACCCAAGTCAGCCTCGCATGGCATGTCATAATTGAGAACCCACATGGTGTGTCATAGCGTGTGTCAGGAGGAGTGGCAGGGTGCGCTACAGTGAGCACTCAAATAAGTCTCAGATTGGTGTGCTAGAGCGTGAATCAGGTGGTAGGGTGAGCATTAGGGTGGCTCATATTAACATGGGAAATTTTTTTTTTCAATTTTTGATGGGCCGCCCTCTTATTCGGTTCTATTTGATGCCCTGATACTCTGGACAAAATTTCAGCCAAATCGGTAAACGTTTGGTAAATTATGCCGTCCAACTGCAAATCACTGTTTTTCGATGTTTCTGCATACATTTTTCCACATAAACTTCCAAAGAGTTTAGCACCGCCCAAACGTTGACCGATTTGGCTGACACTTCGTCCAGAGCATCATGGCATCAAATAGAATCGAATAAGAGAGCGGCCCATCAAAAAATTTGAAAAAGTGTTTTTTGAGCCACCTTAGTGAGCATCTAAGTCAGGGATTGAACTTATCATTTCATTATCATTTAGTATTCAGGCAATAATTCATTCCAGAGGCGGAATTCCAGGAAGTGTTGTATGGCGGACTTCTAGCGCTGATTCCCTTCTACAATTTTGTCTAAGGGTTTATTGCTCTATGTCAAATATTAAAAACGTGAAACGCTAGGAACACTCAATATACTAAATGATAATAAGTGTTATTATCATTTAGTATATAAAATGATACTAGCGTTTCCCGCGGTGAATATTAGACATAGAGGAATGTACCCTTAGACAAAGTTGTAGAGGGGAATCATCGCTAGAAGTCCGCCATACAACACTTTTCGGAATTTCCTCCTCTGGAATGAGTTATTGGCTGAATACTAAATGATAATGAAATGATAAGTTCAATCCCTGATCTAAGTGAGTCTCACATGGCGCGTGAAGGGTGAGCAGAGCAGACAAGTTAGACTCACATGGTATATCAGTGGTGAGCATTCAAGTAAGACTCATATGGTGCGTCGGAAAGAGTGTCAGGGGGCCGTCCAGAAACCACGTGGTCATATATGGGGGGAGGGGGGGGGGTTTCAAAATGACCACGATAAGCCACATGGGGGGAGGGGGGGTGTTGCTCTCGAACCACGTGGTCTTTTTTTATACGAAAAGTTTTTGGTGATTAACAATAGCGATGTAAAAAATACAAATCATTAACGCAAAACGTATCTTAGAACCGATGCCCAAGTAGCGTCTTTTCAACTCAGCGTTGAAAAGACGTAGGTGTGCATCGAAAATAACCGGTAACGCAGCGTCGGTCGCAACGTCGATGCGTATCTGCGCCGCAGATGGTTTTTGGCATCACGCCGCTGACACTTTTGCATTAGCGGACTGCAGCTACAATTTTGAAAAATATTCATGTTTTTACAATAATCCAAGAAAAAAACTTCAAAAGAATTTCTTGTGGATATTCAGGAAAAATCCAGTAAAGAAATTGCCTGTAAAAACTTTGACTTTACTTCATACAATCCTGATAAAGTGCTGGCATTCCGAATGATTTTCTCTGTGAAAAATTTTGCTTGGAAATTTTGCTACAAATTGTTAATGAAAAAAACAAAACAACTCCAGCGTAAATTCCGAAAAAATTCAACTATAATAAATTAGCACTTTTGAAAGCAAAAACTGCAATTGTAAAATAAGAATTTTCCATAAAGAAATCAAATGTTCCACGAAAAAATTCAAAATTTTCATGAAAACATCAATATTAGCAATAAACAATTACAAAATTTTCACAAAATAAATATTTTTATCTACACATAATCTCTATATAATAAAAATGAGTTGAGATTTCCTTCTTGACGATTTAACTCGCGAACCGGTTGACCGATTTGCAAGATTTTCCCCTAATTGATTCATTTTGGGATCCGCAATGTTTGTATATACAAAAAGTTAGTGAATTTAACGGGGAAATGTGAAAAGTCATTAAAATACAATTTTTGGTCAGCTGTTGAGGAAAAGAAAACAAACGCACGGAAATTGATCTAGAGTGCGGTGCTGCAAATAGTTCATTGTGACATTTGCAACACCTAAGCAATGCTGGGTTTCTTTCGCATCAATAAAGAGCAATAAAAAATAAGCAAATAAGAAAGAAAAGCAACCAAACTGATAAAATTTTCCATGAACTTCAAACGCTTTTAAAGAAGGGTTAATCTATGGAAAAATGCTTAATTTTATTGCTTTTTATATTCTTTGATAGAAAATTTCCTTTTTTTCAATGCTCATTATTGATTTTTTCATGGAAAGGTTTTAATTTTTGGTTAAAAAAATATTTATTTTGCAATTCCTGATCATAATACCTGGTTTACAGTTCGTCTTTGAGTGATAAAACGGCCTACTTTTCCATACCAACGAGATCGGTGCTTTAATGAACATTATGCAACTCAAATGAGTTGCATAAAGTTCATTATAGCACTCATTTGGGTGCTATAATGAAAAACCAACATCAGAACAGTAATTACATGACTACATTTTGCTGAATTAGCTTGGGTAAGTGCTCAAATAGTGTATTTTCGGTGCCTCGTAATAAATTAAATAGTTTGATGAACATGACATCAAAATTTTTCAAAAGCAAGTTCAACTTTGCTTCTTGGCTTGTCGAACTATGCAATGTGGCACGATAACATGAAATCTGATTGCTCTCTGCAGCCACATGATTTGTTAATAAGAATGGTCATGAGGATTAAACTAAACTATACAATTTTGGTACAGATTTATCATATTAAAGCCCATTTTTCGTCATTGCAAAAAATAGCGTGTGCAACTCGTTGAAAAAATCATCTTTTTGCAACTAGTTGCACAAACTACTATTTTGTTGAAAATTTTGTAATATTTTTTTTCTAATATTGATTTATTTATGGAATGTTTGTATTTTTTCCGTGGAACATTTTGATTTCTTTATGGAAAATTCTTTTTTTATGTTTGTAATTTTTGGTTTTAAAAGTGTTAATTTATTTTTGTTTTGTGGAAAATTCTTAATTGTTTATGGAAATTTTGCATTATTTGTAGAAAATTTAATATTTTTTATTGCTCATACCATGATTTCTTTATTGGAAATTTTCTAATTGTTATGGAAAATTTTTTTAAAAATTTTAGGCTGAGTTTTCATTTTAGTCGATATCGTATCTTAGAACATCGACTCATGGAAGGTCTTGAAAGTAATAAATGAAATCGCATTGGCTCAATGGACCTGCTTGGATGCTTAGCGATGCACGGATACATCGTTCAGGACTTGGTTGATCGGTCGTTTCAAAACTCCATAATATCATGTCTTAGGACATTTTGTTTCTTGTCATGATTTTTAAACTTTCGAGGATATGTACTTCAGAGCAGTTTGGCCTATGACACCCGAAATGCCAAATGACCACGATAAGCCACATGGGGGGAGGGGGGGTTAAAAATCTTTAAAAATATGACCACGTGGTTTCTGGATGGCCCCCAGGGTGTGTCAGAGGGTATGGTAGAGAGAGTACCCAAGTAAGCCTCATGTGGGATGAGTGCCTGTTGTAAGCATGAATAAGCGAGTACATTAAGTACTGCCTATCCCCGAGAAGTAATGCAGGGAGGCAGTTCCTGGGGGAACCAGGGTATTAGTAGAGAGGGTAACTCAAGCAACCTTCCGTTGCTTGGGTGGGTTTAGTGGGTCCGGCGTTCCGTCAACCCCACTCTCTGAGTGATAATTTCAGGTGTCTGTTTGCAGAATAAGGTACCAGTCAAAACGAGTAAAGCAAGAGATGGCGTTTTTTAAATGGTAGTAAAATCGAAATTTCATCACTATTAGACTACTAATCAGTGCAAACTAAGTGCAGGAGAAAATATTTCCACCTCATACTTTATTCCTCATCTCTACTTTCTTCTAAAACACCAGCATTTTCCATAAATTTGCTAAATACCTGATTTTCCCATACATTTTATCGATTTCCAACTACCATTCTTCCATGAGCTCATGGTGAAAATTGTGAAAATCTCAAAACATAGAGTAGCAGGTTCAACAACACAGATATAGAAACCCCAGTATCGCCACTCAGTGACGAGTACCGTAAACTTGGTGCACAGAAGGTTGTTGTCTACACTAATAACAGCTGCTGCACCCTGGAAGTAAATGTCATCGAAGTAAACAGTCGGTCCCTCATTGCCTTCATCTCTCTATAAAAAAGAACTGTTGAGTCGCAGGTTAGTAGTCATTGCAGGAGACTTCAATGCGTGGGCGACAGAGTGGAGAAGCCGCTATACTAACAGAAGAGGGCAAACGCTGCTAGAGGCCCTTCGCCAAGCTGACCGACGACGGCTTCTGGATTACCTTCCATACTTGGAGGTCCTTCAGTCGAAGGGCATAGAATAATACAGTCCACCTCCCTTTCCGAGAAACTTGTGGCTCATCCAGGCAATGCTTCAGTGGGAAGGTTCCCGCTGTCGAGGTCAATATTCCGACAGTTCCCTACTAACCGTCCGTGATCGGAGCTAATGACGATGGCAACGTCCCTCGACTAGAGTAAAGAACCTGTTCCGGACGGTATCCCAAACATGGCGTTAAAGGTAGCCATATTACAAGCCGAACAAGTTCAGCTCAGCCATACAGAGGTACCAGAACGAGCGGAAAATATGATAATAGGTAAAAATACGAAAATATAAAAACATAATATGAAAATTTGAAGATTCAAAAATAATAGAACATGAAATTATAAAACACTTAATTAAAAACTAAGAAAATGCAAAAAAATAAAAATGGATATAATGAATTATGAAAAAATATAAACAATAATGGTAATAGAAATCTAAAAATAGATTCTGTGTGGATTCTGTACAGCAGAATACCACAATAGATCTCGGCACAGTAGCGGTTAAGTAACACGGAGTGCCTAACAAATAAAGACAGGAATTAAAAAAATAATACGAATATATGAAAACACGATAGCAAGGTATTGCTGCGGTATATTTCGTGGACTGGAAAGTAGTGATACTTATGTTTCCTTTGAAATCTTTGTCCAGATTGCTATCAGAAATCAAGGTGGGTATACCTAGTCGTTAATTTCAATCTAAGACAAAAAAGTCAAAAACATTAGAATTACTATTCTTAGCCAAGCTTTTCTGAACCGTTACTAGAGAGAGAAGGAATAAATACCACGGAGTTGGATATTGGGAAGGTACTCGTTGGGTCAGGATTTGGCTGGCAATTGACCATGGTCGAACTCAGGTCGAACTTACCCCGTAACACACCAAGAACCGGGCCCGAACAAAGCTTGAGAGCACATCGATAACTTATTTCGATGTTGTGAAATCTCCGATTATGAATACTTAACTTGATATCTTTTTTATCGTTTTAACGGTTTTCAAAAACAAAACGTATAGCAGAAAAAACTTACTGTGACAATAAATCGAAAAGTATTCCTGCTATCGATGAGAGCAAATCGAAAACTAATTTTGATATTGGTTTCCTATAACAAAATAAGTACACAGTTTTATATCAGATCATACAATTAGTCGAGATGAGTCAGCCTTGGGCTGAAAGTCTCAGTCGTTAATAAAGACATAAAAAAGATCATACAATTTAGAAATCTACTGCAAAATGGGATCAAAATATGTAATCAATCATGATGATTCATATTGGAAAACAAATTATGATTTCAATTTGATGTCAAAATCAAAATATGTTTTCTACCTATGTGTTCTCATTATGTTTTCAGAATTTGCTCGTGTAGATAAAAAAATAAAAATAAAATAAAAAAATAATTACTGTATGAAATGAGTTTCCCACTTTATTTTCCATATCTGAGACTTCTGATTTGGAATGATTTTTATCATCAGCTTTTAAACCGGTCTGTTCTATTGTCGTAGTACCAACTGTTCACAATCTAATGAGTGTTATAACAATACGCCATGTGAACAATAATGACAATCATACCAGCGAAAGCAATTCGCTCTGATTCCAATCATTCCAGTGCGTTCTAATGTCATCAAACCTTCTATTGCTTGCGGAAGCCATAACGCGCGTTTATGTAATCATTGAGTGTGGGATTTTAGATTTTTCTGTAAAATATCAATTTGTATATTTGTGTTTGCGAGTATTTTAATCACAAGTACTCTAGTAGCAGATATATACGTAATAATATCCAGAATTGGGTATAAGCTAGTCCGGATATGGTATGTATTGCTAACATGATACTGCACTGCTTTAGTTATGGCGGTTTGATCAGAGCGTAGAAGGTTTCAAACCAGAAAACGCCGTACATTTTACCATAAGCACTCATACCTGCATTATTTTTCTAACACAAACACACTTTTTTCAGCGTGAAGTACTATCAATCAACATCGGACAGGCGGGATGCCAGATTGGGGATGCGTGTTGGCAGCTTTTCACCTTGGAACATGGAATCCAGGCGGATGGAACTGTTAGCGAGAAGGTACCGATCGACGAGAATATGGCTGCATTTTTTCACAATACGGATTCCGGCAGGGTGGTACCCCGCAACATCTTTATCGATCTGGAGGAATCTGTCATATCCGAGCTGAAAAATGGGCCTTATAAGTACCTGTACCACCCTCAGTATATGATCGCTGGCAAAGAGGATGCTGCCAACAACTACGCCAGAGGTCATTACACAGTTGGAAAGCAAATTATAGAGCAAGTATGTGCGTCCATCCAGAAACTGGCTGAACAATGTGATGGACTGCAAGGTTTTCTAGTGTTCCATTCTTTCGGGGGCGGAACTGGTTCGGGGTTCACCTCATTATTGATGCAAAGATTGGCTTCAGAGTTTGGAAAGAAATGTAAGTTGGAGTTCGCGGTGTACCCATCGCCAAGGATTTCAACCGCTGTTGTGGAACCGTACAATACTGTGATATCAACAAGCACTACGATGCCAAATTCGGACTGCTGCTTCATCATGGACAACGAGGCAACCTACGATATTTGTTCAAAGAATTTGCAAATTGGAAGACCGGACTACATCCACCTGAACACGCTGGTAGCCCAGGTTGTATCCTCGGCCACTGCTTCACTGCGATTCAAAGGCACGATGAACGTCGATCTGAACGAGTTTCAGACTAACCTGGTGCCATATCCGAGAATTCACTATCCACTGGTGTCATACGCTCCCCTGCTCTCTGCTTCGAAAGCCCAACACGAGTATTCATCGGTTTCCGAAATCACCAACGCTTGTTTTGAGCCGTCCAATATGATGGTGAAATGTGATCCCCGCCACGGAAAGTATATGGCCTGTTGTATGCTGTATCGTGGAGATGTTGTCCCGAAGGACATCAATAGTTCCATAGCGGCCATCAAAAGCAAGCGGCACATCACTTTCGTCGATTGGTGTCCGACCGGGTTCAAGATAGGTATCAATCAACAGGCACCGAGTGTGCTACCGGGGGGAGATTTGGCGAAACCAAAGCGAGCAGTTTGCATGCTTTCGAACTCGACCGCCATGTCCGAGGCCTGGGCTCGTGTAAATCAGCAGTTCGATTTGATGTACCGGAAACGTGCTTTCGTGCATTGGTACGTTGGAGAGGGCATGGAGGAGGGTGAATTTAGCGAAGCGCGAGAAGATCTTGCCATTCTTGAGCAGGACTATGAAGAAGTCGCGGGCGATACGCAAGATCCGGACGAGGGAGGTTCGGATTATGAATTTTGAGGCGCGTGTTTGTGGAGTTGTCTGTACAGTTATAGCTATGTGGTGTATTTATTCTAATCGGTTAACTAAGTCTAAACAAACGTTTACCATACAAGCTCAATAAAGATTATCATAAATGTCCTGTAATAGTTGTTGCCATGTTTCAATACATCGTTGAGCGAATATAAGTTCTAGTAATGACAAAACTATTTAGTTACGGATAAATGACTAGATGAATTATTATCTGTTTTACATGTACTCAAAAGCAGCTAGAACTGTCACATGCAATCATATGATTACCAGACCTTCTGCAATGACATGGTAGTCAAGGGTAAACATTTTCCATATAGCGCAACGCTAACGCTACTCTAGTTAAATCGCAACCTATGGTTGACTAGCGTATTATTACTATTTAAGTCTTAAGTGCAATAACGACGCAAAGCTGACCCAGTCAACACAAGATCGTATATGATGTTACATAAGATGCTAAAGTGGAGGCAATACAGGTACTTCCCCATACAACATGTACGTATATGGCCTCCACTTTAGCATCTTATGTTATGTCATATACGATTTTGTGTTGACTGGGGAGATAGAAATATTCATGATGCCGCAGTTCCTTTGTTGTAGTTTCTATCATTGATTGCCGGGTACCTATTTAATAATTTGAATTTTGTTTTTGCTGTAGCAGCATGTTGGAATCTATATTAGGTACACTGACCCCACATATATGGGTCACTTTGTAACAATAATTAGTCACTCCATTTTGCATGTTGATCAAATGGAAATGATCCATATTAGTGTGTGACCCATGATTGTGGGGTCAGTGTACTTGTTTTAAATATTATCATAATATTAGGAAAAAGGGAAAAAGAAGTAAATATGAATATATCAAATTCTGAAAGGAAAACCCTTAATGCTTCAAAACAAAAACAATAAAAAAATTCAACATAGATCTATAAAAACAGCTCATAAATTGTATGCCAATTGGATATGGTATGAAATAACTAAAATTCCCTTTTCTATCAATTAAAAAATGCCGGCGTACGATGGGTCAAAGAGCGGGGTAAAATGGATAACCTTTGATTTCAAAAAATCATGCTGTTTTTATTCAAAATATTAAATTACACACTTAGGTCTATTGCCAATGATTTTACTGAATAAAAAAAGATTTTTGAGCTTTGGATGACAAATTGCATACATTTAAAAAATGTCTGCAGTTTCTTATGAAAACAAGCCGTCCGTGTATTGTTTTCTTAAAGACAAAAATTATACAATTTTCCAAAGAATTTTACACCATAATGGGGACTATCCACGTCGCGCTTTTAGGGGGCGGCAGCTCTCATCGGTTGATCCTATCGAACATACACAGAAAAATTCCAGATCAATCCACCCAGTGTTGATGATGCCATTCACGTGCATTTTGAAATGTATAAAAAAATACCATCAGACAAGTAAAAACCCAGATTAATCCACCTAGCGGTGCCTTTCTCCATTCAATCTCTTGGTTTTGCTTCACTTTATTCGGTTGGTTGGATATTTGCCTGACAGCGTTTGCAAGAGCCGTAATGTAGGCAATTATTTATGATGTGTGACACACTAAGGTGCCCGCCAGAGTAAACGCGACGAGCGATGCGACGCGACGCGACTCACGTAAAAGAATAACAATCATTATCAACAGGCTGTCAAATTGCACTGTCGCGTCGCGTCGCATCGCACGTCGCGTTTACTCTGGCGGGCACCTTAGTGTGTCACACATAATAAATAATTGCCTACATTACGGCTCTTGCAAACGCTGTCAGGCAAATATCTAACCAACCGAATATGGTTCAACACACTATTTTCTTCATAACTTTTGAACGCAATGGCCGATCGTGATTTTATTCAATAGTGATCAACTCGTCGGATGTCCCTCGTCGAATGCAACTTGTTGTGAGAAAATCGGTTAAGAATTACTATATGAAAAAGTGGCTAATGTTTTTCGATTTTCGTGTGCACACACATGCATACACGCATACACACATACGGCTTGAGCTGCAAAATGGTAAGTTGTTGTCTGGGAAGGAGCGACCTATACAGCTCTGGTCCTCACAAGTTTCAACCTCACGCTTCCACGGGTCTTCCGATGACAATCGACCGCCAGCTAAGGGTTTTGTACTTAGCTGGTAGTGCAGCCTGGGCACTGTTGTCCTTCTGAGAGTGAGGGGATGCAACCACGGGGACCATCGTACCTAACCCCTAATCCCAAGGCGTCAAGCGACCCGTACCAAGGGGATGCGTGGTCAGGGGGTGAAATAATGAGCTAGTCCTTTAACGGAGGCTGTGCGGTACCTGGGCACCCTCCACAGTAATTGGGTTCTAAAATGAAGAATCGATATTCGATTTTCTTTCAGGGAACGATGAATTTAATCATCCTGAATACGTCAGTTATTCTTTCGACTCAAAAATCGAAAGGAATATTGTTTAATTTGAAATTTAAAATAGATTAAAAATGCTTCCTCGACATTTTTGGTCTTGTTTGACGTATGGAATAATATGATTCAAACGCACTAGCAAAACACCGCAGGGCACTTTACTCAAACTTTGACAGTTAATATATGAGCCTGACGTTCTGGGCTGATGGTTCATTCGTTCTGAAATGTTGCACAGCCCAAAATTTGCCTTAAAATGTCTTAAACACAACAAAAATTTATTTTTACTGATTTAGACTTTTACCAGAATTTTTATAACATCGGTTCAAGTATTCTTGACCGATTCACATTCGTTTGCTATCTTAAACGAGGTACGGCTTTAGGACCCAATTGTCCCTTACCGCGTAGTGCTGGGCTCTGGCGTGGTGGACCTCTTTTCCCGAGCAACTCGTGGGACCAAAATAGAAAACCAAGTCAATTATTCAATTAGTGGTAGTAGTGTAGGCGACAACCCCTTCGCAAGAGGCGGGTTGTTTAGGTCTCCGCCTAGGAGGTCAGAAGCAATAGTTGGCAGATCGATGCGCAGCGCCAGCGTGGGTCACTTAACCTTCTCCCCGGCTACGCCGGTAGTGGTTATGGACGGCCCATGGCTTGTGAGGGTGATGAACCTCAAACGGGATGGGCATTCGGTCTTCGTGGTGGCGACGGAACAGCTGGACGCCATCATCGACTTTGCGTCATCGAAGCATAATATCAGTAAAGACCTCAAGGGGAGCTTGCTGAAACTTCGAAAGTCGATGTTAGACGCCAAGCTGGAGAGGGCGGTCGGGACGGCCAAGTGCAAACCCGTGAAATCCGGGAAGTCGAGGTCTACTCAGACTGAGGCCCAAGGATTCGCGGACTCGGGCAAGGTCGAATCGACCGAGGGCGTGCCAGCGAAGACGGTGTTGCCAAAGTCTACCCAGACCGAGGCTCAAGTATTCGCGGGCACGTCGAGGCTCAAGTGAACACTTCTTTAACTTTCCTACCGATAGCTTTTTAGACTAACTTTATCTCAAGTCACCCAACTCGTATCCAAAACATGCTTGCGTTTTGAGCAATCTCTGACATTTTACTTCAACTGTTTGTCTAAATAAATTAAATAGAATAATCTACTCAGACTGAGGCCCAAGGATTCGCGGACTCGGGCAAGGTCGAATCGACCGAGGGCGTGCCAGCGAAGACGGTGTTGCCAAAGTCTACCCAGACCGAGGCTCAAGTATTCGCGGGCACGTCGGGAAGCTGATCCCCGGCCAGGTACCTCCAAAACCGGGAGAGAAAGGACCTGAAAAGGTCCGTCTACGCAGGAAAGACGGTAGTAAGGGGTTACGGCATCCTGAGAGCTCTCAGCCGCACCAGACCACGGAAATAGAGGGGGATGATGCCTCCTGGACCTTGGTCAAGAACAAGAGGAAAACAAAGACGTCAAGGGCCGAAAAGAAGGCCCAGGCGAATGTAGTAAGACGTCTAGAGTAGGCGCCAATCGCTCCAGGGGCGATGCCCTAGTCATCAAGACGGACATCAAGTACTCGGACGTTTTGAAGGCGATGAGGAATGAAGCAAGCTTTGAAGCAAGCTCTGCCGACGCTGAGGATTGGAGGGACATAAGGCACAATGCTGCACGAACCCTCCCAATTGTTTGAATTGTGCTGCAAAATCACAGTACAGGTAAGATGGACACAGGTTGATACCGGAGATAGGCACGTGGGTCAAGACACTCCATGGGGAAATCACTTTCCACCTGACGCAGGTCCTTACAGGCCATGGTTGCTTCAGACAGAATCTACACCAGTTCGGACACTCGGCCTAGACCGAGTGTCCGGTGTGCGCACGTTTTCGCGCAATGCGTGACCACATGCTTGCCACGTGTGGTCTGGACACTACCCCGGACAACCTAGTTCGGAGAATGTTTAAAGATGAAGTTGGCTGGAACGCTGTTTTATCGGCCATCGTCCAAATCGTCTCGGAGCTACACAGGAGGTGGCGTGTGGACTCAAGGATGGCTAGTACAGGCGCAAATAAGAGGTGGTCCAAGGGTTTGGAGTCGGCTTCATGGGTCATACCGGTGCCCTGTGGTCGAACTCGACCCTTTTATCGAACAAGTGGCCGCGCGAAGAACAACATGGTATCGTCGCTTTCGCGGCGTCGGTCAACCGGGCGGGTTCCGAGCCCGAGGACAGAAAGGGGTCCTCGTCAAGGCTGGAGCAGGCGTAGGCACCGCGTCGGCAAGTCTCTCGGTGCGTTGCAGAGAGGTCAATTTGGGGTGCAAGCGGCATCATCGTTCTTTATACCAGTCGTGCAGAGGGAAGCAGGCGCGAAGTCTACCTTTCCCACCTTCCGAGGACATAGGGCATGGTAAGGCCACCTGGAAAGCCGGCAATGCGCTGGCACGATACCATGGTGTTCTTATAAAGAAGCGAGTCACGATGTTCGATGCTGCAAGGACACGCAGCTAACCTCGAGGGTGCGTTGTGCACTGGCCTCCCTTTGAAGCATTACTTTCTGGTTGTACCGATAGGACGATGGGCTTGGCGGCAATGGAAACGGTTTAGAGGGTCGGGGATGTATTCCTGCCTCCCTCGTTTGCTGTTGGAGGTGGTCTCTAACCCCGCACTTCCTGGTCAACCCAGGATCTCTGTTGAGCAGATTCCCCCTCCATTGCTTAGGAAAAAAACACACACACATACACACGGACAGACAGACATTTGTTCAGCTCGACGAGCTGCGTCGATTGGTATATAACATCATGGGTCTCCAAGTCTTCTATAAAAAGTTCGATTTTGGAGTGCAACTATAGCCTTTCGGTACAACTTTGTTGTACGAGAAAGGCAAAAAGCACTTTAGGGGGATAGCCATCATTATTTTCATCAATTTACATATGTTTGTATTCATTTATATGCATTGCCGGCCACCTTGATTTTTTGGATAGACACAATCATTTTATAATATGTACTGATTTTTGAAAAATAATGTTTCCCCATAGACACGCCGTGGCTTTTGTAAACAAAGATTCAAACGACGATTTGACGATTCTGATAGCTCTCCCACGCAAGCTAGTCTGGCGTACTGTAGGGTCATGGGTTTGAGTCCCATCGAAGGGACAGTGATTACCTACAATACATTTTCCAAATCAATATCTTCCACATAAAGTACATATTCACATATGAGTTTTCACAACATTGTAAATTAATGTCCAAGTCGGGTGGTTTAATCCCCGGAAATTGGCTATTTGCTTTGATTGAACTGAGCTGTAGATGCACAAATACATGTGGCAGTCGGTTCGTTGAACCTAAGCGCAGTTTGCATAAATCGTGGTGGCAGTACTGTTGACCGATGCAGATCAAAAATTGATTTTAAGTTCATCTCAACGCAATTATAAGTGACATCGGTAACTCTTGCAATACTTATTCTCAATTTATTCCTATGATACTAATTTGCTAATAAGGTCAAACACAAACTTAAAGTAACTAAAGTAGTATCACCAAAACCAACAAAATTTACCCAAGTGAACACTTCTTTAACTTTCCTACCGATAGCTTTTTAGACTAACTTTATCTCAAGTCACCCAACTCGTATCCAAAACATGCTTGCGTTTTGAGCAATCTCTGACATTTTACTTCAACTGTTTGTCTAAATAAATTAAATAGAATAATTGCACAACAATCACTTACTTTAACGAGTAAAAGAAAATAGATATACACAAAAAATATGTAAACTAGTCATCTAACAATCAAAACATCTACTTTGTAGTGGGATTTTAATAATCTTGTGTAGATGCAAATAAAAAAATGTCTAAGCGCATCTACCATTTGTCATGGCATTTTTAGGTCGAGATACATTTTGGCCCATTATGTGCAATATCAAGCTATCTGTAGATATAATCTCTCCACGAATCTATGTGTTCAACGGAGACAACTATTACTTAATCATCTTTTGTGCGCCCTTTCGGCAAAGTTACATCGAACACGATCGGCTGGTTGTTCGGCAGATAGTTGATGTCGCAGGTGGAGGCATTGATAAAAATGATCTTACCGTCGGAGGTGATACCGTAGCCTTCGTGCACGTGTCCAAACACGTGGTACTTGGGTTTGACTCGTTGCTGCACCGTCGTGAGCAGTTCCACACATCCGGCTCGAACGCCAGAGCAGCACAAATCTCCATGCCCGACCGGTGGTGTGTGCGTGATTAGAATATCAACGTTTTCCGGAATTTTCTCCCATTTTTCTAGGCAGTCTTGGCCGCGTTTAACGTTGAAGGCCCACTTGCAGAACTCCGGCTGCCATGGGGTACCGTAGATCTTCAACCCGTACAGGTCAATGCATTCGTCCTGCAGGTACACGCAATTGCTGAGGTATTGTCGTATGTTTTCCGTTTTGACCGCTTCCGCAAGGCTTTCCTTAGAGTTTCCCAGCGTTGGAATTTCGTCTAGCAGAGTGCTACCGGTCTTCTTGCAGCATGCGCTTGCATTCTGGAATGGATGGGTAAACGTGTGGTCGAAACTTAGCTCATGATTTCCAGCTATGACCAGTTTATGCTTGTGGGGTAGCTTTTCTGTGGAATATAAATATAATATTGAATTAAAGATCAGTCAGTGATCAACTAATTTACAATAGAGTCGATATCAGCCCTGTCATTCGAATTCTAATACAACTTACCCAACCAATTGTTGAAATCGACAACCTCGTCCAACTTGCCGCACCGGGTGAAGTCTCCGGCATGGATAAAAACATCTCCCTCGGGAATATCGAACTTGATGTGATGGGTCAGCGAATGGGTGTCAGACATGCAAACCACCCGCACCTTGTTGCTTGGAACCTCGGATCCGGGCGCCTTGGTGTTGATTTTTATCACGCGCTGATTTTTTGATATTTCTTTCCATGCCAGCGTGGGATCCTCGGTCAGAGGATGGATATCGATTTTCATAACAGCGAAAATGTACGCGTACCGTTTATTTCACTTTCTGACGCACTCGCGAAATATTTAGCCCTCACGAAACAACGCTTTTTTTGCACATAAATCGATTGCGAAATCAATTGACTGGCAGACTGGCAAAAATGTTGTTTACGCGATTTTGCGGATTTTGTTTTTTTTTGCAGAAATTTTGAGTTGTCAAATAAAATGCGCCCGCGTGGTAGCAGCTTCAGTGTTATCAGATTTTTTTTATCTTCTGTTTGAAAATTCGGAACGGGAACAGGTTTATTTTGTAATAAATAAGCGTAATGATATGAACAGCTTTAGCTATAGCTGAATAGAAATCAATAAACACGAAGAATCTTATTTTTCCTGTTAATGGATACTTTTATATGGCGATACCCCGTTTGGCATAATGCCATATGGCATAATGCCGTTTGGCATAACGCCGTTTGGCATAATGGCCATTTGGCATAAGGGCCGTTTGGCATAATGACCATTTGGCATAATATGTATGCGGTGTCAAATTGAAGGCCATTTGGCATAAGGGCCGTTTGGCATAAGGACCATTTGGCATAATTTGTATGCGGTGTCAAATTGAGGGCCGTTTGGCATAAAGGCCATTTGGCATAATTTATATACGGTTCCAAATTAATTGCCGTTTGCAACAATTCATATGCAATAAAGAAGGGTAAATTGGTACACTGAGGAAAATGGACGTATGATTTTCAATCAAACGCCTTATGAAAATTTGCCACAAGGAATCGGTATGAATTTCAATAAGTTGCCTTATGAATGATGATTTTCATTTGAAAAAAAGTGAAGTGCGGCAGACTGGGTTCGAACCATGGACGTCGGGGTCGGGAGGCCGGTATGTAGACCACACGCCCATCGACGCTTGATTACTCAGGAAGGTAACTGAGTATAAGAATCACTGTTGGTGGAATAATCAGTCGAAGATTCATAAGGCGCCAGTTATGAATTTCGATAGTCCAGTTCGCTGAGTGTATGGGAAGTAGATGGTAAGTAGATTCCTGGGCAAATAATTTAGAACAGTATGTAAATTATGCCAAATGGATATTATGCCAAACGGCCCTCAATTTGACACCGCATACTAATTATGCCAAATGGTCGTTATGCCAAACGGCCCTTATGCCAAATGGCCTTCAATTTGACACCGCATACATATTATGCCAAATGGCCATTATGCCAAACGGCCCTTATGTCAAATGGCCATTATGCCAAACGGGGTACCGCCCTTTTATATATAAATAAATGTTATCTCTTTCTCTCGTTTAGTTCTATGTTATAAAATTCTTATGTTGTTCGAATAACAACTTGCATGTTCCTTATTGGCCAGGATTCTTTCTAAAATTACGTAACGCTAAATTTTGTGATTTTGGACCCCCGTCCTCCCCCTCGTAACACTTTTTGTATGGAAGGTTTAATTTTTGTGTATGGATCGTAACGCTTGGCCTTACCCCCTCTCTCTCTCTCTCTCTCTCTCTCTCTCTCTCTCTCTCTCTCTCTCTCTCTCCCTTTTAGCGTTATACGTTACCCAACAAATTGCAGTGGCCAAGTGAGAGATCTACAAGCTCCCAAAAACCTAAAAATTTCAAAAATCATAGAATGTGTGTTTTGTTAACTTCATTTCTTTTATACAGTGGAACAGAATTTTTCATTCCTTCTTCCGCCATGATTAGGAACGGAGCAAATATTAGTTCCAACATGTGTTTCCCCTCCTTTGAAGGTTAGTGGCTATTTGATTTTTTGAGAAAGGATGAGTTTTTCAATGTTCTGACATTTCATGACAATGTCATATAAATATAAACAGAACATTGTAAATTTAGCATAAGCAATGCGTAATATGTGCAGTAAAGCAAAAGTCGGTTGGTCTGGCCACCCTGATATTCCGTGAACTTTTCCATCCGCACATAAAATGCGCCCGGTACAATCCCGAAACGAATAATGAAACAAATCGAGCACTAAGTGCAAAGTCTTTGTTTTCTTCGTTGTCTGCTTCCTTTTGCTGCATTCGATCAGCTGTTTGTTGTTCATCAGTTTCAACAATGATAATTAGCAAAAGTATGAATAAAATCAACCTCCCTCTCACGTGAGTGTCGATGGTACGGTACACTTCGATCGTATTCACCATTAACCGGCTTTATTCATTCAAGATTTCTTTCAACATTCTACCGTTTCCTTATAGTAAACAACATCAGCTGTTTGCCCCCGCCCCCAGTCGTAATCCACATTGAGTACCGTTCCCAGTCAGACAAAACCGGCTCGTAGCAATGGGCACTTGGTGCTTTGTTTGCATTGAAAGGCCAATATTACTGGCAGCACGGTAGATCCCGTCAAATTCGTCTCTGTCATCACTCATTGTTTTGTTGTTGTTCTCGCCATCGATAACGGGAAAAAGCGAAAAAGTGAAAAATAAACTTCTGTTGTTATCGATCGTACGTCGCGTAAAAAGTGAAAATTCGAGTGTTTTTCGTCGGTTTTACGGGTGATTTCGGTTCGCGGCGGGTTCTAAACGCGTCGGTATGCAACGGTCCGCGGGAGAGGATTCCGAAGGCTTGGAAAATGGAGAAGACATTCCACTGGATGGAAATCCAAACAATGGAGTCGGATTGTTCGTCGGAAGTAGCTCAGGTGAGTCGAATATTTTGTCATTTCGAAATATTTGAACGATACCAAACAATTTTGTAGATTTTTAATAAAATAAGTCTTGAGATTACTAATAATTAGTTGGAAAACGGTATATGGACACAAACCTATTCGGTAGAGGACTTGATCCTGAAAAATCGGTCGACTCTCGTGACATGAATCGGGACATATAAACCTCTAGCTTATATTCATTTATATAAAATAAGCTAAAGTTGAAGAGGTCTGATTCATGTCGCAATTACGCCATTTATGGAACGTCCGTAATCCGACTTCCACAAAATTGATCAGTCTGGCTTACTGCGCACTTTTGCTTCAATATTTTTCGAATCGCTATCGAGATTTTTTTTTCACCAGGTTGCCGTCCAAAATTCTACCTACTTGTCACGTCCACTGAAACCATGCGATTTTCACGGGTTACGTCCGATTTTTTCTTTATGTATCGTTTTCTATCGGCTCCTCACTCACTCACTAACTGTTAAACATTCCGGGTTTAAAAGTAAGTGAGTGAGGTGCCGAACTGCCGAAAGATACATTTACGTGATACGGAGTTGTGGGGTTTGAGTAAAATGCCTTCAGCGTGTTATAATAGATTCACACATCAGCGTGTCAATCAGCGAGCAGCAAGCCATGATTTTGTTCTTCCAGTCAGACCTCCGCGGCGTGCACACGCATCCACGGGAAGTCGCCGTCATAACTTTGTTCCGGCCATTTAGGGACACACATTTTGGCGATCCTGCCAATCGATTTTTTGGATCCTGTCGCTGATTTCATGAGGTGAGTTGAATTCAAGCTCATAAATTGTGACGAGTGTATTTCAGTTTGCAAAATCACAAGGCGCGTCTCGAAGACCGTCGGAAAATGGTTTGTGGTTTGCAAAATCACAAGACGCGTTTCGAAGACCATCGGAAAATGGTTTGTGGTTTGCTAAATTACAAGACGCGTCTCGAAGACCATCGGAAAATGGTTTGTGGTTTGCTAAACCACAAGACGCGTCTCGAAAACCGTGGGAAAATGGTTTGTGGTTTGCTAAATTACAAGACGCGCCTCGAAGACCGTCGGAAAATGGTTTGTGGTTTGCTAAACCACAAGACGCGTCTCGAAGACCGTCGGAAAATGGTTTGTGGTTTGCTAAATCACAAGACGCGTCTCGAAGACCGTCGGAAAATGGTTTGTGGCTTGTTAAATCACAAGACGCGTCTCGAAGACCGTCGGAAAATGGTTTGTGGCTTGCTAAACCACAAGACGCATCTCGAAGACCGTCGGAAAATGGTTTGTGGCTTGCTAAACCACAAGACGCATCTCGAAGACCGTCGGAAAATGGTTTGTGGTTTGCTAAATCACAAGACGCGCCTCGAAGACCGTCGGAAAATGGTTTGTGGTTTGCTAAACCACAAGACGCGTCTCGAAGACCGTCGGAAAATGGTTTGTGGTTTGCTAAATCACAAGACGCGTCTCGAAGACCGTCGGAACATGGTTTGTGGTTTGCTAAATCACATGACGCATCGTCTGAAATTTGTGGTGGCCCGTCTGAAAAACCGCTGGAAAAATGGTTTGTGGTTTGAATTATATTAAAGCTTTGCCTGGAAGACCGTAAGAAATTGGTTTGTGGTTTGCAAAATTACAATGCACGTCTGGAAGATCAGTGGAAATGGTTTGTGGTTTAGAAAACTATAAGGCGTGTCTGAAAGGTGGCCGAAAAAAATGTATTGCAGTTTGTGAAACTACAAGATGAGTATGGAAGACCAACGGAAAATGGTTTACGATCTAGAAAATTTCAAAGTCCTGCGAGCATTGATTTTGATTAAAACAAATTTAGACTACATGAAGCCACTTGGCAACGTACATGAGACTACCAGTCGAGCTATTATATAACGAAATCTGAGAGAAATGGAGAAATATTCAATGCTGTACTGTTCGAAACTGTTTGGAAAGCCAAATATATTATCTAGAAATTTATCTTGGAATGTACTGACTTAGTAGCCATAGCGGGATTACCTGTAGGAGCAGATATCTTGGAATTTGAAAAATTAATAAGGTTGCCGGATTTTACAAAGCTATTCGGAAGTTCGAATTCATTATGCGTAAGATTAGTTTGGAGTTATTGGCTAGCAATACTAGTTGATGGCAAATGGTTGATGGTGTACTGTACGCGAAACTAAAAGTTGGATTAAATGTACGGATTTGGAATGGATTTGAATTGGATTTGGATTAGGTTTGGATCTGGATTGGATTTGGATTGGATTTGGATTTGGATTGGATTTGGCTTGGATTAGGTTTGGATTTCGATTTGGATTTGATTTGGATTTTGATTGGATTTGGATTGGATTTGAATTGGATTTGGATTGGATTTGGATTGGATTAGGATTGAATTTGGATTGGATTTAGATTAGATTTGGATTAGATATGGATTGAGTTTGGATTTGATTTGGAGTGAGTTTGGATTTAAATTAGATTTGGATTGGATTAGCATTGCATATGATTTGGATTGAATTTGGATTAGCATGAATTTTCTTATCATAATTAGTTTGTTCTTAAATCTTATTAGTAATGAAGTTCAACACCGCTTAGTTTTTGGATTGCATTTGGGTAAGATTTGGAATGTTTTTTGGAAGAGAATGTCATTGTTTTTGACAAACAAAAGAAGGCTTCAAAAATTTGAATAACCCAGGAGAAAAACAAACATTGCATCCTATGCTAGAAGATTTTTTTTTTGCGTTTTTTTATGAGAGAAGAAGGGAAATATGGGGTTTGAGTAAAATGCCTTCAGCGTGTTATAATAGATTCATACATCAGCGTGTCAATCGGCGATTTGGTCACACTGCCTGCTTCTTGGACCCAACCAATGTTCTTAATATCAAAATCCGTGGTTCTTATGAAGGTGTTGCTTAATTGATGGCCTCGCTTAAGTAGGTACCAGTGCCGTAGCGTGCGGTTGGCCCCCGCCAAGGGCGCCAGCCTTTCGTGGGGCGCCGAAATCACGAATCACCAGATGAGAACTAAAACAATTGTATTATGTGTATTATGGGCCAAAAAATAAAAAGTCCACTTTATAGACCAAACTGCCGCTAACCGCAAGTCGAGCACATTTGTGTATGGAGGCAATATACTGCCGTGAATCGCATATCTGTCCCATCTTTGCTGGGTTTCCTATTCATATGGGACAAATATGCGATTCACGACAGTATACACTGAAAATAATCTACTTTGCTTTATGTATCTCTTTATTCCACTTCACTTTCTTTATCTTCTACTTTGCTTTTGTTCTCAAGATCTTCTCTATCAGCCCCAAGTGTTCCATAGCTGCATTATCCATTGGTTTCACAAAGTTATCTTCCTCCAATTGTTCAATGATCTTATCCGCGCATTCTGAGTAATGATTAACTAGAACAACTCCAGACACAACCTCAGCATATGAACTCGAATGGGATTGGTTTTTAGGCTGATCTTTCCAACGATTTCCGGAGCGTCGTTGTGGGCAAGAATCCTTCCGATGACCTGCAGCCCGACAAAGAAAACACACATCCTGAAGACCGTCGTCCTTCACGGCTACCGAAATTAGGCGATGGCGGTATTTCTTCTTTTAGGTCGTTATATACACACTCAGTTTTTATTTCTGCAGCTCGGCAAAAATCCGCACAGCCGTGCGCCAGCAAAATAAATAACTGATATTCCGGCAAAAATAGCGTTTGTTAGCTGATTTTCGGCAAATTATTTGCTGATTATCAGCAATTTTGACAGAAATCTCGGAAAAACATGTTTGCTGGGGCACGGCTGTGCGATTCTCGGTAAAAGTTCAACATTTTGCTGAGATCCCGGTAAAAAAAAATTAAGTGTGTACACCACGTACACCAGTGAACATATGCCCAAGCCAGATTCCGCGGGAAATTTTTCTCTTGTAGAACATTCCACTTTCCCATATCGTCCAAGTGCCATCGATAAGCTTCTATCACTTGTCTCTGGCGGTACGTCGAAGAAAAGAATGTATTTCATATTACTACATGCGGTTGACATCGGTACCTCCATCGAATTTTCTCTGGAATAACGAAATTTGTTTGGCTCCATGTTCTTCTTAAGCGATTCCTTCATTGCTTCCAGGGAGATGAACTTGATGAAAATCGAATGCTCATGTGACATTCTGTAGGCCGCTTCCGTCCTCGATTTTCTCTGCTGGTATAATTTTCGGCAGTCACCAGTGCGTCTAAGTACACAAATTCTTCTACCACCTCGATTTCGTCACCACCGATGCAAACTCGCGGTGGGTGGCTCACATTGTCTTCTCTTGAACCTCTTCCTATCATGTACTTCGTCTCCGACGTGTTGATGACTAGTCCGATCCGCTTAGCTTCCCTCTTCAGTCTGATGTAGGCTTCCTCCATCTTCTCAAAGTTACGTGCCATAATATCTATGTCGTCGGCGAAGCCAAATAGCTGGACGGACTTATTGAAAATTGTACCACTCGTGTTAATCCCTGCTCTTTGTATTACCCCTTCCAAAGTGATGTTGAATAGCATACACGAAAGACCATCGCCTTGCCTTAACTCTCTGCACGTTTCGAAGAGACTCGAGAATGCCCCTGAAACTCGAACGCCGCACATCACCCGATCCATCGTCTCCTTGATCAACCGTATCAGTGTATCCGGAAATCCTTGTTCGTGCATTAGCTGCCATAGCTTGTCCCGATCGATTGTATCATATGCGGCTTTGAAGTCGATGAATAGATGATGTGTGGGCACGTTGTATTCGCGGCATTTCTGCGGCGAATGGCGAACACCTCGTCCGTGGTGGAGCGTTCGCACATAAAACCCGCCTGGTACTGCCCCACGAACTCCCTTGCAGGTGGTGCTAGTCGACGGCATAAAATTTGGGGGAGTACCTTGCAGGCGGCGTTCAGCAATGTGATTGCGCGGTAGTTGCTACAATCCAGCTTATCGCCCTTTTTGTAGATGGGACACACGACGCCTTCCGGTGCCTCACCACCGTGTTTAAATAGCCCTCCTGGTAGTTGGTCAACCCCAGTGGCTTTGTTGTTCTTCAGCTGGCCAATCTCCTCCTGGATTTCCTGGAGATCCGGAGCCGGTAGAATTATGTCCTGCGCGCGTTCCTTGCGTTAATTGGCTGCCATCCTATCATGCGTTGGCACATCTTGCATAAAACTATGAAGCCGGTTCCCAGCTCGTTGGTGGTGCCACAGCTTTAATAGAAGGTGGCCGCTCGATGCCTGCTTTTCCACACTTTTTGTCCTGTCCAGCAGATTTCCTGCAGCGATACGACGTCGAAGTTGCGGGGATGTAATTCATCGTAGATTATCCTGTCGCAACCTGCGAAGCCTAACGACTTGCAGTTCCATGTTTAAAGCTTATAATCGTAAGTCGGTAAATAGCCCCAACATATTGAATTTAATTCAAAACTGCATTAGTATTAGTGCGTTTTCCAATCAAATCATCATTACCGGATTGATTACGGTTATATAGAGTCTTAAGCTAAATTTTGGCAATTTCAGAAAACCTATTGTTGGTGATAGAGAATCGCGAGTAAGTTTTAAAAAGGGCGGAATACAAACATTTTTTTCAGTTTTCAAAAATAAAATTTGAAATATCTTGAAAACGGTAATACTTAGGAAGATAATACGGTGCACATTATTTGTTCAAAATTTACCCAGGAATCATAAATCGGCATCTCAAACATTTTTTTTCGTACAATGAATGGTTTCCGAGCTACACTTTTTGCCTTTCTCGTGATACAAATTATACGTAAAGGCTATAGGATCAGTCCAAAACCAAACTTTTGATAGAAGGCTCGGAGACCCATAGTGTTATATACCAATCGACTCAGCTCGACGAATTGAGGTGATATCTGTATGTGTGTATGTGTTTTTTTTCTTCTTGAGCAAGGGTAAACGGAAATCTGCAACCAGACACCTGAGGAGGTTAACTCAGGTAGTGTTCGGATGGGTATGTCAAGTAACTCTTACCCGACCCACTAAAACCAAAACCCTTTCGTCAGTCCTTACCCCCCGCCCGCAATTAAGCAATACATCAGGGGTGTGTGTGTACTAAATGTGAGCCACACTTTTTGGTACTTAGCATTATCCACCCAGCCAACACAAAGTTGCATATGCTAGCGAATAAGTATGCATGGTGGAGGCGATATAGGCGCATGCCTCCATTTGACTGCATGCAAAATGTACCTATATGGCCTCCACTTTGTACACTTATTCGCTATGATATATGATCTTGTGTTTGCTGGGCAATCCAACATTGTTCATTATCCAACAGGTTGCAATCGACGCGGATTGCGGTCTAGTTGTTTGCTATTGAAAATTGGACCGATCGGTCATTGCGTTCCAAAGTTATTAAAAACATTGTTTTTTGCCAAGGATTCCCCCTTGAAAAAAAAAACAAAAGGAATAAAGTTGTTTTTTCAAATATTGCAGCAATGCATTCAAATGACCGCAAATGGATATGAATTGATGGAAAAAGTAAAATCTACCCCCCTCAAGTGCTATTTCGACCTCACTTATGTGTTTTTTCATATATTTTGCAATTTGCGAGAAAGGCACTACCAACGCTAGGTTGATTGATCTGTTTTTTTTTTTAAAATAAATTTGCTCGAAAATACTACAACCTTTTTATAAATTAGTCGAGGGTGGATTTTTATTAAATTGGTGAAAAATAGCTTGTCTCCTTCACTGAAAATATGTGATAAGTTTCGATCAAATCAAGGATGTTATCGATCATTTAGTAATTTGCGTTCGATCATTTAGTAGTTATTCAATAACTCATTCCATAAGCTGAATTTCAAAATGTGTTGTAATGCAAAGGTTTTTCTACAACTCTGCCTAATGATTCGTTGTTTGAACTCCATTAGTAACGGAGTTATAGCTATAGTTTCAGTAACTTAGACTAAATGATAACAAAATTCCAATCATTTAGTCTAAGTTACTGCAACTAGCGCTATAACTCCGTTGTTAGTTGAATTCTAACAACGAACCATTAGGCAGAGTTGTAGAAAAACCTTCGCATTAAAAGTCCATCATACAACACATTTTGAAATTCAGCTTCTGGAATGAGTTACTGAAAAACTATTAAATGATCGAACGCAAATTACTAAATGATCGATAACATCCTTAAAATCAGCGATCATCAAGTTGATGCGTGATTCTGCGTGGAATCCGTCACTAGCAACTACGATGTGTACCTCGTACATTAAATCAAGCTAAGCTATTAATCAAATAATGCCAACAATATGTAATCTGTAAAGCAAACAAATAGGCATGATCGTTTTTTGGTTATTATTATCCTAAGTCTTTTTGCAATGTATCCGTAATAGCATAGCATAGCATAGCATATGTGATTGTACAAATCGTGGGTGGCTATACAATGCTCAATTCAAGCTCCATCCGGAATAAGGGCGAATGTCGCAAGAGAAGACTCTCCCCGTCGACCCCCTCTCCCTTAAACAAAAGTGACAAGCAGCAGATCTCTCTCTGGTTTATCATTTCAGAACGAAAGAAAACAATGCGAACTTGCATTCTGAGGTGATAAACTGCAAAGAAACTCCCTGCCTGTCACTTTCATTCAAATGAGGGGAAGTCGACGAAGAGAACCCTCTCCCGCGACACCCGCCCCCTCACCAGACAGAGCTTGAATAGAGCAATCTACTGTATATTGTCGCAAATTGGTACTTGGGATTAGTACCTTTTCCTATACAGTAGCAGTTGTATACCTGGCCACGTCCTTACAATCACGGAAGGAGGGGAAGGAATGTTAGTTCAACATCTACTAGTGAAGATGCAGGGAACCCATACTACCTTCATAGATGTCTCGGGAAGGAAAATTTGTGTTAGTGGGAAAGGTGAATAATAGGGAGCTCTATTCGACAATATAGAGCGTTTGTCAACAACAGTATATGCTGTAAAAGTAATAAAATATATTCATTAATTTACTTACGAACCGTCCTAAGGGAAAAACAAAACAAAACACAAAATTTCGGCAAATCGCGCGATCGTTCTGCCGTCCGAAACAAGAGCCAACACGCACTGA
Source organism: Armigeres subalbatus (assembly GCF_024139115.2). NCBI lineage: Eukaryota > Metazoa > Arthropoda > Insecta > Diptera > Culicidae > Armigeres > Armigeres subalbatus. The sequence goes on along the minus strand of NC_085140.1, from coordinate 145,591,695 downwards.
ACTAATTAACTTTATTACCGCCCGCGCAATGCAAAACACAAAATTTCGGCAAATCGCGCGATCGTTCTGCCGTCCGAAACAAGAGCCAACACGCACTGAACTAATTAACTTTATTATAGGCCGCGCAATGCAAAACACGAAATTTCGGCAAATCGCGCGATCGTTCTGCCGTCCGAAACAAGAGCCAACACGCACTGAACTAATTAACTTTATTATAGGCCGCGCAATGCAAAACACGAAATTTCGGCAAATCGCGCGATCGTTCTGCCGTCCGAAACAAGAGCCAACACGCACTGAACTAATTAACTTTATTACCGGCCGCGCAATGCAAAACACAAAATTTCGGCAAATCGCGCGATCGTTCTGCCGTCCGAAACAAGAGCCAACACGCACTGAACTAATTAACTTTATTATAGGCCGCGCAATGCAAAACACAAAATTTCGGCAAATCGCGCGATCGTTCTGCCGTCCGAAACAAGAGCCAACACGCACTGAACTAATTAACTTTATTATAGGCCGCGCAATGCAAAACACGAAATTTCGGCAAATCGCGCGATCGTTCTGCCGTCCGAAACAAGAGCCAACACGCACTGAACTAATTAACTTTATTATAGGCCGCGCAATGCAAAACACGAAATTTCGGCAAATCGCGCGATCGTTCTGCCGTCCGAAACAAGAGCCAACACGCACTGAACTAATTAACTTTATTATAGGCCGCGCAATGCAAAACACGAAATTTCGGCAAATCGCGCGATCGTTCTGCCGTCCGAAACAAGAGCCAACACGCACTGAACTAATTAACTTTATTACCGGCCGCGCAATGCAAAACACAAAATTTCGGCAAATCGCGCGATCGTTCTGCCGTCCGAAACAAGAGCCAACACGCACTGAACTAATTAACTTTATTTATTATAGGCCGCGCAACGCAAAACACGAAATTTCGGCAAATCGCGCGATCGTTCTGCCGTCCGAAACAAGAGCCAACACGCACTGAACTCTTTTTTTTGCAATGTATCCGTAATACAACGAAAATTATGAAAGGCATTATTTTCACCCTGCACCTTGATCAGGCTTGTGAACATCCATTAAGTGAATACCTCATTTCATTAAATTGCTAGAATAGATTATATAACGCTAATAGAACTTGAAAAACATAAAAAGTTACCTTGCTGTCATTATAAAGACCTTATACTGCTAGAAGGATTAATCATTTCTAGAATTCTTAACATTAATGGCTAAACCAAAACTAAAAACGTTTTCATGAACTTCTGCCAATTACCATGAATGACGTTGTTTGGCAGAGAAAAATAATAGCAACATGTAAATGTAGGTAAGAAATGTGGAAAAAATGACGATCATGACCACATTCATAAATAGTCCATTCGGCAAACATGTGGGATGCCTAAATACCACGACAGGTCGATCAGCCGACTCTAGCATCAGTGTAATGAATGACAAATCATGTGTGAAGAAGGTCCGATGGGGTTGGATTGGGTATGGATGCGGGCGGTGTGCGACAATGATGACGGCGACGACAACAAGCCCGCAATGTGTTTGTTTACGGCAGTGCAGCCGACCGACACGGTAGCGATATGGGCATTGCTGGTCGCGGTCATCTCTCACCTAGGCGGCAAATTTGAGGCTATTTAGTGTGAGAAACGGTCGCAAGCGATTAGGAATTACAAACCGCGGAGCGCGCGCGAGTGTCTTCTGTCCGTAGGAAGTCCTTTATGTAACTGCCGGGGAGCAGAAACAGCTCGGGCGCTAATAGCGGAAGGTTCCATTCATACGCGAATTATAATCTGCAGACAGAGGGTGTAGTGGTGATTGGAAGTTTGATGCATTTTCGTTGAAACGTTGGCTGACGGCATAAACACGTGATTCAAGTGGGGTCATTCAACGGGGAAAGCTTTGTTTTGTCGCGTACATGCGACAGGTGTTTGTGCTATGACGCGATGCCTTAGTTTCAGGATCACATGTTTTGTTGTGTCCGGTGTTCATTCACAAGCAACTCATGGGAGAATTGTATTGTGTGTACTTATCTATCGAGATACCATTTCTTTAGGGTCGATTACGATAAGCTTTAGCATTGCGGATGTGTATAATTGAAACGCTATCAAGTTAATTTATATTGCTGTCCTTGTAAATCGCTCATAAAGATCTGATGAAGGGTTATGTGTTATTTTCGCTCAGAAATACAACTTTTATTAGGGAAAAACAGACAGGGACAGACACAGACAGACAGGGACTGATTTCATACGTTAGTCAATCAAGTTCAACAAATTTTATCCTTTATATATTTTATGTGATTATAATTCTATTTGTTCTTTAATTTTCCCTCTATTCACTTTTGTATTATATTTCTATCAATATTCTATTTAAAAAAAAAATCATATTTTATTCATTCTAACATTTTGTTCACTTATGGCCAATTTCTTCACATCCGGTTCTTACCCATACGCTTGAACTTAGTTTAAGACCTAAGCCAAGGTGAATAAAGCCAAGGTCTTAGAAATCGGCCCTTAGCCAATTTTTTTTCCGTTTACGTTCATTATTCCATTTCCCCCTTCAAACACTTTTCGCCTCTCCCGTGCTACCAAATTTTATTAATACAATAGGCTTTCGGTTCATTTTAAAAAACATTTAATTGTGACGACGATCTTCAGCTACTGATCCGTCTTAAAAATGTGAGGCGAATGCAATACCAAAGAACTCGCGATCCCGCGTTGAAAGTTATTTGGCGAGATTTGCAAAATGAAATTAAAAAACGTTTCGCTATTCTGAGAAATACCAACTTTGAGAATAATGTCTCGAAGTTGGATCCCAGTTCGAAACCCTTTTGGAAATTAACGAAAATTCTTAAAAAACCTCAAAAGCCAATTCCAGCGCTTAAAGAGGGAAATAAAATTTTATTAACAAATGGCGAAAAGGCTCAAAAACTTGCTCAGCAGTTCGAGAGTGCCCATAATTTTAGTCTAGGTCTCACTAGTCCAATTGAGAATCAGGTTGCACGGAGCTTCGAAGACATTCTCAACCAAAATAATGTTTTTGATCCTTCGTTGGGAACTAATTTGGATGAAGTGAGATCTATTACTAGAAAATTTAAAAATATGAAAGCCCCAGGTGATGATCGTATTTTCTACATACTTATCAAAAAACTTCCTGAGAGCTCTTTATCCTTTTTGGTTAATTTATTTAACAAATGTTTTCAATTGGCATACTTCCCAGATAAATGGAAAAAAGCCAAAGTTGTTCCAATTTTGAAGCCGGAGAAAAATCCAGCTGAGGCTTCTAGTTATCGCCCAATCAGTTTGCTTTCTTCAATAAGCAAACTGTTTGAAAAGATTATTTTAAATAGAATGATGGTTCATATTAATGACAATTCTATTTTTGCTGATGAGCAATTTGGTTTTCGCCATGGGCATTCAACCACTCATCAGTTATTAAGAGTTACGAACTTAATTCGGCTCAACAAATCTGAAGGATATTCGACTGGAGTTGCTCTTCTTGATATAGAGAAAGCATTTGACAGTGTTTGGCATGAAGGTTTGATTGTAAAATTGATGAATTTTAATTTTCCTCTTTACATTATTAAACTGATCCAAAATTATTTATCAGATCGCTCACTGCAGGTAAACTATCAGAATTCTAAATCTGATAGATTACCTGTAAGGGCTGGTGTCCCCCAAGGCAGCAAACTGGGGCCCATTTTGTATAACATTTTTACTTCTGACTTACCTGATTTACCACCAGGGTGTCAAAAATCTTTGTTTGCAGATGACACAGGTCTCTCAGCCAAAGGGCGTAGCCTTCGTGTCATTTGTAGTAGATTGCAAAAAAGTTTAGATATTTTCTCCACTTACTTGCAAAAATGGAAAATTTCCCCGAATGCTTCCAAAACTCAGCTTATAATTTTCCCACATAAGCCGAGAGCTTCTTATTTGAAACCTTCTAGCAGACATATTGTCACTATGAATGGGGTTCCAATTAATTGGTCTAGCGAAGCTAAATATTTAGGACTTCTGCTAGATCAAAAATTAACTTTTAAAAATCACATTGAAGGCCTTCAAGCCAAATGTAACAAATATATTAAGTGTCTATATCCACTTATAAACAGAAAATCAAAACTTTGTCTTAAGAACAAACTTTTGATTTACAAACAAATTTTTAGACCTGCCATGTTGTATGCTGTGCCAATATGGACTAGTTGCTGCAATACCAGAAAGAAGGCACTTCAGAGGATTCAAAATAAAATTCTGAAAATGATTCTGAGGTTGCCTCCGTGGTATTTTTTTTTTTCTTGAGCGAGGGTAAACGGAAATCTGCAACCAGACACCTGAGGAGGTACTCAGGTAGTGTGGGGATGGGTATGTCATGTAACTCTTACCCGACCCACCAAAAACCAAAACCCTTTCAGTGGGTCGGGTACCAATGTACCAATGAACTTCATAGAATTTCTAATATTGAGACATTGCAACAAATGTCCAACAAAATAATTTCCAATTTTAGACAAAAATCGTTGCAATCTTCTATTGCAACGATTAACTCCTTGTACACTTAGTATAAAATAGGTTAAGATTAGTTTAAGTTGAAAACATTGTAATTCCTACATGGTTCAATTCAACCAGAGGAAAAATTCTAACTGCCAGAGGCAATTGAAATGTATTAATAATAACTAAAAATATAACATAGCAAATAAGGATGATAGTGTTAAGAAAACACGGAACACCTAGTCTAAGAGATGAATGCATGTATTAGATAGGGGAACAGACGGCTTTGGCAGGTTTTGTTCTATTATTGGCAGGGGGGTTTTTGTCGACCGAATTTTATGAAATTTGGCCACAATATTCTTTGATATGCAAAGAATATTTGGACCAAATTTGAGCATAATCAGTCATAAAAAACCCCCCTGCCAATAATAGAACAAAACCTGCCAAAGCCGTCTGTTCCATTATCTAATACATGCATTCATCTCTAGACCTTAGGTTCGTAATGACCCCTAATTAGCAAATAAAATTAGTTAAAAAAAAAAAAAGAAAAAAAAAAAACATTTAATTGTGTATGGTATGTAATGGTAATTAAATTACATTCCCTATTTGAACAATAAAGAAATACCTACTTGCACATTTTAATTTGTCGAAGTCAATGTTAAAGAATAGAATATAAAATTAGCATAAGATTCGGTCTGTGGAATTGTTTTTAACATTCGAGACGTAGAATTAAATAAATAGGAAAATATTCCCGATCATAAAAGCATTGCAGGATAACGAAGATAGTTATCTATTGCGAGAAAATAATGCAACTTAAGCTGTTAGGTAGGAACTTGGCTAGTTAGTTGTAAAACAAAAACCAAAAATATAGTAAACTCGATTTACGCAATTGCACAACATGCGAAAGATTTAGTTCGAAATGTATTGAAGGGTAACCACTACTGTTGTCACGCTTATAGCATCGGCATCCCTAATCACATCATGCAGTCCTGGTGGCGGGTCAATTTTTAGTGACTTGGTCACTTTTTTCGGGTCAGTCACTAAAAAGTCACTTTTTTCGAGCTCAAGTCACTAAAGTCACTTTTTCTCGCAAAAAGTCACTATTTTCAACTATTTTAGAGCCCGAAACTCAGGTTTGATTAAAATCCGGACATCGTGCAAGTATGGAAAAAAGTGAAGCCGTCAAATTTCGCTTAATAATGAAATGTTAGACCCATACAAAAATAACTCCTTTAACTTCTTCGTACCTGTAAATGCCAGTGCAAGTAGCAAATGCAAATAGCTTTTCAGCTGTGGTTTGTTGGAGAGGTTCTATGGCACAGTCAAAAGAAAATTCTTTTGTCACAGTCAAAAGAAAAAATCATGCCATAATATTCCGTGTAAAATTCCGGAAAATTGTTTTCAATAAAATTAAAATATCTGCAGTTATAAGACGTCACTACTTATTTAGATTAGTGCGCATGATAGTATATCCACGTGTGCGTGATGCGCACTACTAATGAAATAATTCGAATTGTCGCGACTCGGTTTGGTGGCGGCGCGACTATATTTTATGATTTCATGATGCGACACAGATAATTTTTAGTGGAAAGCATATTTGGGGAAGTAGTAGAAAAAAATAAAGTTTTAAAAGTTAGTTAGAGACAGAGAAACCTTTCATAGATACATTAGCCTTGTGAATCGGAATAATTCGATGACTAGGAATTAATTAAATAATAATTATTTATCATATAACGTGCCCTTTTCATATACAAAGCTGTTAGACAACAATTGTGCTGAAACAAACATTAAATGCTGTTGAATTCGCTTCAAAATAGTTGTTTCAGTTCTTACATTATTTTGTATAACAACTTGTAACTCACTACCTAGTAGGGTGGCTCAAAAAACACTTTTTCAAATTTTTTGATGGGCCGCCCTCTTATTCGGTTCTATTTGATGCCCTGATGCTCTGGACAAAATTTCAGCCAAATCGGTCAATGTTTGGGCGGTGCTAAACTCGTTGGAAGTTTATATGGAAAAATGTATGCAGAAACATCCAAAAACAGTGATTTGCAGTTGGACAGCACAATTTAAGATCAAAAACCATGATACGCATTCAGTTGTTGTAGAATTAAATACAGAATGTTATGCTGAAAACCGCGAGAAGATTAGAGTTTATTAGGCAAAGATATTAGCATTTTTCTGAAGTGTTGTAGGGGTGAATTTATTTCTTTTCAAAGGTAAAAGAAACGAAATTTGTTCAAACCCCACTTCAGAGAAATGCCAATAACTTAGCCGGGCAAACTCTAATCTTCTCGCGGTTTTCTGCATAACATTTTGTATTTAATTCTACATTAACTGAATGAGTATCATGGTTCTTGGTCGTAAATTGTGCCGTCCAACTGCAAATCACTGTTTTTGGATGTTTCTGCATACATTTTTCCATTTAAACTTCCAACGAGTTTAGCACCGCCCAAACATTGACCGATTTGGCTGAAATTTTGCCCAGAGCATCAGGGCATCAAATAGAACCGAATAAGAAGGCGGCCCATCAAAAAAATTGCAAAAAGTTTTTTCCATACTAATTTGAGCCACCTTACTACCTAGTTATTAATTTTAAATTCCATGATGATATTCCATTTTTGACACTTTTCTACAACTGAAAGCAATGTCAATGGAAAAATCAGCGCTTGAGTTTTTCATGCACCTATTTACCAAAAAAAAATACGGTGAGTCAATTGAATGATCCGGATATCACAAGATTTCGCGCTTGATTCAAATCGTACTGCGATATGAATTTTTAATTTTTCCCAACACTGTCTGAAAGTCACTATTTGGTCACTTTTTCTGCAAGTGAAAGTCACTATTCGGTCTCTTTTTTCGTCAACGTTGGTCACTAAAGTCACTATTTTGAGCGGCATTGATCGCTACCAGCCCTGCATCATGGTGTTAGGTGGGACGCTAAACAGACCTGACATGACAGCCCTCCGGCGAGACAGGAGGTTTGCGCAGACCCAATAAGGCACCATTAAAAACAACCATTACGAACGACATAGAAGATAATACGACTCGATACAATCGGCAACGAACTAGGCGACGAATAAAGGATCACGATTGGAAGCTTGGAACATCGAACTGCAAGTCGCTAGGCTTCGCAAGTTGCGACAAGATAATCTACGATGAACTACATCTCCGCAATTTCGACGTCGTAGCGCTGCAGGAAATCTGCTGGACAGGACAGAAAATGTAGAAAAGCGGGCATCGAGCGGCTACCTTCTACTAAAGCTGTGGCACCACAAATGAGCTGGGAACCGGCTTCATAGTGCTGGGTAAGATACGCCAAGTCGTGATTGGGTGGCAACCAATCAACGCAAGGATGTGCAAGCTGAGGATTAAAGGCCGTTTCTTCAACTATAAGCATCATCAACGTGCACTGCCCACACGAAGGGAGATCCGACGACGACAAAAAAACGTTCTATGCACAGCTGGAGCAGACATACGATGGATGCCAACTGCGGGACGTCAAAATCGTCATCGGCGACATGAATGCTCAGGTAGGAAGGGGGAAATGTATAGACCGGTCAACGGACCGGAGAGTCTGCATATCGTATTAAACGACAACGGCCAACGATGCAGAACCTTTGCAGCCTCCTGCGGAATAGTAGTCCGAAGCACTGTCTTCCCCCCGCAAGAATATCCACAAGGCCACATGGAAATCACCTAATCAAGAAACGGAAAGCCAAGTCGATCATGTTCCAATCGACGGTAAATTCTTCTCCGACATCATGAACGTACACACTTACCGCAATGCGAATATTGAATCCGAACACTACCTCGTTGCAATATGTTTGCGCTCAAAACTCTCGACGGTGTACAACACGCGCCGGAGTCGTCCGCCACGGCTTAACATTGGGCGGCTACAAGACAGTATACTAGTCCAAGACTACGCGCAGCAGCTGGAAGTGGCACTCCCAACGGAAGAGTAGCTAGGCGCAGCGTCTCTTGAAAATGGCTGGAGAGATATTCGATCCGCCATTGGAAGCACCGCAACCGCTGTACTAGTCACGATGCCCCCGGATCAGAGAATCGACTGGAATGACGGCGTATGTAGGCAGTTAGTGGAAGAGAAGAATACAGCATAGGCGAGATTGCTGCAACACTGCACAAGGACGAACGAGGCACGATACAAACGGGCGCGGAACAGACAGCCCGATATGTGTAAGGACATATCGGGAACCTTCTTACAAACGAGCGTGAGGTGATCCATGGTATTCATTTCATTTATTCAGACTAAGGCCGAAGTGGCCTGTGCGGTATATAAGAGTCTTCTCCATTCGGCTCGGTCCATGGCTACACGTCGCCAACCAAGCAGTCTACGGAGGGTCCGCAAGTCATCTTCCACCTGATCGATCCACCTTGCCCGCTGCGCACCTCGCCTTCTTGTACCCGTCGGATCGTTGTCGAGAACCATTTTCACCGGGTTATTGTCCGACATTCTGGCTACGTGCCCGGCCCACCGCAGTCGTCCGATTTTCGCGGTGTGAACGATGGATGGTTCTCCCAACAGCTGATGCAACTCGTGGTTCATTCGCCTCCTCCACGTACCGTCCGCCATCTGCACCCCACCATAGATGGTACGCAGAACTTTCCTTTCGAAAACTCCGAGTGCGCGTTGGTCCTCCACGAGCATCGTCCAGGTCTCGTGTCCGTAGAGGACTACCGGTCTAATGAGCGTTTTGTAGATTGTCAGTTTGGTACGGCGGCGAACTCTATTCGATCGGAGCGTCTTGCGGAGTCCAAAGTATGCACGGTTTCCAGCCACTATACGTCTCCGAATTTCTCTGCTGGTATCATTTTCGGCAGTCACCAGTGTGCCCAAGTACACAAATTTTTCTACCACCTCGATTTCGTCACCACCGATGCCAACTCGCGGTGGGTGGCTCACATTGTCTTCTCTTGAACCTCTTCCTATCATGTACTTCGTCTTCGACGTGTTGATGACTAGTTCGATCCGCTTGGCTTCCCTCTTCAGTCTGATGTAGGCTTCCTCCATCTTCTCAAAGTTACGTGCCATAATATCTATGTCGTCGGCGAAGCCAAATAGCTGGACGGACTTATTGAAAATTGTACCACTCGTGTTAATCCTTGCTCTTCGTATTACCCCTTCCAAAGCGATGTTGAATAGCAGACACGAGAGACCATCACCTTGCCGTAACCCTCTGCGGGTTTCGAATGCCCCTGAAACTCGAACTACGCACATCACCCGATCCATCGTCGCTTTGATCAACCGTGTCAGTTTATCCGGAAAACCGTGTTCGTGCATTAGCTGCCATAGCTGGTCCCGATCGATTGTATCATATGCGGCTTTGAAGTCGATGAATAGATGATGTGTGGGCACGTTGTATTCGTGGCACTTCTGCAGTACTTGGCGAATGGCGAACACCTGGTCCGTGGTGGAGCGTTCGCCCATAAAACGCGCCTGGTACTGCCCCACGAACTCCCTTGCAATTGGTGCTAGTCGACGGCATAAAATTTGGGAGAGTACCTTGTAGGCGGCGTTCAGCAATGTGATTGCGCGGTAGTGATCCATGGTAATGGTATGGTAATGATCCTGGGAGCACGCGCAGGACATACTTCCGGCTCCGAATCTCCAGGAAATTCAGAGGAGATCGGCCAGCTGAAAACCAACAAAACCCCTGGGGTTGACCAACTACCAGGAGAGCTATTTAAACACGGTGGTGAGGCACTGGCTATAGCGCTGCACTGGGTCTTTACCAAGATTTGGGAGGAAGAAGTTTTGCCGCAGGTGTGGATGGATGGTGTCGTGTGTCCCATCTACAAAAGGGATATAAGCTGGATTGTAGTAACTACCGCGCAATCACATTGCTGAACGCCGCCTACAAGGTACTCTCCCAAATATTATGCCGCCGACTAACACCAATCTCATTAGAGTTCGTGGGACAGTACCAGGCGGGATTTATGGGTGAACGCTCTACCACAGACGCCGTACGTCAGGTATTGCAGAAATGCCGCGAATACAACGTACCCACACATCATCTATTCATCGACTTCAAAGCCACATATGGTACAATCGATCGGGATCAGCTATGGCAGCTAATGCACGAACACTAAATTCCAGATAAACTGATACGGTTGTTCAAGGAGACGATGGATCGGGTGATGTGCGTAGTTCGAGTATCAGGGGCATTCTCGAGTCCCTTCGAAACGCGCAGAGGGTTACGACAAGGTGATGGTCTTTCGTGTCTGCTATTCAACATCGCTTTGGAAGGGGTAATACGAAGGGCAGGGATCGACACGAGTGGTACGATTTTCACAAAGTCCGTCCAGTTATTTGGTTTCGCCAACGACATACATATTATGGTACGTAACTTTGAGAAGATGGAGGAAGCCTACTTCAGACTGAAAAGCGAAGCTAAGAGGATTGGACTAGTCATCAACCAACGCGGAGGACCAACGCGCACGGGGAGTTTTCGAAAGGAAAGTGCTGCGTACCATCTATGGTGAGGTGGCGATGCGGACGGTACGTGGATGAGGCGAATGAACCACGAGTTGCATGAGCTGCTGGGAGAACCATCCATCGTTCAAACCGCGAAAATCGGAAGACTGCGATGGGCCGGGCACGTAGCCAGAATGTCGGACAGTAATCCGATGAAAATGGTTCTTGACAACGAGCCGACGGGAACAAGAAGGCGAGGTGCACAGCGGGCAAGGTGGATCGATCAGGTGGAGGACGATTTGCGGACCCTCCGCAGACTGCGAAGTTGGCGACGTGCAACCATGGACCGAGCTGAATGGAGAAGATTTTTATATGCAGCACAGGCCACTCCGGCCTTAGCCTGATTTTAAATAGGTAGAATTGCAATACAGATGCATTACGAGATTGCAATTGGGAATGGCCCATTAAAGTGATGGAAATTAAAATGTATGTACCTTCTATAACATGAAACATGTGTCTTTCGTTTCACTTGTATCACTTGAAAATCTCAACGTTTTTCCGCCCATGACACTGACGATAACAGACAACAGATGTAATCTTTGGTGTGCGGTTAGAATGACTCAAATATAGTTCGCGCTGTCAGACACAAAAAAAAACGATATTTGGTTTGGGGTCGTACACTTATTACGTAAGCATTTTTTCTGGATTTTTCGACGCCCCTCCCCCCCCTGTAAGATTTTTTTCATTCAATTGATTTTTTATTCATATGGAGCGTAAGATATTGACCAACCCCCCTCCCCCCATAAGTGCTTACGTAATATGTGTACGGCCCCTTTCGGTGTCGTTTGCTTGCTCCTACTATGCTATCGAATATGGAGTGACTCTGCAAGGGAGTGAGAAGGGGTCGTATGCGGTCGATGTAAAATGGATGATAATTTAATTATAAACAGTGGCTACTGCCCAGTGGCACTGACGGATGAATGTCTGGCTATTTATTGGTTTTTCGGAGTAAATATATGGGATTTATTGAAAGCCGCCTGTTGGTGGTGTGATCTTTGTTGTGGTTTTACGATACCATATAGAGAGGATGTAGGAGATGTACCTACGTAATCCAATGACTGTTATTCTGGATAGGTGGCAATGGATGTACGTGATTGTTATTATTGGTTTGTGAATGTGGATTTAATGAAGCAAGAAGCGGTTTTTTTTTCTCTTTTGGGCGGTAATTTCATCCTTTAAGTGGGATGTTGCTACTGCCTCGCGGCTTAGTGATTATTATAAGTCTTTCCACAGTATTGTGGTGTCTGTGATATTTATAAGCCAAGTTGGCATTTATGCATTTGCATATTATGTGACATAATATACTTCTATGTTCAGGCTGAGACTAGGAAATTTCGCACTCAAAAGTTTCCCAGACCAGTATGGTCTATATCAGTTATACTCAGTATGTTTGGTGTTTTTCTTCTTACATTGCTTCTCAAACATTAAAAATAAGCTCTGGCCTTTCAAGTTAATGCTTGAATCAAAGTTCTGCTGTCCTTCCTCTTTTTAACTTAGTGTTCTATTACGTTTTGAGCAAATGTGTCGAATTGGCAATCGATGATGATGAGTTAGATGCTTGGTATGGTCCGGGTGGGAAATATTTTCAGTTCGCTGGGTATTCCTGCAACAAGATAGGGGAACGGATTGGCACTTCATCCCATAGCTCCTATTTCTATCCCATCAAAAACAAAACAATGGAAAGGAATTCGGTTTGCTTCTTATTTTTTTGATTTTTTCCGCCAGTGAGCACGCTTGTTAGCAAATAAAAAGCGACGAAATTAGTGCTGTATTTCTTTGTTTTTCGATGAGATGAATATATGTTCAGTGGAAATCGGAACAGTTCTCCTACATACTCACTCATGCATTGACAGGCATAGAAAAGATTTCAATTAATACCTGGAAATGCTAGAGAAGGAATCTCTGTTATTATTGGTGGACTAGACCGTAATATATAAGAAGTGCTAGTCATTTTTGCACTAGGTAATATCAGATCGCCACTACTTGCTTGCTGCATTATTGATCAAGGGTTTTTATAAAAAGCACATTTTGTTTCAAAAAGATCAGTTGTCATAAGACAAGTTACTCGACCAAGTGGAATCCGGAACTAGACGCTGACCTTACCTTACTGTTAAAGTGTTAAGATCGAAACTCATACGTATCTATAAAGCTCAAATCAAATGGTAGAATCAAATCGGATAGTACTAACTCGTCTTATGACAAGTGTAGACATTCCACTTAAAAGCTCTGAATAATTTTCTATTCGAAAAGATGTAATTCGCCGATAAATCGCAGGATTCTCATATTACCCTGGAGCGCAGCAGTATTTCCACAAAATTAATTAGAATAGCTGCACGGATTGGACACTCATTACCGTTTCTCTCATCTCAACGTAAGTATCCTGATGACCAGGCACCATATTATTCTCCATAAATATTCAAAATATTTTAGCATAAATATTCAAAAACAATCAACAGGCAACAGCGAAAAATAGTTTTTTTTCTTTGCTCCGATGTGGCGTGCATGAATCTGAGCTGAGAGCTAGAACCATCATTGTTGCAGTTAAAGCGCGACTTTGTCGTATTATGTCGTATTTATGTGAATTGGAATCACGTAAATATTACAACATTTGCTTCTGACTTGACCGCTTGACTGAGATCGGTACATCTCGCGGAATGTAGGGGAACTGTTCCATTTTCCATCTCACTGAACATATATTCATCTCAACGCAAAACAGAGAAATACAGCACCAATCTTGTCGTTTCTTTTTGCTAACAATGCGTGCTTACTGCTAAAAAATCACAAAAATAAAAAAAAACTAATCATTTTTTTTTATTTGTTTTGTTTTTGATGGGATGGAAATGGGAGCTATGAGATGAAGTGCTGAACCGTTTCTCTACTATTTCTTCGAAAGATGGTCGCAGAATGCACCATTTTTTAAAATGATGTCTATCTTATGAAATATTTCATTTAACCGAAAGATATTCCGCGGAACGCCGTTAGAATTCAGATAGGATTTGAACTATCATTAAATTCTACTTGACTGTACGTTAATTAGCTCAACTGCTCATTACTTCCGAAAATATGTTTCGTGAATTTTTCGAATGTTCAACTGTCAAAACTAACAAAACCTGTACAATTATTTACCAAATAGTGCTGTTGTGGAAAAAAATATGAACTTTAATAATAATGTTCAGAGGTGAGCCAGGCAATGACTGAAAGCCTCTCAAATAAAGACAATTCAATTCAATAAAACTGCTATTTTTTAAATGTGTATCATCCGATAACGTTAACCGTTTACTTCCCACGACTCTCAGAAGCATTTCTCCGACGTACTTTGATAAATGGCAACCGAACAAGCCGAGTCTTTTCGAGGGAGGCCTCTGAGCCTATTGAAAGTAGGTTTTGGAGTCTCTTGAAAGTAGGCTTCCATGCCTCTCGAAACAAGGTTTCCGAGACTTTCGAAAGGGGACTTCCGAGCATTTTTATATAAGGCCTCTTGAAAGAATGCTTCCGAGCCTCTTGAAAGGAGGCTTCTAAGCCTCAAGAAAGTAGACTTTTAAGCAGAGCCTAAAATATTCATCTTCATGAAGCAACTTCGGTCCGAATTTTGACAGACATCGCATGAATATTCCAAACATAGAATGACATAGTCAGATGACTACTCCGCCTATTCATTCATTTGACTGTCACTGAGTGTGCTTACTATGTGCAGAAAAAACATAATTAGCATTGTTTATGTTGATGTTTACCGTTGAAAGTGCATCGCGGATGAAAATCAGATTCAGTTCTATGTGACAAATTACCTTACTCATTTGAAACGTGTTAAGATTTCAGATAATTTATCAATTTGTAAAATGTGCATAAACATTCAATGACTAATATTCAACCGAAAATTGACAGTCCAGAGCCGACTATGAATGTGTCTGGAAGTGAGCTGACAAGTGAAGAAAGGTGGACTTCACCAAAAAATTTCGATTATTTTACACTCTGCTTCCAAGCCTCTCGAAACAAGGTTTTCTAGACTTTCGAAAAAGGACTTCCGAGCATATTGATATAAGGCTTTCGAGCCTCTTGAAAGAGGCGTTATCCGGGACGGCGAGGGTGGTCTGCATTTCGCTTGCTGAAGTGTCATTCACACCATTCGCATTGACGTAGTGAATGAGGTGAAGTTGGTGCATTGAAAGGGTGGATTCACACTAAGGCATTTTCTTTCCAACAAGTTAAAAGTACTACGTGGTATCGGTGAAATTGCTGAAGAAGAAACCAAAAATCTGTCACTGGAGAGAGGAGAACACTGTGAGTCTGTGTTGGGAATGAAATGGCAACCAGAGAAGAAGTAATGAGAGATGATCTACGGCCACTTCTAGAATACGGTCACATTCCAACAAAGCGAGAGGTCGTAAAAGTAGTCATGGCACTTTTTGGTCCACTTGGTTTGATTTCCTTCTTCCTCGTGCACGGCAAAATCCTAATTCAGGATATCTGGGCGAGAGGTACTGACTGGGACGATGCTGTTCCTGGAGATCTGTACGAAAGGTGGCAATTGTGGACAAATCTGTTTCCAACACAATAAAATAGTTCCAAATAGGGTTCAGGAATTTATTTACCCTGTCTAGGGATAAGGAACTTAACGATAATATTTCAACATTAAAAAAAAAATTAAAGAGTCGTTTCAGACCGCTTTGACCTTCTGACTTAGTTTCATTGAATCTTATTACTATCTTATCTAGGTAAGCTGATATTTATTTTATTTGCAATATTAATTTAATTTGCCATCATTGCCATATTGACTTACTAAACCATCAAAAATACACTTATTACAAATATGCGATCATGGGCAGTGCAACTGTACGTTTTATTTGCGAATGGACCTCTGTAGTATTTTTAGTAAACAAAAATTTCTAAAGAGATAGGTGCCCATAGGTGTTTTCTCAAAATATCCAAAAAGCAGCATCATTTTGGAGGACATGTCCACTGGAGTGATTAAAATTTTCACTTTTTTACTCCTTTATAATTGAAAGATTGTTTTTACTATTTCAATAGACTTCCAACATTTTTAGCTAATTTGGATGTAATTTTATTGTCCACAGAAGTTTAACGGTGAAGACTTGGTAGGTCTTCACCTAACTCAAGTGTAGATGTGCGAACGCTGTTGGCCAGGGTGAAGGCTGACAAATTACAATTACAATTACAATTTGATTGTCCACAGAAGTTAGTATAGAAATTACTATGGAAATCGCCACTTATGTGAAAGACTGTTCCGTGAGGTGCCCATAAACTATTTGAGTATAATTAACGCATCGGCCTCGTAGAACACTTCCTAAACTAAATGCAGTTGTTGTTTGCGAAGCGATTTGACTTTTGTAAGTAAAGCTATAAATAAAACAAAAATGCTCATTATTCACGCAGAGAAATGTTTTTTAAACTCAATGATATTATGTATAAAAACAACAAAAATAATTATTGTTCCCCGGCTAATAATTTTATTTGTTGAATTCAACAAAAAAACAGATTTGATTAGACGAAAAATATTGTTGTTTCTACAATGTTCCAAAACAGCACTCAAAATAAAAATGGTTGAATTTACAATATATTTTTTTGTTTGTACAAAAAATATTTTTAAACCAAAAAGAAAAATTTTTGCTTTCAACAATATTTTTCTTAAATTCAAAAAAAACAAAAATATTGTTATCAAAAATTTATTTTGAATGTTATATTAAATTTCTTGCGATTATCAATTTTAATTTTTGATTAGGCGTCGTGTGGAAAATAAAACTACAATAATTATATTTGTAATTTTTTCATATATTTACTTCACAAACTAGTTTATAATATACTGTATTATTTATACTGGATTGTAGTAGAAACAACAATTAAAATTTTTGAATTAAATATATTTCAGTTTTGATTTTAAAGATACAATATTTGAGTTTAAAAAATATTTCAATAATTTTATTTTTTAGTTCAAAAAGGTAGATTTTCTCTGCGTGTTGATATTGATGTTATTCTTTTACATGTTAAATTGAATTTTCCACGATTCAGTATTTTATTAATAACTTTTCTTATTAGTATCAAATCGTTTCGCTACAAAGACGATCTGTTCGAATTACTGTTTTCATAATAATTTTCATACAAACTTATAACTGCTCGTGCTCAGTCAAATTACAACCAAACTAGCTAATAGTTTAGGAGGATAATTAAAATAGCAAATAGCAATTATTTCAAATCCATTAACCATAGGGAAGCGAAAAAGTCAAAATTTGAATCACTCTAATGTCCACGTTGTATCCTTAACACGTTAAATAACTTGATTGATTATTTAAAAACTCAAAGGGGAGCGGAAACCATGAGCCTAAAGAATAATAGCATTATGCTAACAAGTTCAAGGGCAACCTGCTCTTTTATATATGTTTATGAACACACATGTTGCTACCGTTAATTGAATCAGACCAAAACGTGCCTCTTTGTTCCGTTTTCTGTGCCTTTGACATACTTATTGTGTCTGTTGCTGTTGCAAGAAATTCTATATTATGTCAATATAATAGTTTCACAACAATTACAATATTTGATCGTTATTTTTATATTTTCATCACTAATTAAACCAGACTCACAATACGATGCGATAGTGAAGGGATATAATTTTGCATTTATCTACCAAACGATTATTAGATACCTAGATCCAAAGAAAATTGATTGGAAATTAATATTGAATTTCAATAATTTTAGGCCTGTTTAACCGCTTTAAACTCTAGGTGTAAGTTGAAATGCTGATCTATTTTACTCGAGTCAGCTAAACTGTGCTCAGCTTTAGAATTTCCATTAATCTGTTTTTTTTTACATTTGAACCCTTGTTCACCTTTTCCAGACCATTGTGGTTACTCCATATGTTCGGCCCAACACGTGCGTTTGGGTTTTGGAATGTCGTAGGCATGTAGCGTGTAAGAAGGAATGTTCCAACCAGTCGCCGTTTTTGCATTTTTGTTTCCCTTGCTCAGTGCTACAGGGTACCTTGTTACCCTCGGTGTGATTGTTTGATTTTCCTCGAAAGAAAACAAATATTCGAACGTGTTCGATTATCTTTTGTGAGTGAAAGGTAATCTGGTAACGATTATTTTTCTGTTTCAAATTATGTTTTTGTATGTTTTCGGAGGAAACCCGTGGTTGAAAGTTGTGACGGTTTTTTGAACCCATAACATATTTCTTTTTTGTCAACAAGCTTTAAATTTTCGAATGATGACGCATTGATAATAAAGTAATAACTCTGTTTCCACTGAGGTGAACGATTGTGCTAATGGTGATTATTTTCTACAGAAACTTTGACCTTGATCCTTGAAATTGATCCTTGGTTTTCGTGAAATTCCTCAATCAGATGCAGAAGTTAGAGGACGTTATTAAGGTGAATGTTGTATGTTTGTCCTGTATAAGCTATTCACCGTCACGAGTCTGTGAATCACTGTTTTGTGAATTTTTGTTCCTGGCTTCCTTTTTAATCTTCCAATTTTCCATTCCTCCCGTCAAGTTTATTTTCTCCAATCCATCTTTATCCTTTGGTCATGGATTGTCAGAATCAGTACTGGAATTTCTCATTTTCAATAAGTGATGTCACGCGATGTTTACATATCTGCCCCTTTCAAAATCTATTGAAACGCGAAGGATGAATGGCATGCTACAAAAATCTCACAAAATATTTGTTCCGTGACAGGTCATGAAAGTGTGCAATATCTGCTTTATTTTTGTGTTTATTTTCACTTTCAACTCGGTGAATTAAAAAAGTATGATAAATTTATCGACTAGTCACTATTTTTCGCATGTATCTATTAAAATAACTTCGAAATTTAAATTTTAAAATAAAGCACAACATCCTCTCATGACTGCCTTTCATGCGAAATTGATCAAAGTACCCACGATTCTTTCATTTGGTCGCCTCAAATAGAAAAAGGCGCTTTGCTCTCTGTCTTATGACAATCACGACCTTTTCCAGTACTGGTCAGAATACTCTGTTCAACTCAATTGTCATTCGTCATTTATTTTCATGTCACTTTTCTCTCAATCAAAGCTCTGATGGTAATCGAAAGATTACATTTCTGTTGATTGGATTTGTGTTTATTCCAAGAACTCTTGACTTATGATGTCTCTCGAATTTTTCATGGAAATGTTTATCCTGAATCAGACCTACAACATTATTTATATTTTTATTACTATTTTTATAACTTGTTTTAATGATTAAGGATTATTTATAAATATTTTATCGATTTCTTTGCTCTCATATCACATATATTTAATAAAAGCATTTGTTTTTCCTCTCTTCAACAGAATCGCAACCC
Source organism: Armigeres subalbatus (assembly GCF_024139115.2). NCBI lineage: Eukaryota > Metazoa > Arthropoda > Insecta > Diptera > Culicidae > Armigeres > Armigeres subalbatus. The sequence continues at coordinate 145,572,403 of NC_085140.1, read as the reverse complement.
GGCTCAAATGTAGACTCCAGCGCGAATGTAGCCAACGTGCAACATCAATCCCTCTCGGAACCGCCATCGCTATCGGATGGATTATCGTCCGTGGGTGGTTCCAGCGATTCAACAAGCATCATCACAAATGTGCGTAATTCCATAAATCTAACCAGCACCCCAAAGCTCAGCTCGGATCGAAACTCGAAGAACGATTCCCAGCTTCAATTGGCAGCGACCCAAAACAGTGCCAATGCACTGGGTGCAGGGCCCGGACCTGGTGGGGGTGGTAGCAGCGGCTGTACTGGTGGCGATGGTGTAACCGTGGATGAGGGGGATACCGTGACGATAATCGAAAATCCTTCGAGCGTCGATGTTGAATCAATTAAATCACCATTGGCCAGTAGTACCAATACGTCAGTAAGACTGAGTCTGCTTCCTTGGAATACGCATAATCGGTCGTCGGTAGTCGTTCCGCCGAGTGTTTCTGCGGCAATCGACATGATGGCTGCCAGCGATGGAACCTTGCGACCTGGGGAGATTGTGATGCGCACACTGTTTGCTGATTTCACTGTGCAAGCAGAGAAGAAGATTGAAACCGTTATGCTCGAGAGCACTGATAAAACATTAGCCAAACTACTGCAGCGGGGAGAGGATTATCAGTTTGATCAACTCCTACAGGCGCTGGGATCAGTTGCCGAGCACTGCTTGCCCTCGCTGTTGAAAGCACTGTTGGCTTGGCACTGGCATCAAATATGTGATGGCGATATCAAACGTGATTTGAAACGAATGGAGACTGACCGTCAATCCGGAACGGCTAAACCGGGTAACGATTTGGAATCTCAACTGCAACGACGAGAAGCGGCAGTGGAATTCATCTTCTGTTTGGCTTTGATTGAAATCCTGCGACAATTTCCATTCCACCCGGGGCATGACGATATCGTTAAAAATATCGAAAATCTTGCCTTTCGCCAGTTCAAGTACAAAGAGGGGGTCCAGGGGTCACCGAATGCGCTGTACAACCACATCATCGCGGATTTGTATGCTGAAGTTATCGGTGTTCTGGCTCAAAGCCGATTTGCTTCGGTGCGGAAACGGTTCATGACGGAACTAAAGGAACTCCGGAGCAAGGAACCGAGCCCACACACAACGCACAGTATTATTAGTTTACTGATGGGTATGAAGTTTTTCCGAGTGAAAATGGCTCCGATTGAGGAGTTTGAAGCTTCCTTTCAGTTCATGCACGAATGTGCTCAGTATTTCCTTGAGGTAAAGGATAAAGACATCAAACATGCGATGGCTGGTCTGTTCGTGGAGATCCTTGTTCCAGTTGCAGCGGTAAGTAAACTTGGAAATACATTTGATGTTGAAAATGTTGCATGCCCTATTTCTCATAAGTAATGTTTATATGTACAATAAGTTTTCAATTGAGTAAACGGAGTTAGGCTCTTAGTCAATTATTGAAATTAGGCACATCCAAATATGTCATGTTTGCCTTCATGGTTCAGGTCCTAGGCAGGTTCAAATATCCTTCCCAATCTTAGAATGCTATTTCCCAGAACGTTTAATCCTCAGAAAACTCTTCCCTAGAATGTACGAATTATGCTTAGAAAACTGTTCCTTAGAATGTACAGTTCCTATGATAAAGAATATTATAGATATTTCTTTTCATTTTCTGGGTATAAAACATAAAGGTTAGACCTTGAATATGGGCATACAATTTTACAGAGAAAATCCCTGTGCCGTATAATGCCGTTTGGTGCTTGACATAAAATCATTTATTTTGGGTGCACATATGTGAGAAACTAGACACAAATTAAATGTGGCCCCAAACACATGTGACTCGACTCTATCGCTGTGTAGCTGCATGCAAGGTTTTCTTGCCGTTTCTATATTAACATGGAAGAGACTCGCGACGGTCACGACGTGTTTGTTTGGGGAACCTTAAAGGCTCCCCCATACCCAAGCGATTTCATCGCCGCGATGGCGACAACTAGTCGCTGCGGTTCTATCGTTGGGTCGCTGCAGGCAATGTTTCATTTACGCAATCGCAGTCGCCAAGTGATAGAAAATAGAATCGCGTCGCGTGTAGATTTGAAACGATGGGGACGCATGGTAGTATACAATGAATTCAATAGGGTTTGAATCCAGTGAGAAATGAAAATACGTTTCACTTTTCATCAGTGTAGGGGAAGAGGCCCCAAAACGCTCCCCCCCCCCCCGGGGCAAAACGCCTTTTGTAGTTTCCCTGATATTTACTGTCATTGAGATGGCCGTAACAATACTAGATCTAAAATTATGTAGGTTAGGCGAAAAAAGTTTCTAAATAGTATATGGCAAGGTCCGATAAACCAAAAATTCCACATTTTGAAGAAACATCTAACATTTTGGCGAGGCAAAACGCCCTAGTGGCACTAACCTACAATGTACTTGCGTCTCCACGCTCTATCCATACCAGAATGCTGATTCGCCGACGCGTGGTGCTTTGTTCCCTAGGAGCTGCCAGCTAAAAGGCGTTTTGCCTCATGAGTTTTCCGGCAACAGAATATCACCACTTTTTTTAAATGTGAATATTATCATTATGATTGAGATTTTTGACAATTTTTGAATGACATCAACTAGCTATCTTGTTTAACTGTTGCATAATGTAAACATACCCCTGAATGGCGTTACAAATAAGACAATAAAGCAGTGTTTGCTTAGCTAGGGCATATTGCCCCCCCCTTCCCCTAACCAGACACGATAGAAGAGGCTTCTGTTCGGCGATTTAGTTTTGGTTCCTCCTCCTGATTTTTTTCTGGGTCTTCTGATGGCTGTTGGAAATGAAGGCTCGCTAGAGATAGTAGAAATTCGCTTTTTTTAACCAAAAAGTTTCAGATTTGTGCGTTATTCAATGGATTTTACTTATTTAAAACCCACTTGTAATCTGCATCTTGATTTGATCTTTTTGGATTTGGCAGAAGAGCTTAGTGTATTTTGATGGTAAAGTTCCGAGAAGATTTCGAGGTTGACCCCCGAGCGAATCTTGAATTTTATTTCGAGATTCTGTTCTCTTGTGATTCTGCTGTTGATAATTCTGAATATTTCAAACGAAATATGCGTTTTATGTAAGGAATGATGATTTGGCGAAAGAGGCTCAGATGAATGTTAGAATATTCTTGCCTAATCATCAGGTTCGATAGTGGTAGCTATAAATCGATGGAGAATCCCGTTTCACGGCTATGATGCCTATCTGTTGTGTGCAAACGGTCTGAGGGAATACGAAATTGTAATTCTGCGATGTGCATTCTGGGCCTCCGTTTGTTCAGCAAAATGGTAAAGATTCTCGATAAGTTCATGTAATTCGTTGTATTTAAATAAGCTTTTTGGATTACTGTTTATTCATCTATAAACCAATAATTCTGAAACTACAACTCTGCCCCAAGGAAACCCTCCAAAAGCATGGTGTTTGTTTATTATCATTCAGAATCAAACTAGCGCTTGAATTTATGTTTTTTTTACCAGTTATGCTCTCCGTAAACCTTAGTAAAATACGAAAAAGACACAACAACACACGTTTAATTCTTCCAGTGAGCATTTCACTTTTTGGAGGAACCACCACTCTAGACAACGGACAAGCATGCAACGTCCACTTGCTGATTTTTTTTAATGAAAAGTTTTAGCAACCGAGGTGGAAATCGAGGAGTGAGCCAACAAATTAATTTCTTAGAATAATGAAAAATTGTCTGGAAGTTGTGTAGGTACAACAAGGTTATCCTCAGAATATAGATTGTACCTATTTATTTGATTCATGAGCAATTCTCTGTGAAAATGTATTTTTTGATTTCCCTGAAATTTTGAATATTCATCCTTTATGACCAAAAAACATTATCTGCATCATTGGTTTGCCATTTTAACTCTGGTGTAACTTTTGACAAGGGCCTAAACAAAAACACCTTGAACACTTTCAAAAAAATATAACTTGAAAACGGCTTGTCCGATCATTCTGGTGTCTTTGGCAAAGTTTTAGGTATTCAATGGGGCTAAGTGAAAAAAATGTAGGTACACTGTAAAAAAATATTCAAACATTGAAAATAAAACTTAGAAACAAAAACGAATTTTTCAATAATTTTTATTTTCTGATAAGTTGTAGCAGATAATATATGTATTATTTTGCACTATGAATCATGATGGAGAAATGATGGACCAAAAAGATATATTTTTTTAACTAATTTTCTTTTTCAAAAATGGTTGAAATATTATTTTTACGTTTTTATCAATTCGATTTTATGAAAGTACGTTAAATTTCCAATGGAAAAGGTACACGTCATTTTTTATAAGTGCAGCCGTTTCTGAGATACAACGGTATGAAGATAAAAACACCATTTTTTTTATTTCCAGTCTTTTCGAATGTTTTTCGAATATATTTAACATAGAATCAAAATTAAAATGTAAGTATTGTAGCAGTGGGTTGGTCATTTTCATGGTGGCATTATATGAGATAAAAATTACTTTGTAAAAACTAAATATTTTGTTTTTAGAAACACACACTTAGAGTTATATTTTTTATGAAAGAATGAGTCAACCATACTTCAAAATATGTTATAGCGGAAGATTAATATGAATCTCTGCACAGTGAGTCCAGATGAGCAAAAATGAAAAAAAAAATATAAAATAGGAAAATGCAGGTAATTCCCGGAACGTAAATAAATTGATTTCAGATAATGATATGTAATATTCTAACCAAAAATAAATATTCGTGCAACGATCGCGTGTTCAGGCCTGGGATTTGTCACCTTCATACAGAAAAACCATGCGACAAAACCAAAGAGAAAACAGTCACCTCAAACTGGACAACACAACCTAACCAACGTAGCTCGATACAGCGTACTACTGGTCTCTCACTCCGACGAGACATTTTGAATCTTGTCACATACCTATTTTGTTACGATATATTTGTCGTGTGACGCTTTCCATCGCGACTAAGGTTTTGCACAACCAGACGGATTAGAATAGTTGTCATGGTTATTGACAAAAAAGTTCGTCATGTCACCTTTGAGTTTTGTCGCGACAAAAATTGTTGTCGTTGTCAGCAAAATGTTGTCATTATGAATTGATGACAAGATGTGGAGAAACCACTGAAATGATGTGGTTTCTGGGTTTTACAGCAGTTGAAGTCGAGCTCATTATAAAAACGGCTAATATGTACGGCATAATAATAATGTGTCGAATTTTGGTGATTTTAGTCCAGCTCCTCCTGTTTAACCAAAATGCGTCATTTAATTACATATCTAAAATGCATGTTTAAAAGTGACGAATGGTTTGAAACTATCTATATCCGGAAATCTTTTAAGCGGGCCATTAACACTCGAGCACACAAGCTGTTGTATTTTGAACATCATAAACCAAAAACATATCACGCTGTACATAGCATGAACAAGCCCTCATGAGCGTTTCATGACCGTACACTTATTACGTAAGCACTTATGGAAGGAGTACTATCATTTTCTTACTCTCCATATAAATAAAAAAATAATGTGTAAGAAAAAAATTTTACATTGGAGGGGGCTTCGCAAAACACCGAAACATGCAGCGTAATAAGTGTACGGCCCCACAACAGCGCGTGGCTAGCGATTAAAATTTAATACTCCGCCCAAGTTAACGTGCAGTAATTCCAATCAATCAAAAATGTATCGAATGTTCCTAAATTGCCCCTAATGTAGGATATACGCTTAAATAAAATTCCGTATTTCTCTTATACATAAAATATTGCAGTCAAATAACCGTCTATCAGGCAATTGCTACAAACCGTGTACCGTTAAAACCGGGTAAATTACGAAAACCGCGTAAAAATGACTTTATCAAAAATCGCTGTTTCGTATGATCCGATTTTTTTTTCAAACCCAAGTGAACAAAATCGGTTAAAAAAACAGCATCAATACAAAACCTTGAAATGGTTTGAAAAGTACGAAAACTCCATAAACCGCGTGAAAAACGAGCAAACTTGCGTTGCGTTAATAGAGACACTTGTTTTTTTTTGTTTATGTATTAGGGTAAATGATGTATCTTGGACAAGCGCAGGACATTCATTAGAAAATATATCGAGATTGAATAGTATAAACCAATTGAATACCACTAGCTTCATCCAAATACATAACCTATGATTAGTCTTGTGTCTCCATTGCTCAATTTTTGAGTAAATTATGTTTACAAGGTGTAAACTGTGATATACTGCGAACTGAAATATTTTCTTTTTGGACATCAAATATATAATTTCGACATGGAAAATGAATATATTTTGGACAGAGTCATTTTCTCCTTATTTAAAAATGGCCACCTACAGATGTCAATGGTATGACATGGCCTATACGTATCCACATTCATTTAAATGCATTTATTTGCTTAACTGACATAGATTAAACCAGAAATTAACATTGTTTCGCAATCTTATCGATATCATTGAAAACAGCCTGAAAGTTGGCAATTATTGGTTCATCCATGTACTGTACATGGGGTGACCAATAAGTTCATGTTAAGCGATTGGAATATGTTAGTATCTCAATTACAATCAAACTTTGGCCGCAGGACCTCAAGATTGCCGTTTGAACCAATTTAAACGTGTTTCAGGTGCATGTTACGAAGAGTCCTATACTGCATGTTCTCCTGCATACAGGCGAGAAGTATACAATGATCATACTTCTCTTCATATCTAAAATTGATCGAAGAAGCTCAGGCTTGTCCAAAATATATCATTTACCCTATTATGTACGTAACAACGCAAAAATTGAATAAAATGTCTTATTTCTAAACAGAAAATCTGTCAAGAGAACAAAGAAATAATTAATTATAAAGTGTTCTTTTCAGTATGATATTTCAAATTTGTCCGCTGCTATTGCTCCTCCACGCAGATGGACAACCAGAAGATGCGACATAACTTACTTTCGGGACCAATGTTGTGTCGTGCACAGAGCCGAAAGTGCATGCGTTGTCACACTTTTGTCGCAGATGTGTGCTCTAACAAGACATACAACAAAAGCAAATTGTCGCGGTTGGAAAAAGTTGTCATCTGTTCGTGGGGATCCAGTCGTGCGACGGAAAACTGGAAGTTGACAAGTTTTTTTTGACTGACCATGTTTTTATGTATCTTGTCAGGTGTCACTGACAAACGCGACAATTCCCAGGCCTGCGCGTGTTATAGTTAGCTAGTAGCATAGAACAGGAAGAGAATGATTATTCAAAAAACTCAAGTACTCCTGAAAATGTTGTAAGCTAAGGGGTGATTCAAGTATGACGTCTACTACTTTTCATAGTTTTTCAACCCCCCTTTCCCCTCTGTCACTATTTTTGGTATACCTATAGTCACATAATGTTAGACCCCCTGCCCGATATGCTTCAGTAAAGGTGTGGGCCAAAGTTCTCTAAGTCTGTATTAGTCGAAAGAATAATGTAAACATCGCCACCCACAGTGGGCGGGCGGAGTGAAGCGTCACGTCTGTTATAAAAATTGTACTGAGTATGCAAGACGTGACGTCACATTCCGTCGCCTTCGGCCATCTTCGGCAACCCAGCTGAGAGTTTCTCTCTCAAAAGAGCGAATTTTCGTTGAACAAATACTAAGGAATGATATGAAATGCTAATATCATCTTCCAAACTACAAGACGTACATGTTCATAATAGAATTAGAGGCGAAAGTATAGAATTGATAGTTCCGTTAGGATACGGCAGGCATGAAGAATGTTTTTATAGAAGTCGATTTGAAAGCGAGCGGAGGGCAATATTTGTGATGGCACATATCGCACGACCTGCCCCTTAAACTTTAGACGTCATTGTTGTATGACCCCTAGTGTTGAAATCAAAAGATAGATTTGAGAAATACAAAATCGGATGAAGTTTTCAAGAAAATTCACTGTTAGGACTTAACAATTGTAACTCCTGGCTATATTTCTTAATTCATGTAAGCCCAAAACATAGTAAATACAAGTTCACATACTGCAACTAATACCAAAAGATTGAAAAATGCAAACGTGTCCTTTACTATTGGCTTGGTACAAAGGTTTTTGAATTTATTTTCAATATTTGTCCATCCTGATGGGCAATATTGAATAAAAGCCTTCCGCTGTAACATATGTTAAATATTAGTATGGTTGAAAGATTCTTTCCCAAAATAGTTGACCCTGAGGTTTTATTTCGGAGAATAAATTATTTGATATTGTCTCCCACAACCCTTCTTTTTCTTCTTGTTCTTCTTATTCTTCTTATTGGCATTACATCCCCACACTGGGACAGAGCCGCCTTGCAGCTTAGTGTTCATTAAGCAATTCCACAGTTATTAACTGCGCTGTTTCTAAGCCAGGTTACCATTTTTGCATTCGTATATAATGAGGCTAGCACGATGATACTTTTATGCCTAGGTAAATCGAGACAATTTGCAATCCGAAAATTGTCTAGACCGGCACCGGGAATCGAACCCAGCCACCCTCAGCATGGTCTTGCTTTGTAGTCGCGCGTCTTACCGCACGGCTAACGAGGGCCCCTTACCATGAAAATGACCAACCACTGCCCCATTACTAGCATCTTGGACAATAAATATCGACGATTTCAGTAATATTTGATTCTATGTAAAATAGATTTGAAAAACATTCGAAAAAGACTGGAAATTTAAAAAATCGGGGTGTTTTATCTTCAAACCGTTGTATCTCAGAAACGGCTGCATTTATAAAAAAAAACCCAGATTAATCCACCTAGCGTTGGTGGTGCCTTTCTCGCATTTAGTTAAGACACCAACTTTATATGGGGTTTATATGGTTCGATGTACCATTTTCTTCATAACTTTAAAACGCAATGACCGATCGTTATAAAATTCAATAGTGATCAACAAGACTTTGTCTCCTGTCGAATGAAACTTGTTGCGAAAAAATCGGTTAAGGATTTCTATACGAAAAGTTGTCTAATGTTTTTTATAGCTTTTGTGCACACACATACACACACACATACACACATACATACACACGGACAGACAGACATATGCTCAGCTCGTAGAGCTGAGTCGATTGGGATATATCACTATGGGTCTCAGAGGCTTTTATAAAAAGTACGTTTTCGGAGTGAAATGATAACCTTTCGGTACAACTTAGTTGTACGAGAAAGGCAAAAAATGACGTAGGGAGAGATCCCCCAGCGCCGGACACCTCCTAATACCGGACAGTTCTAAAAACGGCACTTGCAAAGATTCCTCCATCATCTTATGTAGTACAAAATAAGGGTATTGAAAAGTCCTTTACCTGCATGGTATATCAGATCCTCATGATGTAAACTTTTTACAAAATTTGAAACTGAACAAAAATGTTAAACATTTTCATGTTTCGCTTTACTTTAGAAGGTTTGAATCAACAATATTAACCCTCTCCCGCCCATGGTGTCTGTGGTGCACCATCAAATTTTGCACCTTCTAACCTTCATCGAATTGTTTCAACAACAAAAAGGAATATTGGACACATCTTTATGGTTCCATTAGACTGGAAATATAATCAATTTTGAGTACAAATAGCGAAACTATTGAAAACAATCAATTAACTATTGATTTACAATCAAAAACTTTTTTTTTCGTTTTCCACTAATTTTAATTAACTTTTGTTCTAGGATTTTTCTCTAAGATGATTCCTTCCTATTGAAATCTTTGAAAAAAGTCGTGGGCGGGAAAGGGTTAAAATCAATCGAATGCATTCTGTTAATGTCGAGATGGTCAATATTAATCATATTTTAAATAGCGCTCACAATTTGTTAGATGTACAATGTATCTGTGTTGCAAAATCAATTTCTGTATCTGGTAGCTGTCCCCCGGGTCCGGACACTGAGTTTTTTTATGTGATCAAATAGCCATTCTTTACACCGGTTTTATTAAACTTACTTCAATTCAATTGTTTTTTCTTGCTAAGGTATCAGAAAGCCACAGAAATAAGCAGAAACAAAATTTGAGGATTTCATTGAAAATGGTGGGAATTTTGAATAGGATATAAGAAATTTAGCTGGAGAGTCAAATAAGCTTCACTAACACGTGTTAATATCTACAACTTCAAGTAGTGAGAAATATTACTTTTATTAATGATGTCGTTACTCATGTAACAAGAACTTGGTCATATTTGAACAAAATGCAATAGTGTCCGGTACTAGGAGACACTTTTCTGAACCATGAAAACTTTCACCAAAATTCAACATCAAAATACATCGTCCAAAAATGTGTTCAAATTATCAAATATACACTTGTCATAAGACGAGTTTATACAATCCCATTGAAAGTCGAGTCGAGTCAAGTACTAGACACTGAAGACGGCCTTACTGTTGAGGTCGAAACACGTATCTGTCAAGATACAATTAAGTGGTGGAATGCAATGGGATTGTATAAACTCGTCTTATGACAAGTGAAGACATTCCACTAAAAAGCTCAAAATAATTTTCTTATCAAATATAGTTTGTATGAATCATCAATGATCATATTTTGCGTATATGGTATACAAGTGAACATAATCCGGATAATTAGAGAGTTTTTCGTTAAATGGCTTATGTGTCCGGCACTGGGGGATCTCCCCCTATACCTTTTCAATTGGAAATTTAACGTACTTTCATAAAATCGAATTGATAAAAACGTAAAAATAATATTTTAACCATTTTTGGAAAACCAACTTATTCAAAAAAAATATAACTTTTTTGTCCATCGTTTCTCCATCATGACTCATAGTGCAAAATAATACATATATTATCTGCTACAACATATCAAAAAACAAAAAATATTGAAAAACTCGTTTTTGAGATAATCGATTTTTAAGTTTTATTTTCAATGTTTGAATTTTTTTTCACAGTTTATATTTTTTTTCACATAGCCCCATTGATTACCTAAATCTTCGCCAAAGACACCAGAATGATCGGAAAAGCCGTTTTCAAGTTAAATTTTTTTGAAAGTATTCAAGGTGTTTTTGCTTAGGCCCTTGTTAAAAGTTACACCAGAGTTAAAATGGCAAACCAATGATGCAGATAATGTGTTTTGGTAATAAAGGATGTATATTAAAAATTTCAGGATAATCAAAAAATACAAAATTTAAATCTTGAAAAAAAAATCGTGATTTCACAGAGAATTGCTTCATGTAGGGTAAAACGTCCTATCGTTGTGGTATGTCCTAATGTTGCGGTAGTGTTTAAATAGTCCATCCTGGATATAATAGCATCAAAAACAATTATGGATCCGCTGAAACTCTTCGAATCAACCTCTAGAACACCTTTTGTTTGACAAAATTCCGTTCAAAATCATGTAAAATCAGCGTTTTTCATTAAAAAAAATGCCTTCTTTGAGCCTATTATTGCGGTAGTGCTAAGGTCCTATTGTTGTGGTATCGCTCTCCATAAGAAATACAGGCAATACCGCAACAATAGGACTGACCTTCAAAAAATACCGCAACAATAAGCAACTGCGTCATATTATTGCAGTATTTTGTTTTTATTGCGATAAAATCAAAACAACATAAGTTTAGCACAATTGACGTAATATTTACGAAACTAGAGTTAACCAGCATCCCATTCGACTACTGCAATATAAAAAAAGATAAACAGTTAATTTTTAAAGAATTTTCGAAATTAATTTTGCTTCGATGCGGCGCTTAAGCCCACCATAATAGGTCGTTTTACCCTAACTATTAATTTTTCCTCATTACCGGAAAACTAAGAAGAAAAAAATCAAAATCATTTGTCCTAGGCTGATAGCCTTCAAAATAAAAAAAAAAATGATTCCCAGAGGATACTGCAGAAATTTGAGCGAAGAGCGTGAGGTCCAAGTGCTTAAGTTTATATGGGAAAAATTGAGTAAATGTGTGAACCACTGTTGCAGTTGTTAAATGCTGTTCTCAAGTCAAATTCATAGGGGAGGAGGTTCGGTTGTGGGTACCGTTCGGTTATGGGCACCCCTATGTATCTTTTGACAGATAAGAGATGCTGTCATTCTGATAACCGTCATTTGTTTGCTATAGTAGCATGATGTTTTGTGCTCAATATTAAACCGGATGGGCATCTCTACTTTAAACTAGAAATAAATAAATTTTTTGTACAAGAAAAACAACACGAAATTTTTTTTGGCCTTTTTCAAAGTGTTATAAATTAAAGTGATTTAATTCAAAAAGTGCTTTCTAATGCGTGTTTATAAATTTAATCTATTATGAGGCTCAATGACGATTGCCATCAAAATTTAAGCGTGATATTTTTTTTCTTTACATTCCAAAAAGGCTGCGAAATTCAGTTGTGGGCACCCTTATTTTATTGATAAATCATTCAATTTCATTTTGGTTGTCCCTTAACTTATTTGTAATTACGTTTTTATGCAGTTTTTATAATTATTTAGACATAATTAATTAAAATAATTGGTTTATTTAATATTTTTGTTCTTCGGGGATGTCTAGCTATTATACACACACTTTTTGGAACAAAGCATTGACCGATTTGTTTGCAACAAGTTGCATTCGAAGGGGAATCCTTTCCCATTGTTTCATATTTGATATTTCATCTCTTGAACTGGGGTATCATTGCGCATCTACTTTCGACAACTCTTTCGTATGACTGTATGCATGGTTTGCTAGTTTCGAGCTGTTTCGAGTCGAGATGTGCAATGCCACCCCAGATTATGAATTTTGTTTCCGTATGACTTTGCGCCCCGCGTCGTTAAATACAATTTTTACGATTATTTAGAACAGACTTGTCCCAACCGATATAATAGTGCAAGATTACCGTTCCCCCACTTATTTTAGCAGTTTTTTTCAATTGACCTTTCCCGTCAACATTTTTTATAAGCTCAATCGATTATTTTATTTAAGGTTAACTTTCCCAAAGAACCCGTAATCATCAGCTCAGAAATCATATACGCTTCGACTTTAGCGTTTTTTCTTTAAATGGGCATCTAGTACTCTTTTTTTATTGGCATTACATCCCCACAATGGGACAGAGTTGCCTCGCAGCTTAGTGTTCATTAAGCACCTCCACAGTTATTAACTGCGAGGTTTCTAAGCCAACTTCAGGGTGGCCACCGAACCGGGAAAAAAGGAAAAGCGGGAAAAAGAAATTGATATACATATATACATATATACAAAGTTGTTTGGAATTATATTTGAAAGATCTAGAAATAATTGAAAATGGTAACTTTTTGATATTTTATGATCTATTTGAAAGAGTAAAATAACTTTATTTTAGTATTTTTTTGATAACTAACCTAAGAAGGATATGATATACTCTAAGATATTTTTCAATTTGTTACACGGAAAATAAGGAATAAGTTCCAAAACTTTAAAATTTTCAACTGAGGGAACCTTAAAACTTTTTAATAATAAATTCAATATCTTATTTTAATGGATAGAACACAAAAAACGATATTCTAGAAATCTAAAATGTAAAATTGCATCAAATACGAATCGTATGTTTTGATTGGCCAAAATGGGCTCAAATCAATTTTTGAATGAATATTTACATTATGTGGAAGATTTTGATTTGAAAAATGAATTAGAGGTCGTCGTGTCGTTTCAAATTTTAAGGTTGAATATCCAGTTTTCCGCGAGCGGTAATGGCCGCCGGCTTGCCTGCGGGTTAGTCTCTGATTTGACGTTGGTGGACATAAACTGTACCCACCGTCCCGACCATTCTGACCAATGTGGCATATAAGAAGGTGCTGATGAAGTGAATTCAAGCCTTCTTATATAACACATTGATCAAAAAGCTCGGAACGATGGGTGCAGTTGACCTGCACGAACGTCAAATCAGAGACTAACCCGCAGGCAGGCTGGCGGCCATTACCGCTCGCGGACAATTTGAAACGACAAATATTCTTTTTCTTCAGTCTATTTCGTTCATATGACGCTACTACCAGATAGAAATGAATTTTTTTTTGTTGAGCACATTTTTGACCTGACACAAGAGAACAATTCTTGGTAGCCACTGTGAGAAGTTATGATCGCTGTTCCTCATCAAAATCTCAATAATTATCAAAAACTTATATCATATTTCTGAAAACAGAAAAAAAATCTCAGAAACTGACACCAAGTAATATTCTTTTCATTTCTGCAATTATGATTCGACATTCAATGTTTTACTCATGATCACATATTTCAAAATATTTTCTTGAAATAATAAAAAGTTTAGAATTTCGAAATCTTTTTAGTTTTTTCTTCTTCGTAGGCATTACATTATAAATTGTGATGTTTCAAGGCTTTGAAAAAAATAGGGAAGTCGAGAAAACTTTCTGGACCGGAAGACAAAGTTTCAGGAACTATTTTATTTTTCGAAAAGCAAGCATCTATAATTTTACTTTGTTTTCGAAACCCATTCGTAATGGTATTATAATTGGATCGAAACAACTTGACGTTTACTAGCTTTAAATATGAAAATTATAAATGTGATCAAGGTTAAAATTGGTAAAAAGTCGCTAAGTCTAAGTCCCCAAATTATTAATACGAAATACGTTAATTTGTCGGAAGACCAGAATTATCTTTTGAAAATTCAATTAAATCGACACCCAAAAAATAAATTTTACAGTTGGGGTGGGTGTACCAATCGTTGCCATAGTTAAGAAAAACTGTCAAATGAAGGGTTTCCCTTCCTGCTCCTTACAACAAATGTGAAAAGTTCGTGATAGTCCCCGAAATTGCGTAATACATAATAGGAACGCATGTACCAGTTGTGGCACTAATCTTAATTTTGGTTCCTATTATGGCAAATCCCATTGTTTTCTTATGGGATTGGCCATAATGGGACCACTGGTGCGACAACTGGTGCAAAGGACGACATAAACTAAGCAAAAATATTTTTTACAATTATGTTTTGTTTGATTTGGAGGAGATCAAAGGTGTTATCGTGTCATATGAATTAAAGAGGCTGCACTCATAACAAAGAGTTGAAGTGTCAAAATTGGAACAGCGCATTTGCTGTCAAATCAGTTATTCCAATCGAGCACAAGGTTGTAAAAGGTAGGAGTATTGCGTCTCTTTGTTTTTAATCCAGGCTCATTAATATGAATATGGTTGACTGATCAGAAAATGTTTTGTGGTGATATAATGTGCCACTTGGTGTATAATGCACTAGTGCGATAACTGGTGCTATAGCCACGACTGGTACATCTACCCTATTATATAAAATTTTGGCTTATACAATTATGCAAGATTTAAATACAAGAAATGTAAGCTTCTTCTTCTTCGATGGCTCTACATTTCAACTGGAACTTGACCTGCTATTCAACTTAGTACATATTCTATTAGCATTTCCTCAGTTATTAATTGAAGGCTTTTCTATTGCCCGCCATTGCATGAGTATGTATCTTGTGTATCTTATGTGGCAAGTACAATGGATGGCGAGATGGACCTATACGTTTGGTCTTAGCCAGTCGACAGACAAACTCAAAGAAAAAAAAAAGTACAATGGATACACTATGCCCAGAGAGGAGAGAATGTTTCCTACCCGAAAACATCCTAGACCGGACCGAGACTCGAACTCGCCATCTCCGGATTGGCAATCCTACGCCTTTGCTCGCAAGGCTACTGGAGACCGCAAGCTATCTATACAGATACTGTATTAAAATAATACAAAATTGTAAGATTTTAATACGTAGATTGAAAAATTTGATAAAATTTTATACAGTTTCTATAAGGTTCTTATGCAGAAAGTCTATCGCAATACTGCTTCCCAGGCGGGCCCTGTTTGGCTCGTCTCCGCCCACTAGTATGTACTTTGTCTTCAAAACACCAGTTCAACTTTTGTTGCCTCCCGTTTCAGGCGGGTGTACGTTTCTGCCACCTTTTCAAATGTTCGGCCGACATTGTCCATATCATCCTCGAAACAAATAAATTGACTGGATCTGTTGAAAATCATACCCCAGCTGTTCACCTATCACCTTGTCGTAGTCCCTGGAGGGATTCGAACGAACTAGAGTACTCGCCCGAAATTTTCACACTATTTTTCGCACCATCCATCGTTGCTTTGATCAGTCTCGTAAGCTTCTCGAGAAAGCTGTTCTCGTCCATAATTTCCCATAGCTCTACGGGGTCTATACTATCGTATGCCGCTTTTGTTCCCCAGATTCTGACAATCAGCCTGTGCAGACAATTGGCCAGCTTATCCGGGCCCATATTAATGAGTTCAGCTCAGACCGCATCGTGCTTTCGTGCTGTGCGGTTCTTTCTCTCTTTGCGGAAGGAAGTTTTTAATACTACCCGAAGCTAGGGGGGTCCCGTAGCGTAGTTGGCTACACGTTCGCCTTTCAAGCGAATGGTCATGGGTTCGATTCCCAGCCCCTCCACCAAACCCTCGTCAGTCGCCGGATTCGCAGCCCATACGATGGCGTTTGGGGTGCGCGCCTTACCGTCACGGCTGCCTGATGACGACTGACAAATTGTTCTTCTCGGAGGCATCCCTCCAACGTTACCCGAATAAATGGCAACCGAACAATGCAACGATCAATGGATACACGACATGGACAAACGGACACAATGGACTCACGACGAGCTGGACTGGCACCGACAACAATAATGGTAATGGAAATCTAAAAATAGATTCTGTGTGGATTCTGTATAGCAGAATACCACAGTAGATCTCGGCACAGTAGCGGTTAAGTAACACAGAGTGCCTAACAAATAAATAAAGGAATAAAAAAATAAAAATAAAAACTACCCGAAGCTATTTTAATTTCAACGGTGCTTCTTAGCGCTGTTTGTACCCACTGATCCCGTTACGATCTTTGCAAGGACCCGTGCCTTTGTTTTACGTTGGACCCGCTTGCGGAAGTAAAATTCCGACAAGCGGTGGTAATCCTGCAGGGACACCGTTCTGGGAAAAAACCTCTTAGAAGGTCACGTCTCCACGCTCAGCAATGAGTATTAACAAAAACAAGAGGAAGGGGGAGTCTCTGAATTCTCCACTTCCTTCAAAGAAACAAGGTTTCAAGACCGTCCTGTCCAAGCGCGGAAAAAATAGAAGGAAGCTGGAGACTTCAGATATTCCTTCTAAATCTAATGTTGACATTGTTTCTTCTCCTATCGAACTGAGCAATCAGTTCGATTTGATTAATGATGAAATTGAGCAAATCGAATCTACCTTTAGCCCAGGTGATTCGATTCATGCGAAGAAACAAAGGATTCCGCTAATTGTGGTATCTGTTGCCGAGTTTTCTGGCTTTCGGAATGAAATCTTGAGTAACCTTCAGGGGATCAAGGTTTCATTTCAGATTGCTAGGGAGGGTGACTGCCGCGTTTTGCCGGGATCCTTTGACGATCGCAAACGTCTTCTTCACTATTTAACTGAGAAGCGCCATAAATTCTTCACATACGACAACAAAACTGAGCGATTGTTCAAAGTCGTCTTGAAAGGTCTCCCCAGTGATGACAAATCACTGGATGAGATTAAAATTGAAATTTCTCAATTACTTGGATTTTCACCAGTCCAAGTAATTAAGATGAAAAAGAAATCCCATTCTGGTACTTCCCAGAGGGGCATTTCTCAAAAATTTTATTTAGTTAATTTTAACAAAAGTGAACTAAATAATATGAAAAGTTTGGAAAAGGCCTGTATTATGTCTCATGTCCGTGTTACATGGGAACATTTCCGCAGGCCTGGGGGAAATTTCCAAAACCCTACCCAGTGCCGTAAGTGCCAAAAGTGGGGTCATGGAACCAAACATTGTCACATGGATGCTAAATGCATGATTTGTGGTGGAACCTCTCACGCCAAGGACGCATGTCCTGTGAGAGAAGATTCCAATAAATTTAAGTGCGCAAACTGTGGGGGCAATCATAAATCCAATTTCTGGGAATGCCCTTCACGCAAAAAAGTTTTGAATTCCCGTGCAAAATTGATGACGGGAAATTCCAATCGGATCCCAGATTCGACGGGTAAAAATTTTTCAAACGCTCAAATTTCGAAACCGGTTACCGGTCGAGCAATTCATACCCACCGCAATTCTCAAACAAATTTTGCCGCTCGTCAACGGGTAGCAAGCACTTCAGTAAATTCCAATTTTTCCAATGTACCTACGTATGCAAACATCGCTGCTGGTAGACCAAATTTCTCTTCTCAAAATGAGGTTTATACCCATGTCCCATCGGAAAATAACGGTCTTGTTGCCGATTCAGGTTGCATGACTGCTTCCGATTTTGATTTTTTAACTGAACAATTGCATCACATGATTGATGCAATGTTCAAAGCAAATACCATTCCTGAAGCTGTTCAGGTTGGTATAAAGTACACACAAAAAATTGTTATCGGACTCCGTTTCAATGGATCCAAATAATTGTGTGAAAGTTCTAAATTGGAATGCCCGCTCTCTAAAGGGTAAGGAAGATGAATTATTCAACTTCCTTTCAGTTCATAATGTGCATATTGCCATTATAACTGAAACGTATTTAAAACCAGGACTCTCCATTAAAAGAGATCCAAACTATTTTATCTACAGAAATGATCGTCTTGACAGCGCCTGTGGTGGGGTCGCCATTGTCATTAATAGACGTATCAAACATAAATTATTTTCTTCGTTTGAAACCAAAGTTTTTGAAACCTTGGGAGTTTCTGTTGAAACAAATTTTGGACAATTTTCCTTCATTGCAGCCTACTTGCCTTTTCAATGCAATGGGCAGCAAAAGAATTTGCTGAAAGCTGATCTTCAAATTCAGACTCGCAACAAATCAAAATTCTTCGTAATTGGTGACTTCAATGCCAAACACCGTTCATGGAATAATGCTCAAAGCAATTCCAATGGTAAAATTTTATTTGAAGATTGTTCTGCGGGATATTATACTATTCAATATCCCAATGGACCAACTTGTTTTTCTTCCACTCGAAATCCTTCGACAATTGATTTGGTTTTAACGGATTCAAGTCAGCTGTGTGGCCAATTGGTAACTCATGCTGACTTTGACTCTGATCACCTTCCTGTGACATTTGAAATCTCACAAGAAATATTCATAATCCAATCAGCTCTACTTTCAATTATCATAGGGCTGATTGGGATTTATATAAAACGTATATCGATAGGAATTTTGATGTTGATATTCCTCTCGATACAAAAAGTGATATTGATAATGCTCTCGTATCTATGACAAATTTAATTGTCGAAGCCAGAGGCATTGCAATTCCGAAATGTGAAGTTAAATTCAACTCCATTATTATTGACGACGATCTTCAGCTACTGATCCGTCTTAAAAATGTGAGAAGAAGGCAATACCAAAGAACTCGCGATCCCGCGTTGAAAGTTATTTGGCGAGATTTGCAAAATGAAATTAAAAAACGTTTCGCTATTCTGAGAAATACCAACTTTGAGAATAATGTCTCGAAGTTGGATCCCAGTTCGAAACCCTTTTGGAAATTAACAAAAATTCTTCAAAAACCTCAAAAGCCAATTCCAGCGCTTAAAGAGGGAAATAAAATTTTATTAACAAATGGCGAAAAGGCTCAAAAACTTGCTCAGCAGTTCGAGAGTGCCCATAATTTTAGTCTAGGTCTCACTAGTCCAATTGAGGATCAGGTTACACGGAGCTTCGAAGACATCCTCAATCAAGAGAATGTTTTTGACCCTTCGTTGGGAACCAATTTGGATGAAGTGAGATCTATTACTAAAAAATTTAAAAATATGAAAGCCCCGGGTGATGATGGTATTTTCTACATACTTATCAAAAAACTTCCTGAGAGCTCTTTATCCTTTTTGGTTAATTTATTTAACAAATGTTTTCAATTGGCATACTTCCCAGATAAATGGAAAAACGCCAAAGTTGTTCCAATTTTGAAGCCGGACAAAAATCCAGCTGAGGCTTCTAGTTATCGCCCAATCAGTTTGCTTTCTTCAATAAGCAAACTGTTTGAAAAGATTATTTTAAATAGAATGATGGTTCATATTAATGACAATTCTATTTTTGCTGATGAGCAATTTGGTTTTCGCCATGGGCATTCAACCACGCCATGGGCAAGTTATTAAGAGTTACGAACTTAATTCGGCTCAACAAATCTGAAGGATATTCGGCTGGAGTTGCTCTTCTTGATATAGAGAAAGCATTTGACAGTGTTTGGCATGAAGGTTTGATTGTAAAATTGATGAATTTTAATTTTCCTCTGTTCATCATTAAACTGATCAAAAATTATTTATCAGATCGCTCACTGCAGGTAAACTATCAGAATTCTAAATCTGATAGATTACCTGTAAGAGCTGGTGTCCCCCAAGGCAGCATACTGGGGCCCATTTTGTATAACATTTTTACTTCGGACTTACCTGATTTACCACCAGGATGTCAAAAATCTTTGTTTGCAGATGACACAGGTCTCTCAGCCAAAGGGCGTAGCCTTCGTGTCATTTGTAGTAGATTGCAAAAACGTTTGGATATTTTCTCCACTTACTTGCAAAAATGGAAAATTTCCCCGAATGCTTCCAAAACTCAGCTTATAATTTTCCCACATAAGCCGAGAGCTTCTTATTTGAAACCTTCTAGCAGACATATTGTCACTATGAATGGGGTTCCAATTAATTGGTCTAGCGAAGCTAAATATTTAGGACTTCTGCTAGATAAAAAATTAACTTTTAAAAATCACATTGAAGGCCTTCAAGCCAAATGTAACAAATATATTAAGTGCCTATATCCACTTATAAACAGAAAATCAAAACTTTGTCTTAAGAACAAACTTTTGATTTACAAACAAATTTTTAGACCTGCCATGTTGTATGCTGTGCCAATATGGGCTAGTTGCTGCAATACCAGAAAGAAGGCACTCCAGAGGATTCAAAATAAAATTTTGAAAATGATTCTGAAGTTGCCTCCGTGGTATAGTACCAATGAACTTCATAGAATTTCTAATATTGAGACATTGCAACAAATGTCCAACAAAATAATTTCAATTTTAGACAAAAATCGTTGCAATCTTCTATTGCAACGATTAACTCCTTGTACCCTTAGTATAAAATAGGTTAAGTTTAGTTTAAGTTGAAAACATTGTAATTCCTACATGGTTCAGTTCAACCAGAGGAAAAAATTCTAACTGCCAGAGGCAATTGAAATGTATTAATAATAACTAAAAGCGTAACATAGCAAATAAGGATGATAGTGTTAAGAAAACACGGAACACCTAGTCTAAGAGATGAATGCATGTATTAGATAATTAGCAAATAAAATTAGTTAAAAAAAAAAAAAAAAAAAAAAATGGGTTCAGCTTGACGAATTGGGGTGATGTCTGTATTGTGTATGCATGTGCGAAAAAAAATCCCAATGGGGTTGTAATGCCAATAAGAAGAAAAAGAAGAAATGTTGCATTCGACGGGGAATCCTGAACATTTGTTTCCTATTGAAAATTAGCCAAATCTGACTATGGACTATGTAAGATATGACCAAAATACTATTTTATTATAATGCACGATAAAGGCACTGATACCGCTAGGTGGATTAATCAGGGTTTTTTATTCGATAAACTGCAGTTGCCCATTTTTGAGAAGTTATCCAAGAAATCAGTGACAACTGTTTTAAACAAAATGGCATAAATCCTTTTGATTTCATCGACACAATCCAGCACCCATCAAAAACTTTTTGAAACGTGAAACATTACCCATTCTACAAATCACCCATTCATTGGAAAAAAAAGAAAGCTTGTTGTACACAACATGGGCCAGTATCATACCAGCATACGACATTCAGTACCATGCGAATTCCGAAACGTCAAATTCACGTGATCAAATCAGGAACAAATAATAAATCGGTAAACATTTAAATTTTGAAAATAGGTGTTTAACATATACTTTATGCAAAATTAGTTCATATCATTCCACAGCTATATTATGGAAAAAAACGTATTTTCACCATAAAAGTAGTATCCAGTTACTCGTACTTGACACCACTATTCATTAGTAACGTGTGAGGCTTACCTTGATGCTCACTTATTACTAATACCCCCAACTTTCTGTATTATAGGTCTATACTACTCCGCCTGTGTGGAGATAACTTCCCATGCATATGACTTGTGGGAAAAGTTTCGTCTCCACAAGAATATACATTTTACATTCATTCACAATTAATTACTCATAAGTTGGAGTGCAAACACATATTCATTTTTATATATCTTTCATTTTATTTTTTGTATTAAAACTTCATTTTCAAATATTTTTTCAATGCGGATTCCAGCTTTTTTTCACTATACCGTGTTTATTGAAGTCGGGTTGTAGTGGCTTCATTTCTCCAAAAATAGACATACGAATTACCATTTGTAATTGATTTGTTACAAGACACTGCAGTGCGCACTGTTGAATAAAAATCAAAATAATGACTATTAGATATAAACAAACATAAGATGAAAGAATACCCTTACCTTCGTTTGTTCTCAGTCGGTGCTCACCATCGTTTGTCTGAAATTGAAGCCAATTCTGTGAAAGTGTTCAGGTTTGACGATTGCAGGCGGATAACTAACGCTGGTGTAGTATTGTCAGTTTATATCATTCTAGAGGTAGTTACATAAGCGTCACCGCTTCTTGAGGTACCTGTTCTAGGTAAACGGGAAGGAAATATCCTAATTATTTACGGATTAGGGGTAGATAATATTTCATTAAGAGTCAATCGATTCAAACATTTGAAAAAAAAACAGATTAATCTACCTAGCGGTGATGACGCCTTTATCGTGCATCGTAAAATGTATTGAAAAAAATCACATAAGAAAGGTAAAAAAAGCACTTTAAGAGAATAGATAACAATTTTTCTATCATTTTGCATGCTTTTGCATTAATTACTATGCATTGCCACCATTTCTGGAAAACAGTTTTTTTTTTCGATTTTCAAATTTTGTGAAATCGTGTACGTTGATTAGACTAATGAGTCCGTTTTTATTTACGCACAATTTCAATTTTTTTAAACTAGTTTTATTTGCTAATTAATCTAATACATGCATTCATCTCTTGGTGTTCCGTGTTTCCTTAACACATTTTTAATTATTATTAATACATTTCAATTGCCTCTGGCAGTTAGGATTTTTCTTCTGGTTGAATTGAACCATGTAGGATTCAACTAGAGGAAAAATCCTAACTTCCAAGAGGCAATTGAAATGTATCTAAATAATGCGCTTGATTTGAATCGTGCATAAGTTTGAGTCATGCTATTCCTAACATTGCTAATTTGGCTTAACCCAAACATCTCTATGGAATATTTTCCCACTACAAGAAGAATTTGGTATTAAAACACTACAAGCAGAACTTACTGAATAAAAAAGTTTTTTTTGTTTATTATATTTTTTTCTTCAAATTTTCCCTCCATAAAAACACACAAACTTGCTGATAGTTTTCAGCATAAAAATACATTAAAATAAAATCTGCCGTGCAGATTTATGAATATGTCATCTAATTATTTTTGTTACATCTTTGATCAATTTCGAGAACAACATTTGAGAGGATTAAAAGCGGAGGGTTATAAAGAGACATACTTTTTGGAGAATTTCTAGTTGTATAACATCAACATTCTTTATCAAATGTGATAATTTACTGGAAGTCAGTAACGATTTTTATCTTTCGTATAAATTGCATAAAACGTGGCTTATTGGTATCTATTTCCTTGCAACTGAGATTTTATCACTTACACCCATTTGCATTTGATCCCTTTTCTTATTTTCACTTTATCTGCAGTTTGTTTTCAGCAATAATACGAAATATCAGCATAGACTAATAATACTATTTTTTCATTTTCTATTTTATTTACAGGCTGTCAAAAACGAAGTCAACGTGCCATGCGTAAAAAACTTCGTCGATTTGTTGTACTCTCAAACGCTGGATGCGTGCACCAAATCGAAACACAAATTAGCTCTGTTCCCACTGGTCACCTGTTTGCTGTGTGTTTCGCAGAAATCCTTCTTCCTCAGCAATTGGCACTGCTTTTTGGCCATGTGTCTGAGCAACTTAAAGAACAAGGACCCAAAAATGAGTCGAGTTGCCCTGGAATCGCTGTACCGGTTGCTTTGGGTCTACATGATACGTATAAAGTGTGAATCAAACTCGGCAACTCATTCGCGCCTTCAGAGCATTGTGAATTCGTTATTTCCGCGTGGCTCGAAGGCGGTTGTACCGAGAGACACTCCGTTGAATATTTTCGTAAAAATCATACAGTTTATAGCTCAGGAACGACTGGATTTTGCTATGCGAGACATTGTGTTTGAGTTGCTGTGTGTGGGACGCCCGATCAAGATTATTATGACCCCAGAGCGTATGAGTATTGGCTTGCGTGCATTTCTGGTTGTAGCCGATTCGTTGCAGCAAAAAGACGGCGAACCCCCTATGCCTAGGACTGTCGGCGTACTGCCATCCGGAAATACGCTTCGAGTGAAGAAAACATATTTGAATAAGATGTTGACTGAAGACACAGCTCGCAGCATTGGAATGTCCAACTATTTCCCGCATGTGCGAAGGGTGTTTGTAGATATCTTAAGAGCGCTCGATATTCACTGTGGAAGGCCACTTATGATGACCATAAATCAAAATCAGAACAAAGAACCGGATGAAATGCTAACAGGTGAAAGGAAGCCACGCATTGATCTCTTTAGAACTTGCGTCGCCGCTGTTCCGAGAATAATTCCCGACAACATGACCGGCCATGAGTTGGTAGATATGCTCTCCAGACTTACAATCCACATGGATGAAGAACTTCGTATATTGGCTCACCAATCGTTGCAAACTTTGGTAGTGGACTTCCCCGATTGGCGCCAGGATGTGATACAGGGTTTTACGCAGTTCTTGGCACGGGATGTTGTCGACACATTCCCTCATTTACTGGACAATGGAATGCGAATGCTGTTCGCTTTCTTGACTGTTTGGAAGAATGCTCTGAATAATAGTGGGCCCAATACCAGCAACAATAACACGTTAAACTCAAAATCCGGTAATATTCCAGCAGCAGCGCCAAGATTCGCTCCGCAGCAACAAGTTACCCAGCTGGATTCAAATAAACTACAACCGCAGCAGACCGCTTCCTCGTTGAATGCGGCTACAATAAATTCCAATTCAAGTGCCAGTTCGGGGATTTCATCCATTACGCAAACAACTACAATTCCGGCAATCAATAGCAATGATTCCAGTGGACACGGATCGGCATTGTCGTCCGGCGGTAAAAAAGCCCACGAGCTTCCGCTGGCAACCACTATGCACATGGTGGAGGGTTTTGCTTTAGTTATGCTGTGCAATTGCCGGCCTGCACCGCGGAAGTTTGCCGTCAGTATTCTGAAAGAGGTATGTGCTAACAAGTGGTCGGGATTTTTCATATATTCCGTTGGTTTGAAGCGGGATCCACAATGGTTACGTTTTTAATTTATAGATCATTTCTATTTTGTTTCATTTCAATGCTTCATTGCGAAGTTACGGTATGCAGATGCAGCCATGTAGTGAAAGCAATTAAGCAGAAAAGAGTTTGGAATTCATGGACCAATAAATTATGGGGTTTTCGGAATGAATGTACTAAGAAATTTTTTCCTTAAATTGTGTTCAAATGAACTTTGTTGTACTGTAACATGTACTGCCTTTGTATGCATAACACTGTTCCATATAATGGTACAAATATGCGTATCACGGCAGAATTCTATTGACAGATGAATTTTGATTCCTTCAAGTTGTCGATTATATTCAATGCTGACAAACAAAATAACAGAAGAACAGCAAAATAGAAGAACAAAAGAGAAGATGAACAGAATATAGGAGAACAGAGGAACAGAAAAACTGAAGCACAGAAATACAGAAGAACAGAAAATCAAAAGAACATAAGAACTTAAGAATAGAAGAACAGAAGAACTGGAGCACATAAGAACAGAAAAACAAAAGAACAGAAGGACGGTAGAATGGAATAACAGAAGAATAGAAGGACAAGTATAAACGAACAGAAAATCAAGAGAATAGAAGAAGAAGAGAATAAAAGAAGAACAAAAGATCAGAAGATCAGAACAACAGAAGAATTAAAAAATAGAAGCATAGAAAAACAGAAGAAAACAAAAGAACAGCAGAACAGAAGGACACAAGTACAGAAGAACAAAAGAACAAAAGACTAGACGAATAGAACAGAAGAACAAAATATCAGAAGAATAGAAGATTAGGAGAACAGAAGAACAGAATAAATAAAGACTAGAAGAATAGAATAGAAGAACAGAAGATCGGAAAAACAGAAGTATAGAAGAATTTAAACACAGAAGAACAGAAGAATAGAAAAAAACAGAAGAACAGAAAACAAAAGAACAGAAGATTAGAATAATAAAATATCACCAGACAGAACAGGAGAAACTGTATGCAAATTGAAATTCAAGTTTAGTTAGCAAGAAATCGAAAAAACTGAAATATCAGAACGGTGCTGAATATATACCATTTATAATACTTACACATTATAATCTGATCTTTTGCTTTTCTTTGCCATTGTCCTGATTTGCAGGTGAAAATTCTTATGAAGGCCCTCGGTATCGTGGAAAGCGAACCTCCCCTGATCGATGTTATTGATAGATGTTGCCCACAGGTAAGCTGATGTAATTTTTTCTCATCCTGATGCTACGAAAGCATGTTTGTTTCATTTTGTACGCACCATGCTGTGCACATATTGAATTTATTCAAATTTGATTCAAGTGATACAGCCGAGAGTGTAGAACGCGTTCTGTGTCAGTCGAATTTAATGCTAATGTTTCATTATTTATGGAATTGATTCTCATTAGAGCTAAATAACCGCTTGATGTTTGCATTTTCCTTTCACTGTAAATTAATTTTCCATTCAGGTGCTGGAGCGGTGCCTTCACATGCTACCGCAGGCGGATCGCACTGCCATGCTCAACGCCAACGTAATAGACCTGCAGTGGATAGTGGACCGCAATAGTGGGGTGTGGACTGTCGGGCACATTGAGGATTCGGCGAAGGCTTCGACGCTGACCCTGTGCCATTCGCAGTCATCCGGTCAAACGTACGATCCGTGGAGTGTTTGTTTGTTTGGTTTTATGGAGCGTCAACATGTCCTGCAACACTGTCCGACGGCGGTGGCACAGGCGTGGCCCATTTGCTACCAACGAGTGACCAGTTTGTTCAATGTGATTGATCCGACGTAAGTTTTTTGTTGATGGACACTCGAGATTGGCTGGTTTGCTAATGTGATACGCCTTTATATCACTGTCGAATGACATTCGAAAGGAAATCACTTCCCAGAAAGTCACTTCCCAGATTGATTTAAATTGGATGTTTCTGAATTTTATAAACTAAAAGTACTCTAAACTTCATAGAACTTTTAGAAAAAGTCACTTTTCCATTGAGTACAAAATATAATCTGATTTTCTGGGAAATCATTTTCGGATAAAATTTTAACTGCCGTACGATATCCCCGCTAATGTCATGCAATCGTTTTCCATATGTTGTGCTTTCACAGGCCTGTTAGTGATAACCGCGCTTCACTGTTGCGCAGTTCCGCTCCCCCAAAGAAACCGATAACCGAAGCTCAGCGGGATTGGCTGGCACATCTGTGGAAGAATCAGGTGGCGCTGGCGATGCGGCTCGTACCACAAATGCCCAGCGTGGCCGTACGTTGCGCGTCACCGGATCTCAGTTTAAGGTAGGACCTTTCAAAGATAATCTTGTTTATGTCAATGTTGAGTGTGGTGTAGCTTTATAAATTATGTTCTTTTTTTTTCATTTCTAACCAATTATTTCTTATCTTTTGTGTTTAGTGTGTTTTGGTTTGGAATCATTTCTATACTATCAATCAATTTGTCATAGATAGATAGAATCAAGATCAAAGTTCATAATGCATTTCGATATACATACAAGTAATACACAGCGTGTTCTGATAATAATCATGAATATATTTTCTCACTGTTTCTACCTACACACCGTGGTTAGTTAGTTGGATATCGAGAATGAATGATCAAATAAAACGTATTTCAATTAGTGACCGTACATTCAAAATAGAGTGCTATAGAATACCGTTAAGTACGTGTGCGTGTATGTGGGGTAGTGTGATTTATATGTTAATTTCTTTCATAGAACCTTGTTTATCTTTCAGTGCGGAAAAATAAAACTGTACATATAAATCGTATATCCTTCCCATATCTGTCCCTCTAAACTATACTTGAACATATCTGTTCACTATTTGCCGTACGTGAGCGTTGACATTATGTGTTATCTGTGTACACACCGTGTTTGTCATGTGCACTGATTCTCTGTATGCATGCATAAAGAGGCAAGGTTTATTGTGGTCATCCTTTAACCTCGCCTCTGGAGAACTTTAGGAGACACTATGAAACGCGTCATTCTCTGACATTTTTGATTTTTGTTGTTGGAAATGCTACAACTTAAAGAAGTCAGCATCAACTTCAACATGCCAAATTTATATTAGGCAATTGATTAAAAATTCAATTGTATGTTGCTACAGATTTGCGTTGAGTAAAATCGAGTCAAGTACGATGCACCGAAGACGGCCTTACTGTTGAGGTGGAAATACGTATCTGGTAAAATTACAACGAAGTGGAGGAATTTAATGGAATAGTACGAACTCGTCTTGTGACAGGTAAAGACATTCCACTAAACACTCAAAATAATAATAAACAGACGAAAAAAAAAAACAAGTTTGGAAAAGAAATTAAAAAAAAAACTTTTTTAGTAAATAAATTAAGTTTGTTTTTGAGAAATTTAAACCATTTAAAAAAATATGCACGAATCTACTAAGTCGCTAGGTTTAAATTGACGAACGAAAAGTCTAGCACGCTTCGACTTATCCGATTGAAACATTGTATAATCATTATTTGTTATCCATTGTTCAAGGCAGGGATTGAACATGTAAGTGCGCCTGATGGGCATTGATTTTCTGCAGTTGTAGTATCCACAAGGTGAGCTGTCTAATGAGAGCTCAATTGGCTCATGGGCTCTCGGTTATAAAGCATCCATATACAGTGAGCGAAAAGCCTCACTCAGATAGATTCTAATCAATGATTACGAGCTATCGTTGCTATGAGTCATCGCGAGGAACTACGATTTGTGCATGCGCCCTGCCAATGATCGCATATCTATAACAAATGTAGTCTCAATGTTTGTTGATTTTAAGTTCAGCTTATGAATCGTCTCCACTTGTTATTTATTTGAGCTGATTATATTTAATGTTGTCCAATGAACTGCTCGAAGTATCCCGAAGTTATGCCCATCCCTCTCATGTCCATTTGTTGACGAAAAAGAATGAGCTGGACGGGAACAACTTCGAGCTGCTCATTGGACAGCATTTATGTGAAATCGGAAAGTTTGTTCTAAGAAAATTGTTTTGTGACGAAAATTATTTTGAGCTTTTTAGTGGAATGTCTTCACTTGTCGTAAGACGAGTTTGTAGAATCCCATTTAATTCCACCACTTAATTGTACTCGACTCGAGTCAATTATGAGACATTGAAGACGACCTTACTGTTGAGGTCGAAATACGTATCTGTCAAGGTACAATTAAGTGGTGGAATTAAATGTGATCGTACAAACTCGTCTTACGACAAGTGTTTTGTGACGTTAAACAAAGTGATCGCATGGGAAAACTGTCAAAACGTACGCAATGCAATGTAATACTGGAAAATTTCACCGATTTGACATGACCGACTCGAGAAGTTGGAGTCGGCTGATTGGCCACGAACACAATCAAATTCATGTTGGTTGAAGTAGCTGAATGGACGCCAAAAATTAGCTCGAAAGCTTTTGCAATCTACTTCGAGCTCTCATTAGACAGGACTAGTCCGAACATGTTTCATGGACGTTGTTAATTTGCTCAATCACTATGCATATAAACCTCCAGGTTATGGGTTATGGTATAGGATAGTAGACGAAAAAATAACAGAAAAGTTAACGCCATTTTGAAATTATTTCGTTTTTAGTGGATTGTGTTCAATTTCCACGCGCACTTTCGAAAAAAAGTTTCGTTGAATAATAACAGCTACTACTGTTTTACTTTTCGACTACTAGGGATTTAGAGCAAAGTTTTTCATATGATTCTTAAAACGTGTCGTAAGATTATTCATACCATTGCATTCTAAGCGTGAAATGCTGAAGAAAACACGAATGAAAAGTAAAACGTTACAAACACTATTTTGTGTTCGGACCTAATGAAATGTTCACGCAGAATCATACCAAAACAAAACATTAAAAGTAAATATTTGGGCCATCGCGACACGTCTCATAAAATACCTTATGCAGGGCCAAAATATCGACTGCAGGACTAGAGATGTTTTTTAAGAACTACCTGAAAATATGAACAATTGTGTGCATCTAATCTTTACATTGAAGTCGAAGTATGCTCTCAATATCATAATAGAGGTTTAATGAGGAAACCATGATGAATAGGATACAGCAACCGTTCGCTAACTGGGCTAAAACACCAGCCCTGTTAATGAACGCCGCTTTTTAACTGGGCTGACGAGGGGATTCGAGATGCTTTGTTGTGATCGTTTCTTACATGAAGCTTAAAGAGTATACCATTCAGAATCCCTTCGTCGCCGAGTCTTTGTTGTTGATTTTTGACGGATAAGGATAACTGTTTTTTAACTGGGCTTTGGTTCAGTTAGCGAACGCCCAGTTAAAAGCAGCCCAGGTAAAAAGCGCCGAAGCGAACTGTTGCTGTATTTGTTTCTCAGTAGAAAAGCAAATTCAAACAAGCGTTTCAATGCCTTATGTAATAAAAATAGTTTCTTAACATTCTGTTAAGGTCGCCTACATACAAAGCATAAAAGCATAAGGAGACGCATGGTACATTTGTGCAATGATTCTTCTTGTGACTAAACTTTTTATGCAAATTTCATAAAATCCGCTTTATTAAATAAATGAACAAGTGTGCAAGCATTTGTATAGAAATTGTATTATGCGTAACCTGAACTTAATTGCATGTTGGAAGGAACATGTTGTTAGTTAATATGATGAATACTGCGATTCAGAAATCATTAGAATCATGATTTAAAACAGCAGGTTCCCGGGCGTCTTTTAAGCGATTGTTATAATTCTTTCAAGGTTGTCTTAGCAACCTAATCTAGTTTTCTGTAGTTTGCTAGTTTGATATCATTCTAGAGATCTTCACTGTTTTTATCAATATCAGCTGGAATACGGGTGTTGTCATTTAGAATGTAGACAATTTCGGTTTACCAAATCCAATATGAGTAAAACCACTTCAGAAAAAGTTCATAACGAGAATCGACCCAGCATGTCCATGCAAGCCCCTCAAGCCCTTGCGTATTATATTGGTTTGTGTATATGTTCTGGGTTCTCCAAATTGTTCTGGAGCTCAGATCAATTAGCCTACCAGGCGAACATCGCCTGGTATCAAACCTAAATCAATCCAGCATGTCCATACAAGCCCCTAGGCACAATTTTATTAAAAGTCAAAAACCGATACATTTTTCTAATCCGGTAAAAAACAGTTCCTGCAAATCTGTTAAATATGCTGGTAAACTCGAAGCCTTCAGACAGTAGATTTCAAGCCTATTCGTTAATTTTTGAAAACACAGCTCCTTAGCACCGTTTACTGATGTAAATAATGCACCTGTACCCGAGTAGAAGAAAATATCTCAATAATATCAAATGTTGATAAGATAGCAAAATGAGATATGGACATGATTGATATAAGAGATAAAAGATCAGACGACAATATCAATATTTTGCACTAAAATATCACGAGGAGATCAAGTTATGCTATTTGTAATAAGTGATCAATATCATGTGCCATTGATTTGTTCTTATCCATAGCATATCTTGATATTTAAATGATATTTCGGTGCAAATTTTTGATATTGTTGCCTGTTCTTTTATCTCTTATATCAATCAAGTCCATATCATGTTTTGTTATCCTGTTCATGGCTTCTGCCCGGGTAATGTTTCAAATGGAGATTATTGACGCCTACTTATAAAGAAAGAGTCACATCTACCATTGCCATAATCCGGGCAGGGCCTACTTTTAAAGAAGGGATTAAATCCACCATTGCTTCAATCCGGACAAGCGCCTACTTTTAAAGAACAAATCGAATCCTCCATTGCCATAATCCGTGCAAGCGCCTATTTTTAAAGAAGGGATCACATCCACCATTGTCATAATCCGGGCAAGCGCCTTTTTTTAAAGAAGGAATCACATCCACCATTATCTCAATCTGGGCAAGCGCCTTCTTTTAAAAAAAGAATCATATTCACCATTGCCATAACCCATACAAGCGTCAACTTTTAAAGAAGAGATCACATCCACCATGGCCTTAATCCGGGAATGCGCCTACTTTTAAAGAAAAGATCACTTCCACCATTGCCTCAATCCGGGCAAGCGCTTTCTTTTAAAGAAAGAATCACATCCACCATTACCAGAATCCGGACAAGCGCCTACTTTTAAAGAAGGGATCACATCATGCATTGCCATAATCCATACAAGCGGCTACCTTTAAAGAAGGGATTGCATCCACCGTGACCTTAATCCGGGCAAGCGCCTGCTTTTGAAGAAGAGGTCATATCCTTTATTGCCATAATCCGGGCAAGCACCTAATTTTAAAGAAGGGATCACATCCTTCATTGCCCTAATACGGTCACACGCCTACTTTTTTTTAAAGAGGGGATAACATCCACCACTGCTCTAATCCTGGCATGCGCCTACTTTGCATTGCAATGCAAATGCATTCTTTCCACGAGAGAATAATGTCTTTATAATATTGTTATCAACGGGTGTTATATTTACTATTCCGGGGTGTTTCCCGCACCATTTAGTCACCATTTAGCGAACGCAAAGAAAAATTATGCCAAATGTCCGTAGTGCCAAAAGACCCTCACTTTTGACGTTGGTTACAATTATGCCAAATGCATGTTATGCCAAATGACCGTTATGCCAAATGGTTTTTATGCCAAATGATCTTATGCCAAATGGCGTTATGCCAAATGACTTTATGCCAAATGGCCCGCTCCTAATTATTTTAGCAGAACGCATTTCTTTTCTATTCTTTAAGCAACTCTCACACAATCTTAAATTTTCTAAACGAATCTAATTTATTGGAATATTTGCCAATTATCAAAAGCAGTTCACTAAATTTCTATAACGAATATTAGTTACTGCCATGTCCCTATATAATAATACTCAAAATTTTCGAAACTTTCGTTTTTAGCCTTTCTTGTATACTGTGTATACGGAGTGCGTGTTCTATCATGTGTCGGACAGCAGAACGATCGCACGGTCGGCCGAATTATTGTGTTCTGCATTGCGCGGCCGGTAATAAAATTAATCAGTTCAGTGCGTGATCTCTCTTGTTTCGGACAGCAGAACGATCGCGCGATCGGCCGAATTATTGTGTTCTGCATTGCGCGGCCGGTAATAAAATTAATCAGTTCAGTGCATGTTCTATCATGTGTCGGACAGCAGAACGATCGCGCGGTCGGCCGAATTATTGTGTTCTGCATTGCGCGGCCGGTAATAAAATTAATCAGTTCAGTGCGTGATTTCTCTTGTTTCGAAGCGGGTTTGGTAGTCATATGGCTACTGCTTCTGCCTCATACGCAGGAGTTCGTGGGTTCAATCCCAGGTCCGTTCCATTCTCCTACTTTGTATCTTTCTCTTTATTTCTCATGTTCTAGCAATCGCTAGAACTGGAAATGGACTTCCATACCGTTTCCATTATTATTCCTATATTGTCAGATTTTCTGGATATGATACACTGCGCGGCGTTTGTAATGTTCCCAAATGGGCACTTGCACAAAACTTCACGCGGCGAATGACTGTCGAAAGGTACGGCCGCGCCAAACGATACACCGCAATGCTATTCACCCATAAGAATCAAGTAAACGGGGTGCAGAAAGCGCGGCGGTACCTTTCCTGAAAGGTACGCCGCGTGCAATTTTGAGAAAATCAGGCAATACCTTCAACTTGAGTATTCTATCAGTAGTCTGCTAGAATTGGAAATGAACTATAGAGCTCGTTTCCTACATCCAATTAGAAATTCCATCAGTTACCTTCTCCTATCTATCACATTGGCAGCTCGTTAACCAAGACGGACCTCTGCCTCTCCAACCTAACCCAGAAATTCCAACAAATTCCGCATGAACTCGTGGCAAGTGCAGAGGTATATTCGGCTTGCAGTGGGCGAGTGATTGCATCATTATTTCCTCCCCCTTCCCTATATTGACTTGCATTCTGACGTGGCAGGCGCCAGTATGACCTAACAAATGAGATCACCAGTACTTGTACATTGAAGATGTGTGCTAGTCCCAAGCAAACATCTGTTGGTTCCCTGTGCAAGAACAGCTGATCTGGTCATAATGGAGTATCAACTACGAGCAGTCAATCAAGCTCAAGCTCAAGCTCAAGCTTTCTTGTATACTGTGTATACGTAAAGGCTATATGATCACACCAAAAGCAAATTTTGATAGAAGGCTCGGAGACCCATAGTATTATATATCAATTGACTCGGCTCGAAGAATTGCGGTGATGTATGTTATGTATGTATGTATGTAAGTGTGTGTATGTGTGTATGTGTACAAAATTTTGTAGACACACTTTTAGGAACTTAGCCTTGGCCGAATTACTTGCAACAAATTACATTTGACGAGGAATCTTGACCCATTGTTTGTTTATGAATACTGGCTAGATTGGACTATGGGATCAGAAACTGTGGCCAAAATACTTTTTTTAATTTATTTTTGTATTTTTGATTCCTCTGAAATTTTGCATAGGGGAAGGGCACCGGTTTTGGCCAACTTAGTGTCTAATTTGGCCAACCCTGAAAAATACATATTTTTCCAAAATAATCGATCAGTCGAAAGCAGCGTTGAAGGGTGAGGGATATATCTCTTGCTGGAACTAATAAAACCCTTGCGAATGGGTTAATTTTTGGAGTTATGTATTCGCAAAATTGGCCAAATTAGGAACATGGCCAAAACCGGTACAGTTCCCCTATACAATCTTTGTGATGAAAAAAAAATAATTTGCAAAAAATATTGTTCAAACATTGAAAATAAAAATTGATTTTCTTAAAAACGAATTTTTCAATATTTTCAATTTTTTTATATGTTGTTGCATATAATATATATACTTTTTTGCACTGTGAGTCATGATGGAGAAATGATGGACAAAAAAGTTATATTTTTTTAAATTAGTTGGTTTTTCAAAAATTGTCGAAATATTTTTTTCAACTTTTTTATCGATATTATGAAAGTACGTTAAATTTCCAACGGAAAAGGTATATGGTATTTTTGTGCTACCGTTTCTTAGATACCGATGTTTTAAATTTTCAGTCATTTTCGATTTTTTTTTCGATTCTATTCAAACTAGAACCAAATTTTACCGAACCGCTGATATTTATTGACAAATGCTAGTAATAGAGTAGTGGTTGACCATTTTTATGGTATGAGATGGTGGAGAAAAAATTCTTTACTTAGAAAAAATCAAATCCGAATCTTTAAACCTTACTAATGTTTAATATATCATTTAGCCAAAGACTTCTATTCAATATTGAATAATCGTGATGGACAAGTGATAGACAAATATAAGAAAAAAATTTGAAAAATTCAAAATCACGATGAAAAGGAAGCCTAGACTACCATTGGCCAATAGTAGAGGAAACGCCGTGTGCATGTTTCAACCCTTTGGCATTCGTTTGCAGTATATGAATTCTTATTCAAATTGTTTTGGCCTTGCATGAATTAAGAAATATAGCCAACTGTTGAAATTGTAGAGTCCTAACAGTGACTTTTCTTGAAAACTTTATTGAACTAAGATCAATCATCCGAATATTTTCCTCTCCATTATACAATAAATCATTACCACTAGATTGGGTGGTTTATCTGGCCAATTCCAAATCTACAACAACTAATTTAGCAATCAGAAAGAATTCCAAAACGTTTTTTAAGCACGTTTAGTAATCCTTGCAACAGGTGTCCATCTTGTAATGCATTACAGTAATATCCCGATTTTATCACCCCCCTGGTGAATTTTGGAGTGATAAAACAGGGTATGTTTCAAAATAAAAAAAAATCCATTGTTTTAATTCAATCCGCAAACATGAATCATTGTATGCCTTGGTGAGGCAAAATGCGCTAACGGTATCCGTTATTTCTTGCTCGTCGTTCGTAATAAACTACAGGCGGTGAAAGTTATTTGATGAAAATCATTGTTGTTTGCGGTATTATTTACGGAAATGAAAAGATTGACTAAAATTTTCATTTTTTTTTTTTTGGGGTGACAAAATCGTATCGAATACGTGATAAAATCGGGTCGAAAACGTGATAAAATCGGGGGTAGACTAAATCGGGGAGTGACAAAATCGGATCAACAGTGTATAACCTTCTGAACTATCTTAAGCTTGTTATCTGCTTGTCGTTGTCAAGATTCGGATTTGATTTATGAAGAGTTTTTTTGTCCACAACATCATACCATGAAAATAACCAACCACTGCTCCAATACTAGCATTAAATAATAAATATCAATTACTCCGTTAAATTTGATTCTAGGTTGAATAGAATCGATAAACATTCGAAAACTGAAAATTTAAAAAATCGGTATATTTTATCTTATAACTGCTGTATCTCAGAAACGGTAGCACTTAGAAAAAAAAATACTGTATACCTTGCTCTAATATGTTTCAGTTTTTTTTTTTTTGCACAAGAAAGTCACCAACAATACTAGGTGGATTAATTAGGGTTTTTCTCTCAGTCTTGAAAATTATCAAAATTTTCATGAGTTTAGAATTATCATTTTTAAAAGCTACAAAAATTAACTAATCTAAAAAACGAGAGTTCTCGAAATACTTTGCAAATCTAATATGATTCGCATTTTTTCAAAACAAGACACTAAAGCGTAACGTGCATTCTTATGGAGTATAAATTTACCCAGAAAATGCGTAGAGGGTATGATTATTTATTGATTAAGCATTGTGCTAAGCAGTATTATGCGATTTAGATTTTTGTTTTGTTTTCGATGGCGGGAATCGTACGCACATAAAACATCACCTCAACTGGTCGAGATGAGTCCATTGGTATATAACACGATGATTCTCTGGGCCTTCTATAAAAAAATAGGGTTTGAAGCAATCTTACTGGCTTTACGTATAGATTGAGTGCACGAGAAAGACAAAAAAGCAGATTTAATTGCGTCGATTTATAATCACTGGTGGGCCGGGTCGATCACGGAACTGAATCAATTAAACAAGCTTAAACACCTACTTTATACACATTCCTCAAATACCTAACCTATATCAATTGCTGTAAACATACACCTGTTCCAATGGAACAATAGGGGAAGAGGCGGCGATTTGCGTCATTGTGACCTCCAACAGCGACGAGGATAAACCTTTTAGCCCACGGAGCACGTGACGCATCAACAACAGCAACACCTCATGCCATCGCATCACAAATGGATTGGCTTATGAGAAATCAGCAGGACTTGCTAATATATCCCGCTGATCGTGACGTCATAAAACAGCACCTATCATCACTTGAGCTTAGTCTTGTTCGCTACGGAGGAAAATGCGACAATATGCACTACACATGTTTGTGTTCATTGTGTGGAAAGCTGTACCTAATGGAAAACGGCTACCCCTTTGATTTCGAGATAATACAAAACAAAAATATTTAACAGATTGAATAAATAACGCTTTCAATACTTTTCCCGGCTGTATGTAATATACAGTTAAGATCAACAGGAGGTTTCACTGCTTTCTCTCGATTGTATTTTGATACATCTTCCCCTACATGGCAAAAGCACCAAAGTAGTGCTCTAATTTTTGCAATCGTAGCCGCTCTGAGGGTACGACATCGGTGACGACAACGAGGACGCCATGTACCGTCAGGAAAATGTCATTTTTCCTACCTCAAACTTTTGATTCGTTGACGGCTCGTGCTTTTCGCCAGTGAAAATGAACTGACAGCGAACGACGACAATCCTTGACGACCATGGATGGGAATGATGAACCAAAGTGCGCGGATGAGTGCGTCAGCCTGCACCGTCACCACCCGGCAAGGTACCAAGTTCCATTCAGGTATATGGTAGGATGAAGAAAGAATGAGAAACTAATGCAATCAACTTTTAATTGGAATTAGCTTTTGCTCCCACGCGCGCAGCAGCTGCGATTTCGATTGGTTTGTTTTCGACCTCCGCGACGACGATGGTTTCGTCAAGAGCAATAGTGAGTGCTTCGCAACTATACAACATCGGTATGGCAATACTTTGATGGTAGTTTC
Organism: Armigeres subalbatus; assembly: GCF_024139115.2. Taxonomy (NCBI): domain Eukaryota; kingdom Metazoa; phylum Arthropoda; class Insecta; order Diptera; family Culicidae; genus Armigeres; species Armigeres subalbatus. The sequence continues at coordinate 145,534,267 of NC_085140.1, read as the reverse complement.
AAGTGTCGAATTCGTTAAAAACTTTTTAAGGTAATTATACGCAGAAGAAAAAAAATCGGGAAACTGAGAAGCGCTGCTGTTATCCGCTCTTCTCAGAAAGTCATTTTTAAGGGAATTAATTATTTAGCTAATTAAGGTTTTCAGTTAACCTTGCGAGCAAAGGCGTGGTATTGCCAATCCAGAGATAGCGAATTCTATTCTCGGTTTGGTCTAGGATGTTTTTGGATGGGAAACTTTCTCAACTATTTGGGCATAATGTATCCATTGTACTTGCCACACAAGATACATACTCATGCAATGGCGGGCAAAGAAAATCGTTCAATTAATAGCTATGGAAATGCTAATAGAATATCAATTTGAAAAGCAGGCCAAATTCCAGTTGGAATGTAGAGCCATAAAAGAAAATGAAGAATTAGTTTGCTGAATACTAATGAATGTGTTCTTTACGATAGTCCCTTAAAAAGTATTTGTTTGTATTGCTCCTGGACGTATAGCTTCTATTCAATAAACAAAGCGAAGGAAAGGAATTCAGTTTGTTTCTTATTTTTGTATTTTTTTCAGCAGTCAGCAAAACGAAGCGACGAGACTGGTGTAGTAATCTTTTCTTCCGCGTTGAAATGAATATATGCTCAGTTAGATCAGTCATCCTATGCTAAAAATCTTTCAAAATAAATATTAACGAAACACAAGAGATATGTTAAAAGTATATAAACAAAAAAGATACCTTGTTGATAATTGAAGATCAAAAGATGAGCTACTAACTAATCCATCTAATAAGTGGCATAAATTGAATAATATTAACTTGTTTTAAGACTTGTGAAAGAAATTCTAATATCAAATGTTTTGGTACTGCCCTCGAGAGAGCAAGCTGAATAAAGTCAGTCAAGAATAAAAACAACATCACATTTCATTACGAATATATGTGTCGCGACTATGTCGTCAAAAGCAAATTTTATCATACTAACAATCATGTGTTTTGTGCCGAGGTAATAAATTGAGAATACGTCATTGAGCTACGCATAAAACACTGGTTTATCGTCAAAAATAGTTTTATCTTTCATCATAGTTTCACCTGCGTACAGATAAGGTTTACACGATAACAAAATTGATTTTGATTAGAAAGAGAAAATAGGTTTTTTTTTTATCAGAATAAGCATCGCATCATTGCATTGGTCAGAATTATTTTTATTTCAACTAACAAACAACATGTTCATTTATTCAACATCATTAACAAGACATTATTAAAAAGTAGATTTTTGATGCAGTGTGCAATGTTTTCTAATCAATGGCGCATGAATTTAGGAGAAGTAAAATAAAAAGATCCACGATAAGTCATGAGTCGCATATGATGCATCGACATGCATTTCAAATACCATGGATGGATATTTTAATTATTTTTTATCAAAATGGAATTCATAGCTGGTTTCATGACCTCAACAGTAAGGCTGTCTACAGTGTCTCGTACTTGACTCGACTTGGGATGGTACGAACTCGTCGTATGGCAAGTATGACATTCCACGAAAAGCTATACATAATTTTCTTATCAAATTTTGTTTGTATTCAATTTGACAGATCAAATTATGTTGAGAGAATTTTATTGAATATACCGTCGATAATAAGTATAAAGACAATCATGATCTTCAAACATTTTTATCATGTTTGGGGATCAAAATCTTGATTCGCAGCGATTCGATTTAGCTTAAATTTTACTAGGAGCCTGTTGTTAACTAGAATTTTCGATCTCTGAGTGAATTGTTGTTGTTCTATTGATTTTGACCTTCGAATCTGGAAATAATTATAAAGACACCACTTTTTATAAGAGACTTTATAATTATTTCCAACAGAAACGCGTATAAGCAGAATATATGCATGAATGTAACTTTCATTGAATAAAAATTCAAGATATTTTGGACCTGCTATCAAAAAATCAGCACTATCGAATCGCTAAGAATCGAGATATTGACCTCCCAACAAAGCCATTTAGTATGGAAAACGAGCTTGTCTCTATACTTTTTTCCAACAGTGTTTACTTTTGAATCTTACGTACTAAACTTTAGCCCTTTTTTTGCGACCGGAAGAATGTTTTAAATGTTGCGGTGTTTTAGTTGTGTGAATGTAATGAAACAAGTTTATATACCAAAACATAACCAACCTATATGTTCATTGGCGTAAATAAGGGGGGCCAGGGGTAAGCATATGCGGTATTTCGAAAAATTTCGTTTCACGTGGTTCGAAACGGAATTCCGTGGAATTTCGCGGAATTTTAGCATGGCACAATCTGATTTTTTGATTTCGTTTCGATTCGTAAAATTACAAAAATTTCGCTAAAAAAAATTATCCTCAGACGAAATTTAACGGAATTCCGCGGAATTTCGAAACAAGTTTCAACTTAACCCATACTGCCTCGTACGGTCGTGTATTATCAAAAATGTTGGCTGCGGCGCTGAACAAATAATAAAGCTATTTTCAAAACTTAGTGTTAGACAAATTTTTCTATTAACGCTTACTACATAATCTTACTCTTAGTCGACAAATATGTAATTGATTTTCTTCAATAAAACATCTGCAGTGTTTTGTTAGAAATGTCTAACAAAAAACAGAAATAATCTTTAAGTAATCTATCCTATTTTTTCAAAAGTGATCCTACTCAATATTTAAGACGTTAGTCTCAGAGTGTAAATGTAATTAGATATCAGATCAATGTGACTTTGTCAAAAAGGCAAAGCCATAGCACGGACTCCTAAGGCCCTTTTGAAGTTTTTTTGAGCGCCTCTTTCTCATTGATTTTGCGTTGAATTTATTTGAAGCATGGTTTTGGTTTTCGAGTTTTCAGAATAACTTTGTTTACAATAAACATTACGCTTACCAAGGTGGGTCCTTTTGAATTACCTATTCAACTAAACAACGATTCCTTTCCCGTGGCGCTCACGGAGATGCAGAGCAACCCTCGGTCTCTTATAACAATGAGTGTCAAACTAATTTTTCTTCAGACTGCTTTTTCTGTTACTATATCTCTATTGGTCACAAAGTAGTTATTTGACTTCGAAAAAAATGAAATCAGAAATGTGTAAATAATGTGAAACCAATTCAATAAAAATCCACGGAAAAAATAAAATTTCGTTTCGTAAAATTTCGAATTAAATGAAACTTGATTTCGTATCGTTTCAAAGTCTCAAAAGTAAATCTATGTTTCGTTTCGTTTCGAATCATCAATATCCACTGGCTACCGGTGGGAACATAACGGTAATCCGTCACATATTGTCCTTTGGGTGTGCGAGACAAAGCCGAGGCTACAACTAGGGGCTTGCCCTCAAGCCCTTGCGTATTATATTGGTTTGTGTATATGTTCTGGGTTCTCCAAATTGTTCTGGAGCTCAGATCAATTAGCCTACCAGGCGAACATCGCCTGGTATCAAACCTAAATCAATCCAGCATGTCCATACAAGCCCCTAGAGCCCTTACGTATTATATGCAGTTTGGAAAGGGGGACTCCCATACAAATGAAACAGAAATTTCTGCAACACGCGAAATCTAATCAGAGAATAAATCAATTTTAGGCGAAACAAAGTTCGTCGGGTCTGCTAGTTATAAATATAAACAGGAAAAAATAAAATTAGCACCAGCTTCCTTTGATCTCTTGTCAGGAAAATATTCATTTGAGGCGCTTTGAATTTCCGTTTTATTCAAACATTTTCTTGCAATGCGTGCGAAACCACGCATCGCAGGCACCTTTGATTGCATGCGTGCGTATTAGGGTGCCAATGAAAATGACATTTTCGAATTTCAAAGAACGACATTGCTCACAAGTTTCATTACCCCAAAATATGATCCCATGCAAAATTTGAGCTCAATCGGACATAATTTAGGGGTACCTAAAATCTTGCTATCAAAATTTTGAATTTTGTGTAACTTGATCTTTACACGTTGTGTTTTGAATTCATGCGGTACCGCGTAATAATAACCGCGTAAAAATAAACCTCAGTGTAATAAACATTGCCTAGCAATCTGATAATTTTCTCTGTAAATCTGATTTTAAAAGTCACAAAAAAATCAAAATTTTGATAGCAACATTTTGAGCACCACTAAATCAGATAATAGAGTTCAAATTTTGCATAGGGGCATATTTTAGGGCTTAGGAAATGTTTGCGTAACGTCCGGTTTTTAAATTCGATGATAAATTGTTTGCGCCTTAAGATTTTTTTTCCGAAGTCCCAAAACAGTCGATTTTTTTCAAAAAAATAATTCTCAAGGTTTCAATCATTTTGAGTTCTTTGGTATCATAAAAAACCCAGATCAATCCACCTAGCGTTGGTGGTGCCTTTCTCGCGCATTAAAAAAAATAAGAAAACACATAAGAGAGGTCAAAATAGCACTTTAGGGAGATAAATTTTACTTTTTTCATCAATTCATATGTATTTGCGGTCATTTGAATACATTGCTGCAACCTTTGAAACAATTTTGTTCTCGTTTTTGAAAAAAAAACTTCCCAAGTGTGGACCCTTGGCAGAAAAATAATGTTTTTTCAATAACTTTGGAACGCAATGACCTATCGGACCAATTTTCAATAGGAAACAACTAGACCGCAATCCACGTCGAATAATGCTAAGTACCAAAAAGTGTGTCTCACATTTTTGCACACACACACATGGGGCAGCAGGGACTTTGTCCAAGGGCTTGACGACCCCTCCCCATGGCCACTGCGAGTTAGACCGAGACCATCGTCCCTAACCCCTAATCCCAAGGCGTCAAGCGACCAATGCCGAGAGGATGCATGGCCAGGGGGGTGAAATAATAAGCTAGGCCTTTAACGGAGCCTGTGGGGTATCTGGGCACCCTCCACAGTAATTGTCCTTTACCGCGTCATGCTGGGCTCTGGCGTGGTGGACCTTTTTTTCCCGAGCAACTCGTGGGACCAAAATGGAAAACCAAGTCAATTCTTCAATTAGTGGTAGTAGTGTAGGCGACAACCCCTTCGCAAGAGGTGGGTTGTTCAGGTCTCCGCCTAGGAGGCCAGAGGCAATAGTCGGCAGCTCAGTGCGCAGCGCTAGCGTGGGTCACTCAACCTTCCTCTCGGCTAAAAAAACGCCGGTAGGGGTTATTGACGGCCCATGGCTTGTGGAGGCGATGAACCGCAAACGCGATGGGCTTTCGGCCTTCGAGGTGGCGACGGAACAGCTGGACGCCATCATCGACTTTGCGTTATCGAAGCATAATATCAGCAAGGACCTCAAGAGGAGCTTGCAGAAACTTCGAAAGTCGATGCTGGACGCCAAGCTGGAGAGGGCGGTCGGGACGGCCAAGTGTAAACCCGTGAAATCGGTGGAGTCGAGGTCTACCCAGACTGAGGCCCCAGGATTCGCGGACTCGGGCAAGGTCGAGTCGATCGAAGGCGTGCCAGCGAAGACGGTGGTACCAAAGTCTACCCAGACTGAGGCTCAAGTATTTGCGGGTAAGTCGGAGGTGACTGCTCCAACGGAGCAGACACAAAAACGGGGGAGACAGTCTCCAGGGGATGAGCTCCCTGGGGGCCGCTCCAAAACGCGGAGGGTTACTACCCCGAACAAGGGTAGTGGGACTGGGAAGCTGAACCCCGGCCAGGTACCTCCAAAACCGGGGGAGGAAGGACCTGGAGAGGTCCGTCCACTCAGGAAAGACGGTGGTAAGGGGTTACGGCAGGCTGAAAGTTCTCAGCCGCACCAGACCAGGGAAATAGAGGGGAATGACGCCTCCTGGACCCTGGTCAAGAACAAGAGGAAACCGAAGACGTCAAGGGCCGAAAAGAAGGCCCAGGCGAATGAGGGTAGCAAGAAGTCTAGGGTAGGCGCCAATCGCTCCAGGGGCGATGCCCTAGTCATCACGGCGGACGAGGCTAAGTACTCGGACGTCTTGAAGGCGATGAGGAGTGACGTCAAGCTCGGTGAACTCGGCGCCGACGTACGTCGAATAAGACGTACCCGGATGGGCGAGATGATCCTCGAGCTGAAGCGGGGCGTCTCGCAAAAGGGCGTCGCCTACAAGAAGTTGGCGGAGGAAGTTCTAGGCGAGACGGTCAAGGTGAGGGCACTCACTACGGAGGTGAATCTAAGGGTTAAAGACCTGGACGAGATCACCGAAGTCGAAGAGCAGTGGGACCAATTCCAAAAAAGACGGTCAAAAATGTTAAAAGTGAATAAAATGGTCTAGCAGGCCACATATTATGATATTTCATTGAATGGATGGTTCATCTTCTCGGCATCACCGACCCGTAGAGATCCACTACCGGAACGAGAGGTGGGGCACCAGTCGTTGTAAGCACGCTAACGTTCTCAATGACAACGTGCTTGCACCAAGTGGTGCCTCATCAAATATCAATGGCTGGCGCCGCCAGTGGAGAGTTCTATTTCTATGAGCACTTTCACAAGTATTAACTGCTACATTTAATTACCAATTTCTGCCGCCTCATTGCAGTGCTTACGGAAAAATGTTTTCCATTATTAGAAATTGTAAACATAAAGCTATGTCCATTTAGAATCCGGAATCATTTATTGTATTGCAGCGGCATAGAAAGTGACCGCTGCAAGAATTCTTTTACAACGGTTTGTCTACCTGGGCGCCCACTTGCAGTGGTATAAATTTCACGAAGTTTCGTGCAGCGTGTCAAAAATTATTCCAGATGGAAGCCGAAAGGCGGGAAAAAAGTCTGCACACCCACGTTGATAATCCTGCTCATCGACGATGTAACCTACGTCAAAATGGATTTCGGACTGCTTCCTAGCCAAAAAATCTACATGGTGACGGCACGAGGAGTATTTCCTGCGAAGTTTAAGTTCGCTTTTTGGACAAACTTGCAAATAAAAACGGATGATTTTGGCAAAGGATATGCAACTGTGGGGCAAAGACCTAAGTGTTTGTGACGAATTAGACGATGAACTCGAAGCTGTACAAGGAGGAATGTCTCAAAAACCGCGGTCGACCTTCCTGAAAGTCCTTAAAGGTCCCGTGAAGTTTTGGCCAGATTTGGCGAGTTGCCGCTACAGCCGGGAAGTCATCCAGTGGTACTGCGATAATAACGAAGATTTCATCGATAAAAAACATAAATCCACGCAACTGCCCACAGGAGCCGGAGCGGCCCACCGAGACATTTTGGGCAGTAATGAAGCGAAACCTTAAGAAAAGTGGAAAAAGTGGAAAAACAGCTCGGGACGGGACTCAGATGACCAAAATGTGGAACAAATGTGCCAATGAAGTTGACTCCGGAGGTGTGCAACTTTTGATGGACGAATAAAGAAGAAGGTGCGAATTTTCACTAGAAATAAGAAGAAATTATTTGTATCAATAATGTTTCCTTAAAGTACAGTGAATTACCTTTGTTTTGATGTATGAACCTTATTTGTACGTCAATCCGTTACCGAGATACAGGTGATTTCATTATTCCGGATTCTAAATGGACATAGCTTTATAGAATGGATTTTGTTTCGTCCCTAAACAAAGGAAAGCTGTAGAGGCGCAAATCGTTTCTTGATATTACGGTTTATGTGAAAAACTCATGATCTTTTTACATAGTAAGTTTGGAAAATTAGAAGTACGGGATGAAATACAATACTTTTCCTCCATTGCGACTAAACATGACATTACTTGCACTTGATAGTTTGTCCTACTTCCTTTAACAATATTTTCAAAATCTCAGAGCGCAAGTGCCTGTAAAAACTCATGATCACGTGGAATTTTCTTAATTAAAGTATGCGTGAGACAAGAACAAATGATGCTAGGGGGCCGTACACATATTACGTATGCCCTTATGGGGGGAGGGGGATCTGTCGTTTTACGTATAAATAAAAAATCATTTGTATGTAAGAAATCTTACATGAAGGGAGGGATGTTGAAAAAATCAGAAATAACGCTTACGTAATAAGTGTACGACCTCTAGACAATTTTCAGCTGATGTCGCACCATTTAATTGGGGCAAATATGAAGTAGAAGGAGAAGAGAAAACATATTGTGCGTTGCTTTTTATCAAAATTGATTGGCAAGACCGAAACGACCACTGTCAGTAAAACCGAAATAACTGAGCGGGCGGAGGGTGGCGGAACCTAATTTCGGCAGGATTGGATTCCTGACAAAAAAATTAAACTACAGTGTGAATTTCAATGATGGGAACCGATGGGTACCTTTTTGAATTTCACAATGGATACAGCAAGACGATAATTCAATAATAATTTTATACATAATAAAGACCAAGTACTTTCTGCGCGATCAAAAATAATTTACGAACGTATATGCGTGGCTTTATTAGTTTTTGGACTACACTTTGTGATGGTGCCAAATATAATAGGTTTGGGTGATGTATACGTCGTGGCCAACATAATGAAGCAGTAAGATAAATGTTACAAGATATAACAGAATTAAAAATCGACAACATACTCAACTATGTTTACATCATCGTCAAGTATTCTACTAACAACCCATGACTCAAGTTATCAATTTGGATCATTTTAAAAAAATGGTTTTTGACCGTCTTTTTGAAGATTGGTCCTTCTGTGAGCCGTTTGGCTACGGAAAGGTCCGGCAGGGACGCAGGTAGCATTGGTTCGGCTATCTGCAGCGGACGCCTCCATGGTAATCAAGTTAGGGAGCGTCAAGGTGGGATGGTCGGTATGCCCTGTGGGCATATACGAGCAACTTGAAGTTTGCTTCAAGTGCCTGGAACCGGGGCACAACCAATGGGACTGCAAAGGCCCTGACAGAAGCAATCTCAGCCGACGCTGCGGATTGGAGGAACATACGGCACAATGCTGCACGAACCCTCCCAATTGTTTGATTTGTTCCAGCAAAGCTGTGAACAGCAAGCACCCCATGGGGGGTTCGATGTGCCCGGCGTTTAAGCGTGCTGCAAAATCACAGTGCAGGTAACGCAACTGGCTTGCTCGGCCTCGCCCGAGTGTTTGGTGTGCGCAGGTTTAGAGGAAACGGCGAAACACGTGTTGTTCGTGTGCTCACGTTTTCGCGCAATGCGTGACCACATGCTTGCCACATGTGGTCTGGACACTACCCCGGACAACCTAGTCCGGAGGATGTGTAAAGATGAAGTTGGCTGGAACGCCGTTTTATCGGCTATCGCCCAAATCGTCTCGGAGCTACACAGAAGGTGGCGCGTGGACTCAAGGATGGCTAGTTCAGGCGCAAATAAGAGGTGGTCCAAGGGATCGGAGTCGGCTTCATGGGTCATACCGGTGGTCATGCTCTGTCGTCGGTCAACCGGGCGGGTTCCGAGCCCGAGGACGGAAGGGGTCCTCGTCAAGGCTGGGGCAGGCGTAGGCACCGCGTCGGCAAGTCTCTCTGTGTGCTGGCGAATAGGCCCTATCGCAGAAAGGTCAATTTGGGGTGCACGCGGCATCATCATTCTTGATACCAGTCGTGCAGAGGAAAGCAGGCGCGAAGTCGACCCTTCCCCCCTTCCGAGGACATAGGGCGTGGTAAGGCCACCTGGAAAGCCGGCAACGCGCTGGCACGATACCATGGTGTTCTTCTAAAAAAGCGAGTTACGATGTTCGGTGCTGCAAGGACACGCAGCTAACCTCGAGGGTGCGTTGTGCACTGACCCCCCTTTGAAGCATTACTTTCTGGTTGTACCGAAGGGACTATGGGCTTGGCGGCAATGGAAACGGTTTAGCGGGTCGGGGATGTAGTCCTGCCTCCCTCGGTGATCCCTAACCCCGCACTTCCTGGTCAACCCAGGATGTCTGTTGAGCAGATTCCCCCTCCATTGCTTAGGAAGATAAAAAAAAAACACACATACAGACATCACCTCAATTCGTCGAGCTGAGTCGATTGGTATATAACACTATGGGTCACTGAGCCTTCCATCAAAAGTTTGGTTTTGGAGTGATCCTCTATAGCCTTTACGTATACTTTGTATACGAGAAAGGCAAAAACAACAAAAAAATACTAAATTAATGATTTTGTGTGTGTTACTTCTACGTGAAGTTAAACGATTTACAATGATATGGAAATGCTAATATCATCTTCCAAACTTAGACGCACATGTTCATGATAGAATTAGAGGCGAAAGTATAGAATTGATAGTTCCGTTAGGATACGGCAGGCATGAAGAATGTTTTTATAGAAGTCGATTTGAAAGCGAGCGGAGGGCAATATTTGTGATGGCACATATCACACGACCTTCCTTCTGCCAAGCTCCCGTATGGAGGGGGAGGGGAGAATATCAGTGTGGAAGCTGATATATCTCCACTGGCAAAAGGAAGGTGGTTTGATTTGCTCATATGCCATCGCGTGCGGAAGGATTTTCTATCGACGAGTGCTGGCTCCAAATTTCTAATATGACATCAGCATTTAGTTGAATAGGATTTTTATTGCACAGTTCTGTTTTCTCATTGCGTCCGTCTCGTCGCAACCAACTTGGCTATATTTAATATATTCAAATTATCGTCGAAGTAGGGAAAATGTTCCATTCCAAGCTCTATCTTTCTGTAACAAATTCATCCCATCTGGAAATAAAATAAAGCAGCATTTTTTTTCGGATCTTATTATAATCATTCCTGCTCACAGCTGAAAAAAAAAACACAAAAATAAAAAATATTCCCATTTGCGTTTCGTTCCTTTGAATTTCGTAGAAAGAACATATAGAAGCTATGAGACGAAGAACACGAACATTAACTCTGGAACGAGTTAAATTGCTCCAGAAGATTTATATAGAATCAAAACAAAGCTAAGAATTTCGCGCTATATCCTTATTCTTAGCCTTAGATATCCGTATACCGGTCGCAACAACAACGTTTCTTGACTGTTAGCGGAGAATGCTTGACATATTTAATTTCCTCTGTACACCCAGGTTTATTTTACACGGTTGGAATTCATTAATTTCTCGGTTAACCTAAACTTTCACAGCTTTTTAAATACCCCCTGAATTTTCTTTGATTTTTTGTGAATTTTTTCATGGGGTTAACTCATTGTTTCATTGACGCTGAAGGTCTTAAACGACTAAAACTAAACCGTGTAAAAAAAACCTGGGTGTATAGCCGATCAGCAATAACAGAAATTTAACACAATAACACTCAGAAAAATATATTAAGCTCGTTTAGTGGAATGTATTAAACCGTCTAAGACGAATTAAGTACTGTCCATTTAATTCCACCAGTTAATTTTCGTTATCTTTGCAGATACGTATTTCGACCACAACTGTGTGGTCGTCTTCAGTGTCTTGTACTTGACTCGACTCGAGTCAAGTCGAGTCAAGTCGAGTCAAGTACAAGACACTGAAGACGACCACACAGTTGTGGTCGAAATACGTATCTGCAAAGATAACGAAAATTAACTGGTGGAATTAAATGGACAGTACTTAATTCGTCTTAGACGGTTTTACAATAACACTTTTTTATTAGGTAGGCACCTTACGTTACTGTGCCAGGTCTACTGTGATCTGATAGACTGAATCCACAGAGAATCTATTTTTTGCCTTTCTCGTACAACAAAGTTGTACCGAAAGGCTATCATTTCACTCCGAAAACAAACTTTTGATAAGAGTTCCGGAGACCTATAGTATTATATACCAATCGATTCAGCTCGACGAGCTGAACAAATGTCTGTCTGTCCGTGTGTGTGTATGTGTGTGTGTATGTGTGTGCACAAAATGCTATAAAAAACATTAGCCAATTTTTCACATAGTAACTCTTAACCGATTTTCTTGCAACAAGTTGCATCCGACAGAGACTAAAACGCTGTTGATCACTATTGAATTTCATAACAATTGCGAATCGCATAAAAAAGATAATATTAAAATAGTGATGAGACATAGTCACATAGAACAATAATGTGTTATGAAAAATGCCTTGCATCTACGAATATTTTTGAAGTTTATCTGTGGCTTGCTCCCATTAAGAGTTTCATCGTACTACAAAGATGCTCGTGTTGCACGCATTTAGGCGTAAGTATGCTCTTCGTTCAGTTTCATAGTACTATGAAATTGTCCGAAAGTCAAAATTCGAACATAGGAAATTCGAGAAACTTTTGGCAGCGCCATAGTGTAAATTTTCTATCATAACATTAGACGGTGTAACTGTTTTGCCTTTCTTGTACATCATCGAGGTGTTACCTTTTTGCGCGAGAAAGGCGCCATCACCGCTAGGTGGATTAATCTGGGTTTTTATAGATTATTATTACCCATTATTGTTGTCGTCCATCCATCTCATCATGTGTCCATTGTATCCATTTGTTTGTCCTTGTAATGAGTCGAAAGATCGTTGCATTGTTCGGTTGCCATTTATCCGGATATGTTGGAGGATTGCCTCCGAGAAGCAGTGTTGCCACTTATTTTTCGAACCTCACCTTCATTTTCAAGCGTAAAAATCTTTTTCACCTTTATTTGTGAGCAAAAAATCTTGAAAAAAATCTTTATGTACTTAAGGCTGAAGCGCATAACATCGTTCGTCATTTCGCCCGTCAAATTTGACATTTTCCCGTGAATAAACTGTCAAATTCGACGAGTTGATTGGCGAACTTGTCTTTGTGCTCCAGGCTTAAACTTGAATAGATGCTTAACCTTCCTAGTGCATTGGGGTCCATTTCGACCCAAGCACACCCAAAACACCGCTGTAACTTTGTAACGCAACGAGATAAAAATCTGAAAAATTCTGACTTTTCCTAACTTTTGGAAATAAGGATTCCCTGAGAAAATCAGCTTCCAGCGACATCTAGGAGAGGCGCCACAAAAAAAGTGACAAATTGTGCATTGGGGTCCATTTGGACCCAAGATTTCATCTCGATCACAAAAACTCAAATTTCAACCGATTTTCGATCTTTAGGCACCAAGCGAAAGCTGTAGGTTCCAATAACAAGCCCACGGGGTGATTCATCCAAATTGACCACTCTAGTCCCCGGGGAACCTGTGCTAAAGAGGTACTGTTTGAGCTTCTCAATTTAGCACCAAATTATCGAGTTTCGTGTTATGAAACATAAAATTGCTTGCAAATATGTGCTCTGATGATCCCAACTGTATTTGCTATATTGTATATGCCATTTCTGGGCAAATTTATCCCTCGAGCGGTCATCGGAAAGCCCTCTGGAAGATCCGGAACTTCCGTAAAATTGGCCAATTCTAAAAGTTCATCCCAGAGCTCCGCGATTTTTTGATAACCATTCATTCTGGCAAATTGTGGGGGCTATCAATAGTTAAAGCCTTCTGTGACCTACGAGTGTCCCAGAAACGGTCCTCCGGAAGATCCGGAACATCCGTAAAACGGCCAATTCCAAAAGTTTATCCTAGAGCTCCGCGATTTTTTTCGTTATGATTCATTCTGGCAAATTGTGGGTTCAATCAATAGTTAAAGCCCTCTGTGACCTACAAATGTCCCAGAAACGGTCCTCCGGGAGATCCGGAACATCCGTAAAACGGCCAATTCCAAAAGTTTATCCTAGAGCTTCGCGATTTTTTTAAAACCATTCATTCTGGCGAATTGTGGGTGCAATCAATAGGTAAAGTCTTCTGTGACCTCAAAATGTCGCAGAAACGTTCCTCCGGAAGATCTGGAACATCCGTAGAACGGCCAATTCCAAAAGTTTATCCTAGAGCTTTGGGATTTTTTTAAAACCATTCATTCTGGCGAATTGTGGGTGCAATCAATAGTTATAGCCCTCTGTGACCTACAAATGTCCCAGAAACGGTCCTCCAGAAGATCCGGAACATCCGTAAAAGTGGCCAATTCTAAAAGTTCATCCCAGAGCTTCGCGATTTTTTGACAACCATTCATTCTGGCAAATTGTGGGGGCAATCAATAGTTAAAGCCTTCTGTGACCCCCAAATGTCTCAGAAACGGTCCTCCGGAAGATCTGGAACATCCGTAGAACGGCCAATTCCAAAAGTTTATCCTAGAGCTTTGGGATTTTTTTAAAACCATTCATTCTGGCGAATTGTGGGTGCAATCAATAGTTATAGCCCTCTGTGACCTACAAATGTCCCAGAAACGGTCCTCCGGAAGATCCGGAACATCCGTAAAAGTGACCAATTCTAAAAGTTCATCCCAGAGCTTCGCGATTTTTTTTATAACCATTCATTCTGGCAAATTGTGGGGGCAATCAATAGTTAAAGCCTTCTGTGACCCCCAAATGTCTCAGAAACGGTCCTCCGGAAGATCCGGAACATCCGTAAAATGGCCAATTCCAAAAGTTCACCCTAGAGTTTCGGGATTTTTTTAAAACCATTCATTCTGGCAAATTGTGGCTGCAATCAATAGTAAATGTCTTCTATGACCTCCAAATGCCCCAGAAATGGTTCTTCAGAAAATCAGGAACATCCGTAAAAATGGACAATTTCAAAAGTTCGTCCCAGAGCTTTGTATTTTTTTCATAATAATATATTCTGGCGAATTATGGATGCAATCAATAATGAAAATCTTCTGTGACCTCCAAAATGCCACAAAAACGGTCCTCCAGAAGATCCGGAACATCCGTGAAAGTGGCCATTCCAAAAGTTCAACCCAGAACAGCAATTTTTTCGTAACCATCTATTCTGGTGAATTGTGGGTGCAATCAATAGTGAAAGTCTTCTGTGGTCTACAAATGTCGTAGAAACAATCCTTCGGTAGATCTGAAACATCTGTAAAAGTGGACAATTCCAAAACTTCAGCACAGTGATTTTTTTCGAAACCTTTCATTCTGGCAAATTGATAGGGAAAGTCTTCTGTGACCTCCAATTTCTTAAGAAACGGTCCTCCGGAAGATCCAGCTCATTCGTAAAAGTGCTCAACTCCAAAATAATATCTCAGAGCATCGCAATTTTTTCGTAATTACCTATCCTGACGAATTGTGTTTGCAATCAATAATAAAAGTTTTTGGTACTGTACGGTAATGGTACTCCGGAAGATCCGGAACACCGTGAATGTGGCCAATTCGAAAAAGAATTCACGGAGGAACTTCCGTGACACTTCGTTGAGAATTTCTGGAGGAACTTTCGGAAGAAGTTCGGTGGAGCTCCCGGAGCAGCTCCCCGAGGAGTTACTTGATGAACTTCTGGAGAGATTTGCGGAAGAACTCTCAGAGTTCTGAGAAGAACTTCTAGAGGAATGCCTTTAGGAACTTCCCGAGGGATTACTTGATGAACTTCCGAAGGGATTACCGGAGGAACTTCTAAACAATCTTCCGGAGGTAGTTCTTGAATAACTTCCAGAGGAGCTTCTGGAGAAGCTTCGGAGGAATTCAACGAGGAACGCCGCCACGCCGTCATCGCTGGCTAATGATGATCTGTTACGCTAACAGTTGGATTTGGCGTCTTTTACGGATGTTCCGGATTTTATGAAGGAATTTTTATTATTGATAAGAACATTATTTTGAGCTATCAGTGGAATGTCATTACTTGTCATCAGACGAGTTTGTACAATTCCATTTGATTCCATCAATTGATTTGATTCCACTATGTGTTTTGCAGATACGTATTTCGACCTTAACAGTAAGGCCGTCAGTATCTCGTACTTGACTCGACTTTTATTACAGTAAAACCTCCATGAGTCGATATTGAAGGGACAATCGACTCAAGGAAATATCGAGATGTGGAATACACAAACCTTGTGATGCTGTTTGAGGGGACCATCGTAGTAACCCAGAAAATATTTTTTAATATGGAATAATTTGCTTCTATGAGTCGATAGCGAGTCATAGAACATCGACTCATGGAGGTTTAACTGTATTATCATTGCATATCACGGAGGATTTTCGCTATTGACTGCGTACATAATTCACCCATATGAATGAAAGCGAAAATTAGCTAAGCTGTGGGATAAACTTTTGGAATTGACCATTTTCACTGATATTCCTGATCTCCCGGAGGACGGTTTTGTGCACATTCAGACGTCCTAGAAAATTTCAACTAGGGGAGACTGGCTTGACTTGATCCCATTCTCTGATTTCCGGTGTATCACAACCAAGAATAAATAAACATACGCGATTTACACACAGACTCTCTAAGAATTATCGAAATTTAATTTTTACATACCTTCTCGGCTACTTCGACATAAAACATTATTTTTAACCAACCACTGCCGAACAAATTACGCCGAATTTGGGCCTCTCAACCGAAAGATGGCTGTTTACAATCAACACTGCGAAACTATTGACTTAACAATGTCTCGGCATAACAACAGACAATATTTTCAAAGAACAAACATAACAAATTCAGCAATATAAATTAAAAATCAAAATTATACATCGCTTTACAAAAAAAAAATAATTTAATCATACTATAGCATTACAAAAACAAACATGTATATAGACTAACGCAAAATGAACTTCTTCTTCGTTGGCATTACATCCCCCACTGGGACATTGCCGCCTCGCAGCTTAGTGTTCATTAAGCACTTCCACAGTTATTAACTGCGAGGTTTCTAAGCCAAGTTACCATTTTTGCATTCGTATATCATGAGGCTAACACGATGATACTTTTATGCCCAGGGAAGTCGAGACAATTTCCAATTCGAAAATTGTCTAGACCGGCACCGGGAATCGAACCCAGCCACCCTCAGCATGGTCTTGCTTTGTAGCCGCGCATCTTACCGCACGGCTAAGGAGGGCCCCAAAAATGAACTCCCCCAAGAAATTATGACGTTTGATCGGGTCGCATAATGAACGCAAAATGAACTTTTGTTCGAGAAGACGACCCGCTCAAATGCCAAAATTCATCGGGTGAGTAAATTTGGTGAACTCCTGCACAGGTCTATGAATTTGTGCTAGTTTACGTTGGTTGCCGAAATAAAATAAATAAACTAATGGGGGATCAAGTGTCGTCATATTAAGGCAATAACTTCAAATCCAAATATTCTAAAACTTTGATGGAATGTTGATATTGTCATCAGTACAGATCATTAAGCATATTTATAACTTTGTGCTGTGAAAAAACGGAAGCATTTCGTCATTGTTACGAAAAGTTGTTCAAAACACAACACGCAGGCCGCAGAATGAATAAGGTTTGTCAATCCAGAAAACAACTCACCACATAAAGGTTATTTGTCTAGAGGATCTATACTTAAAAATACTAAACTACTTTAGTTCTCGATAAAACAGGGGGTGATCAAGTCTCCCAGGGGATCATACTTTTAGCGGATGTCTCAAATTTCCCGGAAAACCGGAGCCGTTAACAATGTGAATGTTAATGTCTAAAAAATCGAATGTGATTAACTTTTGGTAGGTCACAGAGGACTTTCACTATTTACTCCACATATAATTCACCATTACTACGTGAATGCTAACAAAAGTGCTCAAGTCTGGGATCAAATTTTAGGATTAACCTATTTTACGGATGTTTCGGGTTTCTTGAGGACCGTATTGTGGTCATTTCGGGCCACAATAGACTTTCACTATTGATTGCAAAATCCATTCGATGATATAAACAGTTTCGAGAATTTGTTTTGAGATGAACTTTTGGAATTGGCCACTTTTACGAATGTTTCGGATTTCCCGAAGGGCCGTTTGTGGTCATCTCAGAAGACTTAAACAATTTATTGCGTACACAATTTGCCCGTATGAATGGTTACGAATAAAATAGCAATGCTCTGGAATGATTTTGTGGTATCTGCTCCTTTCGGGAGCATTTCCGGGTCGCAGAAGACTTGCACAATTGATTGCACAGGCGATTCGGTTATGAATGAATTGCGAAGCTCTGAGATGTATTTTTGAAATTGGGCACTTTTACGTATGGTGCGGAACTTTCGGATGACCGTTTCGGGAGCTTTTTGGGATTGCTGAAAACTTTCACTACTGATTGCATCCATTATTCGTCAGGATGGATGATTACGAAATAATGCGAATCTCTGGGATTATCTTTTGGAATTGACCATTTTCACGGATGTTCCAAAAAAATCACAAAGTTCTGGGATTAACTTTTAGATTTGGCCATTTTACGGATGTTGCGGTTCTTCCGAAGGACCGTTTCTGGGACATTTTGGGTTCACAGAAGACTTCAACTGTTTGTTGCACCCACAATTTGCCAGAATGAATGGTTGTCAAGTTGCGAAGCTCTGGGATGAACTTTTGGAATTGACCATTTCACGGATATTCCGGATCTTCCGGAGAACCATTTCTGGGGCATTTGGAGGTAACAGAAGGCTTCAACTATTGATTGCAGCCACAATCTGCCAGAATGAATGGTAATCAAAAAAATCGCGAAGCTCTGGGATGAACTTTTAGAATTGGCCACTTTTTCGGATGTCCCGGATCTTCCAGAGGACCGTTTCTGGGACATTTGGAGGTCACAGAAGACTTTACCTATTGATTGCACCCACATTTGCCAGAATGAATCATAACGAAAAATCGCGGAGCTCTAGGATAAACTTTTGGAATTGGCCGTTTTACGGATGTTCCGGATCTTCCGGAGGACCGTTTCTGGGACATTTGTAGGTCACAGAGGGCTATAACTATTGATTGCACCCACAATTTGCCAGAATGAATGGTTATCAAAATATCGCGAAGCTCTGGGATGAACTTTTAGAATTGGCCAATTTTACGGATGTTCCGGATCTTCCAGAGGGCTTTTCGATGACCGCTCGAGGGATAAATTTGCCCAGAAATGGCATATACAATATAGCAAATACAGTTGGGATCATCAGAGCACATATTTGCAAGCAATTTTATGTTTCATAACACGAAACTCGATAATTTGGTGCTAAATTGAGAAGCTCAAACAGTACCTCTTTAGCACAGGTTCCCCGGGGACTAGAGTGGTCAATTTGGATGAATCACCCCGTGGGCTTGTTATTGGAAGCTACAGCTTTCGTTTGGTGCCTAAAGATCGAAAATCGGATGAAATTTGAGTTTTTGTGATCGAGATGAAATCTTGGGTCCAAATGGACCCCAATGCACAATGTGTAACTTTTTTCTAATGCATTAGGAAGGTTAATAGCTGAAATATTCACTTTTTTTTAAATATACAAATGTTTTTAAATCTGTTGGGTTTTTTAGAAGCAGGTAGATATTTGTAATGAGAGTATATTTTGAAACGAGTTTCGAGGTATCCTATTTATTGCAAATCAAGGTGATCAAAAGTTATAAACCTTTCAGGTTTGTAGTGTGAATATTTTGACTTTTTGCATTTTGAATTGAATTGCAACGTTAAAGTCATCTTGGCAACTCCTTTCTTTTTAACATAACATTTTTTAACGCAAAATAGCATTAATCGTGCTGGTATACCGTATATATATATATATATATATATATATATATATATATATTCAGTCGGTTACTAACCAAAGTTTTAATAAAGTTATTCGGCCAAAACAGCCTTTTGACAGCTGCTGCCGAATGAGGGATGAGATAGAAATGTTGATGAACTTTCTTAATAATGGAAATACCAGCTTTCCTTCTCGCCGTTTACCGCCCAACGATGTCTCGCAACTTTTCGTCGTATCGGCTTGCTCTTCGATCTGATTAGTTTTGCAAAGATTTGCACCCCTGAGCTCCCGCAAAAGTTTGGAATCTTCTTCAGGATCGAACTGAGACTGGTAATGTTATCCAAATTCTTTGGATCGATGAGTCAAGCTGTCTTAAGAACGGGATCATTCAAGAGTTTGATTGTTTGCTTCACCAGCTCCACATAGAAATTACATGCGAGAGAATAGAAAGTTACCTTCAGCGGTTAATCAAGAGGTCCTGCCAGATTATCTGCCGCTAGCCCTACGTAGGTCTTCATTTTCTCGTGAAGATGTTGTTCAAAGTTTTGTAAGCCATTTGTCTATGATATTTTTAAGAAATTCATCTTTCTAGATATTGGAAAGGATAATCAGATAAAGCGATTTAATTTCACTGTACATGCTCGTATACTCAAGGCTTTCCGATTGAAAAATACGATTGACTTTATTAACAAGCAGTAGGTCATCCCGAGTAGAAGAAAATAGCTGAATAATATCAAATGTTGATAAGATCGTGAAATGAGATATGAACATGATTGATATAAGAGATAAAAGATCAATTTATGCTATTTATAATAAGAGATCAGTATCATGTGCCATTAGTTTGTTCTTATCCATAGCATATCTTGATATTTAAATGATATTTCGGCGCAATTTTTTGATATTGTTGCCTGTTCTTTTATCTCTTATATCAATCAAGTCTATATCATGTTTTTTTATTCTGTTCATGACTTCTACCAGGGATGGGATCGTAGAGGTGACGACGGTGGCGCTGGGCAGTTCAATAATTGTCACGGTTCGAATAGAACGTAAAGTACATGATAAGCTTTGAAAAACGATCAACATTCCGTTTGACTACTGAGTCAAGCGATAGCCATCTGGTAGCTGACGGATTTTACTGAGTGAAAACTGCCTTATCGGTCATGATATCGGATTAAAGTATCGGCCAAAAATGAGAAAAAAAAACAGAACACTAAATTTCAAAATGCACAAAAATCTTGAAAAATCTTATTTTTTCAAAAAAATCTTTAATCTTTATATAAAGATATCTTTATCAGAAAATATTAAAAAATCTTTATAAATAAGATAAATCTTTATATGTGGCAACACTGCCGAGAAGAACAATTCGCCAGTCGTCATCAGGCAGTCGTGACGGTAGGGCGCGGCGCGTTCTCCAAAACGTCACCATATGGGCTACGCATCTAGCGACTGACGAAGGTCGTCGCGAGGGACTGGGAATCGAACCCATGGCCATCCACTTGTAAGGCGTACATTTTGATATATCATGCTTTGAATAAGATATTTCAATAGCGTCGGAGTTATCACATATGTATCAATGTTAGAATTATTCGAATTTATTATATAATGTGATCTATAGTTTACCCTTTTTTTGCGAATTAGGCCCATGCCCACGTAGCGTTTTTTTCAATTTTTCCCGTTGCAGCCTTTCGCCGCGTGCACGTAGCGCTGAAAAGACGCTATGTGGCCTGGGCATCAAGCCTAGTCTCTTAGCTCATAGAGTTACTTAACGGTGATGGGAAGGGTTGATTATTTATGAATAGATACTGCTCATGAATTCACAAAATTTCAGTGAACTGCATGTATACACATGAATGATCACTAAAGTTGTAGATTTTAGTCAAAATATTTTCATGCATTTCCACCCGCACGCATTTCGGTGTTTGAAAAAAATCATGGAATAATCTTAAAAGGAGCGCAATTTTCATCAGCGCAACCCATCAATCACGTTACGTGATAATATAGTCATTAAAACATCCTCACATTATTAGAATTTTTATTTCAACATTTGAAAATTTTCTATGGATCGTTACGTTTCTTAGAGCACCCTGTCTTTTCAAGCGTGGAGCTGTTTAGGTATCTTTTAATATGTCAGTTGAACTGGGACGCATTTATGGGCAGTATTTACGATTTCATTACCTAGCTATTAGTGTCTGTTAGTTTGACACCTTATTTGAACTGCAATAGAAAATACTCTCTACACAATACGATTACTTCCTTGGATGTAAATAATGATCCTGTCTGACGTTCACTCAAATGTACATATCAATTAACCCTCCTACTGTGGCTCCACCATCGTTTGCGTCACTTGTGATAAAACTCACGGTTATGGTTTCGGTTTGGATTACAGTTCTGTTTTTCTGTTTGGATCTTTCCCATCAATTGATTTAAATATTCAACAATTAACTTTTATTCTCTTTTCTTTCTTTATTTAATGACCGCGGCTTACCGACGTGAATACCGGCGGTCGATCGCGTGATAATTAACCAACAAATCCAAAAACAACTACACCGCTACTATCGACAACTGTCTTCTACAATTTCTTCTATTGCCACCACCACTACCACCACTTCTCCCGAAACTACTATTTATTTACAACTATCATCTATACCACCACAACCACAAATTACTACTCTAGTCTGCATGACCAGTCGGATTCCCGTTCGCTGTCCGACTCGTTGGACAACATTCCGTCATCCGTGTTTGGACCAGAAGGAATCGTAACACGCTTCACCTTACCTCTATCCTATGGCCGAAAAGACGCCAGACATAAGAGACAAGGGTAAAGTTCCGGAAGTAGATCATTTTTCTTTTTCATTATTGTAATCTTAAGTATCATTTCTGTTTCCCATGATTTTATGCGTCCTTGTTTGAGTTTCTTTTGATTTTAGTGTGTACATGCGTAGTGCGCCAGCAGCGTCATCATCCATTTATCATTCGGGTTGGGCTCAAGGAGTTGTTATTAATGATAAAGGAAATACGTCTATTCTGGTGCTCTGTATCGAGTACCTTTTTATGTTAACAAACACATGACATCGAACATGGATTTCATACGCACGTTTCATTTTCATAAGCATCATTGTAATAGAAGCTACAACGTTGAGTTTGTTCGTTAAACAGCATCTGATTTCGAATGAAAATCACCTTTTTCATGGTATGGCAAAAGAGAGTGCAGTTAGGTGTAAGTTTTAGCTGCATAATGATATTAGTTCAAATTATGGAATGATGTTTGATAGTTCTTTTGGAAGCATGTTCCAATTAGTGAATGTCCACTGTTATGCGGTTAATGCTGAATTACTTTTTCTTGACGATTTCTGAGCATTTCTTCCAAGCTGTTTTTTAGTAAGAAATTAGAATTGCAACTATTAGATACTAGATGTTTTGCAATAAATGTTTAGGCCCTAGAGCATATGTAGAAGTAGACCGCCAAACTAGATGTGTACCACTGCAACAGTGCCAATAAATCAGCAAATTTTGTATAATTAAAAAAAATCACTAGCTCCCGTGAGCGCTAAACTAGTGCTCTTTTCGTGTTATTTATATGTGGTTCAACAATTCTTATTACTTTACCATGTTTGCAGGGATTTATACAATAGAGAACAGGTAACCAATAGCAAACTGTCATGTCAACGTTAAAAAATATAATTCGTACGCACTAAATTGAGATATCACAGATATTAGGGTATGTTTCTGAAAAATACATTTGTGGGTATATTTGGCCATTGCCATTGCTTTCCGAGATAAAGGAAACATAATATATCGTACTAATTGTACAAAACATGCCAACATACTCGTTTCTTCTTTCATATTGTCACTTGCTTAAAAACGTTTTCTCTTGAAATAGTTTTTATTTAGGAGAAGTATGTACTTGGCGGTGCAATTTATTTAAAAACTTATCCATCAATTTTTCAATAAGTTTTTCCGTGACAATTATTCCATTGCCATTGTTATAAGGAGCCTTCAATCTACGAGCTACGTAAGAATGTAACTGCTTCAAAATCTTGTAAGACCGTAAACTCTTTTAAATACACAAAAGCGCTGGATCACATGAACGCCTAAATGAGTAGAATCGAGATCCGTGCCTATTACGTTTGTACATATCTAAGCAGAATACATATCTGATGGAGGACAGCCATATGGCACGGCATGCTTTCTCAAGCGGACATTTTTGAGAATCTGTATTAGGTGGAATTAGAACGAGAACAGAGAACGATGTGCCAAGACGTAGTTCAGCAAGGTTGCATGCTACAATTGATGAGAAGGGATTCGATCCTAAACTAAAAACTCAAAGGTGCAGCCCAATTGGGTTGTACGCAAAGGTGACGTTGAGCTACGTAGCTGTATGTAATTTACTGGTTTTCGACTTTTCTGTTTGATGATACCAAAGCAAGCGTGTTTAAAGCCTATGGTAAATTTGTTTTTGTTGATTATCCTGTGCTTCTGAGATAGAGTGAGTATTACAAACTCTGGTGATGTATATATAGTTTTTAGATCAACATTTGGAAAGATGATAAAAATATATTTTTTAAATAATCGAGAATGAACAGCACTGTCAAGCGATCACATATCCAAATTATCAATTGATAAAAACTCGCTAGTGAGTAAGAATCGATCGATAATTGTATCTCAATTCGAAGCATTGATAAATGCTACATTGGAACTTATTTTATACATAACACCAAAACACAATGCCAAACATCCTAATGAACTTCATTGTTGACATTAAATTGGTATAAGTTAGGTTTACATTTAAATGATAATTTTGTGTTTATTATCATTCGATTCCAAAATTTGAAAAGTTATCGCCGATTACAACTAGCCTACTTTTCAAACCTGAAAAGTTATCAAATGATAATGAATCGCCTGCTTTGAGAGTGCTTACAGCGGCACACTAGGAGCTAACTTTCTGAAATCAAAAAGGGCGAAAGGCATCTAAGGTTCGATTTCTCAAAATTAAGCAGCTTTATCGAAAAAAATATTTCGTAGGCGTAGTAGCAGAGACTATCCTTCATAACCGGTATCAAACTGTTTTTCTTGAGAAGTTCCTAATTTTGAGAAAACCCGCGTTAGATGTTTTTCGCCATACACATTTCTGGCGGTTAACTCATGCTGGCTGTTTACACATATACGATAGCGCCTAGATGTGGAAGCGGCGGGTAGAAAATCAGCCACTGCCAATAATTCATTCCAATAATTATCATACGAGAATTCTCGCTTAACTTTTCAAAAGGACCTAAGTAACATTTTTTTCATGAATTAATTTGAGTACTGCAATCAAAAGCTTTCATGTTGTTCTGTTGATTGCGCTATTCAAATTAATTCATGAAAAAAAATGTTACTTAGGTCCTTTCGCAAAGTTAAGCGAGAATTATTCAGCGCAACCCTGCAGCCATGGCTGATACAGAGTGTATGTAATTAAGAGTGGCGACACTGTCAGAATTGGAACAAAATTCATTTGTCATTCCCATACAAAATCGGAACAGCGACTAAGCACCCGCCACTAAGTCAGTCTAAACCCCCGGTGATTAAGAAAAGCCCATCGTTAAAGCTGGGTTGTTAACGGCGTTTGATGGTCATCCTATGGAGAAAGTCAGAGTGAATGCGATGCAAAACGACGCGACGAAGAAGTTTGACAGTTTATTGATAATAATTATTATTCCTTCACGTGAGTTGCGTCGGACTTTTCGATTACTCCTGCTGACACCTAGGAATCAGCAAAAATGACCAGAAGAAAGTTTCCCAGAACGCATCCACTGCAGCAGTGAAGAAAATTCCGAGCCCTTCCACTGGCATCAATAGACGTAAGCGAGAAGCTGTTGTCAAACGCCCCCAAGCTTTCGAAAGAAAACGCGCGTATAGGTTAGCAGAAACGAACTACAGCAGCTAAAAGTCCTGTAAATTGCATCAATTTGACGTCTATGCTGGCTTGAAGTTTCGCGGAAATCCCGAAATTCGAGTGAAAAAAATCACATAAAAAGCGATTTGTGTAGAGAAAGACGCGTAAAAATTACTTCAGTGTACATCGAATATGAAGCGTTGACTCTTCCTTGATCGAATGGTCCAAGAAAATTGAGAATCCATCGAGAAACGGATGAGATATTAACGATCAAAGTCTATCATATTTTCGTGACGTTTTTCGTTTTTTGCAATCGTAAAGTGTAACCCAATATAGAAAAATCAGACGTAGTTCTACGTCAAAAGTATCAGTGAAGGTGGACGTTTCTCGGTACTTGTTAGGTTTGCATGAACCCTGTACTACTACAGTATAAGTATGTGGTACCAGCAGAGGCGTCGCGTGATCAATTCTTCAACCTGTGCATTATGTATTTAGACCTCTTCATGTTTTCAAAAAATATCAAAAATTCAACCGGCCAGCCCAGAATCACAATTCTTATGCTAAAATAAGTCTCCTGTCAAATTTTCAGCCAATTCGGATAAAATTTCGAAGTGGCTCAAGTCGATTTAGTGTTTTTGGGCTATTTTCAGTTTTAGAAAAAATCTAACAAGAGATATAAACGTCGAAAACTATCGCAACAACCTCTATACGGAAGCTTTTGGTGTGCTCTACAAGTATTGTGAACATTGCGATTCGTTCCGTTCACGTGTTGTCCATGTTAAAGCGATTTTCAAGCTTTTAAGTGCATAAAATTACTGTTTCCCCCAAACGTCGTTGTTCTACAAAATTTTTGAATTTATGACAGACCTAAACCATTTCATCGCCGCGACGGCGACAACTAGTCGTCGCGATTCTATCGTTGGGTCGCTGCAAGCAATTTGGTATTTACGCTTCCATATTACCGACGACAGAATCGCTGTCGCCAAGTGATAGAATCGCGTCGCAACTGTCGCATCGCGTGTGTTTGGGGGAACCTTTACTATTCTCTTTCGACTTTGTTCCAATCGCGCTCTCTTCACCGAATCGCGCATGCGCTGTTTGAAGCGATTCTCGATAGGCACCAAACCGTGCAGTGCCAGCGAAGAACGCTTTGACTACCTCTACATAGCCGACTGCGGTTACAGCAGATGATCCAAACATACCAAATAATGCGTGTATGATGCATGACAAAGCGTTCTCAACTGAAAGTTCCGTGTTGATATGGTATGTGGTATCAGTGGGTCGGTTCGGTATTATAGAAAAAAATATAACGCGCCCCCATCACAGCATTTGGTTGCCTCACATCACATGCCGCCTAGAAAAAAAAATATGCATATATTCCGTTTATGTATCTAATAGTCAAATTTGCATGAAATTCTAAGCACTTGTCTATCAAATGCACACAATTCAAATATATGTTTGGATTAGAAAGACAAGAAATCTATCGAGCGTTCAAATGTTGGGGTTGAAATTGCCACATGTGCAGTGCACAGGTTGCACATGCGGACGCGACGCCTCTGGGTACCAGTGACAGAAGGTCCCCACTCACAATCTCAACACATCAAAGTTCCTACAGCTCGATCAGAAACTATATTGTGATTTAATTTAACATATGAACCGGTGCCAGCGAAAGCGGTACATAAACCATTTTGGTCAATTTTGAGTTTTTTACACCAACGGCTTCTATTTGCAAAGATCTAGTAAGGGAATAACGAAAAAGTGATTTTTGGCAACTGAATCTGAAGATGTGTACATTTTATTTTCTGGTATATATCACAATGGCCATTTCGTTGCCAGAAAAAGTGGTACATGTACAGTTCCACCCACTAAAATCAGCTTATTTAAAAGAAAATTCGGCAACATGACTGTTTTCACAACAGATTTTAATCCTATTTTGAATTTCAAGATAGTTTTCTGCCGTTTAGAATCATTTTGAAAATGTACATGTACCACTTTTACTGTCAACGTTTTTCGGTTTCTGTTTCCTTTTGTTCCCTTTAATAGTGGTACATGTGCAATTTGCTCCAATAAACTTGAATTTCGTCATAAACTTCGCTTATTTTTCACTGCTATCTTTAAGCACATCAGTCATAACATGTCATAACACGTCTCCTGAAAAAAAAACTTAATGTAACATGTACCACTTTCGCTGGCACCGGTTCATATGGAAGAAACATTCATGCAATTTTGTAACACAGTGTGTTACAAAGTGTCTAAAATACTGTACTCCCACTTAAGGTGAAGGTGGGTTGAGTACCAAAACAAAGCTTTGAAAGTATTGGTACAATGAAAACTGTCATATACTGTAGTAGCATTGGTGTAGTATTTATAAAAAAGCAAAGAATATTAGTAGGGTGGTTCAAAAAACGACCCAGCTCCACTACGCTCAATCGATTCCGTCCCATGCTCCAAGTGTATTCCAAAAGCCAATTTGAACAAAAACTGATTGGGCACAAGCCGGTTCAAGTTTGTATGAAAGCTAGTATGGGAAACTAAACCTTTCATTACACTGACTACAGTGCCTCTTCTCCAAACGCTGGCGAAAAGAGAACCCACATAGCTGAATGAAAACCGCACCTTGGGAAAGATCCATTGATTACGTAAAGCAAAAACTAGCATTTTATACCCCGCTCACTCCCATGTCACACTTTTTGTATGAAGTATCTGCTCCTGGTGCGATAGATATCACAGACAAATTCTGGCTATTTTGTGGAATTACACGTTTCACTGATGCTTTCTGAGAAGCCTAATTATCATGCTAAGGATTGGCAATCTCGAATAAAATCGACTCACAACTATCGGAACGACAATTCAATATGCATTGTCTATGGAGTCAAAGCTCTTGAATATTTCATCCAATCATATGGTTTCCCCCCTCGCCATGGCCCAATGACGAAGTGCCTCGCCATATCAACTGTCATACAAACCTGAAACGACCTGTGCAGTGTAAGCCCTTATTCAAACCAGCCCAAACCATCGGAAGACACCCAGAATATGAAACATATTCGACTGGGCGTGGCGGAGCAAAATAATTTTTGAGCCACCCTAAATATTAGTTTGCTGCTGCCGCTGCCGGTGTTTACATTCGCTCCGCGATCAGTTTCTAGTCGTTTTTTTTTCGATCAAAAATAGCAGTTTATATTAAGTTTTCGCTTCAAACAAGTGACTGATTTCAAAACGTGATGTTTAATTGGCATTCCATCAACATTTCGGGCTGCTCATGTGCGGAGAAGTGTGTGAAAACTTGATTTTTGCAATGCCCTTTGAGAGGAAGTGAAGTGCAGTGATAAGCCCATCAAATCGCGAACGGCTATCAAATTGGCACGAAGCTGCTGATTTATTCTATAATTCGAGCCGAAATGCCTAGGACTCTTTGAAGAAACATGTTAATTATCACGGGAAGTAAATAAATATGCTGTGAGCAGGTTAGTAATTTGAATATTATACTTTTGTCCGATGCTGTTCGATGCATTCGAATGTTGGTGGGAGAGGAGTGCGGGAGATGTGGTAACGACCCGTGGAAGGTCCGGTGCCATATTGACGGCCATCGTGGTACTCTTCCAACTATGTCCTTAAGTTAACAGACAAAGTATGAATCATATTTTTTATGTTCTATCACTGCATATGAAAATGACTCAGAAATGATATGTTCTCAGAAATTCCACAACAACGCTTATAACCGCAAGGAAAGAAATTGAAAACAAGGAATGGGTAGTTTTGTGGGAGTCCGGGCCCCGTAGATTTGGAATTGTTCCATCTGTTAAGGAAAACAAATTTCACATACTCACAAAAACAGCGAAAAAACTATTATAATTCTTGCACGCTGAAAGAAGGGGGTTGAGGGCGGGGGTAAGGTTGATGGACATTTCAGTTTATAAATCTTTTCCTTGTTTCACGAGCATACTGATGGAGACGCGTGGTCTGTTTCGTGCACTGCGTCGTTCTGTTCAAAAATTTATTAATCTCTATCAGGGAATCAATTTTTCTGAAATGCGCTTGCGAAACAAGCGACAAAAGAGAACCAACGACAAAGCTTTGTTTTTGTCGGAGATAATAATGACAAAGATCCGAAAATTTTTGTCAGCAACAAAAAAGAAGACAATCATGTTGTTAACTTTTCATCCCGTTCTTTTGCATTATTTCTAGAGCAAATTTCGGTTTTATGCTATCATAGTTTCTGCTTTTATGGAAATATTCGAGAATCGAACAATGATTACAAAATTAGCATCGTATTCTCGGAAATATCAGAGCATGCAAGGCAAATGATTCTTGTCATATTGTGTTCGGGTTCTGATAAAGGTTTGTCGCTAGGTGCGTTTGTCAGTAACAAACTCTGTTGACGACAAAGGGTGTATTGTTAGGCGGTGCTCGAATATTGATTCCCTGATCTCTATTAAATTGAATATTGGCACTTGACCAGTTCTCCTCTGGTCCAAATTCGGCCAGGATTCAATAGGACTCCAAATACATTTTAAATCTTAAACTAACCACAGAACACTGATGAAAAATGGGGCAAAATTATCAAAAGAGAAATCTAACTTGAATTTCCGAGTAGTGATACTACCTTTCTTGCGTATACGCCAACCTTGTATAGTTTGATGCACGTTTTAAAAATCGTTTTTAAATTCAATAGTGATCAACTAAAATTTGTCCCCTTTTCGAATGCAGCTTGTTTTTGTTAGCTTTCATGCACTCATACGTATGGACAGACATACATTTGCCCGGTTAGTGGTGAAATGATTGCCCTTCGGTACAACTTAGTTGTACGAGAAGGGAAAAATTGTGCTTAGGACAAACATTTTGAAATAATTTGAAATTTTGTTTGATGTTGAAAAGTGGGCATGGACTGGACGACATCATGACGACAGGACAAGCTAGTAAATTTGAAAACCGTTTCTCTCATGCTGCCTAATAGGGCACTGCACGGACTGCTTTGTCTCCTTCTCGCTGCAAAAAAATTTGAAAACAACAAGGCCTGTAAACGTCAAAACTTATGCAGAACGAAAGAGAAAGAGAATTTTCCGTGCAGTGCCCTATTGCGCGCATTGCCTACTACCAGGGGGGTAATATGCGGTGTATCGCGCCTCCTCTGCATGTAGTATGAAGCAAATGTAAATAAACAATCCCACATTTTTTTCGTTAGTCAGCAGTAGTGTAGGTTAACCAATATCCTACAAGATTCCAGTTCGAAAAATGTTACACTTGCCAAGCGGGGTGGCCCAGGGTGGCCCGCCTTTCCCAAGCGGCGAGGCCCGGATAGTACATCTTAGGTAGGCTTGATTTGTTCGTGTATGACAGGCTTACTCCCCCCCTGCCTACTACCATGGTTTTTATCAAAATTGGTGAATATTAGGAAACTGACTTAAATGATTATCACATTATTTGATGAAATGCTCAAATACGTAATAGATAATGTTGATAAATAATTATCGTAGGTATTTGTGGCATAAATCAGACTCTAAAAACAAATGCAATAATGTATGCCTTGAACAGTAAAAAATATTCTCTCGTCTGACATTCCAATAAAAGAGCTTAAAATATTTTTTCCTATAAAATATTCATTCGCTTAGCGAAATGTTCATATTTGGGGTTATTTTTTCAAGTCTTTTGATTCATTTTCTAAATGAACCGGTGCCAGCTAAAGCGGTACATGTCATCTTGAGTAAATTTAACAGGTAACTTTACCAAAAACTTCCAATAATAATCTTAAATTTGCATTTTTCTGTAACTCAACTGTACAAACAAGTTATGACCGATGTCTCTAAAGGTGCTAGTGTGAAATATGCAAAGTTTATTGACAAATTTCAAGTTTTTTGTATCAAAATGTACATGTAGGGGATGACGGGGCAAGATCGCCACCCGGGGCAAGAAGAGCACCCCCTAATTTTACTGCTTTTATGATTTTTCCTCTTTAAATAACCCCACACACTGTTAAACTATAGTCCAACAAAAGACTTAATATTGAAAAAGTATTATAAAAATAAAATGAATCTGAAATACAGATCAATTTGCAAAAGTTGGTGAAAACTTGGATTTTCTTATAAGAAATCAGCATTAGAAAATAAAGTTTTTAAAAACAAAAAAAAAATTATTGAAAATCTTGACCAAGTACATATCTTATATGTCATCAAAGAATGTTTTAGAGCAATTTAAAATATTCACAGTGAAATGTTTGACCATGCTTAATTAGATTAGAATAATTTATCTCAAATGGGGCAAGATGAGCACTTCCATTTTTAAACAACGAAGTAATACACAAAATACTAAAACCCTTTTGCACAACCTACAATTATGATTTACTGTGCGCTGAATCTGTTGAGTAACGTATATTAACAAGTCCACTGAAATTTCAAACTGATTTTTGCAAATCAATGTAATTTTGATGGTATCAATGAAAAATAATAACTTATCGATCCCAAAGACCGTTTCATTGTTCTTATATGGCCAATGTGCACTAAAAGCTATTATTTTTTGTTAATATTGGTGCTTTAATGCATTTTAGTTAGAAAAAAATGGTTTTTGAAAGGGTGCCCTTTCCGCTCCGTAGCGATGCTCATCTTGCCCCGTAGTATATTTGAACAAGTCAAAAACTGAGTTTTAGTTAAGTCACATTTATCGGAATTACCGTTCTTTTTTAAAACCGCTTTCTAGTCTAGATGTTAGATAAGATGCATCAAACAAGAATTGTCGTATTGCAATATAGAAAAGCATGCTTGCTGAGAAGGTGTTAGGTATCAGTCTTAGGGTGCTCATCTTGCCCCGTCCTACCCTACCAATATTAATGGGAACAAAATGCAACAGAAACCGAAAATCATTTCTAGTCAAAATGGTTACATGTACATTTATAAAATCATTCTAAACAACAGTAAACCTTCTTGAAATTCAAAATATGATTTAAATCTGTCGCGGAAACACCCACGATGGCGATTTTTTTTAAAAATAAGCTGATTTTAGTAGGTTGAACTGTACATGTATGTACCACTTTTTCTGGGAACAAAATGGCCATTGTATCATATACCAGAAATAAAAATGTGAATATCTCCAGTTTTAGTTAACAAAACAATTTAATAACGAATTAAATAAAATAGCATTCAATATAGGGAATATAGGGACCCTCCTTAGCCTCACGGTAAGATGCTCGGCTACAACGCTAAGAGGGACTGGGCTCGATTCCCGGTCCGGTCTAGGAAATTTTCGGGTTGGAAATTTTCGCGACATCTCTAGGCATAAAAGAGCCATCATGTTAGCCTCATGATCTCAATCTCAATTCCATTTAAAAGAAAATCCCAATTTCATTTTCAAGCGGGACTCCGTCGAGACTTTGAATTTCCGTATTTTGAATACAACAGCAACATGTATGTCATCTCTGCTGAAAGACTCGGTACTCACTAGTACTTCCGTCGCTTGCAACACTTCTTATAATTTTTCTCTAAAATGGATAATAATATTTTAAGTGAGATTTTCCCCAGAACTATACCACCAGGTTATTTTCAGAACTTCTTAAAAAAAAATCCAGAAGATCGTTTTGAAACTTCTCCTTTAGAGCTTTCTATGGAAGCTTATCCATGGGCGATAGAGTCGAGGCGACCAGTTGTCGTCGTCGCAGTATTTATATCGCTTAGGATTGGCTTCAATCAGCCAAAGTAACACGATCTGCGATTTTGAAAAGGTCGAATAAAATTTCTGCGTCTAATACCAAGTCAATTGACATTACATCCTCACACTGGGATAGAGCCGCCTCGCAGATTAGAGTTCATAAAGCACTTCCACAGTAATTTACTGCGAGGTTTCTAAGCCAAGTTACCATTTTTGCATTCGTATATCATGAGGCTAATATGATGATACTTTTATGCCCAGGGAAGTCGAGACAATATCCCATCCGAAAGTTGTCTAAACCGGCGCCGGGAATCGAACCCAGCCATTCTCAGCTTTGTAGCCGCGCCTTATACCGCACGGCTAAGGAGGGCCCCTCAATTGTTTAGACCAGCGTTTCTCAACTTTTTTCTTGGGAGGTACCCCTTCGAACTATTGCATTAATTGAGGTACCCTCTATTTTTTTTCTGTAAATGAAAATAACCGTAACTCACGAGTTCCATGAAAAATGTTTCTGAAAACTAGCGGGTTATGTGGCTCTCCATAAGTTGGATGTTGGATGAAATTTTCATTATTTCGCGAAACTTTCCAATTCAAATTTAGTTTATACATCAAGCTTCCGAATATCTTGAAAGTAGGCTTCCGAGCCCCTTGAAGGGAGGTTTCTGAAACTTTGGAAGGGAGGGCTCCGAGCCCCTTTAAAGGCGTTTTTTGAGCTACTTAAAAGAAGACTTCTGAATATCTTGAAAGGACTTCTCTGAGCTTCTTTAAAGTAGGCTTTTAAGCCTCCTGAAAAAATAATGTTGGGCCCTTTGAAGGGAGGTTTACGAGCCTCTTGAAAGGGGGCTTCCGAGTCTCTTGAAAGGAGGTTTGAAAGTCATTTAAAAAAAAGCTCCTTACCCTCTTAAAAGGAGGCTTCCAGGCCTCTTGAAAGGAGGCTTCTGGGCCTCTTGAAAGGAGGCTTCCGGGCCTCTTGAAAGGAGGCTTCCGGGCTTCTTGAAAGGAGGCTTCCGGGCCTCTTGAAAGGAGGCTTTCGGGCCTCTTGAAAGGAGGAACATAGCAAATAGTTTTGAAAATTCAACGACGTGTAAAATTGCATTCGATATTCAATTAAGTTTGACTGAATTTTAATTATCAGTAAGACAGATTGATTGTTAAGCTTATTTGCATGCTCGAAATATGTGCATGAAAATACATTAAAAACCACAACATATTTTTATCTGCGAATGCTTCCGAGCTACTTGGAAGAATGCTTCCGAGAAACTTAGAAGGATGCTTCCAATCCTCTTGCAACGTGGCAACCGAGCTATTCGAAAAAACGGAAGCTTTCGAACCTTTAGACTCTAGATTTTAGTTCAGAAGCATATTCTTAACATATTATTCAAAATTTTATTTCGATCATGTAGATTGCATTGACGAGTTTTTTTTAATGTTTTTATTCGAAGTTTTGTCCTTTTGATCTTTTGTTCCGCAGCCCTTTATACACTGTGCTGGTTGTTGAAGGCAGGATTCAATTGACTTTGATTTGCCATGCATATTATTTACAAGTTTAAGACAAAGTTATGAAATAAAAAGATACACAAGTAAATAAGTTTTGAATAAAATTGTAATACGTTCGCCATTACGGCTTTTTGTTCGAGGTAACCCTTGGGGCCAGCGAAGGTACCCCCAGGGGTACATGTACCCCAGGTTGAGATCCGCTGGTTTAGACTATAAGGAAGAAAAGTCCGTTAGATGAATTCCCGCTTTAATCCAAATCGATGCGTCAAAGAATGTCGACAGTAAACTTGGAAAGGATGATTAGCGATTTGGCGTTGCAATAAAAAGAGAAGCAGAATGTCGCGCATCCGAAAAAATAGCACGGGAAAAGATAAACAGATATTTTTAAAACACTTTAAAAAAGAAGCAATTTAATTAAAAATGGTTCAAAACATGGGTTTGAACTTCTTTTGTAATGCGTTATAAACGTTTAATCTAGATTTTGAAATTTTATTCATAATATTTCGTTTTCTTCAAAGTATTAAAACATTTCGATTCGGTGCTGATAACCGTTTTTAAATAAATTACTTTATGAATTCTTGAGCATTTTTATGGGTCTCTATATTTTGGTCAATTTTTGACTCACCAAAACTGTTATAATTTCAACATTTCTCAACCGATCAGCATATCATTGGAAAAAGGAAGAGTGTGGCCTTAATTTGCAATAATAAATGAAGGTAGTCATATTAAATTCTTGAATTTATTGTTAAAATCTATTTTTTCGCTAGATTCGCAACCGCTGCTGCTGCGAAGAGGGCCTTTTATGGATTACATAACCAGCTTAGGTCCCACAACATGCAGACGAAAACGAAATTTGTTCTGTGTCAAACTCTGATTCTACAATATTTTTATTATAAATGTATAGAACTTTGAAAATTGACTTTAAACCACATTTAAACATGCATTGAAGTTTATAGCATCAACAAGTTTTTGGAATCTGATAAAAATTCAAAAAAAAAAAAAAAAAAATCAAAATAACCCGTCTAAAGGCGGTCTTGGGCATTAGAGGGTTCAAAGAGGTGGACCGGACAGCTTTCGGAGCTTTCGAGCGAAAAGTGCTGCGTACAATACTCGGAGGGACACTAGAAAATGGTGTGTGGCGCAGACGCATGAATCATGAGCTGTACCAAGTGTTCAAAGCAGCATATATTGTGAATCGTATAAAATGCGGCACACTTCAGTGGGCTAGTCACTTAGTGCGAATGTCGGAAGAAAGAATAGCGAAAAAAATATTCAACAGAGAACTGGATTAGATCAGTGCCGGATTCTATCAAAAAGTTATGTTCGATTTAACAAATATTTTTTAGGGCCAATTTGACCAACGAACATTATTTTTAAGGTTATCTACAACACTATTTTTGTTTGAAAGGCTCAACATTCTTAGCATAACTGAGCCATATTCATACACCTGAGATTTTTGAACGCAAAGCACAATATAGGCTAAGCTTGTATTAATATATAAACTACTGTATAACTATGTAAATTGGTTGTTGACTCGGATCCTTCATATACTCGCTCATATCCTTCATATACTCAAATGAACATTTTTGATAACCTCGTGCAAATAGTAGCCGGGTCTCAGCGAGAATTACTCCTTTGCTCGTTCACTTGGTCGGGGTTCAGCCAGATCACATCAAGCGCTAATAAAAAAAATACCCGTTTTCTTGCACAAGTTTTCGTGAAGTATATCCAATCGATCACGTATCGTATCTGAGGATATCCAACAACAAAATTATAATGATCGAATTAATTGATATGAACTGATTTCCGTTTTCATTCTACGAACAAATAATCACAAGTCAGTTGAAAAGACGCTTGATGGGGTTTCGCTGAACCCCGACCACTTGTCGATCCAATGGAGGCGCATGGTTATTTGATTTCCTAAAAATTTGTCGTTTTGGAACACACAGCTGAGTGAGAAAGTCTGTTGTTGACGACGTAACCGTAAGCACTGCATTGGCTCGTGCACATATTTTTTCCCTTGCTAAAAACGGTGCTGGTACAACATAAATGACACGAGTTAGTATTGAAAATTGAGTGTCGATGCTGTGATGTGTTTGGACATGTCTGGTGGATATGACCTCTAGAAGCAATGTTGTTCATATCATCTTGTCTTTCATTACTATAACGACATAACTAGTTTCCTTCGAGCTCTTTGCTTGACGTAACAACAGCTTGCATTTAATGGGCTCAAAATTCGAAATCAGGTTCTGAACAATTAGCAATAAAGCCTCAGAATTAGTAAACTATTTTTACATACCCCCTACTCTTTGTTGTCAAGATAAAGATCAAATCATTGAAACCGCTGGTGCGTTTCGTATGTAGCTTGCGGACATAGCTAAAATTACGTTCAAATTATCATTCACACGAAATAATTGAAATTATTCATCAAGCTGCTGTAGAGATCTCGCAATCTATTGAAATGTGATTAAGTAATACACATCAATTGACTCAGTGGGATGTATAGGTTCAACGGCTTGTCAGAAGATTTCGGATATTTGATTAGGAAACCCCAAATGAATATACATTTATATGATGAATGTATAAGGATGTGGAACCGATTTCGATATCTGTGATATTTTAATTTTATAAACACATCACAACTAAATAGATGCATCTGGTTTTAGAAACAGCTAATTTTGTTTATTAATTACATTATTAAATCACAAAGTAATTGCGATTTTTTTTCTATTTTCTACCGTTTTGTTTCATATTCCGAACAGTTGTGACATGGAGATTTATCTAAAATATTTCATTAGTATTGCATAAACAAACGAATTTCCTCGGCAGGCGTACAGATCAAAGACATTATAATTGTCCACCAATGAGAAAACCTTTGGAAGCGAGCCAGCCAAGAGCTGCAAGCCTCTCTAATAAAGACAAAAAAAGAAAACGTTGAATTTTGTATTTTAGTGGATTTAACGAATTTAATAAAAGTGTTCGGAATTTGAGACAAAGTTTGGCAGAATAAAATCATTTAGTATTGATAGTTACAATCGATAAAATGTGATTATCAAGCGTTTATATGAATTTTCTATTCTTTCGGTATCCGATGGAAACAATTGATCAATTAAAATATTTTATTTCATGTGTCATAGAGACATCCTAAGTGAAAAATGTGCTAAAGCGTTCGGAATATGAATCAATACGGTATGTACGTATAAAGAGTTGAGCACAATGGATACGTTTGCGTTGGTCAATGGAAAACCTGTCAAGGCGTACTCGATTGTATCCATTTGGCGGGGTTCTTGGCTTATAATTCTTTAGCGTTTTAAGAACAGCTTACAATAGGGGTACATTTGTCCTTAAATTACTCTTCAGTAATTGTTTACAATCCTATAATTCAGGGAACACACATTCATTTTGGACAGGATGAGCACTATTAGGTTTGATTTGGTGTCGACTAGGATTGTCTTTGCAAATCTAATGCAAATCGTATACACGAATTTGCAATCCATCGGAATTGGGTACGGCGGTGTTATGCATGGTTTGTAATTCGAACATTGATTCATTGATTCAAATTCATTCAATTGCTTCTACAAACAATTAGAATAGTCAAACATTTACATTCAACACATCGCCGCACGCCGAAACGATAATGTTACTACACTATTATTTCCTTGCCAGTTCATTTGCTTCATCGCTAGATAAACCATTTTACGGCAAGTGAGAATTTGCTTGCAATGTAACTCTAACCCACATTTCCGTTGTTTCCTCCTATTCCACTATTTACAGCTCGTCACCGGATTCGTTGTCGGCGGATCGTAGCGATAAATCCAGCGGTACGGCGGCTTCGCCGGTGGCTCTCTACAAACTCGTCATCCCGCTGCTACGCTGTGAAGTGTCCGATATCCGGGATGCTGCCGTTAACGCGCTTGGAATGATAAACCACGACGCTCTGAAGTAAGTCCATTCGCTTATTGAGGCAGCTTTCTAAGTAACCCATTATTAAAGCATTTTATGTCAAAAATATAAATTTTCTAAGAAAAGCAACAACAAAATTAACCCTTTATTAAAATTTATTAAAAAATATAATGCAACTTGAGTGCAATTCTTGTTAGAAAATTTGCTTTGCAAGCCGTCATGTCAGCCGTCAAATTTCACCATTGCTGCTAAACTTAATTTTTATTAACAGTTCAGATTCTGAACTTCAGACATCTTCATCAACAATTTTAACATTTTCTTAAATATACCTTTTATATTTAAGCCAAAATGTTGTAAACGATTACCCTGACTAATTTCCTTGCTTTCACATTTCCCACGCAGAGATTTGATGGAGGAGCTGGTGGTGTACATCCGTGAGGCAATAGACCGCAAACAAGAGAACATGCGTCGCCGGCGGCGCCGTGACGCGCTGAGGCTTCAACTGGTCAGGGTGCTGGAGAAAATTGTCGAAAACGGTACGTTTGGAATCAGCCAGTTTGTGCTGGAGCGGGAAAGCATGTCGCTTCATCCGACCTTCGTCGAGTACATAGACGGTGCGCGGCTCTATCTGGAAGCGGAAACCGACAAGGATAATAGCAGCATGCGCGAGGTGAAAACTCATTTCTGCGACTTCATTCGGAAAATGATTAAAAACTTTTCGCTGGAATCGTGTGTCACGTTGCTGTCCCGCGAATTGAAGCGAAATCTGGTTAATTTATTCACCTCTTGGAGTGGCACGCATTCCATCCCGTTCGGCAGCGTGGTGGGTGGTGGCAGCGGTGGAACAAGTCATCACGCGGTTAGCAGCAGTACCATTAGTAGCATTTCGGCGGACGAGGAAAAGCTGCAATATAGTGCTCTGTTGGTATGTATGGGGAAAATGATATCTGCCGTTAACAGTAGGAATTATGTTAATCCAAGTTATTCGTTACCCTTTCGGTTATAATTATTCGAAGACATGATAATTAACGACATAGAAACCCATTAGTTCGAAACGATGCATGTCCTGCACCCTCGATATTTGTCTGTTTCAAGCAGATTCCATTGCATTCTCATTATATCGTAGTTGTATCATACTATGCGTCCTGTTAAAGTAATGTTATGACTTTCAATTTAAACCCCTAGGCCCTAATAAATTGATTAGCAACAGATTATAAGCACGCAAGATTTAGTTTAGTTTAGTTGAATAGTTTTGAGATATTTATTAGTGCTTGGAGATATTTCTTATATTTCTTGTGCAGTGATATTTATAAAATGGCATTCACCGTAAAAAAATGAGACTAGAGCAAATATTAATTACGGAGTGACCACGTAATCTAGAAACATAGGAAACCCAGAATTACCAGGGAATTGGATTGATCTAGTAAATAATTGGATAGTTTTAAATATTAATTTAATATGTTTATCACTCTTTAAATTATTTTTCTGGTGCAGTAATCGTTCGCTAATTAAGGCAAGGCCTCACCACAACTATCGAGTGTCAACTTTTTACTTTGAACAAAGAAGAAATATTACCTCTAAAATTTATAGATCAATCAAAAACAAAAACGGAAGGAGGATTTTTTATGAAAGTTCAAAATTCTATTTTTTGGGTGAAAATTGGAAATGTCCCCTTACATAATGAAATTTGGACAGGAAATTTTGAGCAGGCGGAGACAGAAGAAAAGAATAAAATTTGTTGCTGCTTAACTGCACCAAATCATGCATAATTATTTCGAAGAAATTTTCGCACTTTCCTGTTGTTGCCGCTTTTTTAGTCATGATTTTGGCTAGCTGATTCCACCAATTCTTCATATGGCCAATGTCACTGGTTAGTGGTGATTCTTCCCTTCATCTCAAATTTCTGCCTAATCGTCCACTATCTATTGGATGGAACTAAGGACAGTTCGATGGATTCAGCTCTTTTGGGATGAACTGGATCCCACTCTCGTTGTACCATTGTAGCACTTCCTTACTGTAACGCCAGCTGACTTAATCTGGCCAAAACGTAAATGGACCATCATCATGGGACTGAATGAAAGGCGAAATTCGGTTTTTGACGCAGATCTATTTTGCAGGACTATGCACAATTATTTTTCTTTTCTCTCCCTGCATGGTGAATATCTATAATCAAACTTGAAAAAATAGACTGAGAAGAAAAGATTTGTACACGCCATTTTTTGCAATGAAGGAACAAGGGCTTTACTATGATAGTTTTGTACCAAAATGGTACAGTCTAATTTACTTTACATGATAATTCTTACCAATAAATCATGCTGCTGCAGATAAACTTTGTATTCCATGTTGTAGTGCCAAGTAGACCTGTGCGCCGCCGCGCCGCGCCGCCGCCGCCGGTGGTTTTACTCACGCCGCCGCCGCCGGCGATTTTGGGTCGGCGCGCCGCCGATCATAATTTTGCCACGCCGATGACTAATCGCAATAAAAAAAATCAATTAACTTTAGTCGAGTCGAGTAAAATAAGAGACACTGAAGATGGTCTTACAGAGACGAAATACGTATTTGTAAGACAATACAACGTGGTGGCATTGATTGGAATAGTACTAAACTCGTGTTATGATTGTTGTTGTTAGTTAGTTGTTAGAATGTTGTTGAGGTGGAACTCGTCAGAATTCAATTTCAAATCTACCTCAAGTGATGGTGCCTCACGGTAAGTGCAACTAATAGAAGGCTATTTGAGTTTTCTAAATGCCCCTCGTTTAGATGGAGTAAAATCAAAGAGCAGAATTTCTTGCACAGAGTGTAAGACAACACTGCCTGTAGGTGACTCGCAAATTATGTTTGTTGTGGCACATAAGCTTTTGTGAAGGCTTGAATACATCCCCAAAGCGCCAAAACCATTTGGTATATTTCCTAGTAAATTCCTCCAGATATTCCTCCGAAAAGTTTCAATAAAAAACCTTGGAAAATTACTTTATGTGTTCTTCCTTAAATGTCTTACAAAATTTCCAGAATTCCTTAGGAGAATCGTTAAGGAATTATTTCGGAAGTTTCTTTAGCGATTCCTCCGAATATTTCTTAATAAATCTCTCAAGAAATTCCATTTGGAGTTTCTTCAAAAACAATTTAGCAACTCTTCAATTTTTTAAATGAATACCTCTTCATGAATTTTTTCAGCAATTATTCTATGAATTCTTCAAATAAATTCTTCCAGAGATTGCATAAGGGATTTCTTTCAAATTTTCCTAAGGAATTTTTTCAGAGCTTCTTCCAGCAATTCCTTTCAAACATTCTTCGAGAATTCTTCCAGAACTTCCTGCAGGAATTCCATCGAAAATGCCTTCATGGGTTCTTTACGAAATTCTTTCAGTAATACCTTCGGATTTGTTCAGTGTTAGTTGTTTAATTTATTTGTTTTATTTTTTCAAAAATTCAATTAGCAACTCCACCCAAAACTATTTCATTATCTGATTAATTTGAATTGAATTTCCTGGAAGAAATCTAAGAAGGAATCCGGGAGGCTTTTCGAAGAAACTTTTAAAGAAATCCCTGGTGAAATATCCAAAGGAATTCTTGGTGGAGTTTTTTTAGATTATTCAAGGAAATTTTTTAAGAAGAGCTCTTAAATGAATTTTTGGAGAAGTTTTTGAAGAAATTCCTGGAGGGTTTTGTGCAGGAATTTCTAAATATATTTCCGAAGGCATTTTTAAAAGAGAGCCTGAATGGATTTTCGAAAATAATTCTCGTTTGAACTACTTTAATAGATTTTGGAAGTATTTCTAAACAACTTCCCACAAACCGCGTAGGCCGAATTTTCACATTTTCAAACCCACCCACCTTTCCCCCCTAGTAGACTTTTCCAAAACCCCTCCCTCATCCCCTTGAAGTCTACGTGGTCGGGGTTCAGCCAAATCACACCAAGCGCCAATGAAAAATTACCGATTTTTCTGCTCAAACTTTCGTTTAGCAGATTTAATTGATCGCAAATCGCATCGAATATCCCTCAACCTCATAACTAAGGATATACTACTGCAAATGTATGCTTAAATTAATATGAAACTATTTCCGTTGTCCTTGTACGAGCAAAATATTACAAGTCAGTCGAAAAGCCGCTTGGTGCGGTTTGGCTGAACCCCGACCACGTAGACTTTTTCAAATTTAACAAAATGTCATAAGTGATTGGAAAAAATTGGAAATCAACCACGTTTTCAGCAATTCAAATATACAAATCCATTGTGAACACTACAGTAAAATTCAAATTTCAAACCTAACAAAATGAAACTGAATAAAATCCAACTCAATGTCAACGAAATAAAATTCAATCATCTGTCCATAGCTCTTGAAACAAATCTCGAAGCCAATTAATTTAATTTCTGTTGGATTTGATTCCTCCTAGAGGTGTGCGCCACCGCCACCGGCACTTGCATAGGCGCGCCACTGCGCCACTGTCATGCATCTGAATTACAATTCTTCATGCCGGTTCAAATTTGTAGAAAACCGAAGAATTTTCAGAATTTATAACAGGTAATACTCCAAAGAACTCTCCGTGATAATTCCGATATTTTTCTTGAAAATGCCATTCCGTTGAAATCTCAAGAAATTTTTCCAAATTCCAAAAGTTTTCCCGTTAAAATGTCGAGTAATTTTCCGAGAAAATTTTGAATTATTTCCGTTGAAACCATGCTAAAGGTTTCCTACGATATTTTGACATTTCTCTTGCAAAGTAGGAGCGATTTCCTGAAGAAATTTCAAAAAAAATCCAATGGACGTTCCAACGAGTTTTCCAGACAAT
The DNA here is from genome assembly GCF_024139115.2 of Armigeres subalbatus. Classification (NCBI taxonomy): domain Eukaryota; kingdom Metazoa; phylum Arthropoda; class Insecta; order Diptera; family Culicidae; genus Armigeres; species Armigeres subalbatus. The sequence continues at coordinate 145,491,426 of NC_085140.1, read as the reverse complement.
TTTCGGTGGAAATTATGGAAGATTTCAGTTGAATTTGTGGTGAATTTATCGTAAGAAAATAAAATAAATTTTCATGAAAATTACTAATGCTTTCTTACAAGAATTGCAATATTTTTTTTGTAAAAACTCAAAGAGTTTTTGGTGGTAAATTCAAATAATTTCTCGTGAAAGTTTTCAAATTTTTTTTTTTCATAGATAATTCCAAAGAATTTTCATTAGAACTGCTGAAGAAATTTCCGTTAAATTTCGAAGAATTTCGCTTATATGTATGTCCAAAGAATTCCTCGCGAAAATTCCAAGAATTTCAGAAATTAAGAAAAATTTCCCAAGGACTTCCCAGAATTTTCCAAAAAATCATATGGAGATTCGTTCAGGAATTTCCTCCGGAAACGAATTCCAGAAAGTCTTTCGAAAATTCTCTCAGCTATATTCGGAAATTTCTCTCAGGAATTAGTTCCTTCAGAAATATGTTTAAGAAAACCTTGGGAACATCGTTAAGGTGTTTTCCCGAAAATTCCTCAAGAAATTTTTCTAAGAACTCTTTTGGAATTCCTTGAAAAGTTCTAGGACGAAATTTCCTTAAGAATTTCTGAACAAGTTCCTGAAGTAATATTTTTTCGCAGGTTTTTTTCGAAGTAACTCCTGTAGAAACTTCTGACAGTCTTAGATATCTCCGAAAATTCCTTTGGGCATTCCGTCAAGACTTCGTTCAGAAATTCGGATATACCTTCTGAGAATCCTTTTTTTTTAATATCTACAGAGAATGTTTTAGGAGTTCCTTAGGAAATTGTTTCATAATTCCAAATCTCTAAAAACTCCTTCAGAAATTCATTAACGGATTACTTCGGAAATTTCTGTCCACTTCGGAATTTCGCTTTGGAATTTCTTTGAAAATCAATTTGATATTCCTTCGGAAATTATTTTTAGTAATTCCTCTAGGAATTCCTTAGCAAGTTCCTTGACAATAATTGTTCCTGAAATTCACATAGGAATTCTTCCAAAACCACTTTAAGCAATTTAATAAAGAATTTCTCAGGGTAATCCTTTGAAAATTCCTCCAGAAAATTCTTTTGTAACTTCACGAAGCTACCTACAGACACTGACAAAACTAGCTCTGTACACATAGTTAATTCGTCCAGTCGTCCTGTACGGCCATGAATCATGGACGTCAAAAGATGCAGCTTATCAAATTCTCAAAGTGTTTGAGTTGAAAATACTGTGCTCAATACTTGCCAGCGTGGTGGAAAATGGTAAATGGAGCAGATGAATGAATGAACCACGAGTTAAGCCAAGTACACATACAAAAATGTAGACATAGGCAGGTTGATAAAATAAGGCAGATTATAGTGGGTTGGACATATGGTGCGTATGCAGGAAGAGAGACCAGCAATACTGTTAGGTATTCCTTTGAAATGTCTGTGGGGATTTGCTCAAAATTTTCTAAAAAGGTTCCTACTACATTTTCCAACACTACTTCAAGAATTTTCTCGGAAAGTCCTTTAGAAAATTCTCTTAGGAATTCCATCATAAAATAGTTCATTCTTTAATAAATTTCGAATGAATTCCTGCAGGAATATTTTATGTTTTACTAAAGGAATTTCCCAAAGAGAACCTGACTGGATTATTCTTCCTAAAATAGAAAAATTCTGCAGACATTGTCATAGGATTTTACGAAGGAATTCCTAATGAAAATTAAAAAAAATCATAGTTTCCTCCAGAAATTCATTAAGAAACTCCACAAAGAGCTTTGTTGGCATATTTAGGCAAATTTCAGGAAAATATTAGATTTTTTCTGAAACTTAGTTATTTTGAGATCAAAACGACTGAAGTGTATCTAAAACCTAAATTGGAAATAACTTTCGAAAAACGTTATTACCAATTTGTTCTATGACACCGAAATCTAATTCTTAACTCTTAGGGTTCACGAAAAACTGAAGCAGGATGTATTGTTAAAATTTGATTAATCAAAATCAAAGAGTAACAAAATAGTGGTAATTCCAATAACATTTTGAAATCAGGTATTGATTAGTATCGCGGGCAATTGACTATTTTGAATGGGCTGTTTGATGATCGGCAAACGCAGAATATTGCAATTTTAATCCACTGAAGTCGGTTTTTATACGGGCGATTCCTACCGTGTGGATCAAACCGCGTTAATCCAAAAATCCGCGGTAAAATTGATTTTTCTAACCATTTATTTTTTCATCCACGCCGGTTCACGCCGCCGCCGCCGCCGCCGATAAAAGTCAACGGCGCGCCGCCGTGACGCCGCCGCCGCCGGGGCAAAAGTGACCACCACGCCGCCGCCGCCGATGATATGACCGGCGCACTGCCAAGTGGCATAGCTCGACAGTCCACGAAGCAATAGATCAACCTGCATTTGGAGAAATTTGATGTCATGTCCATTAAATTATTTCATTTCATTAGTCATGTAACTACTGTTCTTACGTTGGTTTTCCATAATAGCACCAAAACCCGATCAGCAATGCATAACAAAATTATAACTCAATTATATCAATGGTTGTTATTAAAAACAACGTGTGTTATAATTAGATAATTCGATAAAAATATTTCTTCGACCGGTTTTATTTCATTACAAAATAATTGCCTACATTTTTTGTAGAAATTAGAAAAAAGTTAAGGAAATCACCTCCAGTATAACTTGATATTGATAGTCCAAAGTGAATTGCCTACATTATGGATGGAAATCCGTCGTTGTAGCGTACCAGATTTTTATAAGTGATGTAGGCAATTACCTTGAAATGAAAGTAGATTTTTTTACAAGATAATTATATCAACGTTTGTTATAATGTTATAATGTTTTTGATATATTTTTTTGTTATTTGAACAACTAACCAGCCAAATTTATAACAGATTTTGTTACAATATTTTTATGAAATAAATAACTCCCCTGGTTATAATTTTGTTATGTATTATTGATCGGGAATAAGTGGTATAATGGACTTTTTGCAATTCCTGATTTACAGTTCGTGTTTGAGTGATAAAATGGCCTACTTTTCCACACCAATAAAATGGGTGCCTTAATGATCATTATGCAACTCAAATGGGTTGCATAAAACCCATTATAACACTCATTTGGCTGCTACAGGTAAACTTCGATATAACGTGCATATCGATTTCAAAGTTGTACGTTATATCGAATTGTACCTTATATCGAAGCATGAGTAATCATCCTTATTTTACACTACTTATCATGTAATTTATAGGCGAATATTTTTTTTTATATGTAAGGCTCAGATAGCAGTGTGAAACAGCTTTTCTGGTAAACAATTCCTACAAACTTGTTCGTTACTAAGAAAAATAACCCGAAGAATTGAATTCTTCATTTTATATCTATATAATGCACAGGAAATAAGAGGCTAAGAGGCACAGGAAACACAAGGCTTGCTTTTCGTTGCACCGTTTGCATGAATATTCATTTATTAAGTATCCGCGATCCTTAGTGGATTTAAATTGGGCGAATATTTCCTAAAGGGAAATCCAAATGATATTTCCTAAAATGATAGAATTCCTAAATAATCAAAAGAATTCTCAGAAGGATTTTTCACTGGTATTACTGAAAAACATTCTAAAGGTATTTCCTCAGAAATGTTTAAAGAAATTCTAGAAATTTTGAATAAAATTCCAGAGGAATTTTTAAAGAAATTTCTGAAAGAGTTGCTGAAAAAAATAAGGAATATCCTAAGTAATTTCCTGCAGAAAGTTTTGAAAGAATTGCTAAAGAAAATTCCAAAGGAATTTCTGGAGGAAATTTTAGAAAATCCTGATTTTTTTAAAATTTTATTAAAGCCTTTTTTTAATTTAGAAATTAAGATCAACGCTAACAGGGCTTTCTGAAAGAATTTCTGAATAAATTTCTTAGGGTATTTGTGAAAGAATCTCCAAAGGAATTTCCAGTGGAATTCCTGAAGGAACTCTTAAATGAGTCCCTAAAAAAATAAAAATAAACTTCTAAAGCAACTTCCGAAGAAATTCCCACGCGAATCTTCAAAACCATAACCCTTATATGCGCAATGTTGTTTTAAAACAACAAACCGAAAGTGCGTTTAATGTTAATCATTTTAATGGTTGTTTACGTTAAAAATATTTCTGACGATTCCGACGCCGATATTTTTCCGAAGGAATTTGTAACGGAATTCCAGAACGAATCCTCAAAGGAATTTTCGAAGGAATATCCGAAAAATTACTTAAATATTTTCCGGAGATATTTCTAAAGGAGCTTCCGGAGAATGTTTAAAAGAAATTTGTGAATATGTTCCAAAATGAATGATTCGAAGAATTTCCGAAAGAATTCCAGGAGGAAGTTTTGAATTCCGAAGGAACTCCTGAGGTAGATTCTGAAGTTCTTTCAATTTTCGAAGAATAACAGAGGAGGAATTTAAAAATGATTTTTCGATTTATTTCCGAAGAAATCCCTGGGGGTATTTCTGAAGGAAATCTTGAAGCAATGCCCAAAGAAATTCATGGAGAAATCTAAGAATGTCGGAAGTTCCTTCAGGAGTTCAATCTAAAAATCCTTCAAGAATTTGTAATTATCGGATAAGTATCCCAGCGCTATGCTGAGACTCCCTGAACCAATGGCCTCAGGGTCGACACGCTTACCTCAAGCAACTTGCGGACAAGGAACTCTCGCAATCAAATGCAGGGAAAACCACAGAGCTTCACTTTGCGACACTTTATTCACTTATGTCTTCACTCTCTTTTAAAGCTAGTTAACCTGTCTTTAGAGCCTCTCTTCCTGGGAGCACTGCACCACTCAATGTCTTTCCTTCCTCTTCTTCTTTCCTTCCTTCTGTGGCCGACGACCCGGCAGCGAACAACTCTGGTCGCTGCGGGCTTACCGGTGGTTTCGCTGGAGTGGCTTGGGGATCTTCCTCGCTCCTTGCTTCGATGCAACTCGATCAATAAGAAGGCCGATCGTCTATTGGCGGAAACAATGCCGGATTAGACCGACTACGGAACCAGGGAATGACGGTGGTTCTTGCTGGGGTTTTCAACCCAAAAACAGTGGGGTTGTCCTTAACGCCTTCTCTTGTTCCACATGCTTTCTTCTCTACTCTTTAACTTCCAACTTTGATAACTTCGTAACATCCGTTCGCTTCGAAATACTTTGGAATAGTGACCGCATTCCCTCTTTAGCCGTGCGGTAAGACGCGTGGCTACAAAGCAAGACCATGCTGAGGGTGGGTGGGTTCGATTCCCGGTGCCGGTCTAGACAATTTTCGGATTGGAAATTGTCTCGACTTCCTTGGGCATAAAAGTATCATCGTGTTAGCCTCATGATATACGAATGCAGAAACGGTAACTTGGCTTAGAAACCTCGCAGTTAATAACTGTGGAAGTGCTAAATGAACACTAAGCAGCGAGGCGGCAATGTCCCAGTGGGGGATGTAATGCCAATGAAGAAGAAGAAAGAAGAAGAAGGACCGCATTCCAGGGTCATGCCTCCTTTTCCAGGTCAGTCACATCGTCTCATAGTATCGATCCAATTACGCCACCCCTTAATGGCTAATTAAGGTGCTTCTGGCCCTCTGATGTTGATTTGGAGGACTATGGTGAGTGGTTGGTTGCAGTCTTATAGGGTGGTGTAGGCTAATCATGCCCTGTTCTACTGCAGTTGCTAAAGTACTGGAAAAACCTGCACATAAAGACGAGTTTTACCTACCAACCAGTCACAAACAATTCACGCATTAGACTACATTTTCATGATTTTTTCGGCAATACTCATTACATAACGTAACACTTACAAATTCGTTTAGAAATTACCCTCTTTGAATTTTATTCTAGAATTTTTTGAAAAATTTCTAAAAGTAAAATAATTTCTTAAAATATTTCTCAAGAAGTTTCCGAAGGAATTCTTGCAGGAATTTCCGGAGCTCTTAGGATTTTCTTGAAAGAAATCAAAGAAAGAATTTGATGTGCAAGTATTGACCTAATATCTAAGGGAAATTCCTAAGGAAAGAAGTCCAGGAGAAATTCCAAAAGAAATTCTGGAAGGACTTCCTGAAGGAATTTCCGAAGAAATTCTTGTAGAAATCTAGGAATTTCTTTGCAAATTATATATGGAATTCCTTCCTAAATTCCTTTAGGAGTTGCTTAAATAAGCATATATTCTTTTAGGAATTCCTTCAAAAATTACACTGATCCCACACATATGGGTCACTTTGTAACAATTATTAGTCACTCAATTTTGCATGTTGATCAAATGGAAATGACCCATATTAGTGTTTGACCCATGATTGTGGGGTCAGTGTACTTTACGAATACGTTTCGAAGATATCTTCGGGTTTTTTTTATTCCTTCATAAATTCAATCAGTTTTTTATTTTCAAGAGTTGATTCGGAAATTCTTTTTGGAACTCTTTTAGAATTTCTTACAGGAATTCCTACACATAATTAGGATTGATTTAAAAATAATCTGGTACATATTTCGAACCTGGATCTACAATACCAATACTTTACTCGACATTGGCTGACTTAGACCTGAAAACAACCCGTCATCAATTCTGACTTTGACTAATATCAACTAGACATCCCTAAAACCTCATTAACTCAATATCATCCATTACCTCGGGAGAATTCTGAGGATAGTGCAAACTGGGGAAAACAGTAATTAATGCCTCTAGCTGATAAAATTAGACTCCATACAATAATATCATCCCTACATGAATGATCATAACAATTTAGTAAATTATTTAGTAAGAACTACCCAAATTAAAATTATTTTTAAAAAAAGGTACGTTATAACGGGGAAAAATGTACGCTATATCGAGTGACGTTATATCGAGTGTACGTTATATCGAAGATTACCTGTATAATGAAAATCAACATCAGAACCGAAGCTACATGACCACATTTTGCTGAATAAGCTTGATTGTTCTCTGCAGCAACATGATTTAATGGCAAAAATGATCATGTAAAGTGAATTAGAAATTTATCATATTAAAGCCCATTTGTCGTCATAGCAAAAAAAAATGCGTTTGCAGCTCGTTGCAAAACTCGATTTTTTCAGCACTCCTAGTATTTATCCAACTCAGTAAGCCCCGTTGGATAAACGTACAACTCGTGCTGAAATAAAACATCTTTTTGCAACTAGTTGCCCAAACTACTATTATGAAGCATTCTAGGATTCAGTGACGTATTTTCAATATCCGCACCAGAAAATATTTTAAAGTTAAGACATCATTAGTACTTTTACTGCCATCGTACAGGATTCTTTGTATCTATCTGCATGAGAATCAGTAGATAACAATGTTTCTTTTTTGTAGCAGTTGCATTACTTTACCATCCCGTTTACGTTCAATGTTTAGTTATATATGTATTCAATATTTTTTCCATCTGTGTTCTTAGAAAGCATAGAGCTTCAACGAATCAGAGTCAGCTATAGAATCACGCTGAAAGACACTTCCTGATTTTTTCACTTTTGTTCTCTTTATCCTATCGCAATTTTTTCTCAACAGGCAACATCCGCACTGCTCTGCTGTGGCCCCTGCTTCGATCCGAACCTGCTGGCGGAGGACGGAGCAATCTACAACTGGCTCGATATGCTGATGGAGTCCAAGGAAGACAAGGTAAGCATTCCGGAGCGCAACACCCACTCATTTGTCAAATTTGCCGCCGTCGTTCCCAAGGCCAGGGTCATGGGGCGTCAGGCTATCCATTTTCTTGGTACGTGTTGGTACAATAGCAACACTGATGAATAGTTCGAAAATTTTGATAACCTGCACTGGCAGATGTTGCTCCTTGGCAATTGGCATTGGCTACTTCCCACTTGTTTAATACCGAGCATGTTTGTGGAGTCCCAGCTGGGAGCGATTTTCGACGGTTTGGTTTTCGAGAAATATGATTGATGCTGATTATAAATAAGCTGTGTACAAATGCCGCTTGTTCCCGAATGATATATCTGGGAGTGGGAGAATGATGGTCTCAGGGAATGTGAAGATATCGGTTTTCTGACAAACAACGTATTGATAATAAAAGTACGGAAATAACAAGTTGTTGATGAAAGCCAAAGGATCTACTATGTTTTTCTGGTGAAAGCGTATTTCAGCATAAGCGGATGAATTTATAATTTCCATCGGTTACGAACTTTCAGAAAGCTGGAGATTTTCAAATACTAGAAGGTCAACGATTACGAAGGTCAACTGATGAGCTTCCAAAAATTCACAAGGATTCTGAACAATGCGTGTGTATTCAAGAATAAACTTGTGCAGGATTGCTGCGGATTCAAGAATTTAATAGGAACCTTCAAATCCGTGCAAAACTCCAGATGTTTCCTAGCTTTCAGTTCAAAACACTTTGATGTTTCACATTGGAATCATGTCGAAACGTTTATCATACCGGTGTAAATGAATAAAAACATATTTATTAAAATTTAAAAAACAAAAACACTCGTCGGATTTGTTGAAGAATGTTTTGGAAATTTTTTGGAAAGAATTTTTGAAGTTCTGAGTTTTTTATTGTTGGTCCCCCTCAAACTATTATTTTTTGAAAAAAAAAATCCGAGGACACAATTGTTTTTAAATCTTCGTATCGGCCTAATAATGGTCTTGGAATCAAAATCTCGATTCATTGCGGTTCCATTTTTTTTCCTTCAGATTTTCAAGGTTGAGTGCGTACTTTGCTGCTCCGTTGAATAAAAATATCCCGATTTCATCCTACCAGTTGCTCGACTCATCTGCAGGAAATTACGGCAAGGAGCACTCTTTAAAGAATTGTCTCTATCAAATAAATTACTTCTTCCACTTGATTTCATCATGTTGTCTATTTCGTTTTCCTTATCCACAGATTTACGACTTGGCGAAAGAAACCGTAGTGCTCCTGCTCGAATCCAATCCCGACATCGGCCAACTGCTGGAGTGGGTTATTGATCGGTGTTACACGGCTTGCCCTCGAGAGGCCGACGCCTGTTTCCTAACGTTGGCAGTTATCTTCAGTGCGCGGTAAGTGCTTCCACATATGTGGGTTTATTGTGTCTGTGTGGGCTCGAGATATTGGTGGGGTGGGACTTCTGCAGGGCTGTCTTCTATCAAGGAGTCGTTTGTCTGAACACTTGATGGATACATAAGACAGGTGCTTCCTTTTTTTCGTTATTGCAATTAATAAAAATAACTGTTTCCAAGATCATCAATAATTTGACTTTTCCATTCATTATGATGTATCGCAACTGGATAATCAGAGTAAACGATACCAAACTTGTATGTGTGAATATTGTGAACAATATGGAAATAGATCAAACCTGTTGAGCGTTCTGTAATACTGACTATTAGTAATCAGATGCAAAGTGGCAAAACAATTAATTAGTTGTTGAAACATTTTAAGTTCAGTTCAGTTATTAATTTAAATGTACATTCAATTTGATTAGTATTCCATATCTCAAAGAATATCTTTTTTCCTGGTTCTGCAAAAATATGAAATGTCACAACACATCGAAACAAATGCATCTATTCGTATGGAATATATTTTTTTCCTGACTATAAGGAACAAACACCACGTTCCATATCTCCCGCTGACTTAATTTATCACATAATCTGATGTGACAGACTGTATTTCTACCAATGAGCGTGGGTGAAGTGTGGTTGAACTTAATTACTCCCAGTTGCTGTGTATTTCACCACAAAGCTTCCGAATCCCGATTCAACAAAAAATATGCGAGGATATAACGAGGATATAAAAAAACCTCTGATCTATCCATCTAGTAGTGGCACTGAATATCTCGCCTTTGCTCAAGACACCTCACAGAACTTTCTGGTTCAATACAACTGTATATAACCGATTGTTATCTATGGTTTCATCATCGAATGCAATTTTTTGGACTAATATTGCTTAGAATTGATTATATGAGAAACAATTATAATTTATAAGTTTATAAGTTTCATTTATAACTTCAGATATTTTGGTTTCTGTACGGTGCTTGATATTGTACTCAGGATATTTTCTACAATGTTGAATAAACCCGTTAATGCATTTTGCTTGTGCAGTGATATCACTTTACCGTATCTAGACTAGAACTTTCAGTACCTTTTTCCTTTCATCATAGCCCCCCACGTATGCGTCTCTCTGCACTGTCTACCGTCTAGCTTTAGTGCACTTTTTTTTTAGGTATGCAACGTGCCGTGACTCTTGGGAGCATGTGCATTTATCACCGGTGACAGGAAGCAGTGTCGGCAGTCGGCACTCGGTAGTGAACGTGAAAGTTTGTCGTGCGCTTCCGAGCATAAACGACGGCGTCAGGTAATATGAGGGCTGTGGGTTGGCTATTATGTTGTTTGTGAATAGTGTCGCAAAAACAGCACATAATAAACTAGTTTCCCTATTTATGTTACCTGCGTTGTGGGTTTTGACATAATTGCTACTGATGTTTATAAGTTTGAAAAAATATAATAAAATATAATAAGGATATTTGATTACTTCATAGGTATTTCAATACGTATTACAAAACTGTATCTTGAGAATGCATCGAGAGATATTTATTTTACATAGAACGCTAGAAAAAAATAGAAATGAACACAACAACATTAATTTGCTTTGATTGATCATTATGTGGTCCTCGAAAGATCGGAAACTTCGTGACTCCAGCTGAAAGGTTTTTTTTACAGAATTCGTGATAGAGTAGTACAGTTTTTTTTGCTATTTAATGACTTTGCTAGCCTTTTGTTTTTTTCGTACGTTTGATAATTCTAAGTCACTTACACCCCTCAATTGTAGTTTCAGAGGTTTCATAAAAGTATTTTAACAAAATATATATTTTATGCCGCCGACTATCATAAATTGCAAGAGTGTTCGTGGGGGAGTATTCGGCGGGATTTATAGGTAACCGCTCTACCACGGACCAGGTGTTCCCCGTACGTCAGGTATTGCCGAAATGCCGCGAATACACGTTAGGCCTATTCATCGACTATGGCAGCTAATACACGAAAATAGATTTCTGGATAAAATGATACGGTTGGTTAAGGCGACGATGGATCGGGTGATGTTTTGACAGCCTTATAAATTTTGCACCATTTTTGCGAATATAACGGATCTTCCAGAAGCTCATTGAGATACCATCTTTTCAGCGCTGTAGCGTATGGTTGGCCAGGTTGGCAACCGGCAAGGGCGCCAGGCCTTAGGGGGGGCGTTGAAATCCAGAATTGCTCTACACGCTTAGATCAATTTACCTATTTATGGGTACTCTAATCACCCATATTTGGGTATTGTTCACATTACCTATATTATGAGTAAAATGTACCGAGAAAATCGGTGAATTTCACTTATATTTTTGGTGAACTGACTTTACCAATATATGGGTAAATTACTTTACTCATATTTGGATGAAAATATAAACATATACGTCAGATTCATTCTATCCACCGAGACCAACAAAATTACGCAATCATAACCAGTTCTCCTAATTTTTACTCGGAAATCAGCAAGCTAGTTCCGTGCTCCATCATATTTCGGAATCATATTAATCAGGTAAGATTATGATGATCTACGACTCCAACTATGACATTCTATTTCCGTTTTCCTCTCAGAAAAATCATGGACAGCGGAAGAACAGGCCACTCGTTGAAGGGTTTGCCGCTGTGACCCTTGCAACCAGGTAAAAACTCGTCCGTTAATCGCCTGAGTTAATGGGAATGGTGATCTTCTGTAAGCTGTAACGCCCCGCAGAATTCCCTCCTATCATCAATCGCCTGCTACCACCTCAAAGCTACCGTTCCTTCCGGCCAGTACTGAGGGAGTTATAGAAGGCTGCTATCGTAACCGAGATCAGAATGATAGCATTAGCGATTTTCCGAGTGTTTGACATGACATCTCTTCCTATTCTGCGGCAAAACCATTTAGCGGTTTCTCATCAGAAGTGTCCAAACAGTTCGTGGGTCAATGGTATGTTTTTATTATATTAAGGCTATACATATTCATATTCATCTCCTTCAATGTATGATCCACAGGCATCGAGCAGCAGCGGGGACACCATAACAAAGAGCTGGAATCGTGGCTAATGAGTTGCACGGGCATCCAGTTTCAACGGAGACACCCAAACAAGCACACCACCTGGAGCCCTGACAGTCCATCAAGAGACCCCGAAACGAACACAAGAATGCCGGATGTGCCTAGCAGCAGTCAGTGCTATCTTGGTCCATGTAGTAAGCGGAAATCTTCAGCCTCATGACAATGCCTGCCCCACCTACAAGCCATATTCCTGATTCAAGGTTTATTCTTGTTTTTGTTTCTGTCAACTACTCTTAAAATTACTGGTGCTGTTCCGTCTTACTAATTTAATTTTAGTGTAAGTTAATCAATAAATTATAATTTCAACGTTTTATATCTCAATAAATTTACATGATATTTTGTTTACTCAGTTTATTTTAACTGTATTTAATAAATAAATACGAGAAAATTAAAAATGTTACAGACAAAAAATACTAAAAATTCACCCAAATTTGGGTGAAATTTACTAATAAAATCGCTCTTTCGAAGTACCCATATATGAGTAAACTAGGTTTACCCATAAATCGGTACAGGTCAGTTCACCTATATCTAGGTATGTGCACTTTTTGGTGATTCTAGGTACTCTGCACCTATATTTGGGTGAACTGATGGGATATGATGACAAATCTCATCATGTTTTTTTTACGCGTTTGGATACCACTTAAATTTTCTTAGATTTTGGTGATTTTTTTGGTGAGGTTAACTCATTGTTTTATTGATGCTGGGGGTCTCAATAGGCTAAAATCAAACCGTGTTTAAAACCTTGGTATATTTTCAAATTTACCGGTTCAAAATGTTTAAGATTCCAGCTTTTAAAGTGATTATATAATCAAGCCATGTGGTGAATTTTAATTTCACCACACGGGTTTTTACTCCTATTATCAAAAGTTCAAATCCAGCGTTATAATTTTCGTAAAATGCTGAAATTAAAGTCGATTATTTAGCATAAGTAAGCAAACGATCTACGGATGTTTCATCTCCATGGTTGTTGTGTTTCTCTCAATTCGTACTCTTGAAAAATCACTAAAAAAACACGTGGTTTCCAAGATGGCCGATTTACTTAATCCATCGAGGACTACATCCGTAATCAATCCTTTGACAAATTTCCGAAAGGATCTTTCGTCAATAATTGATACAGGTGTCAGAACGTCGGCTCAGGGAGCATCTTCACTGATTTTTTTTTTATCATTTATCAGGCTTTAAAGCCTCTTGAAAGTACGCTATCCTCTTGAAGGTAGAATTCCGAGCTTCTTGAAAAGAGGGTTCCGATCCGCATGAAAAGGGCTTTCCGAGCCTTTTGAAAGGAGTCTTCCGAGCTTTTTAAAGTAGGCTTCCGAGCCTCTTAAAAGTAGGCTTCCGGGCCTCTTGAAAGTAGGCTTCCGGGCCTCTTAAAAGGAGGCTTACTTGCCACTTGAAAGCAGGCTCCTGAGCCTCTTTAAAGGAGGCTTTTAGCCTTCTTAACACGAGGCTTCTGGGCTTCTTGAAAGGAGGCTCCCGGGCCTCTTGAAAGCAGGCTTCCGAGCGTTTTGATAATAGGCTTCCTAGCGTCTTGATAATAGGCTTTTAAACCTATTGTAGAGAGGCTTCCTAGACTCTTGAAAGGAGCTTTCCGAGCCATTTGAAAGGAACCGTTCGAGCCTTTTAGAAGGAGGCTTCCGACCCTCTTAAAAGAAGGCATCAAAGCCTCTTGAAAGTTGACGTCCGGGTCTCTTGAAAGGAGGTTTCCAGGCCTTCTGAAAGGAGACTTCCATGCCTCTTGAAAGGAGGCTTCCAGGCCTCTTGAAAAGGGGCTTCCAGGCCTCTTGAAAGGAGGCGTCCAGGCCTCTTGAAAGGAGGCTTCCAGGCCTCTTGAAAGGAGGCTTCCAGACCTCTTGAAAGGAGGCTTCCAGACCTCTTGAAAGGAGGCTTCCAGGCCTCTTGAAAGGAGGCTTCCAGGCCTCTTGAAAGGAGGCTTCCAGGCCTCTTGAAAGGAGGCTTCCAGGCCTCTTGAAAGGATGCTTCCAGGCCTCTTGAAAGGAGGCTTCCAGGCCTCTTGAAAGGAGGCTTTCGGGCCTCTTGAAAGGAGGCTTCCAGGCCTCTTGAAAGGAGGCTTCCAGGCCTCTTGAAAGGATGCTTCCAGGCCTCTTGGAAGGAGGCTTCCAGGCCTCTTGAAAGGAGGCTTCCAGGCCTCTTGAAGGGAGGCTTCCAGGCCTCTTGAAAGGAGGCTTCCAGGCCTCTTGAAAGGAGGCTTCCAGGCCTCTTGAAAGGAGGCTTCCAGGCCTCTTGAAAGGAGGCTTCCAGGCCTCTTGAAAGGAGGCTTCCAGGCCTCTTGAAAGGAGGCTTCCAGGCCTCTTGAAAGGAGGCTTCCAGGCCTCTTGAAAGGAGGCTTCCAGGCCTCTTGAAAGGAGGCTTCCAGGCCTCTTGAAAGGAGGCTTCCAGGCCTCTTGAAAGGAGGCTTCCAGGCCTCTTGAAAGGAGGCTTCCAGACCTCTTGAAAGGAGGCTTCCAGGCCTCTTGAAAGGAGGCTTCCAGGCCTCTTGAAAGGAGGCTTCCAGGCCTCTTGAAAGGAGGCTTCCAGGCCTCTTGAAAGGAGGCTTCCAGGCCTCTTGAAAGGAGGCTTCCAGGCCTTTTGAAAGGAGGCTTCCAGGCCTCTTGAAAGGAGGCTTCCAGGCCTCTTGAAAGGAGGCTTCCAGGCCTCTTGAAAGGAGGCTTCCAAGCTTTCGAACCTTTTGAAAAAAGACATGCACAACCTTAAAGGAGTCCTCCGAGCTGCTTGGAAGAAATCTGTGCTGGTTGTGGAGGGCAGGATTCGATTGAATTTACTAATAGCTATGTATATTATGTACAAAACAAAGTTTTGAAAGAAAAAAATACACAATTATCAAAACTTTATCAATAAATTTTGATTGGAATTGTAATTTGTCTGCCATTACGAATTTTTGTTACATGTACCCCAGGTTGAGAACCGCTGATTTACCTGATGTAATGAAAAAGAATGTGAAAAATATAAAGGAACATGAAATACAAATGAAAAGAAGAATGGAAAAGTTTCTGGGAGAAGAAGCCCTAGATGAGGACCCCAGTAACATTTTGGTTTCATAATAGTTTTAAAGCACTCTTGTAGAGCAAATAATGGTCTTCAAGAACGTTATAAAACTAAAAATGTTACTTGGGGACTTCAATTAGATTTTGCAGCATTACATCAGGAATGAATTCAGTCCTTGTCGAATGAACTTTTTTGACAGATCGGTAGTACCAGACTGTAAAAACGCGTATAATTTTTGTTCGTGACCAAGAAATCTAAGCCGTTTTCAAAAAATAGATTTTCGGAAGTAGTGATAGATAGTTTGTTTTAATTTGAAATAAATTCAGACCATAACGATTGTTTTTGATCTAGTGACATTTTCGATTCCCTTGAACCAGACAATTATATGAGGGTAAAAACAAGCAACGCCATTAAATAATCGATGATATTTCGAATTCGGTTTTTCTATTAGGTTTATATAATCTGGCAACGCAGTGATTTCTCGTGGAAGTGCAGATGACTCGTCGGCTTCTATCAAAGCGAGTATCACGTCAACAATTTCCTACCCATTCCCTAATTGACCTGCATTCGGACACGGCTGGCGCTGGTATTGCTTATTTTTGGGTCACCAGTTCTTACACATTGAAGATGATGTTAGTCCCAAACTGCATCTGTTGGTTCTCTGTGTAATTACAGCTGACCTGGCAATAACGGAGTAGCAACCGTGGGCGGTCAATCATGCTCATGCTCAAAATATATCGTACCGGCATAATTTTTAAATCGGTTGCAACTGCTAAATAAATAATATTGCTTTTTTTGGTCATTATGCACAATTTGCTTGTTTATAAATTAACTGCCAATTCATGCCCTGAAGCATGTTTTTCCAACAGGCAACATGCTAGGGTAAAACGTCCTATCGTTGTGGTATGCCCTAATGTTGCGGTAGTGGTCAAGTAGTCCATTCTGGATATAATACCATTGAAAACAATTGTGGGTACGCTAAAACTCTTCGGATTAACGACTAGAACAGCTTTTGTTTGACAAAATTCCGTTCAAAATGATGAAAATCAAAATCCTATTTTTGAGCCTATTATTGCGGTAGTGCTAAGGTCCTATTGTTGCGGTATCGCTCTCCATAAGAATTACATGCAATACCGCAACAATAGGACTGACCTTCAAAAAATATCGCAACGATAGGCAACTGCGTCCTATTATTGCGGTAGTTTTTTTATTGTGATAAAAACAAAACAACATAAGTTCAGCACAATTGACGTAATATTTACGAAACTATAGTTAACGAGCATCCTATTCAACTACTACAATGTGGAAATCGACCAACAGGTATTTTTTGAAGAATTTTTGTAATCAATTTTGCTTTGACACGGTGCTTAACCCCTCCATAATAGGACGTTTTACCCTACACGCAGATGAAATTATCTTTTATTCTCTTTGTTTACTTACATTCGCCATGCGTTGAAGGTTGTCTCGCCAGCAGGCGGCATACTAAACACGGAGACAGATATCTCTTATTCTCTTTGTTTACATTTAGTTTGACAGAACATACTCGATTGAGCTAGTACAGCACCATTCGAAATCTTGTACTGCGACTGAATGAAGTCGAACGAAATACATAATGCCGCATTTTTTCGAAACGAATTGCAAAAACGTACGAATCGAGTGATTCGATTCGAGATGCGCAATGCCACCCCAGGTTTTCTCTTTGCTTTCAGTCGGTTCGTGTGTTGGGCGGTCTGAACATATTTAAAATTGTCTTGGATTTGAATCCTGTCCTAAATTTTGGTAAATATTCTTGTTTAAATTATCCACGAACTGCTATATCTTTGGAACTGCTAAATCTAGGAAACACATAAGATATTTTCCATGCATCTGTAACAAGTTCATCTCATCTCATAAGCAAATTAATTTCTAACATGCGTGTTAACTGCTGAAAAAAAAATACAAATATAAGAAACGTTAAATTAATGATTTCGTGTGTGTTACTTCTACGTGAAGTTAAACGATTTACAATGATATGGAAATGCTAATATCATCTTCCAAACTTGGACGTACATGATCATGATAGCATTAGAGGCGAAAGTATAGAATTGATAGTTCCGTTAGGATACGGCAGGCATGAAGAATGTTTTTGTAGAAGTCGATTTGAAAGCGAGCGGAGGGCAATATTTGTGATGGCACATATCGCACGACCTTCCTTCTGCCAAGCTTCCGTATGAAGGGGGAGGGAAGAATATCAGTGTGGAAGCTGATATATCTCCACTGGCACACTGATATTCTTCCCTCCCCCTTCATACGGGAGCTTGGCAGAAGGAAGGTCGTGCGATATGTGCCATCACAAATATTGCCCTCCGCTCGCTTTCAAATCGACTTCTATAAAAACATTCTTCATGCCTGCCGTATCCTAACGGAACTATCAATTCTATACTTTCGCCTCTAATGCTATCATGAACATGTACGTCTAAGTTTGGAAGATGATATTAGCATTTCCATATCATTGTAAATCGTTTAACTTCACGTAGAAGTAACACACACGAAATCATTAATTTAGTGTACTACCCTTGGTGGGGGCATCCATCAATTCAGCTGTTATTGGTCGACGGTACAGCAGCAGTGCCTTTCTCTGCTTTGTTCTCTCCGAGGCAGCCAAGTTGGTTGCGACGAGACGGACGCAATGAGAAAACAGAACAGTGCAATAAAAATCCTATTCGACTAAATGCTGATGTCATATTAGAGATTTGGAGACAGTACTCGTCGATAGCAAATCCTTCCGCACGCGATGGCATATGAGCAAGTCAAACCACCTTCCTTTTGCCAGTGGAGATATATCAGCTTCCACACTGATATTCTTCCCTCCCCCTTCATACGGGAGCTTGGCAGAAGGAAGGTCGTGCGATATGTGCCATCACAAATATTGCCCTCCGCTCGCTTTCAAATCGACTTCTACAAAAACATTCTTCATGCCTGCCGTATCCTAACGGAACTATCAATTCTATACTTTCGCCTCTAATGCTATCATGATCATGTACGTCCAAGTTTGGAAGATGATATTAGCATTTCCATATCATCATAAGAAACGTGGTAGGGGAGAACGGTCCAAAATGCACCCCTTAAGCTTTTTCGATGTTTTCGCCCATATAAACAAAAATACCCAACCATTTCAACGTATAGGTGCAAAATTTACAAACCCAGCTACATTTCACAATGATCTCCTATTCAAAACAATAAGGTGTACATGACTTTCTAACGCATTTAAAAAATGTTTTAAAAATAGGCCTGGGGCATATTGGTGGTCCCGCCCGAATGGTGGTCTAAAATGACTCAATTGCATGTAAAATGATGGTGAACGCATGGTTGTTTGTTATTTCTTAATTGATTGAACAACAATCTTACGGATGTGGCGGAAGAATAGCAAATCGTTAAATTTGAGTGAATATGAAGGGATTTTGCTAAATTTTTCCAATGGAGCTCAATGATGGATAATTAATTATGAATTGTAATGGTTCGTAAATGTACTACAACTATATTAGTGATTTTATGAGTGAGGCCATTTTGCCCCAGGGGTGCATTTTGGACCGTTTTCCCCTAATTTACTTTCCATCCCTTTGTTTTCGATAGGAAGAATATGAGTGATGAAGAACTGAATTAGTTACCTAATTCATTTTTTGCATGTCTCAATGATTAAAATTCGTTGGTTTCATAGGCTAAACGATCGTCAACCCAAATTTCCCCTCATTAACATATTTCATTGATGAGCAGTATGTACTTTTTCTTCGCTTAATTGAATGTAATCTTCTGGGTCGTGAATGGCATTAGTTTATGTTTTCCCATTGAAAAAATATCGAGTATATAGAATACGGTTAAATGAATGTCTACCATCATTGTATGCTTGAATTCATATAATCAAAAGGACGAACACAGACGGGACTCCACGCAACTGGTGCCGCATGTGTCGCCAGCCAATAAGACAGACGCAGACGATCAACAGGCTCCCCGTTGCGTATTTTATATTTGCTCCGGAAAATGCGTGTCTCGTGCCGTCAGCAGAAAGAGCTATTTTCAACGTAATTTATTGGAAAACTCAAGCTGATAACATCGTGCCTAGAACATTGTGAGAAAATAAACGCTGCGGAATGGTATACGGACATAAAATATTAATAACCAATATTTGAATAACTAATCAATGCTGTAAATTTAAATTGTCGTCCATTGCGTTTACCTTCAAAAGTACTGTGAGAATTTAATTTAATTTGAAATTTAACTTTTTAATTTCCTTATGACTGAACAGTGAGATTTGCTATTTTAATAAGTTTCCGAAATTTTGAACTAATTTGGATGCAATTCGAATGTGTACGTGTTGAATGAGTTTATACATTGGAATCACGGGGCCTTCCTTAGCTATTTACATTTTCTTTGTAATTGCCAAATCGTTTCGTTTATTCATTATTTTTCTGTTTTGCCAATGCATGTGATTATTTAGAGGTGAAAAGACAAATTTTAAATGACTTAATAAACATTCATATAAACAATGCACATATCTATATGTAAGTTGCCTGGTACTTTGATAACATTTAGAAATCGTATTACACACTTCTCTAAACATTAATCCACAAGAATGTGGATATTTACGGCATCAAATCGACAACATAAAACCAACATAACGGAATTATTCCGCGGTATATTAATTACTCACGTCTATTCCAAAAGCAGAAAATTCTCGTAAAACTAATGCAGTTTTTAGTCGGATGCACGTCGTTACTCGTTACGGCTGCCATATAAACTCCTGAAATTTTGTAGAGCCAGACAACTTATCAAATTACGTATCTAATGAAAATTGCTTCCGACTTTGTATTGCCCGGGGCCAGAAGGTACGGCACGCGAAGATATAATTTTACGGCATCTCCCCCAAAGGGGGCGCCCTACAAGAGAAAGTCTACTCCCGTTCGCATTATTCGCACTCATAAAATAGATAACGCGATGGCGGTGAGCGGACGCCGACCGTAAATCGAAGAAGAACGGGACGGAATGAAATTCACGATTCATAAAATGTTGAAGCTAATAGCAGGTGAAGCACACTGATAAAGGATCCACTTCCGAAGTACTGCAGAGCTCAACACAGATTAATGAGTATAAAACTCGAATTAAAATTTTCATCACCGAGTCACTATGGGGGATCCCCATACAAGCGAGCGGTCAAAAATAAAATTGGACTTTTAAAGTGATTTTCCACTTAGTTTTAGCTGTGTATGGTCGAAATAGCATGAATATACAATTTCCAACCCCCCCCCCTTTGGGGATCGTCTATGAATTACGTAATTATTTTTTTCATAGGTTCGATTAACGTGACAAAGCAAACCTATTTGGGAAGTTGAAATTTCGTGCGTTTTCTTAAGGAGAAGGAAGGGGCTGTACAAAACTAAGTTCAGCAATTTATGGACATTATGGCGGCGATCATGTTAAATGACATTAATTTCATGACATTCCGTGATATTTTTTGTTCTCACTCTCATGCCTCACAATTTGTATTTAGAACAATTTGTTTGACAAAGTACTAGGATCTGAAGGATCATAAAGCATTAAATGTTAATCAAATAATCAGAATTGAAAATAACTTTTGAAAAAGGGTATTAGCAAATTAGAAATCGCAATCCCATGACATTTTTACGTGTACAAGTTATTCAAAAATGAGATTAATATATTCTCAAAAATGTGGACATTCATTGTGGAATGTAAGAATGCTCCATTCTTCCGAAAAGCAAAATTCTTTTAATTTAAATAACAACACTATTTGAATTACTTTTGATTTGTTTTCATGATTTCTACAAGTTATATACAGCATCATTCTTTTTCTGTGTCAAGGTTTAAGTCTTCAATGATATTTTCTTCAATTCCATCAACGATGGAAGATGAGATAAATTCATCTAAAGTATTAGAAGATAAAGAACTTTTGAAAATCTTCAAATATTACAAAATTACGCATGGCATAAGAATAACTAAGTGAAAATTTTTTCCAACGTCTCCTCGTTATCCAAATCGAGCTTAAAATGGATCTGATTCATGTAAGGCACGAAGGAAAATGTCAACATTTGCCTCTCTTGATCATTTTCTTGCATTATGAGTTCTAAATTTCTTCAACTGTTTATATTGACTTTCCGCTGGTTGTTCAGCCAGTGAACCTCAAAGTGTAGATGAGTGAATAAATATTTCCCTACCATTAGCCAGACATTCATGAACACTAGCAGGAATTTCATACGCTCCGTTCTAACTAAGATATTGTTCGTCTTTACTTTTGCAATAAACATGTCGGGAATTATTGATTCCAGGAGATTTATAAATATTTACATATTATGAAATCTCATATTTAGTTCTCCATCAGTAGCTAATGAATAGCTCAGAAAATTAGGTTTAGAGAATGACTCAAACCACTCAAGCCCCAAACGCATTTCAGCGGAACGGCGACGGAAACGGAAAATTTGACAGAAAATATATGAGCGAACTGTTAAATCCTTCCGTTACCGTTGTGCTGCATTGCATTGGGGTTTTATTCATTTACTCCTTTGAAAAGTTAATTAAATGAGCTCAAATGGTTATAAATAAAGTCGAAGTTATTACCAATAAATGTATTTTGACCATACCCTTTGAGCGCATAGTTCAGTCTGACCCATTTTCAATAGGAAACGATGGGACTAGATTTCCCGTCGAATGAAACTTGTTGCGAGAAAATCGGACACAAATAAGTGTCTAAATGGCGATTGCGTTCTTTTGCGCACATACATACAGACGCGCATGCACACACATACAGACATCACCTCAATTCTTCGCGCTGAGTTAGTTGATATATACCACTAGGGGTCTCCGGGCCTTCTATCAAACATTCGTTTTGGAATGAGCATTAACCTTGGAGTACGAGAGAGGCAAAACACGGTAAAAAACAAATGAAAAAAAATCAGAGTGACTTAACTCTGTTAATTGCAAATACTGGCAAGAAATTCTTTCGGGACATTTTAGTCGAAGCTTTGTCCTTGATGTGTATCATAAAAGAACCTGGGGATTCCTGAGGAAAAAAAGTTCTTCACTATCAAAGTTGAAAATAGCGTCGTTTTTGAAAAAATATTGCTTCCGCATTTTTTCAATTTTTTCACAGTGTAACCATTAGTTTTGCACACCATTTAAAAGCTTATACAATAACCTTTGTAATGATGTATTAACATTGAAGAAAAACATTTAAAAATATTTCAATAAATAGTTGAAAATAAAATATTTTTTCAGAAAATTTGCTAACTTTTTTACCCATTTCTGACTTTGCCACCTTATATCTTTGGAACTAGTGCACCTAGAGACTTCAAATTCAGAATTTCTCTTAATTAGAGTATTGACAATGGAGAGAAAATATTTTAAAATAATTCGGAAGACATGACATTTTCGATTAATGACCGCCCGAAATCCTATAGTGCGAGTGTTTATGAAGGATTGTTTGCATATGTAGCTGATAATAACGAAAAAGAAAACTCGTTAAAATTTTGCAAAAAACTTTTTGTGTTGCTCTCACAATTATGAATGGCTTTGGCTCCTTTGGCCGAATGCCGTTTGGTCGGTTCTGGTTTGAACGATTACTGTTCGCCGAATAGTTTACATATGTTACCTTATTAAGTGTAATAATTAAGTGTAATAATTAAGTGTATTAAGCAAGTAAAATGACGAAATAATAAAGAAAATAGAATAAGGAAGAAGGAAAGAAGAAAAGAAAGCAGAAGAAATATGGAAAAAGAAGAAAAGTAGAAGTAATGAAAGGAAGAAGGAAAAATGAAGTAGGAGGATGGAACAAGGAAGAAAAAGGATGAAGATGGAGGAAAATGGAAGATTGGAAGAATGGATCGATTTCTCGCTTTGAAATTTGTTCTAACTCTCATTTCTCACTTCTCATTGCTCGGTACACACTTGTAACTCCTTATTTTCCTCTTCTATTCTAATTTATAGTTTCGCACTTATTATTTCTCATTTCTTACTTCTTACTTCTTGATTCTCACTTGTCTGTCTCTTCTCATATCTTTTTTGTCATTAATTACTTTTCACTTGGCACTCACTTTTCACTTCACACTTTTTCACAATTTACTTCTCATTCTTCTTTTATCGTTCCACGGACAAACAGGCGTAACGCTGATAAAATTTTAATCGTCCATGCTTTGAACAAATTACACTGATTACTTGTTTCACACACCATCTCACACTAGCGCCGTATGTTGGCATTATCGTACTAAACTACATTTTGTGCAACATGCACGTGAGATTATGATGAAGTAACTGGTCGATAAATTTTTCAGGAAATTGTTCTAGAACTTACGTCTGTTTGTTTATGATAGAACTTTCATATAAGCACTTGATAATCATACTTTATTGATTGTTACTATTGTAACTAACTTGTATGAAGGATCCAAAACAATTGTATTGATTGTCACACTTCGGGCAACCCCCTTCCCCCTCTAAGCGTTCCGTAATTTATGGATGCTCCCTAAAATGCCAAAAAACGTTATCTCATTGTTGAACAACTATAATACCCTTAATTTATAAGGCTTTTATTTTAGAACATTTATTTTTATTCATGCAATAGTAACGAAATTATTCAGATAAATCTCCATGTTACTAGTACTATGAGGGTTGTAGGACAAAAGGTCGAAGGTCAAAAGGTCGAAAGTCAAAAGGTCGAAGGGTCAAAAGGTCGAAACAAAAAAACTGCGTCTAAAGGTCGAACGACAAAAGGTCGAAATGAAGAAAGACCCTTCTTTTTTCTTCCTTCTTTATTATTTTGACTCCCTTTTAACCTCTATTTTCTTTTTTCTTTCTTTTTCCTTCTTCCTTCTTTCTTCTTACTTCATATGCTTCTTTCTTTCCATTCTTCTTCCTACCTTCTTCTTTTTTACTTCATTCTTCCTTCCATATTTCATCTTCCTTATTTCTAGCTTTTTTTCTCTCTTTCTTCCTTCTTCCTCCCTTCTTTCTTTCTTTTTTCAGTTTTTCAGGAAACAGTTTTTCTTCCTTCTTTCTTTCTTCACTCTTTTTTGGCTTCTTTCTTTTTTCCGTCTTTCTTCCTTCTTTTTTCCCTTTTTCTTCCTTCGATCTCCCTTCTTTTTTCCTTTCTTCTTCCTTTTTTCTTCCTTCTTTTTTCCTTCTTTCTTCCTTATTTCTTCCTTCTTTTTTCTTTCTTTCTTCCTTATTTCTCCCTTTTTTGTTATTCATTTCCCCCATCTTTCTTTCGTCCTTCCCTGTTACTTGCTTCTTCTGTCTACCTTATTTTTTGTTTCCTTGTGTCTTCCTTCTTTCTTCTTTCCTTATGCTACTTTTCTTTTAACTTCTTTCTTCATTCTAACTTCTTTCTTCCTTCTTTTTTCTTCTTCCTTTCTTCCGCCTTTTTTTAATTTTGTTTCTTTTTTATTTCTACCTTCTTTCTTACTTATTTCTTTCTTCCGTCTTTCTTCATTCATTCTTCCTCCGTTTTTCCTTCTTAATTCCTTTTTCCTCTTTTCTTCCTTCTTTCTTTCTTCTCTTTTTCTTCATTCTTTCTCTCTTCTTCTATTCTTTCTTCTTGTTTCCTTTATTTCTGCTTGTTTTTTTTTATTTCTTCCTTCTTTTTCTCTCCTTCATTAATTTATTCTTTTTTGCTTCTCTCTTCCTTGTTTCTTCTTTCATCCTTCTTCATCCCTTCTTTTTTCCTTCTTCTTTTCTTCCTTACTTCCTTCTGTTTTTCTTCTTTTATTCCTTTTTCTTCTTTTTTTCTTACTTATTTCTCTATTCTTTGTTCCTTATTTCTTTTCTATTTTCCATTCCCTGTTACTCGCTTCTTTCTTTTTTTTTTGCATCCTTGTGTCTTCTCTCCTTCGCCCTTCTTTTTTCCTTGTTCCATCTTCCTTCATCTTTATTTCTTTTTTGTTCTTTTTACCTCAACTGTTCTTTTTCATTCTTCTTTTTTCCTTTCCTTTCTTACCTTATTTTTCCTCCCTTCTTTTTTATCTTTTCACTTCTCATTTTTATCACCCCTTTATCACATTTTTCATCTGTTACTTTCTACTTCACATTTCTTCCTTTTTACTTTACACTTCTCACCACGCACTTCTCACTCACTTACCACTGTTCACTTCTCACTTCTCACTTTTCACTACTCACTTCTCACTTTTCACTTCTCACTTCTATAATGTCATTAATTACTTAGGGCAGTCATCACTGCTGTAATAATTCTAGATGCGAACTCATCAATGGTTAACGTTAGACTGCTTTAGGGGCAAGCCAGAGTAAACGCGACGTGCGATGCGACGCGACGCGACAGTGCAATTTGACAGCCTGTTGATAATGATTGTTATGCTTTTACGTGAGTCGCGTCGCGTCGCGTTTACTCTGGCGGGCACCTTATTCAAACCGTTTTCAACACATTTCAATTCCCTAAGAAAGAATAATGCAACGCCACGCGTGTTGTATTTTATGCAAGGTAGTCAAAGTCAACACCTGCATTTGATGTAAACTGAAGCCTACCTATGAAGGTTGGCACGTTTTAGCTTATGTAAGCATTTTGATAATTCCTGTGAGAGAATTATGGGAAATCAAATAACTATCGATTTTAATATGATTTGAAAATGAGCAATGGAAAATTCCACTACACTTCTCATTTACCTATGCTCATTACTCTTTTCTTACGTCTCTCTTTTAACTACTCATTCCACATCTTTTTGTCCTTTCGACCTTTTGCCCTTCGACCTTTTGTCCTTTCGACCTTTTGCCCTTCGACCTTTTGACCTTTGACCTTTTGACTTCGACCTTTTGACACAGATTCTGCTATGAGCCTTTTCGGGATTCAGTCAAACGGAGTTGAAAAAATCGAATTTCCAATTGATGATCGCCCAAATCCCCATTAATGCATCACCCAAATTCATCGAATTGAATTTATTGAAACTTCCTCTCGAAAATTCGTGTTTGTAGTGAAAATCTCTGTCTCTCAGCACCTCTTGGTGTACGAGAAAGGTTAAGCTCAGAATCAAATAAAACCTACACGTGCTTTGTACTTACTATTGACATCTTTTAAATGTTTTGTCAAGACAACAACATGTGGCCGTAACAATGTCAAAGTGGTAAATCGGTTTGTACTGTTCCAAAGAAATCTTGCAAACGTATCACACAACTGTACTGCATCCAGTCAGGAAAATACAGGTCAACCACATCTTTCTTCCCACAAATAAGTTCTCTTTGATTGCAGATAGTCCACACAATTGTATACGTAGGTACAACTAGCTAGCGAACTTCGCTGCATCACATGCAGTTACGAACCAAGCAATAAGGCCAGAGCCTATTTCCATAGAAATTGGCTCATGTCTCAAAGTTTGAATTGGTCTCTATTGAACCAATTTCGCTGAATTTTGCAGAATTGCCTTGTATTAGCCTTGACTCTAAATTTGTAAACAACGTAAACTTTTTCTTGGAAAGTTGAATAAATTTTACCATGTTCTTATCAGTTTGATTTAATTATTTGCACTCTGGGGCCTTCGTAGTTCAGCGGTAAGATGCGCGACTACTGAGCAGACTTAAGAACATTCTAAGGCTGGATTTTTACCACCTTCAGCTTTTTTTTGTTTTTTCATGAACTGCTACTCAACGATAAACATAATTTATTCTCATTCTCGTTTAAATTTGTAATTCGACAAGTGAGCAGCAAATTTAGAGAGAAAAAGGCCTAATAATCTAAGGATTTAGAGGAATGGTAAAAACCATTTCGATACTATAATTGTTTCCAATTTTTGGTTGGGAATTGTCTCGCCTCCCCTTGGCATAAAAGCATTACCGTCTTAGCCTCATGATATACAAATGCAGAAATAGTAATTTGGGTCAGAATCCTCGCAGTTAATAATTGTGGAGGTGCTTATGTCCCAGTGAGAGATGTAATGTCAATAAGAATAAGAAGAAGATGTACATGTTTGTAAATCAGATACTATGTGAAAACTGCAAATGTCATTCGATTGAATATCAGAGCCTGTACCACATTTGCATTTTCCGATAATTTGTAAAAGAAAATGTTTGAAAAAAACATTCTTGAATGATTTGGCGCTTTTATAATAATATTTGGGTTCTCATATTTGATCAGCTTGCCCCCGTAACCTATACACTTGACGATATTCTAACGCGGTCTCTTCTCATCCATACAGGGAGTACCCATGCGACCATTACACATCGGTTATCAACGTCACGCTCCTAATGACCGGATGTCCGCGCGTAGAAGTCCACTCGACAGCCCTCCAACTGCTACAGATTCTGGATAAACGATTCTTCGGCAACGTAGGGCCGCTGCAGTCCGAAGCCGACAGAGGTAAGCTTATGAATGTGTTTGGCAAACGTATGAATGGCATAATTTTCTGCCGGTTCATCGAAACACATGCAGTGTAGTAGAGTGAGTTTTCAATAGGTCAGCTCGATTTATTGAAAGTTTTCTATTCCTGGTGCCATGATTAATGAAATGAACATAACGTGACGCGTAAACAGATGGTCGTCTCCTAATATGATTTGTATTCCATAGGTTAGTTCAATTTATTAGCAAACAATCGATCTATCAATCAATCGTTTGGCGTTTATTGTGTTTTATGTGGGTTATAGAACACATTCGAGCGTGGATTTATGACAACGTGCCGGTACCATATATCGTCGTTCAGTCTCCGTAATTTATGCAACGAAAATCAATTTCCCTTTCTAAATAGATGTGGAATATTGTTAAAGGTTCTTTTGCGACGATGTACTGATTTGTTTACCTCAAAACTTTTTATAGGAATCATTTTTTATTTATTATCAGACTAAGGCCGGAGTGGCCTGTGCTGCACATAAAAGACTTCTCCATTCAGCTCGCTCCATGGCTGCACTTCACCAACCACGTAGTCTGCGAAGGGTTCGCAAATCGTCCTCCACCTGATCGATCCACCTTGCCCGCTGTGCACCTCGCCTTCTTGTTCCCGTCGGATCGTTGTCGAGAACCATTTTCACCGGATTACTGTCCGACATTCTGGCTACGTGCCCGGCCCACCGCAGTCTTCCGATTTTCGCGGTGTGAACGATGGATGGTTCTCCCATCAACTGATGCAACTCGTGGTTCATTCGCCTCCTCCACGTACCGTCCGCCATCTGCACCCCACCATAGATGGTACGCAACACTTTCCTTTCAAAAACTCCCAGTGCGCGTTGGTCCTCCACGAGCATCGTCCAGGTCTCGTGTCCGTAGAAAACTACCGGTCTTATAAGCGTTTTGTAAATAGTCAGTTTGGTACGGCGGCGAACTCTATTCGATCGGAGCGTCTTGCGAAGTCCAAAGTACGTACGATTTCCAGCCACTATGCGTCTCCAAATTTCTCTGCTGGTATCGTTATCGGCGGTCACCAGTAAGCCCAAGTACACGAATTCTTCAACCACCACGATTTCGTCACCACCGATAGAAACTCGTGGTGGGTGGCTTACATTGACCTCTCTTGAGCCTCTTCCTATCATGTACTTCGTCTTCGACGTGTTAATGACTAGTCCAATCCGTTTAGCTTCGCTTTTCAGTCTGATGTAGGCTTCCTCCATCCTCTCAAAGTTACGTGCCATGATATCAATGTCGTCGGCGAAACCAAATAACTGGAGGGACTTCGTGAAAATCGTACCACTCGTGTCAATCCCTGCCCTTCGTATTACTCCCTCCAAAGCGATGTTGAATAGCAGACACGAAAGACCATCACCTTGCCGTAACCCTCTACGCGTTTCGAAGAAACTCGAGAATGCCCCTGAAACTCGTACTACGCACATCACCCGATCCGTCGTCGTCTTGATCAACTGTACCAGTTTATCCGGAAATCGATCGTATCATATGCGGCTTTGAAGTCGATAAATAGATGATATGTGGGCACGTTGTATTCGCGGCATTTCTGCAATACCTGACGTATGGCGAACACCTGGTCTGTGATAGAACGTTCACCCATAAATCTCGCCTGGTACTGCCCCACGAACTCTCTTGCAATTGGTGTTAGTCGGTGGCATAAAATTTGGGAGAGTACCTTGTAGGCGGCGTTCAGCAATGTGATTGCGCGGTAGTTTTTTTTTTATTCTTGTGCGGTAGTTGCTACAATCCAGCTTATCGCCCTTTTTGTAGATGGGACACACGACACCTTTCATCCACTCCTGCGGCAGAACCTCATTCTCCCAAACCTTGGTAATCACTCAGTGCAGCGCTCTAGCCAGTGCTTCACCACCGTGTTTAAACAGCTCTCCTGGTAGTTGGTCAACTGCAGGGGCTTTGTTGTTTTTCAGCCGGCCGATCTCCTCCTGGATGTCCTGGAGATTCGGAGCCGGAAGTCGCATGTCCTGCGCGCGTGCTCCTAGGTTCATTACCATACCGCCACCGTTGTCTGCCATATTGCCATTCAGGTGCTCTTCGTAGTGCTGCCGCCACCTTTGGATCACCTCACGCTTGTTGTAAGAAGGTTCCCGTTTATATTCTTACACATATCACATCTCATAGAACTTTCGTGCGTTATTAGCGCGGTACAGTTCCTCCGTCTCCTCACGGTCTCGATCTTCCTGCTGGCGCTTTTTCCTCCGGAAAATCGAGTTTTGTCTGTTCCGCGCCCGTTTGTATCGTGCCTTGTTCGCCCTCGTGTGGTGTTGCAGCAATCTCGCCCATGATGCATTCTTCTTCTGAACTAACTGCTCACATTCCCCGTCATACCAGTCGTTTCTCTTATCCGGAGCCACCGTGCCTAGTGCAGCGGTTGCGGTGCTTCCAATGGCGAATCGAATATCTCTCCAGCCATCTTCAAGAGATGCTGCGCCTAGCTCCTAGCTTTATAGGAATCAATAATAATTATTACTCTGATAGGTTCTAGCAAGTGAAACCTTTTCCAGCAGATGCTCCACTCATAAATGAAAAATCTGTTTGTGTAGTATTTTTCCAACACATGATAATTTCCTACACATTCGTCATGACAATATCTTTGGAAATGTAGCACTGTTGCGTGAGAACAAATCCATATAATCTACGTTGCTGTTGTTTTCACGTTGATTTTTTGAAATGTTAACGTCAATAGCGTCAGTTACTCGAGATAAGTCGCTAAAAATGTTTCTTTTGGATTTGTATTCAATAATAATTTTGTCCTACTTCTTGGTGCTACATTGTCCTTCACTGTTTTTTAAGCTGAACCAAGATTGCAGACTTTTTGAAGCCGTGCTGATTCTTAAGGCTTTAATTCATTGCGTGCCGCTGCCGACTGTTCGCAGTAATTATCATTTCTTATGTTTATTCAGAGGTGATAGCACAGGCTTGCCTTGAACACTTTGCTATCTCATAACGTTTTTTAGCTATAAAGAAGGTTGTATCAACTACGAAATTCGATTCCTTATCGAGCCATTTGTTTAAGAAACTGCAAGAATAAAATAGCCAAATAATAACAAATTTGACCAGTAATATATGATTAACATAATAGCAAAATCTGATGTTAGTTTGTTTGATATGGTTGCTAAAATAACTCAGATAATAACTAAAATTGTTCGCGAGAATAGTTAAAAAACTCATTTCGCTGAAAAAAAATGTTAAGCTCTTTTAGTGGAATGTATTCAACCATTTAAGACGAGTTTAGTACTTACCATTTAATTCCACTACGGTTTGTTATCGTTTTGCAATCCCGTTCTTGCATTCCCAATACAGACATCAGATTGATGTAAGCGATGTGCCTTTTTGCGCAACGGACGAGGACGTCCAGGGTAGTGGTGGTGGTGCTGATAATAGCATATTTTTTGCTACGATAGCGTCTGCGGCGGTCGTGGAAGTGAAGAACATTTTCACAACAATGGTGTGTGAAAAACAATTCAGTGGCCATAATCAATAGAAGCAGCTCTCTAGTCACAATTTTATTGCAAGATTCAAACTATTGAGTGGTTGTTTTAACTTTTAAGTGATGGGAAAAGCGCATTATGGGAAATAAATCGGTTATGTTCAAGACGACCATTGTTTTCGGAAGAAATTTGATTTGAGAGGATTTTTCCCAAAGTAAACTAGCAAAAGAAAATTCATGACGTCAAGTGAAATTTTTTCGCGAGATCCCGACTTCAGTTTTGTTGCTTTAAGTGTTTGGAAGTGCGCAGTATACAATATAAATCGGTTCTTATCAAGACCACCACTCCATACAATAGTAGGTTGAGCCGAGGCCGATTAATCGCTTCACGACGGCAAAAGTTAATTGAAATGGTAATGGAATCACAATCGCGTGTCGGAAAGAGACGCTATATTGAATATATTCGCATAGAGACTGAAGAAAATTCGATGGCGTCGGTCGTCGGCGGGTGGTTGATGTAAACACTTGAAATTCCATATTTTTTGTTGCTAGTGATTGTAATGCTAATTTTTTTAAATAAATAGATTATTTTCAGCAACACAATTGAGAGAAGTTTGAGCAAAAAGAATTTTTCTTCTAAGGGCAAAACATAATCGCTTGGCGACGGCAGAAAGTTTCCGTCAGTAGCAGAATCACAAGGCGTGCGTGGGAGAAAGACGTTGCAAAAATGTAGGGGAAGAGGCACCCCCCCCCCCCCGGAGGCAAAACGCCTTTTGTGGTTTCTCTCATATTTACCATCATTAAGATGTCCGTAACAAAACTAGATCTAAAATTATGTAGGTTAGGCGAAAAAAGTTTCAAAACAGTGCATGGGAAGGTCGGAAAAACCGAAAATTTCCACATTTTGAAGAAACATCTAACATTTTGGCGAGGCAAAACGCCCTAGTGGCACTAACCTACAAAGTACTTGCTTCTCCACGGACTATCCATACTAGAACGCTGATTCGCCGACGCGTGATACTTTGTTCCCTAGGAGCTACCAGCTAAAAGGCGTTTTGCCTCATGAGTTTTCCGGCAACGGAATATCACCACTTTTTTGAAATGTGAATATTATCAATATGATTGAGACTTTTGACAATTTTTGAATGACATCAACTAGCCGTCTTGTTTAACTGATGCATAATGTAAAAATACCCATGAATAGCGTTACAAATAAGACAATAGAGCAGTGTTTGCTTAGCTAGGGCATATTGCCCCCCCTTCCCCTAGTCGCATCGATGGCGTCTTTAGCTTTTTAGCAGCTAATCATCAAATGGCTGATGTTGGCTGTCAGTGGCAATCAAGTGAACCTTTTTCGCAAGATTCTGACTTTGAATTTGTTCCTGCGAGTGATTGGAAATGCCATCATTGGAAATAAATCGGTTCTTCTTAGGACCACAATTTTATAAAAAAAAATTTATTTGAAAAGATTTTTTTTTCGAAACGCATATCATGGGAGTGTACCTACTTGCCTGCATGTGGGATTTCTCGAATTCAAGACCGGGATGACTGTTATACCCTGGCTGGGAAGGCTCGACTGTGATGAGGGGACTTGGGCCTTTCAAGCGGTAAGCAGGCGTGCATCACAGTGTTCGAAGAGTGAAGGATTGTTGTGATCTATGGGCAGCAACTCGCATATTGCTCTGTTGCTTGCCTGAGAATGCAGGCTGATAGACCCCTACACCAGACCCAAACACAGGACCAGACCGACAGTTGAGTGCTGGCTGAATGGTTTCGACTGTGGTGGGGGCTTCAGGTGACGTGCTTGACGTTGTGTGTCCTGGGTGTTGGGTGGGTCTGAATGCAGCTGCAGTGGACCGATATTGGTTGCCAAACAAAAGTAGCGAAATAGTTTTAAACTGCAGGTGGGATATTTTTAAATTAATCATTTGTGTAAAACTTCCAGATGAAACAGAATGTGCAGCCAAAGATTATGTTTGAAGTTTCATTGCGACAACTCGTGAGGTAAAGTGACGAGCATTTTCTACGTTATTATCTCGGCGAACTATTTAATTTGACTGGCTTTTGTCATGGATGAGTCAATGTTCGATATTTCAGTTACATACTATTTGATTTCAACTTTTTATTTTGTTCGAGTGAGAAGGGTGTCCGGTGACATTGTACTTATTACAGGTTCCATTTCGAGCGACTCGACGTTAGACAAACGGATTGTTGATTCAGTCTGTTTAGTTAAGTGGTTAGCGACCGATGTTGATACGATGATGCGAGAGGTAATTTTGTTGATTCCAAAGTCAACATAATTTGTGAAGATTTCTTACACGTATCCTACCGTATCCAATAGAGTAACTAGCCTCGAAGCCTATGGAGGGGGGCTAAAGCCCCTTCATCTATTTTCTCTATTTTGTGCTTCTTTTCAAAAGTTCTCGAACATTTTACCACCTCATTAAGTTATCTTAGTGGTAATGTGAATCTGGTACAACCACCTAAGGCAATTGCGGATCAATCACACTCATGAGAAAAAATAATATTCTCAAGTACGTGATTTCTGTTGTAGCCTACAGTATTGAAGCGCGTTTGTTTACCTGCCGATGATTGCTACGCGATTCAAATTAATGGCGTATGGCTATTGCATCCAAGTTTATTAGAGCTCGGCTTTATCCCGCACACTCAAAGGACATTATGTGATGGATCGCCGTCAGGTTCCCACTGCACTGAGGCAGTGAATATATTTGCATATATCTATAAATCTTCTATGTATCTCAAATAAAAAAAATGCAACATTCTTCCAGGTATTCAGACGGGAATCCTCCAAGGATTCCTAAGAGAATCCTTTAGTGATTTCGACGAGAATGTTCCAAAAATTCCGTCGGGAATCTCCAAAGATTTCGACGGGAATCCTCCAGGCATACCTAAGGAAACCTCCAGGGATTCAGAAGGCTATCCACTAGGGATTCCAACAGAAATGTTTCAGGGAGTCCGAATGGAATGTTCCAGGGATTGCAAATCCTCCCGGGATGTCGACGGGAATCCTCCAGGTATTCCAGAGATTCCGACGGAAATATTTCATGGATTCCAATGAGAATCTTCCAGAGATTCCGAACGGAATCCTCCAGGAATTCTGACGGGAATATTCCAGGAACTCCAACGGGTATATTCCAGGAGTTCCAACAGGAATGTTCCAGGGATTTCGTAGACCATGTTCCAGGGATGTAAGAGCAAATCGTCGAAGTATTCTGAAGCAATCTGTTGAGGGATCTTGGAGCAAATCGTCGAGGGACTCTGAATTAATCATCCAATGATTCCAAAGGGAATCCTCCAGAGGTGTTGAAGCAAATCCTTGAGGGATTCCTAAGCAAATTTTCGAGGGATTCCGAAGCAAATCATCGAAGGATTTCGAAGCGAATCGTCGAATGATTCCGAAGCAAGTCGTCGAGGGATTCTGAAGTAAATCGTCGAGGAATTCCGAAGCAAACCGTCGATATATTCTGAAACGAATCGTCGAATGATTCTGAAGTAATTCGTCGAGGGATGTTGAAGTAAATCGTCAGAGAGATTCCGATCGTCAAGGAATTCCGAAGCAAATCAATGAGTGACTCCTAGGCAAAACATCGAGAGACTCAGAATTAAATAATCAAGGGATTCCCAATTCCGAAGCAAACCGTTGAAGTATTCTGAAACAAATCGTCTAAGGATTCCGAAGCAAATCTTCGAATGATTTCAAAACAAATCTCGAACGACTCCGAAGGAATTCTAAAGAAAGTCAACCCGAGATTCTGAAGCAAATCCTCCATGGATTATGATCCCATATTTTCCCGACACCAAAAAAAATCCAGTGTGAATTCTTCTGGATTCCGGTTGGAATACTTCGATGATTCTTAAACGCCTCTCGGATTCTGATGAAAATCGTTTTCAAACGCTGTGCTGATATGAATTGTGGAGATTATCATGCAGCTAGTCAAGCGGAAGTCTGTTGATAAATAACTGTCACTCCAGTCCATGATGGTTGACTACATGGCTACATGTCTTTGACTGCTGGCGAAGTGCCACAATTTATTTGATTGATATTTTGATGGCTCTCCGTTGTTGTTCATATCAAGCATACTTTGATGCTTTCAAATCAATTAGCTGTAAGGCACTGCACGGATTACTTTGTCTCTTTCTCGCCGCAAAGAAATTAGAAAACAACAAGGCCAGTAAACGTTAAAAAAATATGAAGAACGAAAGAGAAAGAGATTCGACCGTTCAGTGCCCTATTGCCTTTCCATAACTAACATCAAGAACAATTTCACTACCCCACAGGAATCTTTCTTATAAATGATAAACAAGCTCATTTGTCTTATAATATTGGAGATAACTCTTTTGTTTTCAAACTTTTTCAGTAATTTTGCTATATTTTAAAAAATGATATCACTGCTTACTAATTTTTCAAATCCTACGGGGCCATTTTTTTTTCATAGGGAGGGCTAAGCCCCCCCTAGCCCTCTTTTATTTACGCCAATGACCTTACCATAACCTCAACTGTGAGGCCGACTTTGTCGAGAAATGATATTTTTCGATGAAAATAGAGCTGTGAGCCTTCAGGTTCATTTTTAACGTATTTTATGTAATTGCTCAATTTTCCTTCAAACAATGTTAACAAACAAAGCTGAGTTCTGAACAGATACCACTAAAAAGTTGAGAATCGTTGATCTGTACAGCCTATACGTTCTTTTCACGTTCTCTTCCAGCATATTATAAAATTTCTGCATTGTCGAATTAATCGTCACATCGACTCAGCTGCTTTCAGTTGCATCATTAATGACTGCTTTGGCAGTATTTTGTCAGTCTTTATGAGAGGCTCACCCTTTTTCAACAACGCTGTCTCAAGATGCTGCGGGTCAATCAGTACCGAACATCGTTGATGACGGATAGTTTTAAACGTAGTTCAACCTTCACCAGATAGTGGTCAGAGTCGATGTTAGCGCCATAATAGGTCCTAAGAAATGTGCCGCCCATCTATTGGTACGAGGTAGATGTAGGGCTGGGATCTTCTTTAGCCGTGCGATAAGATGCGCGACTAAAAAGCAAGATCATGCTTAAGGTGGCTGGGTTCGATTCCCGGTCCGGTTTAGAAAAAAAACTCGAGTAGCAAATTTTTTAGACTTGCCTGGGCATAAATGTATCATCGTGTTAGTCTCATGATATACGAATGCAAAAAAGAACTTGGCTTAAAAACCTCGCTGTTATTGGTGGTTGGTGTAGGTGGTTATTCAACAAAGCCACAAATCGGCCATCTTGGAAACCACGTGCTTTATCTAGTGATTTTTCGAGAGCACGAATTGAAAGAACCACAACGCCCATGGTGATGAAACATCCGTAGATCATTTGCTTACTCATGCTAAACAATCGACTTTAATTTCAGCATTGTACGAAAATTATTACGCTAGATTTGAACTTTTGATGTTACGAGTAGAAAACCTTGTGGTGAATTTGAAATTCACCACATGGCTTGATTGTATAATCACCTTAAGCTGCGTGGCGGCAATGTCCCAATGGAGGATGTAATGCCAATAAGAAGGAAAATAAGATGTAAGGTTCTGCTAGTTATCAGTTGTGGCGATCTCCAGATGTAGATGTGATGTATACGTAAGGTTACACTGGACTGCTGGAGATAGGCAATTATCTTGGAGATGGCAACATTATTTAAGCAAACCATTCTCGCTCGAACTAGTCAGTCTAGTCAGTCAGAACTAGTCAGTCTTAACTTCTTCTACTGGAGAAACTCTTATGATATTTCCGATGTCGTTGCTTCAGCAACTTTCAAACTTTTGAACCGTTCGAGCTGCGCATAGAATAGATCAATACCAAGCAAAGATTTCCATTATGAGTGCAGCCACATTTTCGTTTATTGGTCACGTCACGATAAATTCCACACATTCATTAATGGGATGATATATTTTTCAGTTAACTTCCCTTAAGGTGGTTATACAACAAAGCCACAAATCGGCCATCTTGGAAACCACGTGTTTTTTCTAGTGATTTTTCAAAAGCACGAATTGAGAAAACCTCAATGCCCATGGGTATGAAACATCCTTAGATCGTTTGCTTACTCATGCTTAACAATCGACTTTAATTTCAGCATTGCACGACAATTATTACGCTAGATTTGAACTTTTGACAATAGGAGTAGAAAATCGTGTGGTGAATTTGAAATTCACCACATGGCTTGATTGTATAATCACCTTAAAGTATTCTCTTTTCTCTGATCTGACGTATATACATTTGATTAGCTTTTTTGCCTTCGCTATCGCGACGTTAAGTCGTGAATCGATAATCTGCTTCCACCTTTCGATCACCTCACGTTCCCCTTCAAGATGCTCCCTTCCGTATCTCCGCATTTATTTTCTGGTTTGCGGTTTGTGGTAATTTATATGTGACTTTCCATGTAAATTTGAAACCAATGATTACATGCAATATTCTTCTTAGATAAAAACTTTTAAGCAATTGTCGAATATCTTCTTTCTACAAAAGGCCGTAACTAATTGTGGTATCCTTTCAAAAGAGTTTTCTCTCTCCAAAGTAAATTATGATTATTAGAATCACACCTCCAATGAAGTTTGAAATGTTTTCCCTAGGTATATCCAAGAATTGAACAAGAAAAACGAAAAGTTTGTTTTTTGCAGCTAACTCAAGAACATTATTTCATAGTGGGTACGTGGACTATCGAACGAGTAGCATCAAGCCTGTGCGAGTGTGGATAACAGCAGCACTTTAAAGGGTGCTCGATACTGTCTTCTTTGTTGCTACAGCAAACATTTCCATTCTCCTCGGTTCGGATCCACAATAAAGGAAGTGGGAAGCAATGGCTTTCAGATGGAAATGAAACTCCTTCGGGAGGTACCCTTTCGGTTTAAAGCGAGCGCATGGTGAGTTTTATGTGGATGGCTTTTGTGTACTTGCTGGTAACTTTGATGGCGCCTTAAGGTTACAATAGAAGAAAAAAATGAAAACAAACAAACCTGAACGAATCAAATATTCGGTCCCTTGCAGCGTAAACCTTTTTGCATCTTATTGAACTTTGAGGCGAGATTTTCCGTTATTGCATTTGGGTAGAATCGACCTTTTAAGTTTATATTGTTGGGAATCCGTTTTCAAATAGTTTATTTTGTTTTTATTGAAAACTAAAATGAAATCGAGTTCTTCGAGGAAGAATAATGTTTGCTTTATAATATTACGAATCAATTCAGACGATATAAAGTTCGTCGTGTAACAAAAAGTTCAATTTCAAAGATCACCGGTATGCCAGCGTTATAAATTTATATTTGTCAATAACTTCCACCACAGCCAATTAAGTTTCAGCACCTTCATTTTAGTTTTTGATTCATTGAGTTGATGGCCAAGGCTGCGAAGTAAAAGTGATTCCCGTTGTGTTTGTGCGATATGGAAAACGACAATTCTCTTTATTGTCCTCAGAGGAGACATTGTTTCCTCACCCTGCATCATAAATTCATTTTGCAAACATAAATAACTTACTTTTGAGTTGAACAAATTGATAAGGTAAACTCAATGGCAACAGGAAACAAATTGCTACATTGGTATTTTGTATCCACATTTCAACGTCTGGTGAATACAACGAATAGAAGATTGGTTCTAAATATAAACTCTTACTGCTTGTATCAGGATAATGTGAATGGAAGCAGGATGACAATGAATGTCACCAAAGGTGTAGATAAATCGGTTTCTAGTTGCATTTATGTTGTTGATTATTATTTCTCTAACGAGTTTTCAAGTACGCAGAAAAAAATTCCATGGTAACAATTACTATCTGGTAGACTACGCCATGTTTTCAAAACAACCACAAATTTTCAGTTAAATTAACCATGCATTCGGACAAATTCACCACTGATACAGTTCATGTAACAACATTCCACCAGGACCACATTTGATTTTTACTGCGCGCATGGTAAAATCAAACGGGTTTGTTGTCTGCTGAA
Organism: Armigeres subalbatus; assembly: GCF_024139115.2. Taxonomy (NCBI): domain Eukaryota; kingdom Metazoa; phylum Arthropoda; class Insecta; order Diptera; family Culicidae; genus Armigeres; species Armigeres subalbatus. The sequence goes on along the minus strand of NC_085140.1, from coordinate 145,452,615 downwards.
ATTCGTCGGTGCGTATTCTTAAATTAACCCTCGGAATGGTAGTTCCAACCGCAACATTTTTTTGAGTGTAGCGACAATTTACCTTCTTCGATGCTCGATGGGAAGAGTTCATCAAACATGGTTTGAGCGTCTAATGAATATTCAGGGTACTCTGAATCCGCACCATACACCTGTTCTGGGACTTTTTGATCATAAAACATTTTTTATATTTATTTAAGGTTGTATTTGTTATAGAAGATTCTCAGCAATTCAGTATAGGAACAAACATCGATATCGTATACTATGTGTGATTAATTGAAACTGCTACACGTAGACTTGTGGGAAAAATGGTTTTATTTTATGGTTATCCACATATTATCATTTTTCATTAGCTGTTTAACTGAGGGTAAAATATAGCAGCAAACACAAAATCGTGAATATTAGCAAATACGTTTGCGAAGAGGATAAGTTATGCGTACATTTTGTGTGCTGTTAAATGGAAATAATCGCGTAGGTATTTATTGGCCATCAAATAGGGTAACCGTATCCTTAGTGGAGGTATCATCAATAGCGGAGGTAGTGGGTTTTTAATGAGAATTTTCATAAGTGTACACTTTGCGATAGTTTCAGTTGGTGCGTCGTGTTTCAAACAATGCAACTTACTCTATGATTTCACTTGAACAACTATTGAAAACAATGGTTTTCCTTAATAAAAGTGATTCCCTTGTACCAATAGTGGAGCAACTGTACCAATAATGGCAAGTCTTATAAGAAAAAATTATGGTTAGCACCACTATGGGACAAAAATCAATTTTTACTATCACTAAAGGAACATTAGTGGTGTAAGCATTTTTTTTGTAGCTGTTGATGTTAACATTATTTCATTCACACGATTGAAAAACCCTGTGAATCACCAGTACACAATGGGAACAACTCAGGGAACAACTCCATTAAATAGAGCGCACTCAGTCTGCGGCGTGGGAGTGACTGTTGATTCAAACTCAGATTCAATGAACATATTGGAAACATAACGGCAAAAGCATTTACCACATTAGGATTCATCCGTAGTCATGCCTCCTGTTTCACCGACATCTATTCTGGGAACTTTTTTCAAATGGGAGGAGGATCTTTTGCTCAAACTATTTTGGTCAACTTATGTCAACATAAAGAATAGATTCTGATCTATCTAATAGTAACTACAGTTGTGCAGAAGATGCTGAATTAAGAGAGTATTAGCCGTTTCAAATTAAAAAAAATCCTTGTTTTGTTTAAAAACACTATACTGTTCACTCGCACGCATCCCTCTCGAATATGCGGCACCGGTTTGGTCCCCATATCAGCTGGCATACATTCTTTCTATCGAACGATGGGCACTGCGGGCACCATGGAGGGATCCAACCAATCTACCCCATTACCAGGATAGATGTCAGCTGATTAATCTTCAGGCGCTTCGTACCAGACGGGTAAATCAACAACGAATATTCATCTTCGACCTACTCAACGGTATCATTGATTGTCCAGAGCTCCTACAACAGATCCCAATTAACGTTCCTACACGACGACTTCGCCATTCACCGTTCGTAACCATTCCGCACAGAACGAACTATGGCTTTTACCATGGCATGGCCATTCGATTCATGTTTGCGTTCGTTCAATGATGTGGCTGATGTGTTTGATTTTAATATGTCGAAAACCATGTTGGTCGAAAACCATGTTGGTAAATAGAATTAAAGAAATAGATTAGTTTTTTTTGCCCTTCTCGTACACCAAGGTGTAACGAAAAGGCTATATATTCACATCCAAGACGATATTGTGATAGAAGGTCCGGAGACCTATAGTGTTATATACCAATCGACTCAGCTCGACGAATTGAGATGACGTTTGTCTGTGTGTGGGTGTGTGTATGTATGTGCGCAAAATAAAACTCACTCATCTGTTAGGCACTTATCTTCATCCGATTTGTTTGGAATAAGTTGCATTCGACGGGGAATCCTGTCCCATTGTTTCCTATTGAAAATTGGCCAGATCGGAAAATACGAAAAATACGATTTATATACAAAAAAACACGCTAAGAAATTTTCACTCATTTTTTTAGTATACCTAATGTACGAGAAAGGCACAAACACCGCTAAGTGGATCAATCAGGGTTTTTTTTATTATAAGATTAACAGTTTGGACGAATTATTCGAAGATTATGTTAAATAAATGAATAAATAAATATAAAAAACGTTAACCGTTGCTGAAGTGAGTTTGTTCGCGGACGATACCTTGTTGTTCGTGATTGCTGGTAGCATTCAAGAAGCATATAGTTTACTAAGACCAGAACTGAACAAGATGGCCTAATGGCTTAAGTTAAAGAAATTGGTGTTGAATGTGGAGAAAACGAAATACATGATAATTAAAACCTAAGGAAAACTGATAGCAAATATTGAATAAGTATTGTTAGATAAGATATAGAACGTGAAGATGGCTCATATGCCTGCTATTGAATGAATTTGTTACGAAAATATTGTATCATCAATATTTCGTGACGTTACAACGCGAGGTACTCTAAAAACAGGCTTTTCAATGCGTTGTAACGTTACGAAAAAGTATACCATAACCGATTCAATACGGATTTTTTTCGTCGTATTTCAACATAAATTTTGGACAAACTGCTTTAAAAACGGATGCAAACCTTGAAAAAGTAGAAATATGGGGAGAATATTTGTTTTGAGATTGTCTAAGGCTTCCAAACCATCCTTGAGTTAAGATCTTGATCTGCCTAAACAACAAAGCGTTTGACGGGGTCTCAATACTAATTTTAAGTTGGCAATTGTACTTGAGACATAATTAAACTATTTTTATCAAATCGCAGTGTTACCAGAACATCAACGGTACTCCAAATTATTCTTGAGTTCAGATCTTAGAGGTCTACAAAACCAACAGAGTGATTTATAGGTTCCTGGGCTTTTGTGCTAGTTGGAGCAACCCCATGGGACATTGTTACACCAGTATATACAAATCACAATATTCTCAGAGTTCCTGCGGTACTTCAAATCATTCTTGAGTTCAGATATTGTAGGTCTACAAGACCAACAGAGTGATTCATAGGTTTCCGAGCTTGTATGTTAGTTGGTGAAGCTCCATGGGACATCATTACATCTGTATATACATAATACAACATTCCCAGAATATCTACGATACTCCAAATTATTCTTAAGTTCAAATATTGGAAGTCTACAAGAGATTCATAAGTTCTGAAGCTTGTTGGTTAGTTGGAGAAGCATCATGGAACATTATTACACCATTATATAAAAATCACATATCTGAGGATGTCTGAGCAGCGTGACGAATAATAAAATACGAGAAATGCAAAAATACTAAAAGTTCATTACAAGTAGTGTGACGAGGTGGGAGAGGTGTTAAAAATGGTAATTGTTTTGCGTGACGTACTTTATGGATCTTCCCTAGATGTCCTTCACCATACACTTTTTTTGGCGGAAAATTCATGCTAGACCATCGTAGATCTTCTAGTTGGTCGATTTGAATATAAAAAATTAAACTCATGAACAGTTTGGAATTTCAATGTGTCTATGATGGTGTAAAAAAGTCCCGTGGAGCTATTTCAACTTATAAAAATAGATGGGATGTCGTAGATCTTCATGTTGATCGATTTGAATATTAAGGTCTGAACTCACAGTTTGGAGTTACGTAGATGTTCAACGAACTCTGTAATATGTTTATAATGGTGTAACGAATTCCTGTGGCGCTCAACTCAAAAAAATAGTGGGGACATAGAAGATCTTGTTGATCGGTTTGAATATTTCTGAGCTCAAAGACAGTTTGGAGTGTCATATAAGTTCAACGAATTCTGTAATGTATCCATAATGGTGTAACGAAATCCCGTGGAGCTATTCCAACTCATAAAAATAGTTGACACATCGAAGATCTTCATGTTGATCGTTTTGAATATGAGGATTTGAGTACAGATCTGTTTGGACATTTTGGAGTGTCGTAGATATCGACCGAATTTTGTAGTGTGTCTGTAAGATATTACGAGGTACCGTGGAGCTATTCCAACGTATAAAACCAATGGGGACATAGAAGATTTTGATGCTGATCGTTTTTAATATTAAGATCTGTACTCAAGGTCAGCTTGGAATGTCGTAGATATCGAATGAATTCTCTGGTGTGTCTGTAATGGTGTTACGAGGTACTCTGGAGCTATTCCAACTCATGAAACTATTGGGTACATCGAAAATCTTCATGTTGATCGATTTAAATATTGAGATCTGTACTCAAGGACAGTTTGGAGTGTCGTAGATGTCGATCGAATTCTGTAGTGTGTATGTAAAGTGCTACGAGGTACCGTGGAGCTATTCCAACTTATAAAACCAGTGGGGACATCGAAGATCTTCATGCTCATCGATTTAAACATTTAGATCTGAGCTCAAGGATAGTTCGGAGTGTCGTAGATGTAGAGCGAATTCTGTAATGTGTCTGTTAGATGATACGAGGTACTTACTTGATACTTGATGGGCTACAGCTCTTCGATGAACCTACGCTGAAAGGAGAATCCTTCTCCACTGGACACGATCCTGGGCCAATCGCTTTCAGTCGCCCTGAACATTGAGCGCCCCTTCCACGAAGCATGCGGCCTCTTCCGGGTTCTCTACTAAATATTATCTTCGCTTGACGTTCTTCCAGCATACGGACAACGTGTCGAGCCCACCGTAGTCTGCCGTGTTGTGTAAGCTTAATAATATCCAGCCCTTCATGCACCTAGTACAATTCGCCGAGGATTGTCTGCAGCACCTTACGCTCAAACACTTTGAAAGCTCTCCAATCAGCCTCCTTTAACGTCCATGTTTCATGGCCGTAAAAAGCCACCGGAGAAATCAGAGTAGTATACAGCGCGAATTTTGTTTTCGTTTGACGACTACGGGACATAAGCTGGTTACGAAGTCCGTAATTATTTGCAGCTGCAATACGCCTTCTATCTGGCGGGTAACATTATTATCGCACGTCACTAATGTTCCAAAATATACAAAGTCTTCTACCACTTCAAATTTTTCACCATCCAGCACCATTTCACTACCACCACCACTAACGAACCCACATTGATTGCCAGCGACCATGTACTTCGTTTTTCTGGTATTGATCGTTTCTGGTATTGACTTGATTTTAGTGCAAAATATATGCGCCTTATGGATAACTCCCATTAACGCAAAATGCATAACACAGAGGAAACGAGATCCCATTTTTTGAATATAAAATATCATTGTTCTAAACTCTTGGCAAATATGTCAACAATACGAAATTTTAATTAAAAAAATATTAATAAAAATGATGATAGTTGTCAATAATATTGCTATGATTTCGTGATAGAAATATTTCCGAGAAATCCTCATCTTTCCATAGGGTTGAATAAAAGTCGTTTTTGGATTGATTTTCTTGTAGTATGGGATTTTATTCAATATTGTACGATATGTGCTATAGTTTCTATGACTTTCCAATTTTCAGAAGTTTCTCGCTAACACATTAGTGGCAAATCATGACCCTGATTGCTATCAGTTGCAGTTTGTCTTTAACTGGAACAGCAGCAGCACGATGTTGTCCCACTTGTTGGTCTAGTTGGAAAAGCTATTTTCCGCTGCACAAACAGGAGTGTTTACTGGCACGAGAATAGCACTCCACTGCGGGCTTCTGGCTCTTGGTGTAGGTTTTCTCCCCGATGAAATTACTGTACGAGTAATTGCAAACGAGATAGTGCCTCTGACATGTTTTCTTATTTTCACGCTGCTCCTCGTACGTAATGTAGCTGCACCCGATACACTGTACCATGTCATTGACCAGCTGGGTGAAGTGTCCGATGGGACCGCTGAAAGGGAAGATTAAAATGTGGCACTGACTGTGATGTGTGAAAGTGCGGAGAAAAACCGTTTACAGAGTAACCTCATTTTTAACTGAGTTCGCCTGGTGGGGGACAGAAATTGATTGATTCATAGAACCGCATATACGTTGTCGTTGGGCGTGAAAATGTTGCTGGGTATGTGATGGGCAGTATTTGGGGTAAAAATGTTTAATTTTGAAAATAGTTTTTTGAATCACTTGATTTCCTGTTTGACTAATTGTTTCTTTAACTATGTTTTCCTTTATGAAGTCCAACAGCATGACGTAATTTGAGTTATGATTTTTGCACACCCTACTGGTTCAATATTTATTTATATTAACTTTCCACTCAATTTCAGTTGGAATGTACCCATTTTTCCGAAGAAGGCTTGTTATAAACCGACAGATGAAAAATTGGAATGCCATCACACTTACCCGGGCACTTTCCCTTCTGGGTAGGAATCAGTCATGGCCGGAGTGGTGTTCTTGTATTCCTGGAACCACACATCGACACTGTCAACAATCATTCCTTCCACCGCCAATGGTGTTCTGCCGCAAACCAATTTGGACGCAATGTTCTGCCCGGCAAATGGATACTCGCTCGTGCTGCGACACGAATCGTGGCCATAAACACATTTCATCGTGTTGCACTCGGCCAGGAACTCCAGCTCATCGTTCCACGTCTGAGTTGCAAACCAGTCACGGGGTGTAGTGTGATGTAGTTGTTGAACATTGGCAGGAACAAAAACAAACATTTTATTGTTACATTGAAAAGTACTTTAACTCATTTGTTTTGTTTTATTATGTTGCTTCGTGCATCTTTGTTCTATAAGACCGTCCAAGGGGAATACCACATGCACTTTAGTGTTTATCTTTTATTATAAATGCTTGAATAGTAACCATCATAGTATTCTTCAAGCTGATAATGACCCTCGGAGAAGCATAACAATGCTTATCGTGCTCCTTTTTGCGACACATTTAGTATGCTTGTCAGGTTCAGCTTATCGAAGCAAATTTTAGTGAAATACTTTTAATGGGTACAGCACCACTACGCTCTAGTACCGTGAAGTACCCTAATTTCGGGCACTTAAGATCTGACAAAGTTAAAACGTTTATTGAAAAACATGTAGTGGCCATGTGGGAACATTTGCTACTGCAGCACGTAGTAGAAGGATTCTAGGTTCTCAAAAAAATGTAACTTGCAAACTTAGCTGCTATTTAAAAAAAATTGCAGTATAAATCTGAGACCGTTGTATGATCTTTATTTCGCGCATGAAAATATGATAGTTCCTAATTTCGCGCAAAAATGTTCCTAACTTCGCTCATGTTTGGAATTGAATATCGTTAATGGTTTGATGAAATATAATCAGTTGACCAATAGAAGCATGCATCCATTGTTCAAAATATGCAGATAACGGTATCAGACAGCCGTCAGTGACCCATTCTTTAGTCGAAATGGTATGCCCCTATATTTCGATCCTCTGGAGCTTTGCTTAGATTTTACTTCTTGAATTTTAGTTGACACAAGTCATAATTCCTAATAGGTATATCGTTTTCTTTTGAAATATAAACCGTATTTTAGGAAAAAAGGCATTGTATGAGCAATGTTTAACTGGTGTATTGAAAAAAGTTTTAATTTTAGAGACATCATGTATGAAAGTCCTAAATTCCGCTACCTCTGACATAGGACGTCTTCAAATATGTGTTTCATATTTATATATAAGACATCTTCAATATTATATACATTATCGAAAAAGCTGCTGTAGTTTTATCCTCGACTTAAGTTTAGCATCATTTTACACATCGAATTTGATAGCTATTCCAGGCACTAATCAATAAGATTTTTCAAGTCAACATTAGTCGATGTCGGTGGTTATCCGCCTGAAAATTAAATAAAAAGTGTATGGGAATAAACTCTTCGGGTTCTATTCAGTGTAAAACTGTCCTGTGCATTATATTGCTTTTGTTTCATTAGAATGTTGCAAATGAAACTACGCAACAACAATAATTACTCTTATATACCTAATTTCGCGCACTAAGCGAAAGTCTAAATAAACACAAAATACATAAAATTTCAAACTTTTCAATAGTAATGACGAATAAACATATCCAACAGAGCATAATGGTTACAATTTTTTCCAAAAAGTAGCCACTTTTATGCAGTAAAATCATTTGTTTACTTGGGTCATGTTCTTCGTCTCTGTGCTAAGCACAAGCAAATATGGCGGTCGATAGGAGGACCAAATTGAAATAATTTTATTTGGTGTACTAAACCAAGTTTGTTTTTCAAATTCTTTCATGAAAAACATTTAACAACAATGATATTTTGTAATCCTCCAGATTTTTCAATTTTGACTGATACCTAAAAATAGAAAAAAATAAATGAATTTGTAATGCGCGAAGTTAGGGCGCGCGCGAAATTAGGGCACATCACGGTACTTAGCTAAAGCTTTTATTGAATAGAGTAACGGTTTATGAAAAGGATAGATTTTGCAGGTTTTGTGGCAATTTACTCCTGTCATACAAAAAAGTGCACAGAAAACAACATTGTCAACAGTTTCCAATTATAGGCACAATAAAGTCATACAATTTTGCACTGACCGCAACGCAATCTAGACTGAGAACGTCTTCTGAACGAGACTACTAATCGATTTCATAACTAGGCCAATTTTGCACATTCTGATTGATGTTTCACCATTGATTATAGTTTGTAACACTCAAGCAGATTGTATAGGTTTGGCAAATTGTCAGATTGCTCGGTACATATAATTATTTTGCTGAATTGTGGAAAAGTTACCCGAACTGATCCTGATCCTGATTATTTAGCAATGAAAACAATACCAGAAAATGTTATTTTATCTCCTGAGCAAATTGCAGCCATTGCAGATTTTATTGAGCAAGTTTTATATCTCATTCCTTCTTATCGAATGAACATAAAAAGCAACTCTTCTCGGATAAAGTGATATTCGGTAACCTAATCATTTCCGATCGATGGCACGATGGCGCTTGATGGTACACTTTGGTTCAGAAAAATCCGTTCCTACCAATCATATACGCATTGCTTACCAATTCAATCATTTTGGCGGCCGGCGGATGTGGTTTTATCGTTCCGCAAGCCAATGCGTTGCGGCGTACGTTGTGTTCATCCAGAATCAGTGCCTTCAACTTGTCGTCCAGGTCAATTTTTTGGGCATTTTTACCATCACACAGAGGCCCATAGGTGGACTCTTTGCAACCACATCCCACATTTGGGAGTGCCCCGGGGCAGGCACTGCTCTGGCAGTATTTGTCCGACTCGGATGCACCCAGATGCACCATCACTGCTAGCAACACGAGGGAAATAACCATTTTGTAGAACTTTTCTCGTTAACTGATGGCGGCGCCTCGTGCAACGTATTGAAAATTTATTGTTGTTCGCACTTGTGAAGGTATATCGGACTACGGAACTTTGACTGTTCAGCAGTCATTTATAGTTTAAGCGAATATGAATAACCATTGTTCGCTGGTTATCGAACGTTCTATAAGCGTGTCAGTCGTGAGCTGATATCCAGCCACGTTTAAAACGACTGACATTAAAGATGATTGTTTCAAACTGTGTCGTAAGTTTTGTTTTATCGGAAATCTTTTCAATAGTACCATTCCCTATTGCATCTGGATTTTGCTATCAGAGCGTTGTATTCGAAAACTTATACCGCTATCTGATAGAATGGATATTGTGTATCATGAAAGACAACATTTTAGTAGGTAATTTTTAACTTAATTAGAGTCGATAGCAGATTTGTAGCTGTTCTATGTAGATAATCCTTATCATTATGGTTAGGAGAATCTAGAACTCCCCTGGGTAAAAGTTGGTAAAATGGTCACTGTTGAGTCTTAATTCTAATAGTTTTTATATACTTTGAATTATTTAGTTTATTTATTACCAAATTGTTGAAAATTATCAATTGATCGAAATGGTTCATAGTTCAAAACGTTTAACAAACAATCATCAGAAATGTTCAACCTACAGCCAACAACTAGATGATTAGAAGAGCTTGTTTAAAGAAAACGCCAAATACATTTTGTGGACCTATGACGGCACTCCACAGCATCGGCATCACCTTTAAACAAAGTTCTGAGGTAATGTTTTAAAAATATTTCTTGAACTTCCATTTGATGATGGGCTTATAATGTCATTGATCGATCCTCGTGTCCTTAGGTGATCAAATTATTAGTCATGTAGAGAGGACTCTACTGATCTATTGTCCGGCGCATCAGACGTGGAATCCGCCAAAGCACTTCGCCTTCAAGTCACTGCCATGCTGGGTTCCGCTGGATTTTTACTGCAGAAATGGGCGTCGAACGCTCCAGAAGTCCTCCATGATGTTCCGCCAGAAGATCTGGCCATCCAACCTCTCCACGATCTGCAGGATGAGCAGATAATCTCCACGCTCGGCCTATTGTGGGATCCAAAGGCCGACAACCTTCGATTCAAGGTAAAAGTACCTCTCCCGGCGGCCATCCTTACCAAGCGGAAGGTAATGTCGTACATCGCCAAGATTTTCGACCCACTAGGCCTATTGGGTCCGGTCATCGCGAAGGCAAAGCTTTTCATGCAGCATCTATGGGCATTGAAGCATGACGGTATTCTTTGCGAGTGGGATTCTCCATTGCCGGATCAGCTGCAACACGAGTGGAAGCAGTTCCATACCACGCTTCACATTCTAGCTACAGTCCAAGTTCCTCGCTTCGTGTTTTCGTCAGTCGGTGCTACTATCCAGCTTCATTTCTTCGCCGATGCGTCCTCCGTTGCATATGGAGCTTGCTGCTTCGTCCGCACGGAATCGGCGGAAGGTATACGAGTACAGCTGTTGACATCGAAGTCAAAAGTCGCGCCGCTGTCCACGCATCAATCCACCGCAAGACTAGAGCTCTGTGCAGCACATCTAGCAACTCAGCTCTTCAAGAAGGTGGATGCCTCGCTCAAGACCACCACCACCGCCTATTTCTGGGCCGATTCTAGCACCGTACTTCAATGGCTGCGTTCGGTTCCAACCCGCTGGAAAACATTCGTCGCTAACCGCGTGTCGAAGATCCAGGCCACCACAAGTATAGACCACTGGAGGCACATAGCTGGTTCCGAAAATCCTGCCGACGATATTTCGCGCGGCCTCAATCCAACGGACATTATCAACTGTTCCTGTTGATGGCATGGCCCTTCCTGGCTCGCACTGTCACCTGAATACTGGCCCAAGACCGTCATCGACCAGGAGACCCCGGCAGCGTCCGAAGAAGGGCGCAAAGCACCGATTGTGGCAATGACCGCCGCACAAGCAGATTTCTGTGGAGACCTGTTTTCTCGTTACTCTCGCTACAACAAGTTCCCAAGCAACACACTTAATCATACTAAGGTATACCTGATAGAATTACAACAATTTTGATCGACTGATTTTTGATTCAAAAATTTCTGTATAACTCATGTATAACGAAAAAAGCGCAAGAGGTGGAGTCAATATAAAACATATCCAAGTTACATTTGATACATTTTTGGAACACATTTCAAACCATTATAAAACAATGATCGAAATGTAAATAAATCGGCCGTGACACATTCATCGACAACTTGGAAAACAATTTGGATTATTTTGTTTTGGATTATTCATGATACTAACTACCAAAAAGTATACATAATCATAGTTCAGATTCGGTGTTTGATTAACGGAGTTACGTCTTGCGGTTCTAAATTTATGACAAACCTTAACATTCTAGTTCTGTATTTTTCATGCGCCACGTATAAATTCTAATACTGATGCATTAGATTCGACAATTTTGTTTCTAAATCTATAGCCATATTGGTTCACGAGTCATCATGTTTAGGGTTTCCAAATATGTTTTCAAGAAGAATGTTTTATTCTGATCTATTTGGGATTCATGGTGGCTCTGTTGAAGCTTTATAACAGAGCTATTTAAAGCTTTAGTAATTAGTATAGGGCATACAGATTCACGCCAAATATGGTAAAACATACTTTCAATCTAATATTATGAAATACATAAAAAAATTCATGTTGCAACAATTTTTTATATTATATTTATTTTATACAACAATATAGGACACAGAACTTTCGTGAAATCCGAGTGTTTAGTTCTGTATTGAGTGAAGAATTGGTTGTGTTTTGATTGGCAAGCAGTAAAGTCGCGCGATCCGAGATTTTGTCCAGAAAATAAATTAGTTATTGTGCGCTTTTATTTTGCATTCAATATTCCAATAGATCGTAACACATACCAAGGAGAATCTAAATAATTCTTCAAACTATCCTAACACCATATCCCCAGACAATCGAGAGTAGGACTATCAATCCTCCTTTTCCCTTTTGACCGTGAGGAAGTGATCGGCGCCATTAATGTCTGAAAATACGTGACCTTCCAAACGTGTACATTAAGAATAGGCTCAATAGGACTTTTATTTGCTCCAAATAAAGAAATAAAGAAAATGGATAGCTAATCACAAGCTCCATTCTGTACAATTCGCAAGTTTTTTTTCTTTATTAAGGAGACTTTCAGCCCGAGGCTGGCTCGTCTCCGATTTTGCAAGTTCTAGTCAATCACGGAGTAGTAACTACGAATTGTACAGTCATAATGCTAACTGGAACTTTAGTTAGCATTGCGAGTAAAAGCGTAGGATTGCCAATCCGAAGATGACGAGTTCAATTCTCAGTCCGGTCCGACCCCTTGGGAATAGTGTATCCATTGTATACTTGCCACACAAGATACACATGTACTCATGCAATGGCGAACTTAGAAAAGCTTTCAATTGATAACTGAGGAAATGTTAATATAATACTAAGTTGAAAATCAGGCCAATTCACAGTTGGCATGTAGAGCCATAAAAGAAAAAGAAGAATGCGCAAGCTCAGTAGCAAGATTCGAGGGCATCGAATGTTTTATTCGCATTTCCATCTGTACATAATATTGAAAAACCATTGTTTTTTGAACTTATAGAAATCGGAATATGTGTACAAAATAATCTTCTTCTGAAGTAAATCCTCAAAAATTCTCATCCAGAAGAAATAGATTTTGTACAGACAGATTGTTGGTGGTATCAGACTTGAAAATTATATTTACTTATTATATTTTACTGATGTGATGTTTATTTAAGAATAATCAAATTGTTTGTAATGAACCCGGATAGAGGTGAGAAGCAAACTATTGTTATTATAATGTTTTTATAATGCTAATGCTAGAACAATTTAATACTATTCAAAACAACTAGTTGCAAAAAGATGATTTTTTCAGAACGACTTGTACGTTTATCCATCGAGGCTTGCCGAGTTTTCTTCTACCCAGAAAACACCGATAGAAATATTAGAAATAATTTTTAAAAAATCTACATAGGGTATCTGTTCCTATATCAATAACAATAAGTCAATGTGCACGTAAAATACATTGATTTCTCACCCAATTATAAAGTACCGTGGAAATAGTTATGCTCAATTCACATAATTTTTAATTGAGAACAATTTGGTGACTTCAAAAATGAAATAAACATCACATTCATGAAGTATTTAACTGAAAAACATCATCACCACCATGCACCCATTTCAATAACATTCTAAAATAGTTAATCCTATGCCTGTACCTATTTTAATAACACTATTTCCAACATAAACTACACACACTATTACTCATGTGTACACGTAACGATATGATTGCAGTGATGCCGAATTCTTCAATGCTTTTTATTTATGTAGGAACAACTGAAATATTATTAGAAATATAATTTCTAAATTACAGTTTTTGTTGCAGTTTTCCATCTAATCAGTTCAATTTTATGTTTGTCATAATTTATCGTTTCGATATACCTTATTTTACAAATATGTCAGTTGAGTTTCACAATAAAAGTTCATTCAAGCCTTTTTGAAATAAAAATCTAAGTCGGCAACCCTTGAGGATACAAGTAAGATGTAAACAGTTTGGAATACGGACAAGAATAATTGAGACGAAGTTCGAAATAAACCTATATCAAACTATAGGAAATCGCGTTCGTTTTTCAAATGTAATTAAATTAATAGTGAAAATGTGATGTGCTTTATGTGTTGTGAAGTGAATTTCATAAGTAAACATTTGTTTTAACTTGAAAATGAGTGGAAAACAACGTTGTGAAAACAGGTGTATCTGCTAGTAGCAATCAAGCAGTGCATCAAACCAACAGCTCAGAGGTATGAAAATGAAAACAAATGTGTTTTATAGTTTTGTTTTTAATAATTTGAGTCTTGTGAACTGAAATAGAATTTAAACGGAATTTTAAATAATATTCCAAACATTGAAGAATGTTGCCCATTCATTATTGTGTTCGTTCGATGTGGAAAATTGTAATAAAATTGATTTTCAATTTGGTTTAGTGAAGATTGTGATTAATATACGGGCTGTTATTAATATGGGAGCATTTACCCTATTTTGAAGCGGATTTTACGAAATTATGATTATGTGCATGGCTTTGAATGATTATTTCCAATACGTTTTTTGTCAATTTTCGGCATATGGGAACCCTATCCATGTTTTCGGATATTTATTTCTATGTTTTAGAAAAGTTTCCCAACAAACGGATTAATAACGCCCGATTGATGACAGCTACGATTGAAAGTATTAGATAAGTAACATTAGTGTTTTTCTGCAACAATAACAAGTCGGCAGTGTTTTATTACTGTTCCAAAATAACTTGACATACTACGTTTTATAGTTATGCTTTAAATAAGTTTTTAATCAGTTACAACTCAAATAATTAGAATCCAAGTGTTTTTATTCGGTTAAATTGAAACATTGGCTATAATGTTGAAAAGGATAACATTGAAGACAGTTTTATAACTATTTCAAAACTTATAGTTACCCTCAATCTTAGATGTAACTCATTAACAACCATTTTTCATATTTTTCTAATATCATGATGTTGCATGTGTTACTTGGGTTACGTCGAGTTGTTGCATTCTGCGGCCGCTATATCCAGCGATTGAAGGAGCGCATAGAGTTGCGCAGTTCCGGATCATCTCTTCCTCCGTTGGCCATTAGTAGCCGATCCAATTCAACGTCCATCGTACCACTCACCACTTCCGAGCTCCAGCACGCTGAATACCTACTCTGCCGTTTAGCGCAAAAGGAAACATTTGCTGAGGAGTTTCGTAAAAAATGTTTATGCCAGTAAAAGTCCTTGATGACTGTGTCTTGCTGCAAAAAGATCTTTGCAATTTTGAAAGATTTGTTAGTGGAAATGGACTTAGCGTCAATGCAAGCAAATGCTCGGTCATTACCTACACCAGAAGAGTTCGGCCGATATCATTTACCTACAGTTTAGGTCATGCAATCTTGCAACGAGTAGATAGTGTTCGAGATTTGGGCGTAACAATGGATCAGTCACTGACATTTAACGAACACATAAACATACTCATTAAGGACACATTGCAACTTTTTGCTCTCACCCGACGGTTTGGACGTGAGCTTACTGATCCACATGCAATTCTCACAATTTATTTTAGCCTCGTTAGGACTAAACTGGATTTTGCGAGTGTGGTGTGGCGGCCACAATATGAAGTTCATATTCAACGGTTGGAGGCAGTACAGAGAAAGTTTTTAGGATTTGCTGTGAGAAACCTTGGATGGAGAGAAGAGTTACCGGTGTATAGTCTAATAAATCAAATCAAATCAAATGAGTTGTCGGATCTTTCGAATGGCGAACGTGTCGCCAAGTCATCATCGCTGAAGTGGTTGAAACCTTTTGTGGATGAAGACGGTACTCTTCGCGTTGGTGGTCGCCTACGTAACGCCGCACTATCCGTCGCAAGCAAGCACCCGATCGTTCTGTCCGCCAAACATTCGCTGTCTGCTCTGCTGGCTAGCAGTTTTCACATTAGCCTACTGCACGCAGGACCACAACTCCTGCTAGCCACTCTCCGTCAGAAGTTCTGGATCCTTGGCGGCAGAAATCTTGTCAAGTCCGTCTTTCACCAATGCCACACTTGTTTCCGATCCAAGCCCACTCTAGTCCAGCAGAGCACAGCCGATCTGCCGGTATCGCGAGTGTCGCCGACGCGTCCGTTCTCCGTTTGCGGTGTCGACTATTGTGGGCCATTTTACGTGAAGTCAGCAGTACGAACCCACGAAAGTCTACGTGGCCATATTCATTTGTTTCACGACCAAGGCGGTCCATATCGAGCTTGTGAGCGATTTATCGACTCCAGCGTTCCTAGCTGCACTCCGTCGTTTAGTCGCCCGCAGAGGAAGGATCGTCGAACTCCATTTGGACAACGCCTCTACCTTCAAAGAAGCTTCGCATGCACTCAACCGAGTCTATCGCATGTTGAAGACTGAATCCGCCGATCGAAACCAAATTTTTGACTGGTGTTCCGGAAACGAAATCACCTGGAAGTTTATTCCACCACGAGGCTGCAGTCAAATCGGCGAAGCATCATCTGCTGAAGGTAGTCGGGAACGTTAACCTTGCCTACGAGGATCTATTGACCTTGTTGGCACAAGTCGAGATGTGCCTGAATTCTCGGCCCCTGACACTGATACCGGAGGACCCAACCGTCCTAGACGTCCTGACCCCAGGACACTTCCTTGTCGGAAGCAACCACCAAGCGGTTCCGGAATCCAACTGGAAGGAGACCGCCGACAACCGTATGGACCACTGGGATCGCACCCAGAAGCATCTGCAGCAGATCTGGTCCCGCTGGTACCCCGAGTACTTGCAACAACTGCAGTCCCGTGCAAGTAAGGGTTGCAATCCGCCCGTCACCATCGAGGTGGGCGCCATCGTCATCATCAAGGAGGACAACGTTCCGCCAGCAAACTGGTTGCTGGGAAAAATTGTCAAGCTCCACCCCGGAAAGGATGGCATCGTCCGTGTGGTGACCCTCAAGACAGCGAACGCCAACGAGGTGGTGCGCGTCGTAGCTCGCATTGCACTGCTTCCGACACCGAGAACAACGTAACAGAAACCAGGTAGAGCAACCCATTGTGGGAGAACTTGCTCGATGCTCACATGTGTTTCTGCAAAGGTAATTGCAGGTCCAATAGTTTACCATTCTCTCGTAAGATCTACCTGGTCTTTTTCTTTGTTCCCGGTAATCTACGTCGTCCGCTCACCATCATCAACCTGTTGTGCCTGCAAACCCTCGAATTCGAATGCCAACCGGCTCGATAGCAACGTTCGTGACTGGATGACAACGCCAGCTAACCCATTCATCGAACTACATCGAACTAGAATTAATATTTTGAAACAATCCTGTTTCAAGGTGGCCGGAATGTTAGAAATAGTGATATCCGATATTTAATTTTTTTAATTAATTTTAATTTTTTTAATAATATTTAATCCGAACTTGAAAGTTACTTGATAGCTATTTCCAGACAGACCGTCGTTTTTCGTGCAGCTTCAAACTCATTTGCTTAATAAAATGTTCAGATGGATTTACAGGTTTTGGGCCTTTCGACTAGAAGACATACAACTTTTCCAAAGTCTGACCAACTGAAAAAGAATTTGCCGTTGAACGCATCCCTTAGTTTTTGGTTAGTAATGCTAACGATGGTATTTAATGTAGACGCCTGGTCGCCTGGTCCCTACATCGCATGCTTCGGATGGTTCCACCCAAGCTTCACGAAAGACAAAGCTGAAAGGGAAACTCTGCAGTAGAGGACTTGTGAGCGAAGTTTAGAAAGCATGTGTACACTTGTCCGCCATGAATGCCATATCGCTTGTAAGTAGGTACTGCAAAAAAGATGCGAAAAAAATGGGTGTGAAATATCACACAATAAATATAGAAAGAAACAATTGGGTGGAGATAAAAAAAGCAGAAAATGGGGACCAATACGACCATATTTGTTCATGCATTCATTCTGGCTTCCTTATTGAGCTGAGCTGTGGAAGGGTTCCTAACTAGTAATAAAGTGTGATACAAAAAAAAAGATCCAAAACTAGTTAGCGGTTACTGACGAGGGTTTGGTGGAGGGACTGGGAATTGAACCCATGTTCATTCGCTTGTAAGGCGAACGTGTTGCCAACCACGCTAAGGGATCCCCCAAATACATACAATTGATATAAGAGTACATATTGTTTAATGTTTGTTTCGGCATATGAGATGTTGTAGGATATCCAAATTGTACAGGAGTTTGAATCCAATGGTCTACCGAATCAACCACGACTTTCATGATGTCCCCAGCCACGGTATCAACCCAATCATGTCCTCCAAGTATTTGTCTCTCATATGCGTCTCAAATCCAGGCATGTGAGATGTTGTAGGATCTCCAAATTGTCCTGGAGTTTGAATCAAAAGGTCTACCGTATCAACTTCTATGGTGTCCTCAGCCGCGGTGTCAACCCAATCATATCCTATGAGTAATTGTCTTTCATTTGCATTTCATATCCAGGCCTATGAGATGTTATAGGATCTCTCGCCTTCCATGATGTCCCCACTCCCCAGCCGTGGTATCAATCCAATCATGTTTTCCGAGTATTTGTCTTTCAATTGCACCTCAAACCCTGGCATATGAGATGTTGTAGGATCTCCAAATTGTCTTGGAGTTTGAATCAACTGGTCTGCTGCCAATTTGGAGACCCTTAAAAAATCTCATACGCCAGGATTTGAGACGCAAATGAGAGGCAAATACTCGAAGGGTATGATTGGGTTGATACCACCTTTGGGGACATCATGGAAGTCGTGGCTGATTTGGTAGACAATTTGATTCAATCTTCAGGACAATTTGGAGATCCTACAACATCTCATACGCCGGGATTTGAGTCGCAGATGAAAGACAAATACTCGGAAAGGGACGGCTGGGGACATAATGAAAATCGTGGTTGATTTGGTAGAAGATTTGATAAGAGCTCCTGAAAAATTTGGAGATATTACAACATCTCATATGCCTAGATTTGAGATGCAAATGGAAGACAAGTGGGTTGAAAAACAAATAAAAATGATTTTGAATTTCTGAAGAAATATCGTGCATAGCAAATAAAAAATTATCTCATTTCTTCAACATTTCCCACGTGCGGCGTCTCCCCTTGATGTGTGGCATCTCACCAGTATATGACTTTTTTTTAAATGTAAATAGTACAGCCCGATATTTTTTGTTTTGCAAATGACTTCTACACTATGTAGTACGATCCCTAAACTACCAAAAACAATTATAATAGTTTTGATGTAACGTATTGTTTTGGAGAAATATCTATTTTAAAAAAGGGTGGCATCTTATCCGGATTTATCCTATACATATGCACATAAAGGGAATGAATGGATCCCATTTGCGCTGGGGGAGGGGGTGGGGCTTCAGAAGTAGAGGGGTGTAATTGACATGGAACGAAAAAATATTGAAAAACTTTTCACTCATTTTTCTCAAAACTAAGCTTTTGTCACTTACACCCCTTCGCGTTTGATCCCTTGATTTTTTTAATGGAAGTTGAAGAAGGTGAACCAAAAACGAGAAGGCGCTGTATATGTAAACATTTGCAAATGCATAAGATGGTAAACGTTTAATTTATTAAACTATTAAAGTAAATATTGGGTCATTTCAAAGCAGCATATCATTTCAGGCATTGAAAGCGTGAGTGAAGTTGACGAGCATTGATCTAATTGAATCATAGCATCCTATGCCAGTGAGTGAACAGCCTTGCTCAGATGGATACCAAACAATGATTATGAGCGATCATGCGTAAACAACGAGCAAAATAGTTCGCCAAGCCAAACTTGGTATGGTATCCAGGGAAGCTACGATTGGAGCATTTGTGTTAGGCTCGCTCTACTAGAATAAAACCAAAACACATCAGGTGTTCTGCTTTATTCACTCTGCTTTCAAGTAGCTGGGATGGAGGAGAGAAAGCATCAAAGCCTCCCATGCAGTGTATAAGAGTTCCATTCTCATATCGGACTTAATTTTCCTAATGTCTGAAAAGATTTTTCTAACAGCGTGTGGTAACAACACTCATTGTTAGGTTACCAAGTGATTTGCCTCGCTCAGTTGTCTCCCATTGGTGAGCGATGAAGATCTTTAAACATTGAATCAACGAACGCCAAATTTCATTGATCTAGAAAGCATCAGCGATTAGGCCGCAGTAGAGCATCAAGTTGGCATAAATTTAGCCGATTTTTACTCATGATCTGATTTTTTTCAATGCCTGATCATTTGTTACACTTTGAAATGTTTCCGACGGTCTACAGAAATAGGCTTTAAGGGTATATGCGAATGGCTACTAATACGACGAAGAAGGACGGGAGATATATAAATAATAAATTTTCAATAAGAAAATTATTTTGAGCTTTTTAGTGGAATGTCTTCACTTGTCATAACATGAGTTAATACAATCCCATTGAATTCCACCACTTAATTGTATCTTGACCAAGGAATGTAAAATAACAACATTGCCAATGACAACGACATTATCCTCTCTTGTAAATGTTGGGACAAACTCAACTCGCAATAAGCGTTTGTCCCAAACTGCAACAGAATAGGACAATTATCGCCTGCCACGCATTTTGAGAAGTAGTCGGTTTCCGATGATGTTTTTGGTTAAATTAGTATCAGTTATCATAGATTAGACATAAACTTAACCATCTGTTAACATGATTTGCGTTTTACTTCTGAAATAAACAAGTTATCGCAGTTTGAAAAGTTCACAACAATTACCTCTCCATGTTTGTTGCAAATAAAATGGAACGCAACAATGTCTTTATCCTCTGCAGATGGGGACAAAGAGTTATCGCTATTCTCTTTTGTCGCTTGTTTTTTGCATTTTTCAGCGACAATTACATTCCTTGATCTTGACAGATACGTATTTCGACCTCAACAGTAAGGCCGTCTTCAGTGTCTCGTACTTGACTCGACTTAAGTCGTATCTGTCAAGATACAATTAAGTGGTGGAATTCAATGGGATTGTATTAACTCGTCTTATGACAAGTGAAATTTTCAATATTTGTTGGTACGTATGGCTTTAGATTATCGCACATACTCGTGACGGGTGTTTCTCGTTTTACAACAGAAGAAACATTTTTTTATAATTCTTAGGAATCAATATACGTAGTTCCCTTTTAATAGGATCTTAGCATGGACGGAGCTATACTTATCCTATAGGGGAAACTGGGTAGACTTGATCCCCTTTTCTGATTTCCGATGTATCTCAACCAAAAATAAATAAACATACGCGATTTCCACACAGACTCTCTGATAAATATAGTATTTAACTTTACTGATGTATGACAGTCCTTAAATTATTGTTGTTATTGATACACAATGGATTTTTTGGAGTGCTGTCAAAAATCGACTTTGAAAATATTTGGGGGAAATTGATCCCTCTCCAAGAACTTGCTTTGATAAAATTAGAATGGTACCCTCAGATTTTTTAAATATTTTCCCTTCAAAATACGCGGAATTATCGAATTGCTGTGCGTATACTTGAAAGTTTTTCGTTATTGAATTCGACAGCACATGAAATTTTAAAATTTGGGGAGACTTGATCCCCTTTATATGAGATCTACGCAATAAATATTTTTTCCTGCCAACCCTTCATCAAATCCGTCAAATCTACAAAAAATTAGAAGCCTAAGAACGGTTTTTAATTTTTTTGATTTTTTTCGCCAAATTTTTGTATGGGTGACTAATGGGGGATCAAGTGTCCCCATATTGAGGCAATAACTTCAAATCCAAATATACTGAAACTTTGATAGAATGTTGACATTTTCTTCAGTACAGATCAATAAGCATATTTATGGCTTGTTGCTGTGAAAAAACGAAAGCATTTGGTCATTGTTATGAAAAGTTGTTCAAATTTTGCGTGGCCAATAAAAAAATCTTTAGGAAGGTCAAAACATACAAACCGCCCTGCAGAATTAATAAGGCTGTCAATCCAAAAAATAACTCACCACATAAAGGTCATTTGTCTAGAGGATCTATACTAAAAAATACGCTAGAACAAAACTACTTTAGTTTTCGATAAAACAGGGGGTGATCAAGTCTCCCCGGGGATCAAGTCTACCCACCTTCCCCTATGCTCAAACGGTGCTTCTTGGTGATCATGTTCTATACGCGAATGTGTCCATGTGCTAAATTTGATCGTCAGCTCCAGGTTAACATCCAAAAGTATTGGTACGCTTTCGAGCAAGTTCGTGTCGTCGTCTTTGGTGGTTACCTTCAGCTTGTCCTCGATATCGTTTTTCCGAATCCTTTCATATTTATCTTCGATTCATGTGAACGTGTAATCCATCGTAATCCATCTCAAATATATCTTCGATTCATGTGAACTTGTGGATGCATGCAACATTTTGGCCATGTGAGGGGTTTTGGGACATTTCCATTCAAACTTTTGTTTTGTTTCGGTAGAAATAACTTTTTATTTTTCGGTAAAGGACCACTCGAAATAGAATTCTAGGAAAATTCAGGTGATGCAAATTCTTATACAATTTTTGAGCATGAGCTTGATTGACTGCTCGTAGTTGCTACTCCATTATTACCAGATCAGCTGTTCTTGCACAGGGAACCAACAGATGTTTGCTTGGGACTAGCTCACATCTTCAATGTACAAGTACTGGTGATCTCATTTGTTAGGTCATACTGGCGCCTGCCACGTCAGAATGCTAGTCATAGTAGGGAAGTGGGAGGAAACGATGATGCAATCACTCGCCCACTGCAAACCGAATATACCTCTGCACTTGCCACGAGTTCATGCGGAATTTGTTGGATTTTTTTTGGGTTAGGTTCGAGAGGCGGAGTCTTAGTCTGAATAAATAATAAATAATCGAGGTCCGTCTTGGTTAACGAGCTGCCAATGTGATAGATAGGAGAAAGCAACTGATGGAATTTCTAATTGGATGTTTGGAAACGCGCTTTATAGTTCGTTTCCAATTCTAGCAGATAACTGTTAGAATATTCAAGTTGAAGGTATAGGAATTGAGATGGAAACGGTATGGAAGTCCATTTCCAGTTCTAGCGATTGCTAGAACATGAGAAATATAGAGAAAGATACAAAGTAGGAGAATGGAACGGACCTGGGATTGAACCCACGACCTCCTGTGTATAAGGCAGAAGCAGTAGCCATATGACTACCAAGCCCGCTTTTACAAATTCTTATACAATTTTTTAGTACCAAAACTAAAGGTAGAAGTAGTTTATTTTTACAAGCCAAACTATTAAATATGGTCTATTGAGAAAATTGTTTAGATATGTCTCACTTGCCCCATATATGAAAACTCCGGAGCAAGTTAAAATTGGATATTTCATAAAATTCAGGAATGATAGTCAAAAAGCCAATGATGTCAAAGTCATATTAAGTCATAATAATTATTCATTGACAAGTTTTAGCGAACAGAATATTACAATTCCAGCTTAGAATGTTCGTGACAATTGTTTTCCAACTTTTTAGTCCATTTAATTAATACTATTGCGGACCATTTATAATTTCAATTACTACACAATTCATGAAATAATGAGCAAACTAAAAAAGCGCGACTTAAACTTTTAATCGGTCGGTAATCATTCAACAAAAAAAAAAAACAACCTAAAATATATAATCTTAACCGGGGACGACAGTTCGGTGTTTTAAAAAAGCACTAACACTAAGTTTAACAGAAACTACGTTTATTCACTAATTAAAACGCGAACAGAAGTAATCACGGTCGTCGATAAAGAAAAACTGAACAAGCATGCCGGGGTTGATGGCAGTATTTATTATATTGATATGCTGATGCGGCACATTGATGCACCTCGTCGATGATTGGCTGATGGGTCGATCGTCCGATATGCAGAAATGATGACTGCTGTCCTTTATTGCTGATCTGGCTCTAACAGGAGGTCAGACATAGCGTAATTCACCGGGGGGGTGAAAAAGTGGCGTCCTCGGCGCTTTGCGTGGTTTCCTCAGAATTTGTTGATTTCTTGGGGTTGATTTTCCTCGATGTCCTTTTATGGATGGTTCTTAAATGAAGGAAGATTAGGTATAACGTGAAGGTTAATAGGATAAACGTCATGGAGGTTCCTCCTAGTAGGCTCCATCTCCAGATGTGGTCGGTTTGGTGCTGAAGAAGTACTTGATCCAATTTGTTCCTATTCAGAAGTGTAACTTTTTCTATCTTTGCAACGTCATGTTGTTTAAATGTTTCGCTGGTAATCCTTATATTGTGAAGCGCTCCTTGGATGGTTTCGCTTTCGCTAATTTGTTCCTTTGATGTAAAGTTGTGACCTTTAAACGAAATAGTGCAGTTGGAAAACGATATTACAAAGTTTCCTGTTAGGTGTCTGTTGATTGGTCCACAGTCAGATTGTAGTTCATCACTTTTCGCATTTGTAATGAGTAGTTTGTTGGGGTTTATTAGCTTAAATGTGTTCTTTTCATTGATTTCCATGATGCATTGTGATTCTGTTCCCATAATCAATGGGTAAATGCATGAATCTTCAAACTCTTTGATGTAGCTGTGCAGCTGAACGTAGTCTTCGGGTTTAGATGTTGTAAAGAGTTGTTTCAATTGCTTGATTAAAAATTGAGGGTAGGTTTTGATAACAGTGTTGTTTTGGCTCAATGGGAAGATTCGAATAATTGTGGATTCCTCTTTCTCTAACTCTGGAACATGTAGAATGTAGAGTAAGGTGTTTTCGCTAGTCGCCATTTTTGGTGTAACAAAGTTTAATGCTTCTTCTGGTATGTCTAACTGGACTCCTTGATTGGTTAAGATGTTTTTGATAAGAAAAATTTCCTTGCTGGATAACATCTTGCTATTTGCGACGTGCATCTTAGAAAAAAGTATAGCTTCTTGAATACTTATCAGGATTTTGTTGAGTGTGTCTATTTTCAGGATGGTGGTGACAATGTCGAGCTCATCGAGGATTATTTTGTTGATTTGTTGTTTTTCAATAATTTGGTTGATAGTGGTCGTTAATTCTGAGATTCTTTTGCCGATTTGATGGTTAACTTTGACTTGATGGTTATTCTCGTTGGTTAGTTGGTGAAGACTTTTGTCGATGATTCTAAGATCTTGGGCGTCAGGACTGCCCGCTATCCATTTCCAGGTGGTGCCTATGATGTCCCACCGTTTAGTTCGTTTGTGCGATGACGGTTTAATTTGTAAGAAGTTGGAATATAAATCTCGTATTTTGTATTTGCTAATTTCGATAAGAGCATTGTTATTCATTCGTTTATGGTATACTAAATTAGTAAGCTGGTTAATAGTGAACTCTATCTCTGTTAGATTAATCGGATTTAGTATGCGAATATTTCCAGTTTGAATACGACAAGGTTCCTTTTCTGCATCAGTAGTAGATCTTTATGAAGGTTCCTAATGGTTAGTTCATGGCATGAGATTTCCAAAAGTAGAAAGATGGTTCCAAAATAACGGAAAAGTATCTGTAATCAGAATTTAAAAGGTATAGTTCATTACAATTTTTTCAATCTTTTGATTTTGTTTTTGTGACGCTTAATGTTTCGATTGTTCTTGAATGTCTTCTCTCTTACTTCATTCGCGTTCGTTTTAGTTGCCCTGGCTTGTGTTTTTGTGCGTATATTAGGGATGACAAAAACTTCTTTCCCTTCTTCTATAACGGGGGGATCTTCTTTCTTTGAATTTTGTGTAAGAGTTTGTTTTTGCGCTTTTTCCATATTAAACCTAGCTTTGAGAAAAGTTCTTGAGCATCTCTAACTATTACTTCCGGATCTACAATATTATTTTGGTTGAATATAATTTCATTCGGTGTATACTGTGTGGAAGAGTGTACAGAGTCGTTGTATAATGCAACTGATAATTGAATGATTGATTTTGTGCCCATTGTTCTAAATTTGTGTTTATTTGTATTAAATATTTCTATAATTGTAGAATGTGTGCGTTCAATTTGACCATTAGATTCAGAGGAAGCGGCATATCGGATTTGTGTTCCTAATTGAGCGAGAAAGTCTCTTAATTGGATTGACTGGAATGTGGTTTCATGATCAGTAACAATTTCCTTAGGGATTCCTTGAGTAGTGAAGTACTTTGCTAGCGCTTTTTGCACGTGTACTAAATTTTTAGATTTCAGAAAAATCATTTGAAGGTGTTTGGAAAATGAGTCGATAAGTGATAGAAAACTGCATTTGTCAATTATGAATATATCCATATGAACTCTTTCCTTCGGTTTGTCAGTAATTGGCCTAGGCGATATTTTAATATTAAACGGTTTTCTTTCATATTTATGGGTGTTACAAATTTCGCAAGAATTTACATATTTTCTGATTTTCGCGTAAATATTTGGGAAAAAGTATGCTCTTCTGATTTTTGCTTCCGTTTCTGCGATGCCGCGGTGCGCTCTATTGTGTTCGTTTATTATAATCTGATTCTGTCTATTCTCATTTTGAACGTCCTCAACCATGACTGTTGTAAACACAAAGTGACCATTTTGACTGAAATTTTCTTTGAATGATTCTTGAATTATTTGTATAAGGTTTTCCGGCGCCATAAGGGCTGTCTGTTTACCGTTATGGAAAGTTTTCAGGAAGTGTGTAACTTCTGCTTTTGTAAAATTCTTTTGGGAAATTATGGTTCTGTGGAAATTTTGGAAGAGAGATTCTTGAATAATAGTGTCGAGACGAGAGGTTTTGAATATTAGTTGATTTCGGTAATAGTTCAAGGGTCTATCGGAAAAGTGGATAAAATAATCAGCCGAGTCTTCAGCGGAGTGAATTGTTTGGGAGTCAAATGATTGGGGTGGATTGCTAGCAGTGGATTCTGCTTCATCTTCCTCATCTTCGGAACCTGAAAAATAGGGATTCATATTATTATCCGCTTCGTTTATGTTTGTTTCAATCGGCATCCTGCTTAGTGCGTCCGCCACGACATTTGATTTGCCTTCTCTGTATTTGACGTCATAATCATAGTTTTCTAGGTCTAGACGCCAGCGAAGAATCTTATCATTCTTATCGGAAGTTTTAATAAATGTTAACGGTTTATGATCTGTAATGAGTGTAAATTTTTGCCCATGAAGGTATGGTTTGAATTTATTGACTGCCCACACTATTGCTAAAGCTTCTTTTTCGTTAGTTGCATATCGAGATTCCGTTTCAGACAAAGTACGAGAGGCAAATGCAATTGGCCTTTCGATACCTTCTTGCATTTGTGACAAAACGGCCCCTAAGGCATAGCCAGATGCATCCGTTGTTAAAATAAAAGGTAACTCAAATTGTGGGTATGCTAGTATTTGGTCTGTAGAAATGATCTTCTTAAGAGTGTTGAATGCATTTATGTATGTAATATCTTTGACATCTACTGTTGAATCTTTTTTTAGATACTTAGATATTGGTCGAGTAATTTTAGAAAAATCTTGGATGAAGCGTCTGTAATATCCAACCAACCCTAGAAATTGTTTTATTTCTTTTTGATTTTTCGGCATCGGCCATTGGATAATCTTTTCAATCTTATCGGGGTTAGGTTTTACCCCTTCGCTAGTGACAATGTGACCCAAAATTCAGTTTCTCTTTTTAAGAACTCGCACTTGTCGAGTTGTATTTTCAAATTAAATTCGGATAAGCGTTTCAAAACTAGATTGAGGTTTTCTAAGTGATTTTCCAAATTGTATCCGACAATGATTATATCATCTAAATACACGTAACATTTTCTCCCCACATAGTCTCCCAGAATATCGTTCATTGTTCTTTGAAATGTCGCAGGGGCATTTTTTAAACCGAAGGGCATTCTGGTGAATTCAAAATGTCCTTTGTCTGTTGAAAAGGCTGTTTTTCAACATGCTTCGGGTCCATAGCTATCTGGTGAAATCCAGATTTCAGATCTATGGTCGTAAAATAGACTGATTTTCCTAGGGAGCCAAGGATTTCCTCGATTTGGGGCATAGGATACCGGTCGTCCACAGTTTGTTCGTTAAGCTTCCTATAATCGATTACTACTCGGACCTTCCTTTGCCTGATGCGTCTAATTTTTGGAACTACCCATATCGGTGAGGAATATGGGCTTTTCGATGGTCTAATGATACCATTGCCAAGCATCTCTTGGATTTGTTCCTCTATGTCTTTTTGAAGTGGTGGGGTAACGCTAATTTTTAGTATAAATGGTCGAGACGGTCTTTTTTAATACTTTCTGCTTTGTTGCTGAAGTACAGGTAAATTATTCGCCCTTTTTCTGTCTAACTTCTTGAGTTTTACAAAGCAGACGGATCCATTAAGATTTTTCCAATTTTGATAAGTGATTCGTTCTGATTAAAGACTCTAAATCGTACTTCGGGTGTTTTCTGTGGATTTTTCATAGGGTATGGAGAAATTGTTTCAAAGTTGTTCACCGTTAGGGAGATTGTTGGCAAATTTGAGAACTCTTTTTAAGTTAGAAAGAATATTGATAGTGGATTTGTTATTTGTGGCGCTGTACAATCCAGGTTGAATATAGGTGTGTTTTCCTAATTTTTGGAGAGAGGGGACAAGCCAATCACCATTATTTGATGTTTTGATTGTAACAGTATGACTCTGAAAGTTTTTCAATGGGTAAAATTTTGAAAATGAAAACTGTTTGTTGTTAAGCGTGATTGTTCCATTAACGTAATCTATTTGTGTTTTTAGTTTTCCTAAAGACTCCGAACCTAATATGCAATCAAAATAATTATGAAAGTTGAGCACATAAAATGTAAGAGGTTTACACAATCCATTAAAAAAGTCGATTTTACCTTTTTCGCAAACCTGTTGAGTACCTTGAACGTTTTTTATGGGTGTATCTGAAATTTTGAGGGTTTCATCTAAGATTCCGGGAGAGATAATATTCTTGTTCGCGCCAGTGTCGATCAACATTTTGATTCGTTGTTTCGTTTTCGGGTGCCATAATTTCAAGTATGGTAGGAAATTCAGGTTGTTATGTTGTGTCTTGCAATTATTTGAAAATTTAGATCGAGTTCTTCAGATGATTCTTCTTGTTCTTGTTCGTCAGCCGACTCTTCTTCAATTGGTTCTGTTTCATGATTGTTAATCACACGCCTATTTAATGTTAATTTTGACTTAACCGAATTTGTTTCCATTGGTTCATCCTGTTGGTTTGGTTTTTGCAAGGTGTATGATGTTTCCTTATTTTTGTTGTTCTGATTTTGGTTTGTGTTTCCGTGAGTTGAAAATTTTGTTCAAAATTTCTGTTTCTAATTTTCTTTTCATTTCTGTCCTTATTTAGGTTTTCTGCTGATATTTCCTTAGATCTGAATTTACAGAGAAACGCATATGCGTCCTCCATGTCTTTTGGTCTCGCCGCTTGTGCGTAACCAAAGTACGGTTCTGATAGTCCTGAAATGAACGCTGCTAATCCATCTTCTTCTATAAAGTCATTTATGGTATCCCAATGTTCCCTATATTTTTGTTTTTGTTTTGCCAAAGTTTTAATGTTTTGAACAATTTCTTTCGATTTTTGGTAATATCGAAAAATTGTCATACCTTCTGTCATCTTACAGTGCCATAATTGGCTTTTATAAGTAGACAGTTCTTGGCGGTCGCCAAGGGCGTTGGTGAGGATTTCCTTGATATCCTCAAAACTGTCAGGGTTTCCTGCCAAGCAGAGGATATCCTTAGCCTTTCCGATAATTTTGTTTGACACCGCTGTCACATACATCTTGAATTGAATGGTAGAAACATGTGGCTGAAGGGCGTTTAAGATTTCCTCAGCGGTAGATAACCAAGAACTTAATTGTTTTCTATTTCCATCGAACGTTGGGATCATTTTGATTGGATCCGGATTTTAAAAATGTGATCAACGTTAAAGTGTTGTTGCTGTTGAATCGTTGGGAGAGTTTGGCTACCTGAATTACTAGCAGTTTGAGAATTTAGCTGAGTTTGCATCTGAGTGAAGAATGTATCGTGTTCGTTTTGTTTAGTGGCTAGACTTTCCATCATTTTCATGAGTGTTTCTAATTTACAACTAAATTCCTCCATATTCGTACTTTCTCCCAAAGAGAGGTCTTCCAGTAAAGGCGGATTTTCTACGGGAATGTGTGCTAGATCTCCTGATTCTATGGAGTCTAGACTATCTTCTGAGTCAGAAGAAATACACTCGTTTGACTTTGTCAAAAGATAACGAGCTCTTTTCAGACTATTTTTCACTTTTTGCCCTTTTGGCATTACATGCGTTTCCGTTGGGAAGAGCAACTAATTTAGAATTTGGTTAGGTAAGCAGACACGTTCTCTTAGAACTCGTGATGCTTCTGGAATGTGCTTCTCTTAGAACTGTACTTTCCAGTTGAAGTGGAATTTCTCTTGGAACGATTCCTACTCCGAATGGTTAGCAATTTATACTTTGCAGTTTGTATGCGCCTTCTCTTAGAACGGGCACAATACGTATCGTAAAAGTAAACTTGCCCACCGAGCGGCAATGCTTTAACTCGTATTTCGATTTAAGAATAGAGGA
Source organism: Armigeres subalbatus (assembly GCF_024139115.2). Taxonomy (NCBI): domain Eukaryota; kingdom Metazoa; phylum Arthropoda; class Insecta; order Diptera; family Culicidae; genus Armigeres; species Armigeres subalbatus. The sequence goes on along the minus strand of NC_085140.1, from coordinate 145,422,409 downwards.
GAAAAAAGACACTTACCTTGCAATCGTGTGCGGGGTTCTCGGGTGCTTATTCTTTTAGTCGTCGTATAAAGTGTACGGCGGAGGCTCAACTCTGGGTATCCTCTCAGGTTACGTCAGATGCTTACACTTGTCGGTGAATCGCGGCCTCACTCTGGTTGGATTTATCAATCCTAACCTTTGCACTGTTATTCACACTTAGTCCTTACTAAACGCACTAAAACCGCACGGCTGCGCCAATCTTAACCGGGGACGACAGTTCGGTGTTTTAAAAAAGCACTAACACTAAGTTTAACAGAAACTACGTTTATTCACTAATTAAAACGCGAACAGAAGTAATCACGGTCGTCGATAAAGAAAAACTGAACAAGCATGCCGGGGTTGATGGCAGTATTTATTATATTGATATGCTGATGCGGCACATTGATGCACCTCGTCGATGATTGGCTGATGGGTCGATCGTCCGATATGCAGAAATGATGACTGCTGTCCTTTATTGCTGATCTGGCTCTAACAGGAGGTCAGTCATAGCGTAATTATATGTTGAACTACTTTTCGATGACCGCATGACGTGCCATTATTTTTAAAATCATTAATTTTATGGACAGAATCATTTTCTCAAGTGTGCCTTACTGGAAATGCTCTTAGCATTTCTGCTTTTCAATGATCGTCATTTTTTCTGCTTTTCAATGATCGTCATCAAATATGTTTGGCTGGGACCTGAGATGTTGAGACGAAGTAATCATTAGTGTCTTGGTAGAATGTCAGTCAGGTTTCCGAGCCTTCTAACACACAGTCTGGTTCCATATATTATGAACAGTTTTCCATTCGAATCGGTCAACATTTCGGCGGTACAATTTGACAGCTATGCCATGTTCATTTATTTTAGGAACATCAAAAGGGTTTCAGAAAACTTGATCGACAAAAAACCTGCCAATCATACAAATAAACCTATCAAAGCCGTCAGTCAACCGACATGAATTGAAATGAGGGAAAAATGAACTGTACAGAAAAGGCAACGGACGCTTTTTTCGCCCCTCGTCGATATTGATTTGCAATCCAAAACTAAAATGGACAAACGAATGATGTTTTATGTTTCTTTCTATTTCTTTCTTTACAGAGCTGGATAAAGTTGGTACGCTGGATGCTATATTGAGTGGTGCGTACTGCCGCTCTCAGATGTACCTCTCGAGGCAAATGGCTAGACTGCGACCTGAGTTGACAATGTCAATGTTTTCCGGTAAGTTGACTTCTTTTTATGTACATTTTATCGCCGATTTTTTTCCCTTATCGAGTATAATGCTGCTGTTTAAATTGATTTATTTTCTCGGACACTTAAAGATGTACTGGAAGCTCTAAAAGCATTCAAGACGAATGGCTTAGAGAAAAACTCTGTGTTATATATCAGCTCAGTAGATCTCAATCTGTTTGCGATTTAACATTATGTCTGTAATTTTAGCTGACTTGACAGATTTAATCAAGTTGATTTATCAAGAGAATTAAGTTCCATATGGTGTTGTCCATCTTACATTTTAAACCGGTGATTAATTGTTTTATTATAATTTGTTTAATGAAGTACGAAAATTAATTCATGTGTATAAATGTGTATGTTCCATATAGAATATTCTGAATAATTAAATTGAGTAACATTCGATACGATTTTTGGTTTGTTTGAACTATAATAGGTGACACAGTCAATTTCGGGTCAAAACATTGTTTTGAGGCAGTGAGCTGTGTTGTTATAACATGTTAATTTCGAAAATGAGTTAAACATATATCGACAATAGGTTGGAAATGAATGTGATAAAAAATACTGAAATATTCTGCTCATCTTTATCGTTCCTTTTTTGTGGTTTCTGATTTCGTTCTCAGAAATCAATCCGATTACAAATATAAGATAAACAACCGGATATGACCGAAAAACAATTCAAATTCCTAGAAATTCATGCTTTCCATGATTTCGCATATCAATAATTCCCAAAATTCCACGCATTCCAATTTTCCATGCGATTCCAATCACGTCTCCCCTTCAATCTTTCGAGAATATGTATCATCTGTTTATTATCAAATAATCATACGAAACATACCGCTTATGGCCACGATTTTCGTTGCTCTCCGTGCTTAGTGGAAGCTCACGAAGGCACGTAGCGATATTTGTAATGTACCCCCGGGCCCCGGTTCTATTTTGCTACACACATCCGGTTGGTGTCTGGTGCGCGATGGCAAATCCGAGATTGTTGACATAGGGTTAGCCCGTCCCAGATTGTATTTTGTAGTGGTGCTGTTTGCGCTGTCGTCTGAAATGCTGCATGTCGCCCATCGGCGTTGTTCATGGGGCAAGTAAGTATAAGTACATTTGCCACGTCCGGTCCCGCAGTAGGTCGCATATGGGGATGAACTGAACTGCATGGCTGACAGTCGATTTCAAATTTAGAATAATGATAATCCCACTGCACGCGGATCTACACTAGCTCCTGTTGAAGCACCGTGGGGATGCAATAAATTGTGTGATGGATGGAAATTATAGGAGCATCTGGGCTGCATACATCCTGGCCACATCGTGCTTACCAAGACATGAATGTGAACATATCGGACGATAGATGGTTGAATGCAATTGGGACATAGATATATACATATTTATTGCATGGTTATTGGTTATAACACAGTGATATCTGCATATGTGGACCTTTCTAGAGGCCAGTGTAAGAAATGTTTCATAATAAGCTACGGGCGGTGAAAGCTGTTTCATAAAAATTATTGTTGTTGCGGTATTATTCACAAAAATAAACAAAACGAATAAAATTTGTTAAGTTTTTTTGTTTGTGCTATAATCGGGTTGAAAACGTGATAAATTTGGGGTAAACAAAATCTGGGGTAGCCAGAATCAAGGAGTGACACAATCGGGTTAACACTGTACTGAGTAATGGAGAGAATGATAGGCAAGAATCAAGGTGCATTTTTGTTAAGTGAGGACTCAGGAGTGTTGCTTTTAACTATATGGGTTCTATTTTCGTTGGCGCTGTTGTTAATGGAAGGTTTAATTTTTCGTGCAAGTTTCAATACAAACGTAAAACGTCTTGCGCTTAGTCATTTTTTAAGTCATCTATTTGGTAACGTCCGGCGGTACGGAAAACTTCTAGTAGTCGTTGTCGAAACACGTCAGCAGAAACATTGTAGTCAAAGTATGAAAAAAATTGATGGCAGATTGCACGGACGGGCTCATTCAAAGCATAATTGCTCCTCCTCGATTCCAGAAAAAGAAAGTTACGATAATTGAAAGAGATTTTATGACCGTGATTGAAATGAATGATTTGTTTATCGGCATTATTGGTCAGTTCTACTGAGTAGGACTGAACGAGAAGCCGATAAACAAATCATTCATAGTAATTTTCTCTGAATCGCAATCATCTCTACTGCGACTTGGTTTCCTCTTCAGATTGTAACTGACTTGTTATTAGGGCAGAATCGCTCGTGGATAACATTTTATAAAGAATTTTAAATTTATGCTTCTGTCAACATGCTACGCAACCCTTACATACATGCGACTTGAACAAATCTTGCACATTGGCTTGAGTGCGTATAGTAGAGTATTATAATCTATGCAACCCTTAACAGAACTGCTTCGTTGTAGCGGAGACGAGCCAGCCTCGGGCTGAAAGTCTCCTTAATAAAGACACACAAAAAACTGCTTCGTTCGGAATGCATTTTCATTATGAGAGTACCACCGTTCGCTACATTTTCCATAGTCATCGGATATCAATTGCTTACTAATTATGTATGATAAAATTAGCTCCGTATACTATCTTGGATAAAGTACTGTTTCAGATGGTTGAAATTTTTTTTCGACAATTCATATCGAATTTACAAAAATCTTTCGTGGAATTGAGGTATTTTTTAACACTGTCATAAACGGTTTTGAAATTGAGTGCAAAGTGTATAGCATAATATTGGCCTAACTATTCTTCTGGCTTCAGCCACACTAAGGAGGCATGCATATTGTATATTGTATATCTGTGCATTTTTTCTCCATACATTTATCCATTTATTTAGCTTTCAAACAGATAAAATTGATTAAATATTTTGGCACCACAACTTTCCATCGTCGGTTGCACCCCACGCTCGCCAAATTTTGTTGTACCTGGTCCGCCCACCTAGCTCGCTGCGCTCCCGCCTTCTTGAACCTGCCGGATCAGAAATTCCAGTTTTTTCCATACTCTGAATACTGGGTTCGCCTTAGAGTCAGGCGTGTTCGTGGTTCCTTCTTCGCCGCTACACATAGTTCTTTTGCGCGCGTGCTCCCAGCTGTTCATACCCATACCGCCATCGTTGTCTGCTACATCGCCATTCAGGTGCTCTTCGTAGTGCTGCCGTCACCTTTGGATCACTTCACACTCATTTGTAAAAAGGTTTCCGTTTATGTCCTTACAAATTATATCAGGCTGTGGTACATAGGTGGCCCTTACGTGAACGGTTCAACTTCTCATAGAACTTTCGTGCGTTGTTAGCGCGGTACAGTTGCTCCGTCTCTTCACGGTCTCGATCTTCCTGCTTTTGTCTTTTCCACGCTCATGCTGTTTTCATTCTCCTCCACTAACTGCTCACATTCACCGTCATACCAGTCGTTTCTCTGATTCGAGAGCACCGTCCCTAGTGCAGCGGTTGCGGCTGTTGCAGTTCTTCCAATGGCGGATCGAGTATCTCCCCGGCCATCTTCAAAAGAAACTGTGCCTAGCTGCTCTTCCATTGGGAGTGCCACTTCCAGCTGCTGCGTGTAGTCTTGGGCTAGTCTACCGTCTTGTAGCAGCCAAATGTTTAGCCGCGGCGAACGTCTCCGACGCAGATATACTGCAACGAGGTAGTGGTCGGATTCAATATTCTAACTGCGGTAAGAGCAGAAGATGCTAGATGTTCAAATAGCCGCGGAGAAGGAGTTCGTCAAGAAGCGAGAGGCAATCCGGGCCCAGTTCGAGAAGGGTCAAGAAGGGTCAGCGCATTGAAGAACCAAGACTGTGCTGTTGGGGAGACGAAGGAAGAACAGCCCAAACGGAAAGTGTAGACGTAGCTGGACGGCCGCATCAAGAGGGCGGTCGAGCAGCCATCGACTACAGATTTTAGGGGAGAAGATCCGAAGAACAGACCTGCTGAACTTCAGCAAAATTTGTGAAATCGGAGGAACTTTAAAGCTGCTGGATGATTAACTTCAAAGGGCTGCACTGGAAGCTGTCAGTAGTTTTTGCCTTTCTCGTACAACAAAGTACAACAAGTCCCAAATGTTTCATAATGCATGATACTACTAAACCAACGGAGTTGTGAAAATCTTCACTTAAAAATCTGTATTCGAACCCAGCATGGGTTCTTTGTAAAACAGCGCACCATAACGCCGAGCTATTAACAGCTACCGCTTGTATTACTCTTTGATGTTAAGTATACTCTTAAAAATCAATCAATCAATTGTTTTCTCTTTCTTTCAACTGGGCTTTGAATTAAATTCCCCTTTCCCTAAAGAATCATTACCACTTCGGGTCGGCTCTTCCTTATCCGAACCACTCAGACCCCAATATCAATATTTCCTTTCAAGTTTATATTGGTAAGTTATTATTCCGCGCTCCTCACCCGAACAAATTCTTTCCTTAGTATCCTATACATATGCGCCAATGCATCATCATCAATGACGATCGCGGCTGTGTACCGCTATATCGTACACTGTCCAATATGTGAGCACGTTTGAATATGTCAATCCACCGCGCTTCAGTTAAGTAAATCTGACTAAGCTGTTTTCGACGGTTTCGCCAAACCGTGATAAGGGTATGCGATATTTCACATAACTTTTAAATTGATGAAAGTAAATTAACCCAACAATTCCTACATGCAACATTTTAAATTTATCATGTTCTCTCTGTTTTTCATACTGGGCAACAAACCCCTTTATATCAATACACCTGTATACGTGTATGTAGATTCAATGAAGACTCTTATTGTCTCTATCATTTTGGCTTAGTTATTATTCCGCGCTCCTCACCCGAACAAATTCTTTCCTTAGTGTCCTATACATATGCGCCAATGCATCATCATCAATGACGATCGCGGCTGTGTACCGCTATATCGTACTCTGTCCAATATGTGAGCACGTTTGAACATGTCAATCCACCGCGCTTCAGTTAAGTAAATCTGACTAAGCTGTTTTCGACGGTTTCGCCAAACCGTGATAAGGGTATGCGATATTTCACATAACTTTTAAATTGATGAAAGTAAATTAACCCAACAATTCCTACATGCAACATTTTAAATTTATGTTGATTGCTTAAATTACTTTGCGTTGAGTAATTGAATATATTCGGCCTTGTTTTTACAATATCTCACTGCCATCAGTATTTAAAATTGTTTTAGGAAGGTGTCGGCACATAAGGCTGTGCACCAGAAGGCTATAATTTCATTGCAAAAGTGTGTATGTGTATAGCCCATAAATATTTTTTTTGTTAAACGTGTTTCATATAGAAGGGCTTGACAGATTCGAGTGCAACTAGTTTCATTCGACGGAGCTAATTTCCTAGTTGGACACTATTGTTTTTGTTTTTTAATAAATCAAGCAGTTTGGATTACATTTTTATTTTTATATCAACAAATACACAAATGCACATTGAATCATTAATCATTTTACCCGTGGCGCAACCCACGGTAAGTGATTTTTAAGCAACGTACTAGAATTGCACCAAATCTTTTTACCGCCTAAATGTAGGCAATAAGCACTGCATTTACAACATTAATTCGAATTCAACATATTTATTGAATCGAGAAAGGCATCATCACCACCGGTGGATAAATTTGGGTTTTTTTAATCTTTCGTTTATTTTGAAGGCTCATTTGCCGTGAAGCGTTACGGAGTCGAAATCAGGTTTAATAATACATTTCTTGATTATTATACATAGTGTTAGTTTTGGGGAACCGAAAAATTCGCGGTTTGATCGAGGTTAGGGAATACAATAATAAAGTAGGAAAGGAAAGGATTGTAGGGTACTTGAGTTATTACGTTGCTGATGTTTACAAAGTTGACATTCCTCGCGATGTTTCACATCTGAAACGGGACAAGCAAACTTTTTTTTGGGATACAACGACGAGAGGAAGACATACGGAAGGGATTAACGACAGACATTAAAATGTACAACAAGAGGAAGACATTCTTAATGGAGTACGACAGACAAGGGAATGGGCAGACAATGATTACAGTCTTACATCAGCAACTTTCAAAAATTGGTGGACCAACACTAATAGGCTTTGGTTGTTTTCCTCGGAGCCGGAGATGTTTAGTTAGCGCAGATCTGGGGCCTCGATGTTCCTCGCACGCCCACACGACATGATCAATGTCCTGGTAATCCTCGCCGCAAACACAGAGATTTCCGTCCGAGAGCCCCACTGTGAAAATATGTGCATTTAATGTGTAGTGATTGGACATTAGACGACACATGTTTCGAATGAAGTCTCGTCCCATATTCCATTTGTTGAACCATGGACGCTTCGACTCCTGCGGGCGAATTGAATACAGCCATCTACCTAACTTACCATTTGTCCATTTCTGTTGCCAGTTGTTCAAGGTTCCTGACGAACTAGTGTGAAAAGTTCATCGAAGGTGATTTTCCGATCGTAAATATCACCTTCCGTAGCGCCCACCTTAGCCAAAAAGTCCGCTTTCTCATTTCCCGGGATCGAGCAATGAGAAGGGACCGAAGCCATGGTGGTTGTATAAGACTGTTGTGATAAGACACTCAAAGCTTTCCGTATCCCATTCAGAAGATACGCTGAGTGCTTAATCGGTTTCATTGACCGAACAGCCTCCAAGGAACTGTCGGTGAAGATGAAAAAGTGATCAGCAGGTAGGGATGCGATTTGCTCGAGTGAATAGTGTATAGCTGCTAGCTCAGCAGTGTACACGGAACTATGCTCTTTGAGCTTAAAGTAGACGCTATGAAAAACGTTGAAAACATCGAAACCAGTGGAGTCATCAATGTTTGACCCGTCTGTGAAAAAGCTTCTCTCCTCGCTAGCGTGCCCGCATTTGCTTGCAAATAATGGACGTATGACCTCCGCACGAAGAAAGTCTGGTTCCAAGAACCTCCTCCTTCATGGACAGATCAAAAGTAACAGTCGAGTCGAACCAGACCCCGAGGTATTTAGAAGGCATGCTATGAGTGATTGCCTTACCCATCAGTTGTAGCGGGAACTTTGCCGGGTTATGTTTTTTTGAAAAGACAACCATCTCAGTTTTGTACGGAGAGAATGCGATACCCAGCTTTGAAACCCAAGTCGGCAAATTGTCTAGAGTATCTTGCAACGGTCCTTGCAGATCAACTGCGGTTGGCCCCGAAACGGATACAACACAATCATCTTCTAGCTGCCTTAACGAGCAATTTGACATGATATATTTATAAATGTCTTTGACGGCAAAAATGTAAAGAAGGGGGCTTGAACATGAGCCCTGGGGGAGACCCATGTAGCTAATTCGTGAAATTGCCGAGTCACCATGGGAAAAAAACTCATACGCTTCTCTGACAACAGATTGTACAAATAATTGTTTAAAATTGGTGAAAGTCCACACGCGTGGAGTTTGTCAGATAAGACATCGACGCAAACTGAATCAAAAGCTCCCTTAATGTCCAAAAACACTGAGCCCATTTGCTCTTTTTTTAGCGAATGTTAGTTAAATTTCTAACATTCGCTAAAAAAAAGTGTGGGGATGTAATGCCAATAAGAAGAAGAAGAAGAAGAAGTAGTTATATTTCTGAAGAAAGCAACGCAAGACAGTCGTTCGTTCCTTTGCCCCTGCGGAAATCAAATTGTGTATCTGACAACAAATCATTCGATTCAACTGATTTGGTTAGCTGGAAGAGAATCATCTTCTCCAAAGGTTCCGAAGACAGGATAGCATCGCGATTAAACGAATTATAATCCGACACGGGGCTTTTTCTGGGCTTCTGGATGGCTATAACCTTCACCTGCCTCCAATCATCCCGAACAATGTTGCACTCGAGTAACTGATTGAACAAGTTTTTGAGCAAGTTGAACCTGTTTCTATCCATCCAAGCAAGCGAGAATTCAATAATCGAAAAGGGGCGATCTATCTCATCCTGTCAGCAAAAGTATCACGTGATTTTTGCTTCACAGTACCGAATCACTTTCTTTGCAAAGTCGAGTATCCATCGCGACGAACTTTCAGGATCTTCGTTTACGGACAACGCGTTGCACATTCTTCTCCCGACGGTCCTCGGAGTTTTCATTGAGGTCTCGCAGTAGATGCATACGTATATAGTACTTATGCTTCTACCCGATCAAGAATGCATAACAAAATTATAACAAGGGGAGTTATTTATTTCAGAAAAATATTGTAACAAAATGTGTTATAAATTATGCTGGTTAGTTGTTAAAATAACAAAAATACCTCTAGCTGTAACATAATTAAAACAGAGGTTGATAAACCGCCAACAAAAGTGCGCCAATATCCGCATTTCTTCATTTTGACCAGCTTCTTGAACTGGATCTTGAGCGCGATGTACCGTTTGTAAAGTACGATCGAACCGTGCTTCCGAAATTCCTTAAACGCGCCGGATTTTTCGCGATAAAGATGTGTACACTCGACATCCCACCACGGACTGTGTGGTTTCCTTCGAACCGAAGTTCCTGGCACCGGCTGAGCGCTGTCAAGGATCAACTGGGAAACTGGAAAGATCTAGACGTCTATCTCTTGCTGGAGGAGCAACCGTGGCTCGGGAATAACCGAGCAGATGTGCGAGAGATCTCTACGAGATATCGCAGCGTTTGGAGGAAGATATATCGAGGCGATACTGAGGTCTTTTCCTCGAATAGTCACCTGACATGCGACAGCTTCGGTGCCAGACATCGGTGCAAGATCGAAGAAGGAGTGCTGTTTTTTTTGTATCCCTAAAAGCACCTCTCCATATCGATTTGCCCGATCGCGGCGGATTATGTTGAAATCAGGAAATTGAAGGTTGACTTCAGGTGTTAGCCATGTTTCACATAAAGTAAAAGCATCGCATTGCAATTTGTTAACTAAAAATTTAAAAATAGGGGAACTGTTCCATTTTCCATCTCACTGAACATATATTTATCTCATCGCAAAACAAACAAATACATTAGCAATCTCGTCGCTTCTTTTTGTTAACACGCGTGCTCACTGGTGAAAAAAATCAGAAAAATAAGAAACAAACCAAATTCCCTTTCATTGCTATTTTGATGGGATGGAAATAGGAGCTATGGGATGAAGTGCCGAACTGTTCCCCTATCTAATTTTGAAAGAATACTTCGACAGTTCCACTCCAGAATCGAAATTATGTTAGCATTATCGACGAAGTTAGCCATCGAAGTATACAAATGACTCAAGGGGGGGCATTTTTGAAGCCAGCTGCTTCAAGAGAGGAGTCAGAAAAGAAAGAACAGTTTTGACCATGTTCTTCACGGGGTCGAAAGCACCAAAGAAGTTGAGGATGAGCTCCACGATGCCAGAAAGAGTTAACATTGGAGAACTCGGGGGTTCTTCTGCTCGCTCTCTATGCTCTTTTTCCGGCTGAGAATTCGCAAAAATTGGGGCATCTGGGATTTTAGATGTTCCCGGAAGCGGTGCAAACTCTCGATCATCCCGATGTGAAACCACAAAAGTTGAACGTTTTTGAGTATTTCCACCCGCTTTGAATTTGACCGTGTTGAATTGGGGCTCACTTTGAGACTGTTTTCTAGGCTTTTTTGAGGGTCGCTGGCTCTGTTTTATTCTCTTCCTCGTTGAGCCATTGAAAACAAAGGGAACCCCATTTCCAACCTCGGTGTCAGAGCTACCTTGATCGTCCAAAGGAAGAGACGAGTAGATGGTGTCAGAAACGACTGGAGAAGCGTTTTTTTTACATTTCGGCGTAACTTCGTCGAGAACGCTGCTGAAGAGACCGCTTCTGGTGGATTCGCTGCTGTATGTACGTTGGGCAAGCTTCAAGAGCATGTGGAGGGTTTTCGTTACAATAGACACATTTCGGTGCCGTCTTGCACGCGCCCTCCACATGCTTCTGTCCGCATGATGCACAGCGAGCTTGCAATTATCACAAAGAGTCAGGCGGGGAATAACTCCGCTTCTCTCCCTCCTATCGCAACAGGAGGCAAAGAAACGTTCTTGAAACGACTGAAACCTTGTAAATTAATTCATTAAGATGGTGGAAACAGCGAGAGGGAGCTTTAATGGAAACTTGTTCACACTGCTGTGTCGCCGGCTAACGATTCTGGCGCACACACTGGACGATGGTCGCTCGCCGGTGGCACGATCGAAGCCAAGCACGTTGTTGGAGTTCGCGCTGCACTCAACCCTGCAACGGCAGCGTCTGTGTTGGTGGAGGCGCTCGATGGATGATGATGGTGATGGGCCTGTCGGCGTGGACGATGATGCTTGCGCCTTGTGACGATGGAAGCCGATGAAATTGCAAATTTAAGCGTTGTTTTGCAAAATTCGACTTAAACTCGAATGACTACTTAATCAACTAAGCACCACTTCCACTCAAGCACTTCGATACACGAGATGATCGGTAAAAAACCTGTTTTGAAAAAACCTAAAAAGAAACGAACCGCACGCGGACTTACAACTGTCTCGCACGGATGCTAGACGTGGAATGAGTAGGCTAGTATTGCCGAATTTTGTTGCGGATATGACCATTGATCTTGAAAATATATTATGGAGATCGGAGAAGCTACTGCTAAACAAGCTAAACTAAACAAGCTAAGCTAAACAAAGTAAGAAATGCTCCTACTCCGAGAAATGATCGACTGGAGACTCTCATCAATTTCGGGATCACGGTGAAGCATTTGTATGATCATCTCGAAGCTGCAGGACTCGGTGAACACTTAAACAATCGGATGTTAGTGCAAGAGCTGGTTGACAAGCTACCGCTAAGCATCAAGATGAATTGTCAAAGGATGTGGGAAATCACCATCCTCTTCTGCATCGAGTAGAAGAGTAGGTAAGGCAGCAGAAAGTTAAATCCGGGCATTCGGTGATTTTTCGTACAATACCGGTAACGCCATATGTCGGGAAGCGTCAATTTGACACTGCCGCATTTCTGGGCGAAGTATCGTCTACTACGCTAGTAGATGATGCCTTGGCCAAACGACTGTAGGAGATGGTACTCCTGAGCCTTTCATGGTAACTTATTTACTTACTTTGTGGGTCCTGTACACCTCCGGTTGTGCAAAAGGCTCCACCAGATCTCCATTCTGAGCGATGTCCAGTTGTTGCCGGGTTAGATTTTGGTCGAGTTCTTTCATTTCTTTATTGAGGCTTTGCCGCCATGAGCCTTTGGGTCTGCGTCTGCTGCGATGTCCTGATGGGTTCCAGTCCAATGTTTATTTAAAAATTTCGTTTCCGGCTCAAACGTAAGGTATGGTCGACCAGCCCCACTTCCGATCCCGAATTTCTGTTGATATCGGCCTCTAGTGACAACGACTATGGAGCTCGTTGTTTGAGATCCAGTTGCGAGTTATGTACCGCAGACATCTGTTGATGAACAGTCTATTGCTATTTCAGCTCTATATATGTTAGAATACCACTTTTTCAACCGTTTTATGAGTATCCCACTTTATGTGGATCAGCTTTATGTAAGGATTCCGACATTGCGGACAACTTAGTAAGAAACTCGATGCCTCTTTAGCCATATCTTAGATGGTAGTCCCATCATTTGGCTACGTATCGTTGCACTGGAAAGGTGACATATTCCGAATTACTGATTCATTCTGGCGTAATATTTTATTTTGTGCCTTCCCATCAATACTTTAGTTCAAACGTCGAAGGAAAGACGATAATAGATGTGTTTCTCGACAATTACAACATTTTAAAAAAATGTGTTGGTATACACAAGATTACAACAATTCCGTTGGTCTATTATGCGAAATTAGATAATAGCTATTTGAGAAATTCATTTTGGTGGGCCGGATTAGTAATTGCATGGTGGTAGATATGTTAACAATAACGTCATGAATTATTACTCAGTTATAAAAACGACAGTAATTCTAAAGATGACAAAGTGTAACTTGATGCCAATGCTTATTTATTCAATGTGTTCTGTTTTGCCACTTTAACACGTATTAAGGCTCGTAATCTGAATAGGCTATAACAATTCATGAAATCACAAAGCTTTTTAATCCCGAATGATAATGTTTTGAATATTCGTTTACCATCGCGTTTAAAGTCTATAAAAAGGAGATTTAAAGGGGAGCACTAATAAGATTAGGCTAAATCTTCTGAAGAAAAACGGCTTCATGGTCCATAAATATGAGTTCACTAGCTCATTGTAATTATACTGCCAATAAAAAGAAGAAGGCAAAAAAATGATTTATTTCAATATCAGATAAGAATATAACTTTCATGAGGGCTTCCCTCGTTTTTGGGAACACCGCGAAATCGTACAGCATGACAAACTGATTAAAAATCCACTCGCCGCCAACAAAAAAAAAAGTTTTAATCTGCTGTAAATTAGTTTGCTCTTCACTTGAAGCCTCTGGCTGAAAAACATTTGATTGCTCTAAATTCCATCCATCCACTCATCCGGCAAGCTCTTCGCTCATCCCTAACGATAGAATCCCATTTGATGGCGGGAGCCAACTTTGGTGAGAATATTCCTCGGCTTATGGAAAGGTTGACGGAGGATCTCAATTTCGCGGTTGAACTGATGCGAGCTGCAACATGCACAGCCCTCCTCGTCCGACGAGTAATCGGTCCGTTCGATTGGTTCAATTGCCACTTTGAAATGCTGTATCGTCTCTCGGCAGGCTTGGTGAAATTCTCGGTAGCTTTGTACCATATCCAGATCGAAAAATCTTGCCCTCGGTGAGCCAATGTCCAACGTATCATCCGGATCTTGTATGGGTTCTAGGAAAAGTGGCTCGACAAAAGCGTAGGATATTCCACTGCTGACAGTGTTATCGTTGTCGTCTTGATAGCTTAAGGGAAAGTTTTCGAAACTTTGGGTGCTGACGGGTTCGGGTTTCGCTTTAACTATGTTCACCACTTGGGGAGTGAGTAGAAAACAATCCTTCTTTTCGGTGGGGACAGGACTATCGTTAGAAAAACTTGTTGCATTAACGAAGTTATTTGATTTGTCGAATTCTGCGAAGAATGTGGGCTCGCTCTTTTTCCATTCTGGAGAATCCGAGGGTTGTGGCGAAATGACTTTGGGCGGGGAACGACCCAGTTTTTTCTTTTCCTTTTTTGCAAATTGTAAGATTTTAGCCTGCACTGGAATTATTTCCTCGGGCATGGTGATTTTGCTGACGTTCAACTCGGATGCTATATTAAGAAAAGACATTCTCTCTGGTGGACGCTCAGTGACTACAAATTCATGCTCAGATCTTGGCGGTTGTTTGTTAATTGTTCCAACTTTTTCAGCTTTTGAGTTGGTTTTTAAATTCGAAGGGTAAAATTTCGGCATAGGTAATCTCATTGATGGCTTGTTTTGAGGGTTGGAATTTGTTTTCCTGTTATCGCTCTTGGCGGCAGGAACAGTAATATCGAAAAAGTTAACTTTTTGTCGTTCTTTATTTCCGGTGGTTGGCTTCCTGGAAGTAAGTTTTTGCGCCGTTGTGACCGGGCTGGGTTCCTTCGGAATGTCAAATTGATTAGTTTTGAGCCATTTGCTACACTTATCGAAAGTGGTCTGCTGGTCGTCTTTTGGCTGACTTAGGCCATAAATAACGTCCTCTTCGTCATGATGCTGCTGGAATGTTACTTCTCCGAAATAGTTGTCTACCATCGTTTGATGGTCGTTTTGTGTTTTTGCAGCGTTACCACCAGTTGAAAGGCTAACCAATTGTTGCTGTTCTTCTCGTCGCCTCAAGCAGTCCGTGAACAGATTTAGGCACCTAGATAAACAGTTCTTCACAATTGGTTCGTTGAGCTGGGTCAACACATCGTTTCTAGGATAAGTGACCACTATCACAAAGTCAATGTCGTGCTTTTGTTGCGTTAAAATATTGCTAGTGATTGGCAAAAGCTCACTGCTGGGTAGGCCATTAATAAAAGTCAACTCGATTGGGCTCGACGGGTGGCTGAGTCGACGCTCGCTGAAATAGCATTCGATTAGAACGTTGTCCTTGGTACAGGTAATCACATCAATTTCTGTTTCGGACAAGTCGTAGAGCTCGCAATACTTCGGAAGAAATGCTGTCAGCCTGTTTATGGAGGAGATAAAATGATGTTATCAGAGTAATTTGTCTTTAGCTAGAAATAATACTTGGTCAGTTGATTTCTTCCATTTATTATGGATTTTTTTAGTTACATATTTCAAAGGCCATGAATAAATGATTTATATATTAGATTTTGGATGAAATTAAATGTCTATATCGTCTGTCGACTTCACTAAAGTAATTAAAAAAAAAAGATGGAAGGTGTAAAAATTTAATACAACCATTCCTTCATTCTCGAAAAGATGAATTTGTGACATACTTCCCATTCGTAAATATTACAGGTTTGGAATTGTAGTCTTCTTAAATATGAATAATATATTATCTTCACCTTGTCTCTTTCAATTATAGTAGGCATAAAAGCACAAAGAAGAACACCTTCATGGCGCTGCCGGGTTATCGAAGAATAGATTAACTGTACCCTAAAGCAAAAAAAAAACTCTAGAATTGTCTTCTAAAATTCTGTCACTGGATAGAAAATCAGCATTCTATAGACTGTTCCATGAATTAAAAGCACGCTAAGTTGCTAAGCACATTAAGTGGCATCCTACAGGTAAAATCCATAGAAACGATGTATTTTTTTCGAATATTTTGCGTAGAAAATGTTTAGCTTTTGTTTTTTGTGAGAAAATTTGGTTTGACCTTTTTAGGATGCCTGAAAAATCACTCACACAGCAAATAGTTTTGAAAATTGAACGACGTATAAAATCGAAGCAAATCTAAACAACGAAATAACACTCGATATTTAATTTGAATTTGTCTGAAAAAAAAGCAGTTGATTTTTTAATTTTATTTAAAGTTAGATCGATTTAATATTTAGTTTATTTGCAGGGTCCTAGTATGTGCATGAAAAAACAGGTTAAATCACAATATATTTTTATCTGTGTAGGAAAAAACAGCTATACATTTTTTTCTGTTTCTTTATACACATACTAGTGATCAGTTAAATTGGCTTAGCAGTTGTAAACAAATGTTGGTACTGTTGTCGAGATCCAGAAAAAAATCCGAATTTCTCGAGGAAAAAACCTGAACATTTTTCAATAGTTATTCGTAGTTTCCATGAAAAATTATTGACGGAAAATTTTTCGAATTTAAAGTTTTTTTTGGGAAGTTTCACGGGAAGTTCCATTGGAAATTTTCGGAATTTCTTTGGATTTATTTTAAAAAAATCTCAAAAAATGCTTAAGAATTTCCACTGGAAATTCTTTACGGCTTTCACGATCATTTTCGGAATTTCCAAGAAACATTTAGAGAATTTTCACTGGATGGCCTTCGGATTTTTTTCGGGAAATTCTTCAAATTTCTCCCAGAATTCCACGGGATTTTGTTTTTGTATTTCCACGGAAATTCTTCTGCGAAATGGTTTTCATTGATGGTGGGTAGTTTAATAAAATTTTCCCAAAAAATCTTTTAAAATGCGACTTTTATCGGCCATTCTTTAACTAGCTACTTCGACATCAAGTCTTGGTGTTGGTAAAAGGTAGCCGCTCAATGAAAATATATATCAAGGTGAGGAAGTCGATCAAATGCGGTAGCCAGGGTTGCCAGATTATATATTGATAAATCGGTAGCTTGCATAATTAAGGCGCATTTAGCCTCATGTTGAAAAATTTCCTATAAAGTTTTTTAAAGATTTACATTACAATTGAGAAGTTCATTCTTGAGAGCCAGGTTTTATTGTTTGTTGATATGTACTTTACTATTAGAGGTAAAGTCAGTAGTGATTAAGTTAAGATTTTAAATCAAATTACCTCACTTTTTTCTAATTTGAATCTGACCTAGATACAAGAACATAGATCGTTTGAAATCTATTTCAGTATAACTATTACATATGTTGCTGCTCAGAAAAGTTCCACTTTTGTAAAGTGGATTGGTCTAACTGTCATATAACAAAGCATTTGCAAAAAAAAAACGAATTTCTCGATTTATTTGAGGTACGAATCCGCAGAAACCGCAGAACTAAGGACATGACAGCTTCAAGTATTTGAATTTCAACTGACATAAAGATGAATCCAAAATGGCCTTCTGAGAAAATGCACATTTCACAGATTGAATGAAAATCAATATCGCAGAACAATCTGAATAAATGTTGATTTAACTCTATGTTTTCCCAAAGTTATTGGCGGACCGGAGCGGAAGAATAGTTTTTTTTTATGAAGGTTTACTGGCGGGACTCTGAATAGAGTAGAAACCTCTGCACCAGGCCTTTGATGATACCGTAGCATAATTCCATTCGAAGCAGTTTGCCAGCCGTACACGGAACATGTCGTCCAAGAAGACCCTGTTGCAACTGAATCAGAGGGATTTACGTTCATAAATAGTCGGAGAGGTCTCATGCTAACTAACATCGTAATAGTTTAAAGCAGTCTTCCCACGAACATGTGTGATGTTCAACACAAGTACATTTTCATCAACTCGTGTTGAACACTGAACATGGATTATTGACGTACTCGAGTACAAAGGGATACCCAGTACCTACCTAAACGAACTTGTACTTAAGTACAAAACACATGTACAAACTTGCTTTCAGGTCCGAGAGTCGACCGACAAGAGACAAAGAGAATGAACAAAATGGAATACGAAAACTGTGCACGCTGAAATGAAGATGCACAGTGATGGGTAGATCTGGAAGACTTTTTTTTCGAATAATTTTCTGTTGCAAAACTTTCTTACGACGTTGGTAAGTAACTGACATGGGCTTCCAACATCACGTAAACAATAATTAAGTTTACAGAAGATGTTCATAAATTTGACTTCGATTCACATACCGCTATATAACTTTTGTTGAGCGTGTACATTCAACAGGGAAGGAATAGAAAGCGCATAATTATAAATACTACGTATACTCATAGATCAGTGGAACAATTTCTCGACTCTCTGTTAATGTATTCCTAATAAATAAAACCAAATTGTGTATTGTCACGCTTTTAGAAATGCTCCATAGGGAGAGAGCATTTCGTGTTGCACTATGCACTATAAGCATTCTCAAAGCAATCATGAGAGGCATAGTCTTAAAATAGCATTTTGAATGCAGAATGGCTACATTAGTGCCACTTTAAGGCCTGTAGTGTTCATACGTCAAACGTTTTCCAATATGGAAATATATAGGGGGACTTTTTGTCCAATGAACTTACATTTGAGAATAGAAATCGGTACGTGCAGAATGTTTTTTTCCATTCCGACCATTGACAGGAGTACTTGTCGTTAACCTAACCCTATCACTAATTACATAGTTTGGCTACATTTTATTATTCCATTGCACTATTTTCGATGGATGCATTAAAGCAGCACTACTGTAGCTGTTTCATTGCAACTGGGTATGACGTTTGTGACGGTTGCATTCTAAGATGAGTTAGATTAAGTTTCAATGTTCCTGAAAGGGGATTTTGTTTGTGTTGGGCAACATTATTCCCACTACCATCTCTCTCTTATGGGCCTGCTGGTAAGGGCGATGACAACTACAGCGTCGGGTGGCAAGATCGCGAGTTCAAATCCCGCTCGAAGAAAGTAAAAAATTATGTTCCATTTGAAATATGAAAATACAATAACGATATAATATGAAAAAAAATATGTAAAAAAAAGAATTTAAAAAAAATGCCATTAAAAAAACTTTCTAGTTTTTAAAATTAAGCATTTATTCAGCATTTCGGATGCTGAATAAATGCTACTCAGCCAAATTTCTACTTTATCGATAAAGTATGATTGAGCATCAAGGCAGCCATATATTGGGCCAAAACCTGCATTAAAATAGCATTAAAGGCGACTATTGGGCTAATTGGCATTTAATGTTTTGCAGTAAAGACGCATATAATGCCACTTAAATGCTTTATATAATGCTTACTGGTTACCTGGGTAGTTTGATCGTTTCAAACTAATTGTCATTATCTATCATGTACTAATGATCAGTTATGAGTCAGCTATAGGATTCACTTTTCAGTGGCAAAGTAAAGCTCGTGATGAAGCTTATTCCCTACTATTAGTAAAAATTATCGTGAATGAAGCCGTCATAAAATTGTTCATATACCATCATTATAATGTGTGGTATTTTTTATTATTGCTCTTCGATGTGAGGCATAACAAAATAAAACTGGCACCACGTTCCTAGTTTTGGAAAACTTCTACTCAGTGAATCCAGCAGTCGACTCCCTACGAATGTGTTGAATACTTTGTTTTTCAATAAATGCCCAATGTAAGCGTGGCTATGACTCATCGTCACAGGGAACGCATCAGAACTCACATCATTATCACTGATGAAAATGGCCTCTGCCTGACTGCACTACCATTCAAGGCTCCAAGACACGAGATCCGTTGGATCACATGCAAATGCCGTAAACTAGTGCGTCAATGCCAGATATGTAACGCGGCACCAAACAAAAATAGTCAACATGTGATACCACCACGACAGGATATGTCTTTGATTGCCATATCAGTGCTAATGGCGTAAGCCGACCCACCGCGGCAAGGTAACATATCCGAAGGGAAGGACAAAGCCGTGTGACAATTGTTTCGCACCATAATTTAAAAAAAAATTCCTAAATATTCACAATTGAATGATTGAAAAACTATGTAATTCCATGGCCAAGACTGCAAGAAGCTAAAGCTGTGAAAGTAGTGGATCGTAAAGGTACCATTTGGAACGCTTTGCCATATACTCTACATTGCTAAGCCCACGCTGATATATGTCCGCAGGCAGTCGAAATGGCATCCGGTAATAGCATAAAACGTGATATGTGACCTACCGCTTACTTTTGAACACCACCTCTCCGTTCGACAAATCCTGCACCGTAAAAGAACGGTCAAAGTGAACCAATGCCAACGCACGTATCTCCACGAGCAACGTTCGGTAATCCTTTCTGATGGAATGGTGCCGTTGTCGTTCCGGGTCCCGATAGAATACGTTTTTCAACGTCACGGTTGTGCCACGGGATTTGCGCGCGTGGTGGTACCGCGACACCGAATCAAAACTCCGCTGGGAGCTGGTGGCCGTCCGCTGTTTGAATAGGCGCGAGTGGGATTTGTGGTCGTTTGCTTTGCCGTCTACGGATTCAATCAGCACTTCCTCACACTGAGGGATGATGTCTAGCAGAGACTCGCCGGTCAGGCGGGCGAATTGTTTCGATGGCTTTTTCCGTTGGAAGTCAATGTTTACCTGGCAACTGTAGAATTATCGAGGGGTAAATGATATACATATTTACAGGGGAATGTAAAATAACTATTAAGGTCCTTTTAATCAACTTTTGGTCCCTAATATGCCCTTTTCAATCATTCATCTTAGTTTCGGATGAGCACTAAAATTGTTAACTGTTGTTGATTAAAATTTTAAAAACCCTAATTATTTTGACTATCCCTTGTCTGTTGGACTTACTACATATAACCGATACAATTGAATACATTATCAGACGACGCTTACAATTTTCCGATACTCTGGAGATCCTCTCTGCTGATGCCGTCGCCGTTATCCAGTATCTGAATCCAAAACAGTTCCAAGCAAATCCGGATCGCAATGGACGTACAATTTGCGTCGAGTGAATTTTTTATCTGTTGTAAAGAGAAATAAAGAAACAGACCCACACAATAAAGCCGGCATAAATTGTTGGGATTTGTCGGGAAAATTGAAGGCTTTTGTTGACGTGTGTTTCCATGGGCTTGCTTGCTTACCAGCGCAATAATGACTTCAGTCAGAGATTCCATCGGCGGGGCACGACACATGTGGGCACCCTCCACCAGGACTGGAAATCGTTGTCCGTACACTGCCAACCTACTGTGATTGACTACGTGATTGACTTTGATATATTTACCATTCCGCGTGTCGGTATCTGGGGTTGGTATGCGTCACTTTCGCCGAGGCGTGGGTTTTGAAGCGTAGTCTGCTTTGATGGGCCGATCCGACTGGATAATGTATACGGAAAGGGCAAATGACACACAATGTGGTTCGATCTGTGCATAGACTTCGGTTTAAAATCGGTATTTCTCGCTTAACTTTTCAAAAGGACCTAAGTAACATTTTTTTCATGATTTAATTTGAATAGCGCAATCAACAGAAAAACATGTAAGCTTTTGATTGCAGTACTCAAATTAATTCATGAAAAAAATGTTACTTAGGTCCTTTTGAAAAGTTAAGCGAGATTTGTCCTGACGCAATATTTAATGCCATCATGCGAACAGGCGCGATGTACTCAGTCTACTGAAGTGATGTGTCTAATACGTTATAGGATGTCAACAAATTTGCTACACGGTAACCTGAATATACTCTTTTAGAACTATAAAGTACGCATAATCGAGGAAAAGTGGAACTACGCCTAAAAGGAGTATAATTCGTTTACTCATTTTTGAGTATACTGCTCATACGTCAAAATAGGCATACTTTTTACCCCTTTTCTACAAGTAAAAAGTGTGTAATTTTTACTCCAAGAACAGAAGTAAAATGTGTAGTTTTTACCCCTACAATTCTATGCATAGATTTGCTTTCAAAAGCCGGTAAGGTTTCTTCACTTAGTTTATTTTAATAACAAAACATAAGATAGTCAATCTAAAATCATTTTATTTTAATACATTTTATAGCAAATACATTGGTACAAATCATTTTACAAATCCATCTTCTATTGCCGTAGCCCCTGGGTATTCTGGGCCCATCCAAACTTCCTCATCAGTGAAATTTTCAGCATTCTGGCACCTTAGACCTTACTCAGCTATCTTGAGGGCCACGGCAACATCCAGCGTTGGCGGCAGCTGGTTGCAGTGTTCGCAGAACAGCGCTGGCAGGTCGTATAACAGCTTGGCCAAGAACGCGGCGGAAGCGGTTAGCAATGTTGGAACTTCGGTTGGAACGTTTCCTTTAAGTTGGATTTGGCTGGTTTCGATTGGAAACTTTACCGCTGGTATATGACCTGGGCATCCATTGTCGGCAGGAACGACACCCATGGAATTGGTGTTGAAGAGTCCGATGTAACTGTATAAGAATGTTTGTGCTGAACGGCTTCTTGTTTCTCGGGATTCCTAATCCAATTTACAACAATGATAATTTTATATTATTTTAAGAATCTTTGAAACAATAATAACATTACATACCTTTGCTAGCCAAAACTGTCCGTAACAAAGCGTGCGTATTCATCAAACATTTTACAGCAACTGAACTGACTGATTGCATCGTGAAGTTACGTGCTTGAAAATTTTCTTTTCTTGTTATGTACTTTTTTTACGCATTTCACAATCGCATGAGCATACTACGAAAATCGTAAAAAATACTCTCCCGTCGGTAATTAAAAGTACGCATAATTTGACGTATAGGCAATATTCTCCAAAGTGAATAAAAAATACTCCTAAAATGAGTATTCCTGTATAACCGTGTACGGCAAGCATCTATTATAATCTGACATGTGGAATCTATTGTTTGGATTTGTTTAACCATGTGTATCGGTTTGAAATAAAACAGCTATAAAATCTATTGACTGTCTAGCTTAGCCAAATCTGTCTCTTGTTTGGTCTTTATTGTTCGAATTTAATGCCTGCAATATGGGATAAATTGTTTCGCTTCGTAATCCCGAACTCTTCTGTTCAACTGTCAGGCGATATGATGCTGATGCTTTATGCTTTTAAAGAATGAATTATTTATGCAGGAAATTAGGTACCAGACTGTTGAGTTAGTGTGAAGGTAGGGCGGAATGGATATTGCAATTCAATTGTTTGTCTTTAGGGCATCAAGCGGATCTAATTTAAATGAATAAACTGAATAGAAAATTGTTTAGAGCGTTTCAGTGAAATATCTTCACTTGCTATAAGAAAAGTGACGAAGTAGATACAAGTACGAGACACTGACGACGGCCTTCCGGTTGAGAACGGAATGCGTATCTGTATAGTTACCATCAAGTGGTAGAAATCAATAAGATTTCACTTGCTCGTCTTATAACAAGTGTATAATCAGCTTTAAAAATTGATGCTGTGTCCGCTGTGCTGCGTCCGCTCTGCGTGAAATCTTGTTCAAACCGAATTAGACCCAAACCCGCATGATTTGCGAATTAGACCCAAAGTTGCTTGATTTTGATGTATGTGCTTGCGATGCATGTATATGATTGGTGCATAGTTATTGCATAGTTATGCAAAGTTATTTCCAAACTTTTTATCAATTATCGATAATAAATATTTAGAAATCAGTATTTTCATATAAATACAAAGAAGCGTTGACTTATCCTTGATTGAATGGCTCAAAATCCATCGAGAAACGGCTGAGATATTAAAGTTCAAAGTTTATCATATTTTCGTGACGGTCTCCGATTTTCGCAATCGCAAAGTATACCCCAATATAGGAAAGACAGACGTAGTCTTATGTCAAAAACCCAAATTAATTCACCTAGCGTTGGTGGTGCCTTTCTCACGCATTATAAAAATGAGAAAAACATATAAGATTGGTCAAATTTGCATTTTAGGGGGTAATTTTTGCTTTTTCATTTAATTTATGTCTATTTGCGGTCATTTGAGTGCATTGCAGCGGATTCTGTAGAAATTTTTTTTTTCGATTTTGATTTTTTTTCCAGGGACCCTTGGCATTTTTTCTTAAATAACTATGGAACTCAATGGCCGATCAAACTTTTCGAAATTTTCAATAGGAAACAACTAGTCCGCAATCCGTGTCGATTGCAACTTGTTGCGAGCAAATCAGATGATGCTAAGTACCAAAAAGTGCATGGGCGTAGCCAGGATTTCGAGAAGGGGGGGGGCAACTTTTTTGGTCTTCTAAATCGTAGTTTTATAGTAGTTTTATAAAAACACATGAATATTAACACATGAAACCAAATCCAAATCAAATCGAAACAATAATGATTAAAACAATAATGGATTTAAAAATGCGTGATTTATTGCTCATCAGATATTTTTAAATAAAGTGAGAAAAATATTAACGAACTTAGTATTCAGAAAGAATAGAAAATCGGCTATAACAATTATTATAAAAATCCTGCATTCTTCCATAAGTTTAAGAAAACTAGAACCATAAATCTGAATTTCTAAACAAATCCTCTCTGAAATAATATTTATTATAAAATAGGCAGAAAAATCAATATGCAAGCTTTCTCCAGGAATTCCTTCGACAATTGCTCCTGGCATTCTATCCGAAATT